>NC_089842.1:92965682-93580325 GCF_035609145.1 Eleutherodactylus coqui
CGCGAGAGCCGGCCGGAGACACAGAGGGAGTCTGCACCCTCTGTGAACTCTTTCCCTGCCGCGATCTACTTAGATCGTGGCAGGGAAGGGGTTAACAGCGGTGGCGCGCAGCGGGACGCCGGCTGTGACTGACAGCCGGCTTCCGCTGCGGGATAGCGCGGGATCATATGTGATCCTGCGCTGTCTCCAGGACGTAAGTTTACGTCCTGTTGCGGGAAGTACCCTGCTTCCAGGACGTAAACTTACGCCCTGCAGCGGGAAGGGGTTAAACAGAGAAAGACAGAATTACCTGTGGCTGAGCATTTCTCTAGTCATGGACACAACATAGAGGCAATTTCAAGTCACAAAGCCATAGAAGCTATATAAATTTATAACAACTTTTTTTTTTTTTTTTATTGAATCTATTTTTATTACGTTTTTCAGTTTTACAATTTACAGTATAACATCTTCAGACAACAAAGGGCTGATCACAATCGTAGTACGCAATTTTAGGTTCATAGGATATTAGGTATATCAAGAGACTGTGCAGCATTTTAACAAATAACAGGGTAATTAATAGGCTGAGGAAACATTTTAACTCTGCCATATCAGAACAATATGTGAGTATCTCAAAAAACTAAAACCTTGTAGCAAACATTACGAGACAGGACAAAGACACGGACAAATCAAAACAAGACAAGACAAGACAAAGACAGGGGGGGGGGAGAGGATAGCAGGGAGGGAATTTGGGTGTTTTGTAAGGGTGCATCCGGCGGTACCTATATCTTGAAGATACGTAGTTAGGCTAAGTAGAAAAAATGTCGAGGAGTCTCAACTCACGCCAGGAGAACCAGGTTTTAATAAACTTATCATAAGTGTTATTGTGCCAGCCAGATAGCTCCTCCAGGTTGTAGATCGTGTCTACTTTGTCTCTCCATTGTATCAGAGAGGGGGGTGCCTCGCGTTGCCAGTGGAGAGGGATCAGAGCCTTTGCAGCGTCTATCAGGAGGGCCATCAACTTATCTCTGTTAGGGTGAACTGATGAGGATGTCCTCCAGAGGAACACTTTGTCAGGCGTGAGTAAAAATCCCGGTTTTATCTTTACCAAAACCTTCCCCACCCCCTCCCAGAAGGGTCTCAATCCTTTGCACGTCCACCAGATGTGAAGGTACGATCCCACCTCCCTCTTACACCTCCAGCAGCAGTCCTGAGAAGATAGTTTGTAAGCTGCGAGCCATTGCGGAGTCCTGTACCACCTGACCAGGAGTTTATAGTGGGATTCTTGAGCGAGAATGCAAGGAGATAAGCCGAGTGAGGTGTTCAGGACCGCTTTAATTTCATTAGGGGAGAGAGTTAGGTTCAGTTCCTTTTTCCATGAGGTGATAAATGTAGGTTTTGTTGGATTATGGGGAGTGATGAAGTGTTTCCTTATCAGGGAGATTTTCCTTTTGCTTGGCATAATGTGATTAAGTGTACTTTCGAAAGGGGTCAAGGGTCTAGCTGTACCATGACTCTTAAGAAAGTCTCCTAATGTCTTGGTCACTGAAGCAAGAGTAAGGAAGGAGGGGGACCAGCTCGGAAGCAGTCTTTGTGGGATCTTCGAGGGGGATATGTGAGCTAGCTCCTGCAGATCTCCGATTTTGTGGTCCCGGAATTTCTCCCAGATTGAGGCATTACATGAGTCAGATGGTAAATCTAACAGTTTATGAATAGTGCTTAACGGGAAAATTGGGGATGGATTAGGGGCTAATTCCTTCTTCACCGTGTCCCACACCTCGCAAGGTCCTCTCAAAAGGGGGCAGAAGTCCCTTTGTCTATAGTTTTTTCTGCTCGGATACCATAGATCCTCCAAAAGCACCCCACCGTTCCTGGTCAAGGCTAGTTTAGGAAGCAGATTGTTTTTAGCCGGAAGGACTAAGTCCAGCCAGTGGCTCAGCTGCGAGGCCCTATAGTAATCGAGTATGTTGGGGAGTCCTATTCCACCCTCTGATTTCCTCTTAATCATTAGGCTGTAAGCCAGCCTTGGTCTTTTATGCCTCCATACATATGCCGCGAAGGCTGAGCGTAGAGACCTAAAAAAACTGCTCGGAAGGTGTATAGGAAGCATCCTAATTTTGTAAAGAATTTTTGGAAGGACATAGGATTTCAAAATGTTTCTCCTACCGAACCAAGACATAATTGGTAAATCGTATTCGGTCAGTAGCTTCTTCACCTGATCCAACAGAGGAGTGAAATTTACCTCGTATATGTCTTTGGTGTTCTTTGGTATTTTTACACCAAGATAGTCCAGAGAAGCCTCCGACCACGCAAAGGGAAATGTTGTTCTAAGTATTTCGCAACGAGAAACGGGGATGGAGATGTTGAGAACAGTGGACTTATTAAAATTTATTTTAAAATTTGAGATGGTTCCAAATGCATTTAGTATCTCGACTAGCCTGGCAAAGCCTTTTTCGGGGTTGGTTATGAGAGAAACTATGTCATCCGCGAAAACCGCAGTGGACAAAGTGTCTTCTCCTATGTTTAGGCCTTTAATGTCCGGGTCCTGTCTGATCTGTGTCAGGAGCGGCTCAAGTGTCAGTATGAAAAGTGAGGGGGAGAGAGGGCAGCCCTGGCGAGTGCCGTTTTTAATGTCAAACGGGAGTGATAGAACTTCGCTAACCCGAAGCCTAGCGTGGGGGGACTCATACAGCGAGAAAATTGCAGACACAAACTTCTCTGGGATATTGTAGTTAAGTAGAGTGCTTTTCATGTAGTTCCAGCTAACTCTATCGAATGCCTTCTCGGCGTCGGTTCCTACGAAGGCTAACGGAATGTTTTGGGTCCGTGCATATCTCGCCGCATACAGGAGCCTGTGGCAGTTGTCTTTACCCTCTCTCCCCCCCACGAAGCCCACCTGTTCTCCACTGATCAGAGCAGGTATGAATCTATCCAACCTTCTAGCCAATAACTTCGCCCACAGCTTGACGTCCTGGTTGATGAGAGATATGGGCCTGTAACTCCCACAGAGCGCAGGATCCTTATTTTCTTTGGGAATTAATGCTATATGTGCCTCCTGCGCCTGTTTGGGTAGTTTGGACCCTGAAAGAAGTGCATTGAACAGGTCCGTCAATCTGGGGGTCAAAGCCGACTCGAAAGTCTTATAATATGTCAGGGTTAAGCCGTCAGGTCCTGGGCTCTTATTGGGTGGACAGGAGGCTATTAGATCTTTTATCTTCGACTGTGTCACAGGTTCAAGTAGATCATTAGCTTCTTCTCTTTTTAGTTTTGGCAAGGCGAGGCGGCTTAGGAAGGAGTCAATTTGCTCTTTAATTTTGTGTGTCGGGTCCTCTGGGAGTTGTCTCTGCAGATTGTACAGATCCGTATAAAAAAGTTGGAACTGATCGGCTATGGCTTTGGATGAAGTTACTATTGTATTAGCCCCAGTTTTGATGGCATGGATTGTACTTTTGGCCTGTGCTTTCTTAATTAAAGCAGACGTATATTTGCTACCTTTATTGCCTTGTGCGTAAATAATATGTTTCCTATAGAAGTGCTTTTTATTAAATTTAGAATCCAAACACAGTCGAAGATCTTTCCTTAGCTCGGACAGTTTATCTATGAGGGAATTGGTTTGCGAAAGCTTTGCTAGCTGTTCTATCCTAGCTATTTGCGCCAATTTATCATCTATTTCTTTTTGTTTTATTTTTTTTTGTTCTAGAGCCCAAAGCGATGAGCAGGCCCCTAACGTAAGCCTTATGGGCCTCCCACACCATGGGCAATTCTACCTCTCCTCCCGCGTTGAATTGGAAGTATTCTTCAATTTGGCTGGTTAGTTTTATGGTCTCTTCCTTTGAGTCGAATAGAGTAGCATTAAGCCTCCATCTCCATTCCTTGGGGGTTTGCCTTAGAGCGCGTAGGGTTATGTGTACCGGTGCGTGATCGGAGACTGTCACCGAACCCACCTCGGCACCCACCAAATCCTTGAGAAGCTCAGATGAGACAAACAGGTAATCAAGTCTCTGATAGGATAGGTGGACATGGGAAAAGAAGGAATAATCCTTCGCTGTTGGGTATAGAAGTCTCCAAGCGTCTACCAAGCCCATATCATGTAGGCATTTATTGAGTCTTCTCAGTCTCAATCTAGGTAAATGAGAACGCCCGGTTGAAGAGTCGAGTATGGGATTGAGGGTGGCGTTAATATCTCCTCCCAATATGATATGTCCCTCTGCGAAGTGTTTAAGTACTTCTAACTGGGAGACTAACCAGGGGACCTGGTCGGTGTTGGGGGCATACAAATTTGCAATTGTGATTTGTTTGTTGTTGATTGTCCCTTTCAGAAACAGGACCCTTCCCTCACCGTCAGTGTACTGCGAGTTGCAGATGAAACTGAGGATTTTGTGAAAAAATATTGAGACCCCCCTGGAGGATGAAGTGGTGAAAGTGCTGTGAAAGCTCTGAGCAAATTGTTTACCTGGCAACGCGAAGCACCTGTCCCCCTTGTAGTGGGTCTCCTGGAGGAGAAGGATCTTTGTGGCGTATCTTTTGAGGAGTAGAGACACTCCATGTCGTTTTTCTGGCGTGTTGAGGCCTCGCACATTAAAAGAAGTTATCTTCAAGTCATCCATGTCGCCCTGCTTACTGGAAAGAGGTGTAAGAAAAAAAAAAGATTGTTTAGTAGAGATTCCGGTCTTGTATTGAAGCCTTCTTACCAGACAAGATATAGGAGCGAACAAATGGAGGGGTGGGGGTGGGAATCAAGGTAAGTGTAAAGGGAGGTATACACTAGGGAGCAAGACACTAGGAAAAATTGAAAGTTACACAGACAGACAATTGAAACAATACAATATATGATAATAAGAGAAAAATTGTATAAAACTCTTGTTGTTAGGTGTATGAGTTACAACAAACAGCTCACCCACAGCACCTAAGTACTTGAATAGAATGAATTTACGGCCTGGTCCGATAAGCACGGTCAAGGACCCTTGCTAATGGTGGGGAATCAGGCAGGGGGCTGGTATATCAACCAGCAAAGATAAGTAGGTACCAAAGAGAAAAGCAACACAATCACGGAGTGAATATTACCATATCTATGGCAGAAGTTTTAAATAGCCGGAGACCTTAAAGGTCTTGTAAGGAACTGTAAGGGCTAGAGAAAGACATCCCCTCAAATACTCAGGGAGAAGTTAAGCGTGCCCATCACCTCCTCTATAGCCCGGACAGTTCAAAAAGGCCAAAGGAGTCAGGCTCCACCAACACACTCAAATCAACAGTGTCGACTCTTCAACTGGTGCAACTAGCAGTAAAATAGAGTCGGGAATATGAAAATGTCCACAAGTGGTGGTAACCCTCTTCCTCTCAGGGGGAGAAATTTTTTCAAACCTCATGTGGATTCAGGTGTCCATCGTGTCCATTTCTTCTCTGGACTTCTTTTTCCTCCCTTTAGGTGATTTTTGGTTGCAAACCGGAGTCCAGCCTCCAGTAGCAGGTAGACTGGAAAATATAGGGAGGTCGGGTAGAGGCAACCAGCTCGGGATTTCAATAGGTGAAATGTCCAGCAACTGCCAGCATTGTTGGAGGTCTCCAGGAGAGCGGATGTTGATTTTTTGACCCGCGTGGGTTATCCCCAACCCGAAGGGGAACAACCACGCGTATCTTATTCCTTTTTCTTTGAGGGCCTCCAGAAGGGGGCGCATCAGTCGCCTTTTGAGCAGGGTGGAAGGGGCCAGATCTTGATAGAATTGAAGCGGGGTGTCGCCGTAGCAAAGGTCTTTGTGTTGCCTTGCTGCCTTTAAAATTGCCGCGGCGTCAGGGAATGAGAGCAATTTACAGACGACATCCCTGGGAGGGTCCGAGGGCGGGGGAGGGGATCTGAGTGCTCGATGAATGCGCTCGATAACGATGCCGGAAGCTCTTTCCTCTCCCAGTAGTAGACTGAAAAGTTCTTTGGCTATTTTCATTAGACAGTCAGACGCCCAGGACTCCGGGAGCCCTTTGATACGGATATTGCTGCGTCTGTTTCTGTTTTCGATGTCTTCTTGTTGTAACAGGGCTTTGTTGATCTGGTCATGATGCTCTCTCAGAGTTTTTTCCAGCTCAAGCGAGTGAGTTGTTAAAGAGGTGGTTGTTGCCTCCAATTCTTCCACCCTGCGGCCCATGAGTCGGAGGTCTTCTTTAATTTCTCCCAGATCTGTTTTTAAGGGTTGCAGTGCTTGGGAGAACAGCTCTCTCATAAACCCTTTGGAGATATTTTCTCCTTCTTCACCATCTGTGGATGCCTCATCCTCTCCATCCCTGTTGTTGTATGAAGTGCTCTCCTGCGCCTGCGCCGTCTTGGAGGGAGGTCGTGGAGAGCGGGTGCTCCGGTCTTTGAGGTATCTTTGCATATCTGCCTGATTTTTGTGTGGTCTAGGGGTGCTCTGAATGTCTCCCCCTCTTTCTCTTTCTCTGCCAATCTTCCCCATTCCTGGATTAGAAGCAGCTGTAGGTCAGGTCCCGAGGGTGCCGCTCAGACGGGGCTCTGCATTCAGCACTCCATCCTACTCAGGAGTCCGAACAGGATAAATAAAAAAAATTTATAATGCGGCAAAACTTGTATCAAGAGTCCTTGAAATTGTATTATTGGGAGACCTGCATGAAACAGTTCTGAAAAAATTAGAGCGAAGCTCTGCAGAGTGCTTTGCTGTACTGAGGGTCAGTAGGCTGTCTGTGGCTACGATATGGTGCTGTGTAGCGGCAAAAAATTGTTTGTGAGGTGAAATGGGAGGCAAATTGCTTCTACATTCCCCAGAGAGAAAAATTGTGTTAATAGTGGAGCTGGGTAACCAGCTCCGAAAAAATTAGGGTAGCACCCTCTTCTAAATTCCTGTACACTGCAAAGTGGTAGTATCAGCGTTGTCTGAGGGTTCTTTCTTGCAGCTAGTACTTCTGCTCCCCTTCACGGCTGCAGACTTAGTAGGGGCAGAGAAGGGGGGGGAGAGAGAAATGGCGGGAGATTCGGGCGGGAAGACTGGTCTTGTGGAGTGATGCAGGGGAACAGAGTGTGAATGGTGTTCCTTGTGGCTCGGGAAAAGTTCTATTCAGGGTGGATGGGTTCCCGGAGGTCCCCTTTACTCACTGTTCAGTGTGCTGACTGGTGCTCCTCTCCGAGCCGGCTGCCGCTGCTTCCGAACGCGGGGTTGTGAAGGAGGCACCCTGTGAGCTGTCACTGTAGCGGAGCTCACCTCCGTTCTTCTCTGCAGGCTCCGTTCCCAGCAAAAAGCACACCAGCAATTAGAATTAACGGCTGATGAGCGCTCCTCCGCTCTGCCGCTCACCTTCCTCTCACAAGGATCAGACCGGAGCTCCGTGAAGGCGCTGTGCCCCGATACTCCCGCCTCACCGATTTTGCGGGGAAATATCTCCAAATGCTCCTCACACTGCAGGGAAGCTTGTCCTGATGTTGTTGGGCACAAATGTTAGCCCAAAAAGCCTCCAAAGTCGCGTTAAGCTCCTAATGGCTCCGGAGCACAGTCTCCGTGCGACTTCCCGCTCTGCAGGCTTGGCCACGCCCCAATTTATAACAACTTTTGACACTTTTAATAGAGGGTTACATTATTCACAAGGATTCGTGTGTGACTGGGCAGTATGACAAATCTATAGCACAGATAACACTGCTGGCCTAATGAACCCCCAAACACTAATTCAGGGACCATAAAAACTTCACTCCCTTATCAACGACTTCTTACAGATTTTTGTATTTTTGTGCTAGGATTCCCTTAAGGCCCATTTAGACGCAATGATGATCGCTCAAAATTCGCTCAAACGACAGTTTGAGTGACAGTTTTGAGCAATCATTTTGCATAAACTCTTAAGGAGCTACTCAGCTACTTAAGAGTTTATTAGTGTGCAAATGAAGCCTTTTACTGAATGCAGATAACAGCTAGAGGTCTGTTATCTGCATTCAGATGCTTTGTTCTCGAGTGGGACTGCAGCTGAAAGAATACTATCAGTGCTATCCCGCGGATAACTCAGCATGCGGTCTTGATAAGACACATTGCTGACTTCAAGCTGGCTTGAAGTCAGTGATGAACGAGTAGCGCACGAAAAGTGCATCAGGGGCATACATTTAGACGCAGAGATTATCGCTCAAAACATGGCTTTTGAGTGATATCCGTTGTGTCTAAATGGGCCTTACCTCAGGGACCATTAAACCTTCATTCCCTTATCAGTGACTTCTAAGTAGCCACATGGTCTGCTTTGATGGTCCGTATGCTTTTGCCATGGGTCATGTTTGACTTTCATGCTTCACCCCCCCCCCCCCCCTTCCTAAATAAGTGGCATTAGCTGCTGCTCCTTTTTCCACTTTCTCATGGGAGCATCAGTGGGGACATATAAAATTCATCTACTTACATGTCTGTAATTGAAATGTTGCCACTGAATACTAAATACCAGTCTAGTCAAATTCCAAGTATTATTATTTGCAGATTACAGATTACATGTCTGATCTGAAGATTATCCCCGGACCTAGGTCTCCCGCTCTATTGCAATTTTCTGCATTACTTTAGGATATACACAGTTTTGCAGTCTCTGTGCATTTTAGGTTAGACAGTGATGCATCCTGGTATGGAAGAGAAGTTTTGTCTTCTCTTTGGTAAATACATTACTGTATGAGTAAGTGTCTCCTTAGAAACTTCTCTCAGTGTGTTTGGTTTTGTGCTTGGACTATTTGACAGGGGATGAATTCTGCGAAACGTTAGTAGAGAAAATGAGTTCACAACTCAAAGATCAATAAACTGTTGCTTGAGGTCATCTCCAACCTCTCAAATTCTTTAAGGCTTTCTCCTCAATAAATGTTTGAACTTCTTTAAAACATTACTGACAAGTCAAGTCGAATTAAAGAAAAAGAAAGAAAGAAAGATAGTTAGATTGACTTCTCAAACAGGTGGTCTTTTAATTTTCATTGTATATACATATAAGTAAACCAAACCATCTAATCATGACTGGTGCTGGGATAACGTCTTACTAAGACTTCATGTATTCTTCACTTCCTATTCTGTCACTTTCCAGCTATCTTAGAGTTAACCCTGTACAGAGACTGGATTGCTCATTAGACTTCGCCCCCTCCAACCTAATGCTGATCATGTGTTTGCCTCCAGCATCAAGGTGCAAGAGTGCAACCCTTACAACTCACAGCGGATAGCTTATATAAACGGAGACAGAAGAAGGATAGCAGTTGCTGCCGAGAAGGTGAGGAAGATGGCTGATAGTGATAGTGTGGGACTAAGGACTGGAAGAATAGTGAGACTTGTATAGTCGAGAATTAGTAGACCAAGATGAATATGGTTACATTGTGAGGAGGGACTTTTCTTGAACTTGGGATTGGAGCTATTAGTTGGCAAGAGTCTTGGCACTGTTTATTAGAACTGAGTTATTGGTGCTCTAGGGTAGTAGAAGCTTCTTAAAGGATTGGTGTTCCAGTTCTATCATCATACATTTAATATGCATTTTCTCTGTAGGATCTTAAAGGAGAATCATGAAGTGGACTGTTCTGCTGTTGGCCATCGGGCTCCTCGCAGGTACTTTATTTAATGGTTGTCCATAAGGAAATGTGTGAGTAGACAATAACAGTGGGCCTATGTGGTATGGGGTAAATTGGTGGTAGTACTCAATAAATACACTGTTAGTACCAATGAGACTACTATTGAAGCCATACCATTAATCCAACATGTTATCATCCTACTCTTGACTTGTATACCACTTACTGATCTTATTTCCACAGGAGCCGAGGCCCGATCACTTTTCAGAGATGCACCCGAGACAAAATGGGAGACTGCTTTGGACAGCTTTTGGCAGACACTGAACAAAGCGGGGGAAGCCGCAGATGAAGCAACTCAAAGGATGAGAGATTCTCAGATTGGCAAGGAATTGGAGTAAGTAGAATGACAAGAAAAGGCAACGTCATAGTGGTGATAACTTTCAGTGTGTTGGTGGTTTGGGTGTAGGGCCAGGTCAGTGGCTTATGAAGACCCAGTAACCTAATACCCTAGGTGTGGTCAAGACTGAATGCATCACCCCAGTAATATGCTCAGCCATTTACACCATTATAGCTACTATGAAGTAACACAATGACTATTTTGTATAACTATCTAGCTTTGTAGGGCAATATTACCTATATTTTGAAAACAGGTACAATACACTATAAATAAGTTATTAGTCTACCACTTTTGGGGATGCTTAAACCCAAATTCATTTCCAAAATGTAAAAGCAGAAATAAACAATAAAACATTTAATTTGAATTTTTTTCAATTTTTTTCCTTAAAATTAAAAACAAAAATGTAATTTAGTTGTACTCTCTATCAAGTAGGGCTGATAATCTTAATGATGTGTGTGCACGCAATACATAAAATACAACTAGGGCTGTGTTCACACCGCATGTATATTCGAAGAGTGCTGATGAGCACATGACCCAGCCGTGTGCAACTTTATGACAGTACATATGTGGAGAAAGTCTAGTTCCAGTATGTCAAGAATCACACGGAGAAGCTTTATTATACAAGAGGGCAGGAATAATAACCATACATAAGTCTAGAAATAGATTGTATTCCTGTTGTCTCGTGTAATAAATCTTCTCCATGTGTTTCTTGATGTGTTGAAATTTTTCTACATATGTACATTTACAAAAGGCAACCTGTTTCTGTGCACCAGGATCATATTGCAGTGTCTATGTAGGGGAGCTGACTATTTTACCCCCAGAAGCAGCGCTAATCTTATACATAGACTGTATTGGGTATTGCCGCTCAGTCCTATCCAAGTGAATTGGATGAACTGCAGACACCATCCATGAACAAAAGTGATGCGTGTAGGAAAAAAAGCTGACTCTTGCTTCTAATCCTAGTTTCTAATCCCTTTCTAATTGATGTTTTTTTTTTCCATTGAATAGTCTACTCACCATAGCTTCTACTATTAGGCTGGGTTCACAGAGGGCAGAATTTCCGCACAGCTATTCTGCCCGCGGCTTCTAATTTCCAGGATTAGCCAGCAAAGTGGATGGGATTTAGCAAAAATTTAGTCCACACTCTGCGGCCAATTTGTTGCCGCTAAGCTGCGTGGAAACGGACATGCGGCGCGGAATTCAAAACCGTGGCATATCAATTCTTTTCCCTTTTCTACGACGGCCTCTCCCTATGGCGAGAGATGGCCACAGCAGAATGCCTACAGCGAAGCTGCTCCAACACCCACAGCGAAAGGCAGCGTGTTTTGAAGCTGCGCTTATCCCGTAGAAATCTCACGGTTTTTCAGTCTGGTCATTCCGCGAGATTTCCGAGGGATTTCGGTCCCGTGTGACCCCAGCCTTAGGCTACATGGCAGTTTTGTGCATAAAACAAGTTATGCAGCCAAGGATCGCATTACTGCATTCATTGCAAGGAATGAACGTGAATGTATTCGCATCCCGGCGCTGTAGACTGGCAGCACTGTCACTCTCCTCCCAGCTCTGTTCCCACGCTCGCACCTCTGCTCACCACTGTCATCCTCAAGCCTCCTGGGGGCGTCACCAGCTTGTCAAGCAGCCTAAATCTTGTCTGCATCCCTACTTCTGGTGGTGACAAGATACAATAGTACCAAGTTACAAACATAATACTTTCTTCTGTGCCCTACATTGGTCCCCAGCGCTGTTATTGCTTTTCTGCCTTTGCTGCTTGTTTCCCTGGAAGAACGCTGTGTATGAATAAGCTATTCTGTGCTGCAGACGGATTTTCCTTTTACAGCACCCACTCCCCGCCAGACCAGGTGTACTGTCAGGGTCTCAGTGCATCAAATGTACAGTACTATATGTCACCACCCAATGCAAAGAAACCCCAGTGCAGCAGCTCCAGTGGTTGCTGTGAGGGGAAAAGCTGTCTGCAGCATAGAACAGCTTCTCCTTATACAGCGTGCTGCCAGAGAAAAGAGCAGCAGATGCAACTGGGACAGATGTGGCCACTGAGGAAAGTATTATGTTTAT
Source organism: Eleutherodactylus coqui (assembly GCF_035609145.1). Classification (NCBI taxonomy): domain Eukaryota; kingdom Metazoa; phylum Chordata; class Amphibia; order Anura; family Eleutherodactylidae; genus Eleutherodactylus; species Eleutherodactylus coqui. The sequence continues at coordinate 92,977,622 of NC_089842.1, forward strand.
AGGACACAAAATATTTAAAGCAGCCTTTATTAATAAATGGGAACAGCTGTGTTTGCAGCTGCACTATGGAGAACAGTGCAGGCACAGCTAGAGCGTCCTCTTTTGCTATAGGTGAATACAGATTTCACTAGCAACGACTTCTAGCTGCATACCTGAATAAGCGGTTTTGAAGAAAAGATGTACAGAACAGGCTGGTGAAACATTCCAAAAATGCTTAAAATCACCTATTCTGTGTGAAATTAAATGACAGTTACACTTTAAATGTTGTAGAATAGTTCTGCGATTTTCAAATATATTTAGCGTTTCAGTTTCTTATTTTGATATCTCTGCTTGCTGTCAGTGAATAAAAAGCTTGTTTATACCTAGAAGTTCTAAAACATGCTGATCATGTCCTTTTGAACAGCTTGCTACAAGAGAGACCTCTGATACACTGTAACAAGCCCTGCAGCTGTGTTAGATATTAACTAGTTTTCAGCCCCTGGTGGATAAAAACAATGAATGTTTCTATTCATGAACAGCAAGAAGAGTTTTTGAAAATGGTGAGGAATTCAAAGTATATTAGAAAGTTTCAGAATATTTTATTATGTAGTTATTGAGCAAGACAATCCTCTGTGAATAAAGTAAGGCCACTTTCACACTTGGGCTTAAATTTGCCGTTGCTCAGCTCCGTCATAGAGGCAGGAAAACGGAAGCCCTGCCTAAACAGGAATCAGACAGTGATGTGTGGACCCTATGGACTATAACGGTTCATCCAGGTTTCATTATACTTCTGCGCAGGAGGCCCAATATAGAGCCTGTGGTGCAGATGTGAATGTGGCCTTAGGTGTGTATGGGTTTTCAGCCTCTGGATGAAAACAAGAATATTTCCATTTGCTGACAGCAAGCACAGGTATTGAAAATGGAAAGAAACTTGTACACAAATTATATTAAAAGTTGATTACACTTTCCTTATGCAACAATTAAACTTTATTAATAAAACTATCTTTTAATTTAAGTCCACCATTCTGTGCGATAAAATGTTTTCTACATTTTTATAGCGCTCAGAGCTCAATTCCTTTTAATACAGAGATCAAAATCGCATGTATATACATAAGTTATATGGTATAATTCGGTCTGCCTGTACAATTTTTGTTTGCATAAAATAAGTAAATTGCACATATAAGAGTATTCTACGTGATTTCTCTCCTATACAAGCAGAACATGTTCAAAACGTTGCATGGTTGGGGCCAAACCAATATTTTATGAGAAAACCCTCTAATACTACTGCATCTTGGCAATAGTGTCAGACAGGGGAGCCTTATGCCCAGCATCGGAGCTGATCCTGGGGGCCTGACATCTATATATATGGACCATGTGTGCAGCCACTTCTAATTACACTTTAGGGCGGTTTCAGAGGACTGTACGCGCAACTACGCTCACCGGTATGGAGCATAGTTGCGCCTGAATGAGGTTTTTTATTTTCTCTCATTAACAGTTCAAACTCCATGCCAGAGCGCAGGTAAAAAAATAGCGGGAGGATAGCAGCTGCCGAATGTTCCCTGTACCATGTATTCACTGCAAGCTGGGAAGATAGGTGCTGTCCTAGCTTTTCTCAGCGGTAGAATTCACTGCTGAAAAATCCCAGCAGTGAAAACGAAACCACTGAAATTCTATTGGAATCGGCGGTTTCATTTTGTTGCGTTTTACGGGAGTGATTATTATGCCCGCATAAGGGGAGAAAAAACGCTATGGTGCAGTGTTTGAACAGCTGGTGGGGGGGGGGGGGGGGGGGGAAACTCGTTCAGGCGCAACTACGCTCCATATTGTCCAAAACAGACATCAAAGGGGTTTCATTCTTTTTCGTTCGGGAGTTCCGTGGCAGAGCTGTTTTCTTCTGCTGTGACGGAACCCCTGAGCGGAATCATACAGTGTGTTAAAAAATGCTGTGTGAACGCTCCCTTACTGATCCTATTGTAGTATGCACATGAGTCAGATTACTAATAAATATGTTATTTGGGAATGAACACATAAGAATTGTTCCTCGCAGCAAGAGAATAGCTCCAAATCAGCTTCAGAGATCGTCTACTGATGGACATTTGGACTCAGTTTTGTGTCAGAGCCTGGGACCACAAGAGACCCTCTATTACTCTGGTGGGACATGCCAACCATAGCTGTAAGAGGTGGTGGAGGGCCCCTGTGTAACATAAGGGACAGCGCAATAACTGGGTACTGAAGAGATGCAATGAGGTAGAAAAACACACAACTACCTATTAAATTCATTCAAAACCCAAACAAATACAGAACTGCAGCGATGGCCAATATCTCACTGTCCCTGCATTTGCTTGCAGGCCTTTTTGGTCTATGTTTAATGGTGTCCCTCTTTCAATTTTGCAAGTTCAATTTACCCCGTTTCCCCGAAAATAAGGCCTACCCTGATATTTCGGGATTTTCAGAGAGGCTTGAAATATAAGCCCTACCCCAAATATAAGCCCTAGCTGCATTACATTAAAAAAAAGGAATTCATTACCTAGCAGGTTCGGTCTAGATCCCTCCCGCTGCTTTCCGGAGCTGCTCAGCCAATCAATGCAGCCCTCGATGAACCAATCACAGCCATCGCATTGGTTCATCAAGCGTTGCATTGATTATTTTTCGAGCGCTGATCAGCCAGTCACAGCCATCACTTCCTGGAGGTGGGATTTATGAATTCCGTAACCAGGAAGTGATCTTCTGTTGGTGTCAGAGGACTGCAAGAAGCATGTCAGAGCTCCGGAGAGCAGCGGTAGGGACCTGGACCGATCCTGCTATTTAAGTATAAGACATCCCCCGCAAATAAGACCTAGTGCCTCTTTTAGGGGAAAAATTAATATAAGACTAGACTAGAATATAAGATTAGAATATCTGTTTGACATTTGTTGACCTTCCTTCCATTTATACAACTAGCACTAGCTTACTTCTGGTCGTACTTAGTTCTACCATTGTAGATTTAACTAATACTTCTTTGTTTGTTTTTTTTAGTTCACTCATCAAAGAAACTATGGAAGAAGTAAGCATATATGCAAGTGGTTTGAAAATGAAGGTTGACCCCATGACCCAGGATGCTCAGAAACATTTCAGCGAAGAGGTCTCTGCTCTGGCTGATAAACTCAAAAATGACATGGAAGACACAAAGTCTCGAGTCATCCTGTACACAGGCGACCTGCGATCCATGGTTGATCAGAACTTTGATGGTGTTCAAACCAAAGTCAGTATGTACATGAAGAAGTTAAAGAAACGTCTTACAAGGGATAGCGAAGATCTTAAGCAAAAGCTCAACCAATACAGGGAAGACTTCAGCAAAAACACTCAGGAAAAGGTAGAAAGCGTTCGTCAAAGTATTGAACCCTTTGTGTCCAACCTGAAGAAAAAGGGAGAAGAACGTCTTCAGTCTCTGAAAGATACCGTGGATGAACAAGGGAAACAACTCAGGGATAGATTTGCCTCGGTGGCAAAAGATGTACAGGAAAAAGTCCAGAAAATGACCTTTGATGTGAAGAGCGGTGTAGAAAAGCTGTCAGACCAGATGAGAGAGTGGTTGAACCCTTCCATAGACAATCTCCGCAGCCAGTTTCAAAATCTGGCCAAGAGTCTGCAGAACAAGGAGCAGTAATACGTTGACCAACATTCCTGAACATGAACCGCCACACTCATAGCTTCCCAAATGTAAGAGTTCTGCAAACAGCTGCTAATCCTGGACCAAGAGTTTGTGGCCTGCATTAAAGTGTAGATTTAAGGGCCAACATTTACCATTAATCCCATCACCTTTTGATATCATCATCAAAGATGCCATCTAAGCATAATAATTACATTTCCAATCATTTTCACGTTGGGCCAGAAGTGGAGACCGTTGTACTTTACCACCAGGATCTGAAGATATTTGATGGAGATATTAGGAGGGATCTTCAATCCAAGCATTTCAGTTATACTGTACACAACTACAATTCTGAGAAACCAGGAGAACACTGCTCATCAAAATCCAGTCATCATGCCTTAGGGAACATCTGCAACTCTATTTGAGAGAGTTCTGCAAACAAATGGAGGCCAAATAAATTGTACTAATGATAGTACTCCATCCTTGTGAGTCTACTGTCGTATCGTGCACAAAGCTCATTCCAAGTACTGTAATCTCAATATCTCTGGCCATGCACAGGACTACACCATATCCAAAGAGTATTTCTAATGTTCGTCCTGTATTACCTTTGTCTCTTCATATTGTCTTATCTGTTTTTGTAATATCTTATGTCTCCTCCTTACCTGTTTTTACAGGAGGCCACGTGTAACCTGCCAGTCAGCTGCACTATATATGTATATAATTTGTCAATTGTGATCAATGTTTTTTAAATAAAAGTAATGGCTGAGATATTTTGCGTGTGGAGAGGACTCCCTTTCTTGTAATAGCTTCACCAGGAAGGCACTCCATGAATAACTTGTTTCTTTGTTTTAAAAGAGTTTTCCAGGATATAACACTGATAGCCTACCCTTGAGATTGGACTTCAATGTCTTAAGGCTCATTTACACGCAATGATTATCACTCAAAATTTGGTCAAATGGCCGCAGATGAGCGATAATTGTTGCGTGTAAACGTGGCCATCGTTTACTTTTCGACTGAACAATGATTTTAAGGTGAGCTTAAATCCATTATTCAGCCAGAGAGATATGACAGGGACCGCACGCTGTGTTCTCCACAGAAGTCGGAGAATACATTGTATTCTGCCGACAGCCCGTACAAGAGCCATGGAGCTGTGTGCAGAGCTCAGACCACATGATGGGCTCGGCAAACAGCTCCTGGAGGCCCTTTTACACGCAAATGAAGCTAATAAAGTGTTAATGGACATTAGTGTCCTTAAAACACTTTATGCAAAATGATCACTAAAACTGTTATCGTTTGAAAGATTGTCTCTGCGTGTAAATGGGTTATTATTCATGTGGGTCTCTGTAGTGCTTGTTAAGGTGCCGCAGCCCCTTCACTGTAGTGTCCTGACACAGTAATATCCATATGAGTGGGGCTGTGCCTGGCCCTGCAACTACACTCAGTTGCAGAACTAGTCATAACTACTTTCAAATGGATGTCACAGTGTGGGGTATTGCAGTGAAGAGGCTAACGAACTCCAGCAAGTGCCTCTGCCCCTTCGTTCTACCAAATAGTTGAGGGCTTGGATATAGGCCATCAATATTATATCCTGAAATACCTCTTAAATGTTGCACCATACAAAAGTAAAGTCAGAGCACTTCTGTGGTGAACACATGAAGGTCTGGCAGATGAAGGATGGAAAAGACTGTCCGTTAAAATATGCTCCAAAGGTAACAACAAGAAAATATCACTTAACAGGGATCTCCTCTCACCTTGTCCTGAACATTAGGACAAGTGGAGAGATTCTTAAAGACAACTGTAAACAACATACGATATAAACACAGTAATACATAAATGATCTACACTGTTATCACCAATGGCCTAAGGAGGTGATACAAGACACAGGGATTCTCTGTTTGGGGATCTCTGAATATCTCTGGCATTTTCACTCTCTCAGGTCTTACACTAGGCATATCATAGTGGGGCAGAGTTACTATTGAGAATTCAATAGTTTTCTGGTGCAAATTGCATAAAAAAACTGTCTAACATACTTTGCACTGCATTTATTTAGACACTTTCAGAGACTTTTTCCTACACTTCCAAAAGAAAGGGACATGGCTTCAAGGAAAAGGAGTTTGGCCAAAATGTGCCAAATTGTGCCAAAATTTTGGCACAATTTTTGTTGTGAACGAGAAGAGTTTAGTACGGTGTTAGCCAGTAGAGCAAAATATAATTGTTCTCACTAAGAGAAACCAAGTAATCTTGTAGATATGATACCTTTAATTGTTAACAAAAGTACATGATGTTATAGCGAGCTTTCAGATCCTCTCAGAATCCTTCTTCAGGCATAATAAAACAGATTTGGATGGGGCACATATACACATGATCACATGGGAGGGTACAGGCATGGTGAACTTAATTTGCCCTAAATAAATACCAGAGACAGGATAAGAGGGCACAGACATGTGATTAATAGCACTTAGATAAATACCAGGGAGGGAGGGATTAGCAAAACAGTAAATAATTAGTTGAGTGACAAGTAATGTGAACATTTATAATCTCTACATTGCTGTTAGGAGGTCAACACTAGGCTAACCTGTCATCTCCACTGTGGGTTTCTCGTTTTTCACAATCTCCACTTGTGTAAAAATACCGTTTCTGATAGTATCAAAGATGGTTATAAACTTATGTTCCCAAATTCTTCTGTGACTTTGGGACTTAAAATTTCCTTTAACCCGTTAGTGACCAAGCTTTTTTGCTTTTTTCCATTATCGTTTTTTCTTCCCCTCTTTAAAAAAATCGTAACTCCTTTATTTATCCATCGACGTAGCTGTATTAGGGCTTGTTTTTATGCATCACGAGTTGTATTTTTCAATGGTGCTATTTAATGTACCATATAATGTACTAAAAAACGTTAAAAAAACGAAAGAAATGGAAAAAAAACCACATCTTTTGGTGCGTATTGTTTCTACGGCGCACAAACTGCAACAAAAATGACATGATAACTTTATTCTATTGGTCAGTACAATTACTACGATACCAAAGTTATGTAGTTTTTTTTGCTGTACTACTTATATATTTTTTTTAAGATATTTAATTTTTTAAAATTATTTTCTGTTTCCATCTTCTGCACACAATAACGTTTTTATTTTTCTGTCGACATAGTTGTACAAGGGCTCATTTTGTGCGATACGTCCTGTCGTTTCTGTTGGTACCATTTTTGAAGACATATGACTTGATTTTTTCTTGGCAACAGGGTGAGCAAAATAGTACATTTCTGGCATTCTTTCTTTTTCTTTTTTGGACGACTTTCACCATGCACAGTAATTAATTTCTTTGATACATCAGACTTTTACGGACGCAGCAATACCAAATATGTATTTTTGTTTTAACATTTAGATTATTTTATTGTAAATATGGCAAAAGTTTTTTTTAAACTTTTATAACTTTTTAAGAAAATAATTAATAAAACTTTATTGTTCTTATTTTTACGTTTTGTTTTAGTCCCCAGGTACAACAACAACATGTAATGCTTTGATCGCTCCTGCAGTATGATGTAATGTTATAACATTACATCATATTGCGATCTGACATGCAGTCTATCACACCACCCCACGGGGATGGCTTGATAAGCATTCTGCCATGACAGCCCTGGGGCCTTTCAGAAGGCCCCCGGCTGCCATGACACCCACATGGCTCTCCCAATCTCACCGTGGGGGGGCTGTCCGAGACCCAGGATCACTGTTCGGGAAATTTAATAGCCCCGATTGGCCTCGTGGCTTGTCGGCTGTTGCCTGCGGGTGTCAGCTGTAAGAAATAGCTTACATCCACAATGTATGGAGGGAGATCGTAGCTCAATCTCTCTCCATACATGTCCTGTAATCGTAGGATGTAAAAACACGATAGAGTGGTCACTAAGGGGTTAAGTATGATAACTCTCATATGTTGTAAGTTGTGTCCATGACTAGAGAAGTGCTCTCCAACTGTTAATTCTCTCTTTCTTTCTTTAATTGTGTGGCGATGAGATCTCATCCTCGCTTTCAGTTTTTGTCCCATTTCCCCAACATAAAAGCCCCTAACAGGATATTTACTCCACCGGATCAGGTACACAACATTGGATGTGAAACATGTGAATGCTCCAGGGATCTTATAGTCCTGCTGTGTGTTAGGGATTTCTATCCTGTCCATTGTCAGTACATGTAAGCAGGTCTTGCACCTCCTTACTTTACAGGGATAAGTTCCTTTTTGTGTGCCAGACGGCAATGCACTCCTGATTATAAAGTTCCTCTAATTTGGAGGTTGCCTGTAACACAGAAGGGGAGGGTCCGGGAATATGATATTCAGACCGTCATCCTTGCGTAGGTTATGGTGGAGTTTCTTTACGGTTTTCCTTAGTACCTTTAGCTGTGGATTGTAGGTCACTACTAGAAGTACATGATCATTTTCTTCCTTCTCTGTGTATTGGAGTAGTTGATTTCTGGGTATCCTGGTGGCTTTGGTGATTTGGTCATCAATTGAGATGGGATGGTAGCCCTGATTTATAAATGTCCTTTTAGGATGGTTTAGATGTTCCTCTCTGTCTGTTGGGTATGAGCTTATCTGATTGTATCTGATGGCCTGACTACAGACAATTGACTTTTTGATGTGCTTAGGATGGGAACTGTCCTATCTGAGGTATGTGGGCCGATCAATCGGTTTTCAGTATAGGGATGTCTATATTGAGTTTTTTGAAATTTTTATGGTGGTGTCCAAAAAGTTGTTCTCTGTATACAAGTAGCCTAAAGTCAGGTTTATGGTGGAGTGAATTGTGTTGAATTTCTCATGGAATTTTATTAGTTCTTGTTCGGTGTTGGTCCAAATGATTATGGTGTCATCAATGTAGCGGAAGTAGGCCAATGGTTTGGATGGGCAGAAGGCCAGAAAGTCACTCTCCAGTTTTGCCATGAAAAGGTTGGCATATTGTGGTGTTACAACTCACAAGATTCATCCTCACACACAATTATTTTTCCTTTGGCAAAAGATATTCCTGTAACTCACCGAAACTGCCATGGGCAGTAAAATGGCACCGCAATATGCCAACCTTTTCATGGAAAAACTGGAGAGCAAGTTTCTGCTCCTCTGTTTGAAGATAATGGCTCTCACGGTCTTGCAGTTCAGTAAAACAGCCTTAGAAATGGCTTTGTAAGCCTTTCCAAAATCATAGGTAAAAATATGCTATAATATGTCACATCTACAGGGGGGGCAAATATTTTTCCCAGCAGTAAATAATGCTCGTAAGTATTGACTTAAGAACAACATAACAAACTGTCAATGAATTACAGGGTGACCTTGCCGGACTCTTGTTTTTCAGCCTTTGGAACTGCGTTGGACAACTTTCAGATAAATAGATTTACAAAGGTTCAATCAATGCTGTCGCAGCTTGTAGGGTAAGATACGATGCGGGGAGTCTCCAAATTTATTCTACAGCACATCAAACATGAAAGAGAAGTTCGCGACTCAACACAAGTTCATCAAATGTTCTAACAAGAAACGCTCTCCTCTGAGATGGCTCTATGTAAAACTAGTCAGAGGTTCTCTGTTGCCTTATCACAGAGATTACCAGGCGCAGCTCATAAGCAAATCCGTCTTGGTATAATTACATGTTATGATCCTTTGTGTACAGAGAACAGCTAATCTCCTGCAGAGTTATAATTCTTCTCGAAATATATACATAGGGCAGTGCTGCCACATAATGTTAGCCTTACAGCTCAGGGTTCCATATGGTGCCACCTGTTGCATTAAATAGGTTGTCTAATATTAGAAAATCATGGCTGCTTTCTTCCAAAACCAGCACCACACCTGTCCATGGGTTGTCCATAGGATGTCCTGTAGTGCAGTGCAGCTCCATTGAAGTGAAATGGGCTCAGCTGCATTTCCATAAACAACCTGTGGACAGGTGTGGCGCTGTTTTTAGAAGAAAGCAGCCAAGTTTTGCTAATATCAGAAAAACTTTTCCACTGTCTTGTGTTCCCTGTTTGCTGCCTAGAAGTGGGGGCTACATGTGCCTATTTACTGTCCTTTATATCCTATGGAAGATACTGGAATAGTACAGACACAATTCATCAGACTGCATACTACTTGGTGAACCTTTGGTGCAGATTGAGTTCAGTACCCGGTAATCTACTTGCAAAAAGTGAAGTCCGTACTTATTGGAATAGACTGATACAGATTGTGTTTAATATCTGGTAACCTATGTGCTTGCACTGATTGTACTCAGTACTTGGATACCTATTGGCACAGACTGTACCCATTAATTGGCAACCCACTGGCACACAATGTGCTCAGTACCTGGCAACCTACTGGCAGATACCTGGTTACACTGAACTCAAAATATTCTTCAAGGCTGAATGCTGAATTTCCATAGAGTATTACACACAGAAAATGTGCACACGCAGTATGCCGTGAATAGAACCTATTGATTTCAATGGGTTCGTTCACATATGCGTATTTTGCGTGCGCATTTTGTTAAAACCAAAAAATACACAGCATGCTCTATTTTGTTGCGTACTTGCATAAGGAAAGAGCACATATTGAACTAACCACACTAATTACCCATTTCAATGAATGGGTCATGGTTGCATGTTTTTTTTTGTGAGCACAAAGGCACACAATGTGCATGCACAGAAAGTACAGTAAAATAGGCACGTGCGGGCAATGGTCATTGCGCAAATGTGCACATAGATACGCTTAGGCCCGTGTAACACAAGCCTATAGAGGTAAGAACCAAGATTTAAACACTTATATGCAGTCAACGTTGGTGTTCCAGATGGTCCTATACATGTTCTATTGGCGATAAATCTGGCAACCATACTCCTCACACAGGGGTATTGCTATCTTAGCTGTGATTGGCTGAGAAGGGAGTACCCCTTTAAGCTTCATTCACATAAAACTGGAAAACTTCTTTATGTTAATAGTAATAGATATCTGTATAAACCTGAGAACTACAGCTGACCATAGTCCTTATATTGGAAGCAGTCAGCAAATTTACAATAAATTGGGTTGCTGGCTGTAATTTTGGCGAATGCCCAACACAAAAAAAATCATAAAGAGATCAACAAATTCTGGAGAGGAAGCAAATAAAAAGAAATCCCATTGTTTATAATGGCTTTTAGAAAGACCGCACCAAAATCTCCGTACTGCAGCTTAGTGCACTGCATTATGGGAGGTGTGCTTTGTTTTTTAGACTGGGCCTGGTGTTAACTCTACACCTCTAAGGGACCTTTCACACAGGATGGAATATTATGTAACAGCGTTGTGGAAGATGATAATTAGCACCAAGATGTGCCTGGCTAATGTGCCAATTCTGATGTGGAATCAAAAATAACAGAATCCTGCTGGAAATTCTGCATCAAAATCCGCAGTTGACAGAATGTATTTTGGTGCAGAATTCAGGGACGGCATATTCAGAGTATTCTGTCCCATGTCAAAGGTCCCTAAGGGTACTTTTACACGGGATGAGTGTTGCTCTGGTGGTTAGCGATAGTTCAGTGAATAAAGGTGGAGCACGCCGGAGATCTCTTCAAGGACTGCGAACAGGCAGTCGTTCATAGATGAATAGCTGCCTGTGCACACTGAGCAAGAAGTCACTGGCCCAATACTATGCCCTAAGTAGGATAACTATTGGTCCAAGTAGTTCGTTTGAGCAATTTTTTTGGTCAATGGTCGGCCTGTGTAACAGTACCCTAATATATCACAACTGAGAATGGGTTGTATAGACTGAGCTTCCATTTGGGCACGACGTATGACATAGCCATAACATTGAATTAAGGTTCATGATGGTATGTGTACTGGATATAAGTATTTCCTAACACTGTGTGCAGGCGGGAAGTTTACTCAAGGTTATGAACATCTCACTGGGTGGGAAAGAGTCCAACAAATAAGTAGACATAAAATCCTGGCTTTGTTCAAAGGTCTCGGAAACAAGTACAAAGGCTGCACCACATCCTCCTCCACAAAGGGCTGATGTAACCCTACGCCTTTATCACCGATCACATAGCACTGATTACTAGGAGCTTAAAAATACAAGGACAGAAGTAAATACGACAAACCTTGCAACAACTTATGCAAAATTTGGCTAAACTTGACACACAATCAGGGCTCCTTCAGACGAGTGTATGTTAGCGCGTTTTTGCAATCGGAAAAACCCCGCTAGCGGAGAATAGAACCAATTGATTTCAATGGGTTCATTCTCAAACTCTCTTTTTTGCACATGCAGTTCTTGCAGATGCGAAAAAATAGTACCTGCTGTATTTTGTGTGCATTTGCGCACCAAAGAGCCCCACAAAGGGAGGTGCACAAATGTGCACATATATACGCGCAAATATGTATAAAATGCTGCACATGCGCGAGAACCTCAGCACCTCTTTTGGCTTAATAGCCATTTAAATTAGGGTGGGGTGAGTCCTCTGCCCATGTTATACAGTGGTGCCTGCGCAAATATGTATAATATTTGCACAGGCACACGCACAAAATAAACTCGTTCACTACACAAAAAAGTTGCACAGGAGCGAGCGTATTTTGGAATATGCTCATGTGTTTCTGCCCTCACAGAAAGGAATATACAATGGTTCAAGTCACAATATGAATTGGTTCTGGGAAGATCACTGTAACTTGAAAATGTAACTTGAGAGCAAAATGGAAAACTAGTAATTGGCTCATAAACCCCATAAGCCTTTAATCCTCATGCCCAGCCTATGTTTGACTGACACACCTTCGGTAATACAGGTGTAGCGGTTTCAAGCACTAGGGTCAGCTACAGGAGGTCTCATGTTGTGGTACAAATGGAGGACGAGGGTGGCGTTGTCAGAAGTCGGTATTAGGAGGTCTCAGTTGGATAGCAGTGGAGCAGGTAGAAATGAAGCTTGATTAAGGCTTCTAGCGCAATAATTACACACTGGATCTGAGGCAGGGTCAGGCTTTTATAGGAAGTCCCAATTAGTGGCTGGGTGGTGCCAGGACATGGAGGCAGGAACTAGACTAGCAGGAAACATAGAACAAGGCTAGAGTCATGCAGGGGAACTGTCCAAGGCTGGATGGCTCAATAGGGAGAGCCATCAACTAGAGTCTCAGGTTTGATCCCCCACAACAGGTTGTTTACTAGTCAAATGACTGTGCTGATTGGATGGATCGTCTAGTGATTTGAACGTGATGCAGATTCAGACTTCCTGCGCTACTTTATATTGAAAATGGTTTCAGATTGCTATAGACGAGTAAACACTATCAGTTGTTGTAAACATTCTGTCCCATTGTTGCACCAACTTCAGGTATACTTTCTCAACTATCCAAATTGCTGCATAATTAATCACAATGAAAAAACCCCCGCGTATTTGCATGTTACAATATCCTGACAGAAGCTAGTTTTATGTTTTTTTTTAAAGGATACATTCACATGTCTTTGCTTATTCCGCATTAAATCCATGGTGAAATCCACATCATAAAGCATATTATTAACTCTACTGGCAATTCTTGCCGTAGTCTGTCCAGTAAGGATCTTTCCCCGCACAGAATTAAAATCCCCACTGCAAAAAAATGAAGAAATGATATATCACTTCTTAATATGGAATCCACTTCAGAAAATCCACCCATGGATTTGACCCATTGAACTGGGCCAAAGTCACATGTGAATCTGTGACAGGAATGCTGCTACAATTGCAAATCTGTGACAGGAATCCATATTATGGCGGTTTTAGATGACCGTATTTGTGCATGTTTTTACGTGCATAAAATATACGCACGTGCAAAACATAGAATAGAAACCATTGCTTTCAATGGGTTTGCTCCCATGAGCGTGTTTTGCACACATACGTAAAAAAAATAGGGCCTGCTCTTACTTTTGGCATTTTGTGCAGCAGATGCCCCCCGTAGAAGTCTATGGGCGGTGCGCAGGTATGCAAGGAGATGCGTGAAACACTGCGCTAAACCGTAGGCAAAAGAACACATCTGGATTTCATTAGACTAAATAGCCTTTTAATCCATGGTAGGGGTGTGTTGTCCGCGTTTGTGAACTGGCCCTGCGTGCGCAAAAAGCACAGTATTATGCGTAAACACATGTGCAAATCAACCTCGATCATGCGCAAATACATTGCGCTGAGTTGATCATTTTTTGTACATATGGTCCTCTGAATAAGCCCTTAAACACATGGATTACTGCTGCAGATTTCCATTGAAATATGTGTTGGTAAGATCCAACATGGATCACTGTGTGAACACGGCCTTGTGCACATGAGTATAACCCATGCTGGAAAAATCAGAGACAGATTTGCCTCATATTCTGTGACAGAGACCATGACTGAGACAGAGCCACAGATTCGCACATGGCCTAGTTCCTTTTAGTGGGCTTAAAGGGGTTGTCCCGCGAAACAAAGTGGGGTTATACACTTCTGTATGGCCATATTAATGCACTTTGTAATATACATTGTGCATTAATTATGAGCCATACAGAAGTTATTCACTCACCTGCTCCGTTGCTAGCGTCCTCGTCTCCATGGTGCCGTCTAATCTTCAGCGTCTAATCGCCCGATTAGACGCGCTTGCGCAGTCCGGTCTTCTCCCTTCTGAATGGGGCCGCTCGTGCCAGAGAGCGGCTCCTCGTAGCTCCGCCCCGTCACGTGTGCCGATTCCAGCCAATCAGGAGGCTGGAATCGACAATGGACCGCACAGAAGACCTGCGGTCCACCGAGGGTGAAGATCCCGGCGGCCATCTTCACAAGGTAAGTAAGAAGTCACCGGAGCGCGGGGATTCGGGTAAGTACTACCCGGTTTTTTTTTTATCCCTGCATCGGGTTTGTCTCGCGCCGAACGGGGGGGGGGCTATTGAAAAAAAAACAAAAACGTTTCGGTGCGGGACAACCCCTTTAATCCACATACGCATTTCCAGACACAAATTCTCTATCAGGCTATCTACATATGTCCGAGCACGATATCGTGAATGTGCGATATCTCTGCGGATGCAATGCACTTTTCTGTCAAAAATGCCTACCAACACTTCTATGAGGCTGCGATCCTCCGGCGTGTCAGAGGGTCGGTAAGTGTTTCCCATTGTTTTCAATGGGAAAGCTCGCATTACACTTATGTGGACATCGCACACAATGGGATGTGTTTTCCTGTCCAGTTGAAAATCATAGGTGATGCGTTCTGAGGAATGCGCAAAGATAGAGCATGCTGCAATGCTTACCCCCCTGATTCTTTATGGCCCCTGCAACACCTCTAGCTGCTAGTGTGGTATGGATGGGTCACTTAAGAGACCCAGCAATTAAGCTGAAAGTTCTGGACAAGTCAAGACTTTGGCCTGAAGAGAAGTTGCATATGGAGATAGCCCAAGCTGAGCGTTCACACCCTAATCCATAAGCCTTTAATTACACCCCTGCCCTCTGTGATGTGTATTTCTGCACTACTACATTGACTACCTTTGTTGACTAAACTGTTCCTTTTTATGTCACATTTTGAACTTGTGTTTTTTTGCCCTCCTACATGCATCAGTCCAGCATTAATAACCTTTTACCATTGATGCTTGGTAAATAAAAAAAAAAACTGAACACCTTTCCTTCGAATATCTCAAATAACTAATCTTTTAATCCTATTAGACATCATTTCTGCTCTCCCCCATAGGCCAGCACACCACTTTATCCGTTAAAGCAGCCTGCAGAAAGAAGTAAGCCTTAAACTAGCAGACCCATATATCTAGGATTATGAAGGGCAAACATATAGAGCCAGACTCATAGAAAGTATACTTATTTCCAGATTTCCATTGCTGATCTGATAGCCCTATAATGTTACATTGTTGTTGGGCAAATCAGTAGAGCTCTACTGTCCATTGTCTAAAAATCCTGACTGTTAAAAGTCCTATAGAAGTGCATGCCCTTGGGCAAGACCCTGCCCATGGAAGCCTATAGAGAGGAGGAAGTAGGTGAAGAGTGAGAGAAAGAGAGACACGCAGGAACTTCTGAAGATTCTAGTATGTCTTCTATCTTAACACATTTTTGGATTCACAGCTACGCTTTGCAGTACTGCTGTATAGTGTCCTCCATGCTGCTGCTACTTCTGAGGGTGTGCTACAGAGAGATACAGGAGCAGGAACCCTTCTTCTCTTTGTGTGTTGTCTATTGAAAACATTAGAGCAGTTGGTCTTCACTCTCCAGCTCAGGAAAAACTGAGAATTAGGATATATTCATACATATGCTGAGAAACTTGGGCAGAACTTGCATCAGAGAGCACATCCAGTCCATCTGCTGTCTGATACACATGGACCCAACACATTGCATGTGCTATTCCTGTCTGTCAAAATGGACAAGAATAAGACATGCAGCTATTTTTTTCCTTTTTCAGTTCATGCGAAAAACCAGCCATCTGAATAGCCTCATAGACTATTACGGGGCCATAGGCTGTCTGTAGAATACACGGACAGCACACAGCTTGAATATAAGGTTTTGTGAATGGGTACCTAAAGATGGAGCCAGCAGAGGGAATAACTGGTGAAAAAATCCATATGCAAATCATGAAATTGCCAGAAATAATGTTATTTCTCATGCCTAGACATATGGCAGTTTATTCTGAAAAGTCACCTGAAAGGACAGGTGTGCTTTAAAGCTAAAATCATCTATATTTTTCCCTATACATTGGTACTAAATGTTAAGATCTCCATCTCCCAATTTAGCAACAGAAATTATATCTATGAGCAGTTTTACTATGGATGCAGATTATTGTTATGGATACTCACTAGAGATGAGCGAGCATACTCGCTAAGGCAAACTACTCGAGCGAGTAGTGCCTTATGCGAGTACCTGCCCGCTCGTCTATAAAGATTCGGGTGCTGGCAGGGGGCGGGGAGTGGCGGGGGAGAGCAGGGACGAACGGAGGGGAGATCTCTCTCTCACTCTCTCCCCCACGCTCCCCCCTGCTCACTCCAGCAACTCACCACTCTCCCCTGCTGGCACCCGAATCTTTTGAGAGAAGCGGGCAGGTACTCGCACAAGGCACTACTCGCTCGTGTAGTTTGCCTTAGCGAGTATGCTCGCTCATCTCTAATACTCACCTTACAATAAAACGTCTATGGAACAGCACCTCTTTGAGAAAAAAAACTCTGATCTTGCCCAGACATTTTCAATTTCTTAATATCCTATATATACTAACCCTATTCATTGAGAGGACCACCCCTCTAGAAGACCATTTCTCACTGCAACGTTAGATGGCTGTCTCATAGAGGTTTCACAATACATGGTTTTTGTCTAGAAGCTCCAAAATAACATGAGTCTTTTTCAGTCATCACCTTGAAATGTGAGAATACACATTAGATAAAAGTTTGCTGACTTTGGTCCTATTGAATAACAAACTAAGGTGTACTGGAGTATCCTGATTCTTTCCCAAAGGCAGATGTCAAGGAAAAGGCAAAGAAGAATTCAACTTAAGTATATCTGATCCTTTGTTCCTTTGGTAGTACAGCTTCCGTTTGCAGGTCAGAAAGTCAAAGTTCAAAAGAGATTGCGTCTGGATGAAGTCATTGGAAGACTGGTGTCTGGGCTGGGAAAGAAAGCACAGAGACATAGGCATGCCAGTATGGCCATGGTTTAATGTCCTGTATAATTTCAAAGAAAAGGAAGAGAGAGAGGAATTTCTCTTCATACACTGAGGCCTCATGTCCAGGGGCAGAATGGATTCCACAGGTGGGAGCAAGCAGCGAAATCCCACTCTGCTTGCTGCAAGAGGACATTATTTACCCATCTGGATCCTCTCCGTGGCTGTGCGGGTCTTCCATCTTCTCCACTGCAGTGGAGTTTTTTTTTTTTGTTCTCCTGCTTTCTCGCGAGATCCGTGGCCCATCTGCAGTGTAAACTGAGGGTGGTCCGCAGATTGAATGGCTTCCATTGACTTCAATTGAAGCCGTCCCTACGGGATCCGCAGAAGAATGTAGCATGCTGCGCTTTGTTCTCAAAACTGAAAGGTCCGCAAATCAAATCTGCATGCTTAAATTCAGCTATGGGTTACCATGATTGTCTATGGGCAGCTTGAACTGCAGATTGTTTACACATGTGTCCCGAGCGGATTCTGCAATTTAATTTTGCCTGTGGATATTGGACCTAACGCTCTATCAAGAGGAATGACCTGCTGATGTAACTTCATAACTGTCTGTCCATACACTGAATTGAATATACCAAGTTGCATGCACTAAAAAGATGGTGGGCTGCAGGAAAAACCTGACCTTCTTTGGGTCCAATAGGAACTAAAGGTTTGGAAGGAAAAAGAGGAGCCGAGTTTTGCTGCTGCTGTCCTTGGTGCAGTTGATTCCATTCGAATTGTCAGATCGACATCCCACCTTGTTCCTGAGAAAAAGTCTGTTGCTGTGTGGAACTTTGGGAGGGGGCAAAATGTTCCTAGTTCCTGCTGTTGCTGTGCTCTCTGTGGTCTGTGGTCAAAACCAGCTGTTTGTGTAGAAGGGGGAAGGTATAGCCCCTACCAGGGATGTAGTTATAGGGGATGCAGGAGTAGCATTTGCTACTGGGCCCCTCCATCACATAAGAAGACACCAGTGTTATAAGCAGCACATGGTAGGTAGGGAGCTCAGTAATAGATTTTGCATTGGGGTCCATGAGCTTCTACTTAGGCCTCTGGCCCCTACATTGTGCCAGGAGGTGAGTAGTGTAAACCCACAATACAACCCAACCATGACCATGTCTTGGGAGCCTACCATCCCGGCAAATGGCTGTTAGAGAGTGCAGCAGGCAAACTACAAAGGTCCTAAAAGCAACAAACTCAACCTGGGTAAATATCAGAAGAGAATGTGCTAATGTGCTGTCAGACTGTACTGCAATGTTTTATAGGTATATTGTCCCATTCCACTTCTATTCATATGGATTGTTTGTTTGGATGCTTTGTTGACCCAGAAAGAGCTATCCCTTATAGCCATAAGGGTTGTTGATCTGGGATTCTTCCGACTGTTGGATTTGGAGTCAGGTAGGGACTTTCAAATGTTGATGCAGGGATTATTCTGACTGCCATTATGGAGTCAGGAAGGAATATTTTCCCTGAAATGGGGTAAATTGGCTTCTGCCTCATTGTTTTTCTTTTTGTCTTCCTCTGGATCAACAATAGAGGGTGGAAACCGTCTGAACTGGATGGACGTTTGTCTTTTTTTTAGCCTAGCAGACTATGTTACTATGTTCTGGAGTGATGTTATCTGAGTATGGAACATTTCTTATCCTTTATAGGTGTATATGATACATTTTGCTGTGTATGGACAGTATAGGTACGGTAGAAATGGTGAACTTCTTGAACCAATCTAAAGTCTTTCCTGGCACTACAGATTTTAATACCTCCAATGACTCAGTCCTACAGCTTCATTGGCTCAGAAAATGTATCATGTAATTTGTATTGCATCTACATTTTGTGTCTCAAGGCAATATCAATTCAGACAGGCAGGAAAAAAGTAAACCCCCCTCAACCCCCCAACAGTTAACAAGCAAAATGACTGAAAGTGAAGAAATAGTGCTGAGCCGCAAAATTATTCAGAACCCTTATACAGCAAATAGTACAACAATTTACACTTTGTTCATAATCAGCAAAAAAAAGGAGTGGAATAAAGGTTCCAAAAAACTTCAATGTCCCATATTGACCCTGTGAAAAGGGAAGAAAGAAGTCATTGTCTGGGAATAACCATAGATTAGCTCAGTGTTTCCCAAACTCCAGTCCTCAGGGACCCCCAACTGGTCATGTTTTCAGGATCTCCTCAGTGCTGCACAGGTGATGTAATTATTATTGGTGCCTCAGACATTACCATAGGTGTTCTTACTATAAGATATCCTGATAACATCACCTGTTGGGGCACATGAGGACTGGAATTTGGTTTAGATAGATAAGATGTACATTGCTCAAAAAAAGGTAAGACTTTGCTATGCTATGCAATTGAGGGATGGATGATGTTGCAAGCATCCTAACGTTCATCACAATGTCTCCAAACTCTTTCACATCTGTTCAGTGTGGGCTTGCCCTCATCTGTGAAGAAAGACTCCATGAAGGTGACATTAGGACCTGATGTCCTGTAGCTGTTTGACAGTTTGGTCAGAACCATGCAGACCAATAGCCTTGCTGGAGGTCATTTTGTAGGGCTCTGGCAGTGCTCTTCCTCTTTCTCCTCACACAAAGGAACAGATACTGGTCCTGATGCTGGGTTGATGCCTCTATGGACCTGTCCACCCTCTCCTCATATAATGGCCCATGTCCTGGTATCCGCTCCATGCTCTTGAGACTGTGCTGGAAAACGTCTTGTGACAGCACATATGGATGTATCATCCTAGAGGAGCAGAACTACCTGTACAACCCGACTGGGCTGCATGTACCGCCTCGTGCTATCGGTAGTGATGGGGAAACCAGCGGAACACAAAACTAGAAAAGAATCAGTCAGGAAGAGTAAGGACAGTAATCGACTGTGACCACCGCCTGCAGTACCGTCCCCTTTATGGGGTTGTCTTGCTGTTCCCTCTCTAGTTCACCTGTTGTCACTTTAATTTGCATCAGAGCAGGTAAAATTGATTCACGATCACGATCACTTCTCTTTCCTAACTGGACAGATTGATTTTCCTGAAGTTTAGGTAACTTGAAATTATGCTGTGATTAGAGATGAGTGAGCGTGCTCGCTAAGGCAAAGTACTCAAGCGAATAGTGCCTTATGCGAGTACCTGCCCACTCATCTCAAAAGATTCGGGTGCCAGCGGGAGGCGGCGGGGGAGAGCTGGGAGGAACGGGGGGGGAGGAGATCTGGTCTCTCACTTTTTTTCCCCCCCGCTCTCCTGCTCACTCCCGCAACTCACCGCGTCGCCCTGCCGGCACCCGAATCTTTTGAGGGGAGCGGGCAGGTACTCACATAAGGCACTACTCGCTCGAGTAGTTTGCCTTAGCGAGCATGCTCACTCATCTCTAGCTGTGATGCTTCAGTGTTCTGAGCAGTGTAGATACTGTACATGGATCCAGAGATATAGATCTCTATGGAGGTCAAGTCAATGCATTTGAACCAGAGTGGAATCGGTAACTTACGTAAACGGAAAAGTTTATCTATACTAATTTATGAGCTCAAATTGATGCATTTTAAGCTGCCTTCACACGGTTGAGAAAATTGTTGTTAGATGCAAAAATTTTGCACGAATATGAACCCCAGTCTTTTGAATGGGGTCATACACATGAGCAATGCTTTCCTGCATGGCACCGCGATGCAGGAATCAAATCGCGGCATGTTCTATCTTTGCGTGTGCTCTTGCATCGCAGCCCCATTGTTTTCAATGGGGCCGGTGGCAGCATCTCATCACATGCTAGGTGCTTATGGTGTGATGCGATGCAAGGTTTGCCCATTGAAAACAATGGGAGAAACTCTGCAATCCTCCAAAGTTACGCCAGGCGGTTTTGTTACAAAAACGCCGCACATCCACGGAGAATTCACACGTTGCGGAGTGCAATATTGGTCCGTGAATCACAACCCGTTATCACACTCACCTGTGTGCAGTTAGCCTAAAGGGTCCTTTTAGATGAGTTTGAACATGCGAATGAGTGAGTGATGTCACCACTGTCTCATTTGCAACCACGCAGTTTAGACAGGCAGATACATCATTGGCTCATTCGAATGAGAATTGTTCAGAATAGTGCAGTCCCTGTATAAGTGAATGAGAGGGACTGAACAATCTGTATTTAAACCGAAAATACGTGAACGCGCCAACTATGATTTTTTATGCCTGCATAAAATGAATGACGAACGAAAAGTTAACGATTCTCATTCGTCGTCCAGTCGTTGGCTTGCATTTAGACCAAACGATTATTCACATTTGCTAATTGGAACGACTTTTTTGAAATAATCGTTCTGTCTAAACCCCTCTACTCCCTTCCCAAAAAGCTACCTAGTCATAAACTTCTTCATACCACTAAATAACCTTCAAAAGACACTGACCGGAAGAGGATCCTTCCCCTCTAGTTGTAATCTTGGGGGTAGAGAAGTGGGGGTGGGGGGTGGGGGGGGGGGGTGGTGATGGACCACTCCCTGGAGCTGCTGATACTAGTGGAAACTTAATATTTAATATTGTCCCCATTGCAGTCTTTCCCCAGAAAACCACTAATTGACCTCAAATAACTTCGGATCAGTAGAAGATAAGTGCTACAAAGTTTTAAGATACTCAACTTTCTCTGCAGTCTAGTATGCTTTGCTGACACATTGCTATATGTCAGTAAGCCCAGCTGGGACTGTTCGCTCTTACCACATAGTTATCTGGAAATAATTTGTGAATTTGTAGCTGAGATTTTATGTCCTTTTTGAGATGTCCCTTAGTTAAGTGTCAAATTGCTCACCTCGCCCTCCATGTGAAGAGGGGGTGGGAATTCCTGTGAGGAGGGCATGCTGGGGAGGGGACAGGGCACATAAGAGGATGTCTTCCTATAATCACAGGATCAGAAGCTTTTTGTCTGTGTCCAGGTGAGTGTGCTTCCAGCAGATCAGTGGATTTGTGTCTGTATAATCAGGGGATGCTTGGGTAATTCCAGGATACGTTGTGATTGTTTGTAGCACTGGTCAATAATGGGCATTCAGAATGTAATTACTAAATGTATATGTCCTGCTTTACAAGGTGTATTGCTTGCTTTGTCTCTTAGCTAGTTGAGTTGTGAAATGAATCGGGATATTTGTTGAAAGGGAGGTTTATTTTATTAAGGATAAGGGCATCACTACATCAGATTTACTCATTTTCTATTGTTTATGTAGCGCCAACATATTCTGTAGCACTGTACATAGATTGTCTCCACCAAACATCACTCCCTGTTCCTATTGGCGCTCACAATATTATTTCCTTTTCTTATACACACACTGAAGATGCCCATACAAATTTGATAGCTGTTGGCCGAATGATCCTTCTGCTGATAGCTATCCCTTTCAACTTCTCCAACACTTCTCGGCTTGTGTCAATGGGAAGAGTGGAGAAGGCTGCTTTAATACCGGTCTGCTGATGGCGTATCTCCAGTTCGAACATATTTTTCAGGTGTTGAAATTCAACATGCCCAGTCCTTCTTTCTATTGACTTACCCCATGAACATACATCCTCAGCTTGGCTGATTGTCTGTGTTTTTCAGTGGGGAGATAGACATGCTGCTGCCAGACCCCCCTGGTAGTGGCTTATCCCATGTAGGAACAAAGGATCCAGCATGTTAAAATCCAACACGCCTGATCATTATGTCCCCCAAGATTTGCCATTGGAGGTGAGTCTACTGTCTCTATACAAACTAGATGGTTTGCTGAACTTCATGGGTTCTGCAACATTTAATGAATTTGTATGGACATCTTTTGACTCTCCTGAATGCATTTAGGAAATTTGATTTGCTCCCACTGCATTGCAATAGCTGGGAATCGTGATTTCCTCTACTCATCAGTTCTTAGAATTGATAGAAGATTATATCTCTTGAATGCAAGTCAAACCCACGGATTTTGACAGAATTTGACAATGACCTAATGTGTATAGGGCTTCCTAAATGTTCACTGATGGTATATAAAAGAGGAAAAGAAGAACCGGTCATGAAGACTGTCAAAACGTATAGTTGTCGGCGTGTTTGGCCAACATTCATCTTATGTGTATGGCCAGCGTTAGTGTTGGTGCATTTCTCCATATATGGGATATACTTGAAGTTTGGATTTTTGGGTTGCTTATCTATATTAACATTTGGGGGCTGGTTAAAAGGTTTGTTTCATAGCACTTGAATATGTAAAAACAACAAATTGACTATCAAAGTGTTGGGTCATGTTACGTGAAACTTTCAGAAAACTCTTTGGAATTGCTTAAAGGTATGCTAAACCAAAAGTATATCTTAACCAAGTGCTGCACAGTTGATTCTAATCTATTATCATCTTTTGAGGTTCACTAAAATGTACTTTAATTGGGTTACCTACTGATGGGAAGTTCAGAAGTTTTCTGTCCTCCTGAACATTACTTCATCTCCTGTATCTGGAGTTCTGAGAACTTCTAGAAATATGTACATACACTTTGATTACTAACGCGTACTTCATCATGTGTCCACTATGTAAGTTGAGTAATCAAATATCATGGGTCACTTTCTGTAGTTGGGTTTTAACTAGCTCACAGATAATTCCAGCAAACACCACTTTTATCAATAGTTTTTCCCACATGTCACAACATACATGTCCCAACTTCTCCAGAATACACAAACAGGATCTGGAATTTACAAAAGCCAATTTACAAAGGCAGACAAGCTGCGATAATGAGTGCTGATGGATGATGTAGCAAGTTGATAAGTGCTTGTTTGTTTCTATTAAAACAGTGTAAACGCTTGCAGTGACCGAATGACGAACGATAATTCATTCGCTTATTGTTCATTCAGTTTCTGCGTGTATAAAAACGCAGTGATAATCGGCCCTGGTATACAGGCAGTTGTTTATCCATGAACAACTGCCTGTTTACTGTGAATGGAGGTGGAATGATCTCCAGCCCGCTCGGCCTTCATTTACTCAGTGCTGTTGCTCCTTTTTAAAAACACAGGAGAGATTATCACTGGGACGACTGTTGGGCGCTTTAGTGCCCCCTAATTGTCCCATGTAAAAGGGTGTTAACAATTGTTGTATGTTTGGGCAAACTGTCACTCCTACCATGGTTTGTTCCCATAGAGTTTACATTATTGTTGGTCTGATGTGCTGCCAACAACCAATAATTTTTATGGTCACACAGGCAGATTCCAGGTCTGTGGAATAATGTAAATTTGTTTTTTCCCCTCACACTCGTGGATGCGAATTGCATGCTCTGTTTTGCAGAGGATTACGCGCGAACAGCCTCCATTGAAGTCAATGGAGGCTATCCGACCCGCAGCTCATATGCAACTTACATTGCTTATGGGCTACGGGTACTCAAGTCATCGTTAAGTGACACAGTGTGAAATACAAACATTCAAAAAATAACAGAAAAAAAACCAAAACAGACTGCAAATGCCAGCGGGCAAGCCTCCACGGTCATTCGCAATACAGCAAAATAAGGTACGCAGGATCGCCGGCCGGATCACAGCAGAATCTGCTGCGGGCCTCCCGCATGTGGGATCCAGTCCGCCCGTGTGAGCCCGACCTATGTCTGCAACATAAATATGGAGCAGAAGAATGAAAATAAAGTGGGTTCTGGACCTGTCAAAATGACTATAATGGGTTCCATCTATCTGGTTGTGTCCTAGAATTCTATTGTTTTACTGGAAAATATAGCACAGCATGTTGCAGCATTTAGGATGCAATCCCTGGATAGAGCAGGCAGACAGAAGTGTAAACAGGGCACAATTCATGCTTCTATGACCCTAGCCAACCTCAAAGTGCTGATGGTCACCGTTTCCACTGTGTAATTCTAAGCAATGTCTGCCAGCTGGGCACTGAAGACAAGGGAGCTGGCTCCTGCCAATGCTAGTTCAATCACTGTTATCACTGCCCAAACAATCAGACTTCTTCTTTCCCTGCTCACTTGCTAACTTCAGGGCAGTGTGAGCTGCAACAGTGAATTAGTGATCACTGACAAGAACCAGCGCCCCTTCCTTCACAGAACTGAGCTGGTTGACATCACTTATAGTTACACATAGCAGCAGTGACTATCAGCCCTTTGTGGATAGCTAGGGTCATAAAAACATGAATTGGAAAGTGTCCCAAGAGTCTCCTTCCACCACGCTTCCCTTGTGTAGTTGCAAATGACACATCTCCCCTAGCTAGTGTATCCCCGGCATCTAGTGCAAGTCCAGAATCCCCCCCATCATTAGTTCCATCAGTCTGCATGACAAGAATCTGACTCCTCCAGCCATCAATGTAATGGAACACAGGGCAAGCCTAGAGAGTAAATCATTGAAAATATTTAATAACAATTACAAATATCATTTTTATGTAAAAATACATGGATTTAGAGGGGAAAAAAGCTCACAAAGGTGTCCATAGCTTTTAAGTCTAAAATACCAGAAGGGATAATCCAGCATGCATTCTCTCAAAGGAGCATAAAAGAAGGGAGATTAACCTCTCAGAGGCACCTAAGCCTCTCCAGATGTAAAACTATGAGGAGCTGGTAGTAAATATGGGTCATTGTGTCTACAGTAACTGAAGTGTTCATGAAACTTGTGTGATCCACTATAACAGGACATCACATTATCCTGTTTGATGGAATAGGAATCTTGTGTTGATTCAGATCCTGACCAGGCACAACGACAAAGTAGCACTTGATCTGTGAATGAAAAGTAGCCATAGTTCTGGAAATAGATTGGCCAAACAAGCAATATCAGAAGTTTGAAATCAATGCACCATAGTGCCCTGCTACGCTCTGATATCAATGCATTTGCCCACTAACCAGAATATATATATATATATATATATATATATATATATATATATATATATATATATAAAAAGAATACCCCACTATGCCCAAACTTGAAGTTATCCAAAATCTGATAACATTTCATGAAAGGTGAGCTTCAAAATTTCGCATATACAAGATCTACAGATACAGACATTTTGGGAAACTGTCAGAGGTCGCATACCCATTCCTGAGAAGATAATTATACAGAGACATCGGGGCAGATTTACTAACACTGTCTAATAGTTAGACGGTGCAAACTTAGACTAGACAGTCTTAAAATGTGCCAGATTTGTTACATGGCTTTGCTGGTTGATAAATCTGTTGATTCTTGAGAAAGTCTAGACTAACTTTATGCCAGCTATTAGTTGGCTTAGTTTATGCCAAAAGCCATGACAATTTTCTGCACACAATGTTGCATTTAGGCCATGCCCTCCTTCCATAGGTGCATAGAGACGCCATAATGGCTGAATTACATATACAGAGTTAGTTCACTCTATCTATACTAATGCAGTAGTTCTCTATCTTAGGTTTTACTACAAGAAACCCTTTTCCCGTTTCCACATCGGGTGCTTTTTCCATCAGTGGTGAAGATGAAGCTCCTACTTGCGCTATCTGTTGTCTTTATTGCTCTCTCTGTGTTGGCAGGTACGTGTCAAACATTTCCTTTTGGTGCACTATTGAATCAATATTTATTGCATATACCAAATGCACATCTAGATGGAAATGAAAAACTCTGAGGGGGTTGTGGGGGATTAACGTCTGGGGTGTATATGGGTGTTTCTATCCCTTTGATGTCATTTGGAGCTTAGATACAGGGCCCTACATATTAGTGCCTACAGCTGCCACTAGAGGGAGCTCAGCAGCTTACTGCACAGTGTTTTATTATTGAATTCAGTGTACAGATAGTCCCTGACTTGCGAACGTTTGATTTACAAACTTCGCAAGATGCGAACAATCTGCCCTGCACAGTATGATGCAATGCTATGGCATTGATAGGCCCTCTGCATAGGCAGCCCTGGGGCCTTTCAGAAGGCCCCCGGCTGCCTAGCAACCACACAGCGTCCCACGGTATTATCACGGGACACTGTACGGGTCCCCTGAACGTTGGGTGCCAGCTGTTTCTTACAGCCGGCACCCGGTGGCAGCAGTTCTGACGAGCAGCGCCGCTCGTCGGGACTGTTAACACTTTAAATAGCGCTCTGACAGCGGTATTGAAAGTGTTAAAAGTTCCGATGAGTAGCGCGGCTCGTCGGAACTGCTGCTGCCGGGTGTCTGCTGTAAGAACAGCCGGCACCCGACGTTGTATGGAGCGGGATCCACTCGTGATCCCGCTCCATAGAAGCATTTGTTCAGCCATGCGAATAGGCTCCTGGAACAGAACCTGTTCGCAAGTAGGGGACCATCTGTATGCATAACAGTATTCAATCAGCTCCTAAGCTCCCCCTAGTGGTAGAATCTAGAATGTTATTCATTTATTATTTATTTTAAAGTGCCAATAAAGGGGTTGTATCCATTCACCATTTTACAGCCATTTTCAAAAATGAATGCAATTTTTAGGATTCATTCACAAATATTCTATTCAGTTTGATCAGCAATACTCTGTATTATCACACCCAACCATGTCTATTAACCATGCAAAAAAGCTGCTGTGCAGGCAACTTTAATGTCCATCCCAGAATGCCTGTGGCTCTAAAATGTCTTTATAGCAAAGATAAAATGTCTGCTCCCATAATCATGTGCAGATCATAGAATTTAAAAAAAAAACTACAATGAAATAATAAAAATGGATTGGGGAAATGGAAAATGTTTCAATATATTGTTTGATTTAGTGAAAAAATATAGGCGATGCGTTCCCTTTAAGGCCAAACTTGGCTGGGTATTTAAGAAGGTGTTTAGAAGTGACAATGATGGGACACCACTCAGCATTTTTTATTTTTCAGCTTTAATGCCCATGTATTGTCTCTTCATACATTACAGAACCCAGCTCAGCCGAGCCTCAGGAGTCCTCACTGGCAGATCGCTTCAGGTCTTTTGGAGAATCCATTAAAGGTGCATTTAAGCAAGTGGGAGACAAGGCGAAGGAAACAGTTGAAAAACTGCATGAAAGTGATTTTGGTAAAAAAACCAGGTATTTACATGACTTTTATTACTTCGAACACCAATATACTGGATCATAACTAGGGCCGTGGCTTTGGAATCATTAAGAGTGGACCATATATATATTACTATAAGGGTATCTAGATGATGAGTGCTGAGGGTGTGTGCCAGGGCAGCTTACAGTCAAGATCGCCAAGAGGAAAACATCAAAAAGGCACTACCTCCAATATCGAATAGTGCAGACAGAAGTAACAATAGTGTTGCATACTTAAATCAATGATAATGAATATGTTCCTTATCGTTTCGGCTCTATTTCACACTGCGCTGTTAAATCCAGCCCAGCTCAGTCTTGGCTTTCCATCTTCATAAAACTGCATAGTGATGGAAAACAGGGTTCAGTATGTAGGATGGAGACCTCTTTTGTCTCCGTTTCACATGATTTCTATTACTGGCAGTTTTTAGCTAGCTACAAAAGTGCAGAAGTTGGTGCCAACTCAATGCAGCTTTGCAGAAGCCATAGTGGTAATGGCCATTAACACTTTATCATCTTCATTTGCATGTAAAAGGACCTGCAAGAGTTGTTTGCAGAACCCAGCCTGTGTTTAAACATGCACCCAGCGCTGCAAAGCATATTCCATTGTTCTCCTCGCGGCTAGAATAAACATACCATGGAGAGAACATTGTGCAGTCTTTTGAAAGATGAGCAAAATACATTCAAATGGAATATATTTGCTCAGTCTTTCAGTGACTGAAAGATGGATTTTAAGTAAACTTAAATCCTTCGTTCAAACCAGAAGAGCATGATGGATTATCGCTCATTTTCGTCTGTTTGGACGAATTTTGAGTGCTAACAGTTGCGTGTAAAAGGGCCTTAAGTTAACACTATTTAAACAATGTATACATTCCTTTATCTAAAATGCACACAAAATGCACCTGTCCTCACCTGATGTGAAAGGTTAACTTAGGGTGTCCATTTGTACTCCATTCTCAATGCAAGCCATCAGCAGCTGATTGGAGTAGGTTTGTCCTTTCTGCTGCCTGATGCTAAAAGTGAAGTAAAATAACTCCCTTATTTGAGGGAGTAGGATGTGCAGAGATGGACTGTAAATTTATTAAAATTCTGCCCCCCATGGGTGGGTCCATAATTTGCCTCATGGAGCTTGCGCCCCATGAGCTTACTTGGTTAACCCTCTGTTAGGGACCTTTCACATGGGACAGAATAGGCCACATAACACAGTGAACGCCACAGTAAATTTCACACCACAATCTGCAGGCTACCTGTGGATTTTGATGTGGAATTGGAAATGCCTTAAAACCTGCCTTTGATTCTGCATCAAAATTCACAGTTAGAGACCCACAGATCTTGGTGTGGAATTCTGCTTCTGTGAATTTGACTGCGTCCTGCTGTGTAATTCCGTCCTGCGTGAAAGGTCCCTTAGAAGTCAAGTTGATCTAGAGATATACTCAAACTTATATGAACTTCTAAAGTGCCATATTCCACATTGCAGGAACTTAATACATATTTTTTTCTTTCTCAATAGAGAAATATTTTCTGACAGTGTGAAGAAAATCAAAGACACATTTTCTAAGTAATTTCAGAAGAAGAATAAAGAAGAGTCCCTGCAGAACAAGAACGCGTTGCCCTGCTAAATGTTCTAAAAAGAAAGATGTAGAGGTTCCCTTCATGAGCTTAGAGCAATCCACTTACTCATCATGAGAATGTAATAAACTCTGTGCCTCCCCATCTCTGCTTCACTTGTTCCTTTTTGTAGAAATACCTTAAGTTTTTGAAACTCAGTACAAAAGGTCATAATCCCAATACAAGTCTTTCAAAAATGACCAAAAACTGTCTAGATAATGGAGTGCAATTATCATCCTAGTGAGTGTAGTGGAGGCTACAGGGCATTTGGCCATGTTGGCTTCCCTACAATCATATGTTCCTTAGAGTACTCCTGCGTGCAGGTAAAATAAGAGACGGAGTATGGATTCCGACAAGCAACATTAACCCTTTTCAGTCCAATTTGTATTCTGGTTTTCCTAGGGGGCTTACCCTTTTTCTGCTGTTATGCAGAGGCACTATATGCTGCTAAAGCCAGTACTGCATGAGGTGACACGTTGGATAGGCTCCGACAGCAGAGAGGCTGGCAATATACAGTAAGAGAACCCCGACGGACGTCTTCCAACATCGGAGCTGTAGAGCTTTAAATCATAATGTCTTCAGAGGTCAGACAGTGGATTGGAAAGGGTTAAATGTTACTTAGCGGCCGTTTCAGTTATACAGTCATTGAAGGGGAATCAGAGGTATATTCACTTGAACTCGCCAAACAGTTCAGAATGCTGCAACGCAGAATGTAACACTTTAGCAACTTTGTAGCAGATCACTGACCATTGCAGGAACACGTTGGGGTGATTTCACATCTATGTAGGAACTTCCGGTCGGGGATTCCATTGCAGATCCGGCATGAAATATCTGAAGAAAAAAGTGCTGCATACAGAGCTTTCTCTTTATTTGTATGCATCACAGAAGGGGGAATCAAGAATTAAAAACAATCACAGAAAAATGGCCGTTACTTACTGACTGAGGAGTGCATATAGATGCATCCTCCTCTCACCATGCAGGTAGCTGACTACCAAATGGAGGAGCCAATAACACCTGTGCAGGACACCGATAATAACACCCACTCACACTGCCTCCTGATAATGAGGGGGGTGGATGCTTGGTGTAAACTCCCACACAGAGTGGATACAGGGTGCCAGACCATTCTGATATATGTATTTCGGGCCACTACATATCCAAGCTAGAGGTGGCCCAATAGGGTACAAGGGCGTCCATTCAAGCATTTAGTTTTTGTTTTTACGAGTGTATAACTGTGTGACAAGATCTGTGTGATCATCATTAACTGTGATAGGAGTGCTGTGTGCACTTCTAGACACATTTCTGCGGGCGACAGGAAGCATGTCCACCACTTCCTCCACCTCCTCAATTGCACATTGCAAATGGATCCTCTGCAGGTAATCTACCAACTAGACGGATTCCCGTAGGGGGTGGGCCGGTCAGTCAGTGGGCTGGCCCTTACTACAAACTGCACTGATAATGCTGCCCATTTAGACACAACGATTATCGCTTAAAATTCGCTCAAAAGCCGTCTTTTGAGCGATAATCATTGTGTTTAACTGCACTAACATCATGCCGTTTTCGTCGATCATCGTTGTTTTTCAGCATGCTGAAAGACAACGATCGGCCTTATCAGGAGTTCACAGCAGGATACAGCTGATACTATTGTTTCAGCTGTATCCCGCTCCCTGATGACAGGCTGGGTATGAAGAACACAGCGGTCCAGCTCTGTTCTCCATACCCCGTTCGGAGCGTCGGGAACAGCCTAATTTACAAGACAAGCAGGCTCACCCCGCTTGTCTTCTGCATCCTCCGCTCGGAGCGCAAGGTGATCACTCAACATTTGAGCGATCATCTTGCGCTGTAAATGACCCAATGATTATCGTTCAAAAGACGGTCAAAAGACATCTTTTGAGCGATAATCGTTGTGTCTAAATGGGCCTTAAATAGAGATGAGCGAGCATACTCGGTAAGGACAGATACTTGAGCGAGTATCGTCCTTTTCGAGTACCTGCCTGCTCGCCCACAAAGATTCGGGTGCCTCTCTCTCCACCCCCCCCCCCCCCGCTCCCTCCTGCTCACTTCCGCAACACAGCGCTTATCCCTGCCGGTACCTGAATCTTTGCGGGCAAGCAGGCAGGTACTCGGTAAGGACGATACTCGCTCGAGTAACTGTTCTTACTGAGTACGCTCGCTCATCTCTAGCCTTAAAGTAGGTTTTATTTTACTTCCATCTTGCATTTTAACTATTAAATAAATGTTATTAATTGATACTAAATGTCTCTAAACTGTCAATAAAAGGCAAGTATAATATGATTAATATGAACATTATCGCGTAATTTTAATTACCATTTCCCGGTAGGTAAACGTCAATATTTTACAAAAATAATAACAAAAATGAATTCTCCATATCCAAATACATTAGGTTCCAAATGCGCAAGCCAATGTATTAAAAAAAAATTACAATTTTCACTGACACATGACATACCCTAAAGATGAAGGACCTGCGGTGGTCATGTGACTGTGATGTCATCATAGGGCCTTCATCCATAATATAATATGCACTAACAATATAGGGGACACCAGCAGAACAGGGGAGTGGGAGAGTATAAAATTACATCTTAGTTTATGGTGCTGTAGGGAGGTGACGTATCTCCTTTAACATAAGTGGCTGGATGTTTTTTAAACACACCTTCATAATTTATTGTTTCTTCATTTGACAAACATCATCTGTTTTTAATAGCATTATTTTACACATACGGTAATTAAACAAGCTGATCTATCTGAAATTTAGAAGGTAGCTGGGCTATTATGAACAGGGGTAATAGCTCTGTGTTGTGCCGTCCCTCTGTTATTCCTCTTAGAAATGTATAAATAAATTGACAACTGGGTGTTACCATACCTCTTGACAAAGGGGTCCCTGTTAGGACAGTGAAGGAGCTGCTGAAACACCCTATTGACAACAGACATGTCAGGGGAAGCTTTTGGAGAGCATTTTGTTGGCACATCCTGGTCCTCTGAAACGTATGGAGGGACACAACAACGGACTGCCGCAGCTCTGAACCCCTGAAGGGTCCAATGTTGTACTACCGTAGTTGGGTGTCTAATGATCTGACCATTCAGTGTATACTGTATGTAAGCATATTCATGGATACTACTTTTACCAAGGGTATTCCAGTATTCCACAAAAAACACATAAGGCCCAGTCTACAGAGGTTTTTTTTTACAATCGGTCATACATGTGATGTGTATGATAGAAGATCTTCCTGTATGCACTGGGTGTACTCTGAGCATGGTATTAACTAAAGGCTTACAGGATATAATTTATAGGTTATTTCTAAATCTTTAATTTTGAATGTCCCCCCATGTTTGGCTGAGTGTCACAGTCTGGCCTGAAAGTTCCAAGAACAAGTGAAATATTTGCAGAAGTTTCAACCAAAGCAAACATTTTTTTCTTGCCAAAAAGTTGTGACATTTTGCGTTGCTTCCTGCCTGTCCCTTTGAATCAGATAAACTCTTTTTTTCTGATTTAGTAATCCTTTACAAGTCTTAAGTGTAAAGGTTTACCTTTATTGGACCTACACTCTTTAGTGAATGAGCAGCACATTCATGAAGCACTCTGCCTAATCATACACAAAACTGCTACTGTCAACCATAGTGGGGGGGCCTCTGTATCCCAGCCCTGATCTGTGCTGGGTGGGAAGAGGAAGCTGAACACAAAGAGCACAATACACAGAAGACATTGCTATTGCTTGAGGAGGCATGTAAACTACTGGACACTAGGCAGTACTGGCTACCTTACCCTAGACCATCAGGAAAGCTGTTATTAACACCTCCATCACCTTAGTTCACCAAGGTTATAATCTCACACCAAAACGCTCATCTGGGCATATGATTGCCCACTAGTTTGAGTGTGGGTAAACAAGCTCTGGGGCGCTGGAACTTTTTTCTTCTTCTGTAAAAAAAAAAAAATATATATATATACACACACACAAATATTATATATATACACACGTTGGCTGAGGCTCGTCAGGATGAACTTTGAAGGGGACTGGTAATAGTTATACATATACTGTAAAGAAACTACTGTAAATGCATGCCCATAATACACTAATAAAGTAACTCTGAGTGTTGTATCGGTGACAAAGCATAGACTCAACATTGGACAGTTAAGTCTACACTTACATTTTTTTTATGTATTAGAATCATAGAATTGTGAAGTTGGAAGGGACCTCCAGCATCTTCAGACATTTTTCCAATTGGATGTGAAGCCATTTATGACCACTCTCTGAGTACGATCACTCAGCCAGTTGTGGATCCAACTAAAAGTTGCCTCGTCAATCATATATTTGGTCATTTTTTTTCAATAATGGTGTGAGGTACTTTGCAAATTCTTTAATAAAGTCAAGATACATTATAACTACTGCATTTCCACCCAGTCGGTGATTCTGTCATAGAAGGAAATGAGATTCATCTGGCATGACTTGTTTGTTACAAGCTCATGCTGGCTCTGGTTAAATACCGCATTATCATCCAAGTACGTGCATACATGCTGTTTAATAATTTGATCAAAGATCTTTCCCAGTATAGAAGTCAGGCTCACAGGCCTGTAGTTTCCTGCAGTTTAATATGCCATCTGTTAATCAAGCTCATTTAGGATGAGCTTGCAGATGATAGAATAGGAAGGCTGTAATGAAATCAATTACTTGTGGTTTCCTGCACCCAGGCTGAGGAAAGATGCCTGCTTCTGCTCTGCCATTGGCATAATACCGAGGCATGAACAGTCTAGAGCAGGGTTTCTCAACTCTGGTCCTCAAGGCACCCCAACAGGTCATGTTTTCAGGATCTTGTATAGTAAGAACACCTGTGGCAATGTCTGAGGCACCAACAATAATTACGTCACCTGTGTAACACTGAGGAAATCCTGAAAACATGACCTGTTGGGGTGCCTTGAGGACCGGAGTTGGGAAACACTGGTCTAGTAACTGCCACACAGTCCGAGTAGTCAACAGACTCCTTTTTCTCTTTGGTGCACTGTATGGCATTTTTAGAGTGACATCAGCAGTTTGGCATAAAAATAAAAGTTGGGAGTTACCACTTGCCTCCATGCTGTACCACATAGGTAAATGGTGTTATAACTGGTACTTTATTGGAAATATTCTAAAGGCAGCACTACTTTTAGTATTGTTTGGAGGCACTATAAATGGTGAGGTTTGTTGGTGGGTAGACAGAAGGCCCTCTATGACTCTATGCTCTGCAATCATCTGCTATAGTGACCTTTCACATGGGCCAGAATTTGTCAACTTGGACAATTCTGCAGCACCATGTTATCCAACGAGGCTTTAAATTCACATGACTTGCCTCTTTACATCGAATCTGTCATCTTTTTTTCCACAGCGGAAAAGTCTGCCACTGTAGAATCGATGACACATTGCAGAATTGTTGTTGTGGATTTCCAACATACAGGAGATGTAATTCTGCAACTGAGTTGCGTGTTGCAGACGAATTCCGCTTGTGTGAAAGGTCCCTAATGGGGCTCTATCAATAAAGAAGGAAAGGCATATCGTTAAGATATGCAATCACTTACTGATCGATGAGGGTCATGATAATCAAGAAGCCAATTTTCCTTGCACAGACATATCCCTGGTCTTCTTTGTTCTTAGGATTTGTGAGGTCAGACCCTCACTGATCATAATTTTGAAATATCCTAGAGCTATAATGGGAATACACCTTTAACTCTGTAATGCCACAGGGCATACAGTTACGTCCTGCAGCTTCGGGGTATGTATGAAGGGGGATCGCGGGTCGATCCAGCTCCATCCAATGCAGGCACCCGCTGTTTTTTACAGCGATACCCGCCCACAATAGCTCTAACAAGTCGCGTCACTCATTGGAGCTGTTAACTCTTTAAATGCCATGCAGTTGTCATGGCAGCCAGGTGCCGGAGTTGCAATTGTAGATTCTGGAATGGCTTGACAGAATTCCTGTAAGATCACAATATGATGTAATGCTATGGCATAAAAAAACCTGTCAAAATTAGTTTTAAAAAGATTAACTAACTTATTAAAAAAATAAATAAAAACCTTTTGCCATATTAATAATGAAAGAATCTAAATATTGAAATAAAAAAAAACATATTTTGTAACGCTACATCCGTAAAAGTCGAATCTATCAATGTAAAGCATCATTTACCCTGCATGGTGAACGTCGTCAGAAAAAAAACCCAAAAAACAATGCCAGAATTGTGTTTTTTTAGCACCCCGTCTCCAAGACAAAATGTAATAAAAAGCATTCAAAAAGCCATATGTACTCCAAAATAGAACCAATAGAAACTACATGTTGTCCCGCAAAAAATGAGCCCTCACACAACTACGGTGACGGAAAAATAAAAATACTTATGGTTTCAGAAGATGGCGGCAGAAAAATTACAAGAATTAAATATCTTTGAAAAAAATAAAAAAGTAGAACTTCAAAAAAATATATGCATAAATTTGGTATCATAGTAATTGTACTGAAGCATAGAATAAAGTTATCATGTCATTTTTGTTGTAGTGTGTATGCAGTAGAAACAAGACGCACCCAAAGATGGCGGAATTTAGTTCTTTTTTCATTTTACTCCACTGAGAATTTGTAAAATGGTTTTCAGTACATTATATGGTACATTACTTGAAAAATACAACTCGTCCCACAAAAAACAAGCCCTCATGCAGCTACGTCAATGGATAAATAGTTATGATTTTTGGGGGGAGAAAAAAAAATTAAAAGGTTAAAAATGGGGGGCTCATAATTTGAACAGAGATTATAATATCCAGGAACATAAATACGTATATTTGTTCTCCTTTGACTCTCCTGAAACTAAAATTTCAGTTTAGTCTTTGTCCTATGTAACTCTATCATCCCACCTCGCAGGGGTCACAGCCAGATGTGCTGTGAGGCAAGGTGTCTCAATAGCCAATATGTAATCTACATAATATATCCTAAGGCTACAGAGCGCTCCAGCTTGCACCCTCTCGTTTGTTTGTCAGTGAGGTCAATGACCGGACAGTGATAAAAATCTGCTGATGGTCCTCCAGGTCAAAAACAAGAGGAGTCATTTGAAGTCATTGAATACAGACGAAGGATAGCGTCTGGTTAGAAGAGATAGGTGAGTGAGACAATGGTTTTACACATACAGGATCCATAATGATCAGATCTGATGAACGTAATTATTAGGAAAATGTATGTATTGGGCAAAAAAATAGCAAAATATAAGTCCAGCTGAAGCCTCGGTGGTGCACTAAATCACTGTTCCCTCTAAGCTGTGGAAAGGAAAGAGTTAAAGCAACATAGTAATAAGATTATTAACAAGCCCGATAACAGCTTGATATATTCGCAGAGTTTGGAGCTTTTACCTTTATGAGTTGCAGCGCACACGGTTTAGAGGGAACAGTCACTACAATGTCATTCTTCTTGAGGACCTTTTACAAGGAGCGGAATATTCAGCAACAGCATTGCGGATTATAGCCGCCTGCGGAATATTCGGCACCAAATTCCGCACTGCTAACATGTGGGTTTTGGTGCAGAATTGAAAATAGCAGAATCCTGCCAGCAATTCTGCATCAAAATCTGCAGATTTTGGTGCGGAATTCAGGGTCCCAATCATTTTGTCATCATGTGATTTTCTGTGGATGCGGACGTGTATTTTGCACGTGTGAGAATATGGCTGACACACAGCCTGGGAGCGGGGAAAGGTAAGTACTAATGCTGCATTCTACAGGCCCCCATATATTGGATAAATGGGTATTCCAGACCCTTGTGATGCGCTCCAGATAGGAGTAGCTTAGGTGGAGAGGTGGCCATGCTTGGGGGCGGCGATCTTCATGGTAGTTTATGGACGTACTGAAACACTTGGCTGCTTGAGCAACTAATATAAACTACAATGACAGTAATATGCATGTACGGTCTCCTCCTCCTGATAGGTGGCAGTCCTGCAGGAGGAACCAGCACCTATCAAGCATTTATGGTATATGCCATATACATATGGCAGATTGTAGCCACCCCTTCCAGTTTTATTGCATCCCTTGGGATTGGTTCAATCTGACAATGTGACCTTTGGACTAGAAAAGGGTGTGCGCCCCTGGATTATAAAGGAAATAGAAGAGTTATATGAGATTTAGGGCTACTTTGTCAGATTTGTTGAGGACAATACCAGGACAATGGAGGGGAACCTTTAATTGCACGTCATCCTTTTTCCCCCTGAAATGTCCAGAGGTTGTACAATTTTTCAGACAATTGATGTTAATATTACCTTGATATGTTAAACATTTCAGAAAGATTCTGATAACTTTACAGGGTATACTTGCTTCATTATGACCCCTCTAACCCAAGTTCAGTGACTCTTCCTTTGAATTTTCATTGTTATAAGTTTAGTGATGAACGTTTATTACTGGGGCTGTGGAAGAATTGGGGTGCAAGTTGCGCCCTTTCTTGGTGCAAATGAATTTAAACAAATTTACAATTGTTGCGCCAGAAAGAACAGATGTTATGCCTCTAACTCTATTTTTCAAAAGCTTCTAAAAAGGGGGAGGAGTTTGATGGAAGTGAGGCGTTAAAAGACATTTATAATGGGAGACTTTTATGAAGTTACAAAACTTGTCGTAGTATCACCCCAGCAGCTGGAAGGTATACAAAATGACTCTACTACTTTAAACATATTTAAAGATGTGACAAGTTTATCAACATGGTACAACATTTGATATATTTGTTGTATATTTAAACGGGAGAAAGGAAGAAAAGAGGCCAGAAAACTGGTGTTAGAATTTGCTTTGATAATAAACGCTCCTCAATGTGTTTGGATTTATATCAGTTCTACACAGTTGGTTTTGTATGGTTGTAGTCCTATGAGTTTATATATATTCTTTGCCAGCTACCATAATTCTGGATTCTTACATTAGCCTATCAGCGAGCCACTACTCTATGTATGAGTGCTTCCACTCTCATCTGCGCTGGATTGTGGGTTTTTATATTTGCTGTTGTTCTCCAATGAAAATGTGAATGTGAAATCAGATTTGCATTTCTCCACAAGAGGGAGAGAAAGACTTCAGCAAATAGTCAGCAACGGCAATAATCTAACGCTTATGTGAAAGTATTTGCTAGAACTAGCATGAGATGTGACGAGCGTGTGGGGTATTTGTTTCACATGTTGGGTGTCAGGGAGAACAACAACTGGACATTTTGTTATGCTATATTCACACACGCAGAGTATGCAGAGAATAGAACCCATTGATTTTAATAGCTTCATTCAAATCCGCATATTCCGTTGAATTTCAGTCGTGCAAAAAAAAAAATGTATCGTGCTTCCTTTTCCTGCACCAAAAATCCCCATAAAAGTCAATGGGGGTGTACAAACGCGCATGTGATACACAGAAAAAAGAACACATTTGGAATTCATTAGACTAATTAGCCATTTTAATCAGTGCATATTTTTTTTGTTGTGCACAAATACACATGCCTTACATGCCAAAGAAGTACAGTAAATTACACCGATGCATGCGCAAAAAAAGCATTGTTCAATCAGCAAAAATGCTGCGCTCATGTGGGACAACATGACATTCTTAAAAAATATTCTGTCCCCTGTGAAAGCACCCTAATTGTTATGTAGTGTAGCATCAGACCTAGTTTGGGGCTCGTGATTAGTACCCCAATTCTTCTGAAGATTGGCCAAGTGCATGTGAGTAGTCACACAAACTGCTTGCCTACTGGTTAATCCTTTCCAATCCACTGTCTGACGTCTGAAGACATTATGATTTAAGGCTGTACAGCTCTGATGTTGAAAGACGTCCGTTGGGGTTCTCTTACTGTATATTGCCAGCCTCTCTGCTGTCGGAGCCTATATAACATGTCACCTCATGCAGTACTGGCTTTAGCCAGCATATACTGTCATTGTATAACAGCAGAAAAAGACTGAGCCCCCTAGGAAAACCAGGATACAAACTGGACTGGAAAGGGTTAATACTGGTGCCCAACATATCTCCATGCAGTATAGCTAGTCTGTGTCCGTGGTGCAGGCAGGGGGACTATACTCCATATTTAGTTATATGCAACCCATACCGGGCCAAGCTCTTACCTGTTTACAAGCAGTATAAGCAGAATATATATAACCTTTATACTCCAAGTAACTTTTCTCTCAATAATACGTCTTTCCTTGCTGACTATTCAGAAGAACATTTTTAAAAATTTACAGCCGGAGCATTTATGTCTCCAGATGTCCCCACTATGGAGGAATAACTCTCTACATCCCCCCTGTTCAATAGAAAGTGGTATAGTTGGTCTACATTCTTGCACTCCCCAGATCATATTACTCTTATGGAATAACTTTGTTATCACCGCCCTTTCCCTTCCCAAAATTTTATAAAAATATTTTTCTGATTTCCTTCTCACCCTCACCTCCTCTTTAGTTTTTTCTTAGTTGAAAAAAACTGAGTTTCAACTCTTGTCTACCAGGTGACATAATGAAGCCTACAGCCCTGCTCTGGAGCGCGGCACTTATGTGCTTTTTGGGTGAGTATGTTGGAAATATTTAAAGAACATCTTCTATGAGAGCATCTGACAATCAAACATCAAATAGGACCTCATGGGCATGAACAGAGAGATGAGGACACGTGTTCATCGATCATGTGTAACCTACTCAATTCATACTTATGTATCTATTGCTGGGATTTTATCAATCGAACTAACTAAAGGCCACCTCCACACATAGCATGTTCACTGCGGGCTTTCCGCAGTGGAAAACACGCAGTAAATACACTATAAGTCTGAAATCCTCAAATTCACAACTAAATGGTAGGATCTGTCATAGATTTTAACCCTGTGTTTAAAAGAGTTGAAAGCCGCAGCATAAATAAGCATCCGCATTGTGGAAACTTTCTGCTCCACGCAAAGGAGATTTTCTAAATCTGCTCCACATGGACCTTGTACTGTAAGCCTGGGTTCACACGTGGCGGATTCCCGGCGTAAATCTCACGGTTTGGCCGCAGCGAAAAAAACGCAAGATTTCCGCCAGGAGAAGCTCTGCTCCAAAACCCACGACACTTAGCCGCGGGTTTTGAAGCAGCCTGGCCGCTTGCTCTTACGCTGCGGCCGGCGCTCCTATGGAGGAGAGCGCAGCCGCAGCAGAAGAAGTAAAAAGATGAACATGCTGCGGCCGGCGAACCCGCGTCGCAGTGCCAGCTTTGCCGTGGCGGATTTGCCGTCCCGTGTGGACGAGATAATCTCGTCCACATGGCTGGCTAATCCTGGGTTAGCGGCTGCAGGCGGATTTGCCGCGGGGAAATTCCGGACGGAATTTCCGCGGCAAATTCGCCCTGTGTGTACCCAGCCTAAGAGCTGCTGGATTTCAGCAGCAAAAGCCACTGTGGAAGTTTTGCAGCCTTTTCACTATGTGTGCCTGTTTATGCTGCAGTGATCTGTTGCAGATGACCACTAATTGTTGGGTAGCACCTGGACTTTAGTAGCAAGTCCTGGTGCTCCCCACCAATTAGCAATGGTCTGCAGCACACAGTAAGGCCGGTTTCACACAGCCAAAAAATTAGTGCAAAATTTGTTTGCTGCGGGACACACAAATCTTGTACGAATATGAACCCCATTCTTTTGAATATGGTCATGCACAGAAAAATCACAGAAACAGAAATATAAAAAAACAGACAAAAAAAAAACAAATCACAGAAAGTGTCCATATACTTACTGATATACTGATACGGGAGGGCAGGCATATACACCACTTATCCCCCAACATGCAGACAGCCAAACTTCTACATGGAGGAGCAAATTACACATGGGAGGACACTGATGACACAGCCACTCATACACCTTCCTTAATGCTCTTTCACATGAGTATATATCGGCCCGCAGTTTTCACGGTCGGCCGATATACGCTACGATCTGATACATTGGATTCCAATGCATCAGATCACATGGCCGTATTTCTGTGAGGTAAAAATGCTCGGCCAGCCAATATAGCGCCGGGCATTTTTACATCGGGCCCAAAAGATAGTCCTGGAACTTTTTTTTGGGCAGGAATACGTTGTCACTGCATGGGCTCCTATGGGGGGGGGGGGGCATAGCTAAGCGCAGCCCCATCTTGCCTCCTCTCATTGCTGGCTGTGGACAAGGGGCGAGATGGGGGCTGAGCTTAGCTCCGCCGGAGGGGAGGAGAGAGGAGGGGAGCTAGCAAGGCGGAGGGAAGGGAAAAGGTCAATGGCATGGCAGCCTTGGCGTATATGTGCCAGGGCCCATGCTGTCTGAAGGGGCGCACAAACGTTAGATCTGTGTGCCCTTTCACTAGTTTTTACACTTCCCATTGTAGCATATATCGTCCGACTGTGAAAAACTGTGGCCGATATACGCTCGTGTGAAAGAGCCCTGATACTGGAGGAAGGGCTGTTTCATCAGTGTCCTCCCATGTGCACTACATATACCATGTGTTGCTGCTTAGTGCCTATTTCTACACAAAAAAGTAGACAGAGTGGCAAACCATATGGTATATTTAGTGCACCATGCAAGCTTAGAACCCATTAGTGACGCCATATTTAAAACAAGCGTGTTGCCCTGCACCCCACAGATGAACCACATCGGCACTGCAGTGCGGCTTTGAATGCTGGGGGTGCCAGTGTGATTCACCTGAGGGGTGCAGGGCAACCCACTAGATTCAAATATGGCGTCACTAATAGGTTGTAAGCCTGCATGTCATGTGGTCTGATACCCTGCATCTACTTTTTTTGTGTAGCAATAAGCACTAATCTGTCACCCCCTCAATATAAGGAAGGTGTGTGAGTGGCTGCTCATCAGTGTCCTCCCATGTGTAATTTGCTCCTTTGTAGCAGTCTAGCTGTCTGCAAGCTGGGTGAGTTATGTGGCGTTTATACCTGCCATCTTGTATCAGTATATCAGTAAGTATATGGCCGCTTTCTTGGGTCATACAGCAGGAAAAACGACAGCATGTCCTATCTTTGGGCGTTCCCTCGGAATGCCTTGCATCTCCCATTGTTTTCAATAGAGCCGGCATGCGAGGTTCAACCTTTAAAAACAATAGGAAACACCCCGTGATGCTCCACTGCGGCTTTCAAGAGGAGGATCGCTACTTATCTGAAGTGATGTAGGGCGCTTTAAACACAAAAATACCCATTTGTGGGAACATCGCAAGTGCAAGTGCTATATTGGGCCGAGGTTCACGGCTTGATATCAGACTCGCCAGTGTGAAGTTAACTGAAGTCTCACTAATTAGACTTTCCTGTTTTCAGTCTCCCAGGTTTCTGGAGCCCCTTCTGAAGTGCAGTCTGATGACGGAAGTTCATCCACCTTTCTGGAGAGTACACTGAATCAGTATGTAAAGCCGTATACCGATCGTTTGGTGGAAAAGGTCACCGACTCTTTTATCTATGACGCATTTGAGTAAGTTGTCAAAAATAATAATCTCTTACTACTACCCTCACGCTTGTCATAGCACTCCAATGGCTCCAAAGGAAGCAGCTTGGCAAAACAGCTTTACTAGTGTAAGTGGCCTGTCACATGGGACGAAATTCCGCCATAGGATGCACTAAATGTGCATCTGAGGAATTCCACATCAAAAGTCCAACTGCAGATTTTGATGTAGAATTCCAGGCAATCCAAAAGTAGCATGTGCATTTTAGTGCAGAGTTCACCGCGGCTTGAAGTGCGTAGTGAAGACCATTCCGTCCTGTGTGAAAGGTTTCTTAGGGACCTCTATTAGCCACTCATGGGATAGACACTCAAAACGAGCGGGGCAGCGTATATCAGCCGGGCGTGAAAACCCGGCCGATATACATCCATGTCAATAAGCCCTAAGGCTGTATTTACATGGGCGCTCCCTCTGTGACATCATCAGCCTACGGCAATGTATTTGCAAAGGGCCAATAAGCTGCATCCGGATCTGCCATGGCATATGATCGCTAGCAATAGCAATAATAAAATTATCAGAGCAATCATATGATCGTAGGTTCAAGCCCCCTATAGGGATATGAAAATGTGTAAAAAAAAAAAAAAAAAAAAAGAAAATAAAAAGCATGTGTAAAGCAATAGTAGTAAAAAAATGCCTTTTTAGCCCACTTTCCCCCTCTTTAACCCCTTAAAGGGGTTGTCCCGCGGCAGCAAGTGGGTCTATACACTTCTGTATGGCCATATTAATGCACTTTGTAATGTACATTGTGCATTAATTATGAGCCATACAGAAGTTATCAAAAGTTTTTCACTTACCTGCTCCGTTGCTAGCGTCCTCGTTCCCATGGAGCCGACTAATTTTCGCCCTCCGATGGCCAAATTAGCCACGCTTGCGCAGTCCGGGTCTTCTGCTCTCTTCAATGGAGCCGCTCGTGCAGAATGCCGGCTCCGTGTAGCTCCGCCACGTCACGTGCCGATTCCAGCCAATCAGGAGGCTGGAATCGGCAATGGACCGCACAGAAGAGCTGCGGTCCACGGAGGAAGAGGATCCCGGCGGCCATCTTCACCGGTAAGTATAGAAGTCACCGGAGCGCGGGGATTCAGGTAAGTGCTCCGGTAAGCTTTCTTTAGGTCCCTGCATCGGGGTTGTCTCGCGCCGACCGGGGGGGGGGGGTTGAAAAAAAAAAAAAAAACGTTTCGGCGCGGGACAACCCCTTTAATGACGCAGCGTTTTTTTTTTTTTC
This sequence comes from Eleutherodactylus coqui, assembly GCF_035609145.1. Classification (NCBI taxonomy): domain Eukaryota; kingdom Metazoa; phylum Chordata; class Amphibia; order Anura; family Eleutherodactylidae; genus Eleutherodactylus; species Eleutherodactylus coqui. The sequence goes on from NC_089842.1 coordinate 93,021,977, forward strand.
ATTTTCTTTTTTCCCTCCCCCCTTTTAAAAAATCGTAGCTCCTTTATTTATCCATCAACGTTGCTGTATGAGGACTTGTTTTTTGTAAAATGAAAAAAAAAACGACATTCCACCATCTTTCAGTGCGTCTTGTTTTTACGACGCACAAACAACAAAAAATGACACGATAACCTTATTCTATGGGTCAGTATGATTGCTACGATACGAAACTTATAGTTTTTTTTGCTGTACTACTTTTTTTTTCAAAGACATTTAATTTATTAAAATTATTTTCTGCCGCCATCTTCTGCGCGCAATAACCTTTTTACTTTTTCATCGATGTAGTTGTGCAAGGGCTCATTTTTTGCGAGACGTCCTGTAGTTTATGTTGGTACCATTTCGGAAAACATACGACTTTTTGATCGCTTTTTAATCGCATTTTTTTGGGAAGACAGGGGGACTGAAAAAGTGCATTTCTGGCGTTCTTTATTTTTTTTTTCCGACGATGTGAACTGTGCGGGGTAAATAATGTGCTACTTTGATAGATCGGACTTTTACCAAATATTTATTTTTGTTTTAGGATTTAGATTTTTTTTTATTATAGATATGGCAAAAAGGGGGTGATTCAAACTTTTATTACTTTTTTTTCACAATTAGTAAAACTTTATTGATTTTATTTTTACTTTTTTTTTAGCCCCCCTAGGAGACCATAACTAGCGATGCTTTGATCACTCCAGCATTACATCATACTGCAATCTGACAGGCAGTCTATCAAGCCACCCCACGTGGATGGTTTGATAGGCAGTCTGCTAAGGAAGACCTGGGGCCTTTCAGAAGGACCCTGGCTGCCATGACACCTGCACAGCTCCCTGCGATCTCATGTTCGGATGTAAATGCAATTAAAGGGCCCATTGCAGTGACTGCCCATGGGTGTCAGCTGTAATAAACAGTTGACGCCCGCACTGTATGAAGAGAGGTTGCATGATATAAATGTACGTCATATAGCGGGAAGGGGTTAAAAAAACAAACAAAAAACCCCACACGTTTGGTATTGCTGCATTTTTTAACGCGATTGTCGATGGGACTTTCTAATGTTCAAAACGCATCGCAAGTTTGTGCTTTGCAATTTTTTGTGCGATGTCTTTTTAACATTAGAAAGTCCCATTGACAATCGCGTGAAAAAAACGCGCTAGAAAAACGCAAGTGTGCAGGAGCTCTCACTCCCAAAAAATGCAATACAAGTGATGAAAAAAGTGGTATGTACCCTAAAATAGTACCAATAAAAAGTACAGCTCTTGACACAAAAATCAAGCCCTCTTATAGCCAGGTCGATGGAAAAAAAAAGTTATGGCTTGAAAAGTGGATATAAAAATCCCTCAAAAGCCATGCCCTTATGGGGTTAAAGGGGTTGTCTGAAGCCAAGGTAAATTTCCCAACTAGTTGTAACTCATCACACAATTTAATAGTAAGTCCGTCCATTACCCTTCCTCTTCATTCTGCCGCATCCACCGTGCATTGTAGTTGTTGTTTGCATCCTGCACTTCCTGTTCACAGACTCCTTGTGCTGTTCTACTACATCTCCCATAATCCCCTGGGCTGCATATCAGCCAGTTCAGTATCCTCCTCCCATGGCTCCTGAATGCTAAGCTCCACCCCTACACACAGGCTCAGCTACTGCCCTCACTGATTTACTAAGGCTGGGGTCACACGGGATGGAAATTTCACCGAATGTCCGTAGCGGGACCACACATAAATTTGCGGGCTCTTGGTAGCGGAAAGGCGATTTTATAACCAGCACCGCTTGGCCTGTATTTCAGGCTGTATTCTGCTGTGGAAATCTCTCCCCATAGAGAGAAGAGAGTCCGCAGCGAAAACAGCGCCAAAATTGACATGTTGCAGATTTAAATTCCACGCTGCATTTCAGTTTCCACAGGACTTGTCCACAGCGTTAGATTTTTGCGCATCTCATCCACTTTGCTGCTTAGAATCAGTTTTAAAACTGCATGTGGAATTTCCATGCAGAGGATCCGCACGGAAATTCTGCAGCATTTCCGCCCTGTGTGAATCCAACCTAAGGGCCCTTGCACATTTGCGTTTTTTTTTGCGTGCTCTTTTCACGCAATATTATTGCGTTTTTTTTACGCGAATGTCAATGTGACTCTCTATTGTTACAAACGCATTGCACAAAAATCGCAGAAGCACAAACTTGCAATTTTTGTGCGAAGCGTTTTTAACATTAGAAAGCCCCATTGACAGCGATGTCACATGAAAAAAACGCCCCGTCCCACCCCTCCTAAATGCAAACAGCAGGAAGGGGTGGAGAGGAGGCGGGAGCTAAGCACACTAGCTCCCGCCCCATCTTGCCTCCTCCCCCCACGCAACGGCATATACGCCGAGCCCATGCATTAGATGGTAGCATATATCAGCCGGCTGTGAAAACATTGGCCGACAAACGTCTTCTATGGAATGAAATAAAGAAATATGTTTTAATGAAGTGAACAACTGTTGCGGATTTCTGCCGGCACCCTGCATGCTGCTCCTACACTGAAATGTCTGTTGCGTTCACAACCCCATTGATTTCAATGGAGACCTTCTGTGCGCAAATGTGCAGAAACATAAAGCATGCTGTGTTTTTTTTTCATGCAAAATACCAAAATCTGATCAAACCCATTGAAATCAAAGGGTTCTATTCTCTGTATATAGCACGCACAAATACGCCCGTTTGAAGGAGCCCTTAATATATGTTCACAAGTAGCGGAAATGATGCCGACCTCCCGCAACGGAAAAATCCACAGCAAAACATGCAGCATTTTTGCATCAAAAACTGAGTTAAAATATCTGCCATTGGTGCAGATTTTGACAGAATTTCGGCTGCAGATCCGCAGCTGATTTCAGACTACAATGCCGATCCTCTCACCATACTGAGCTCTTACTGCAGTGCACAGCCCTCATCTGGCAACCGCTATCACCTAACCAGCGGCAGGCTTAGTAGCAATGGCTGGGGATCGGTCATCAAGTTCCAAAATACTCCTTTAAGAGATCAGGGGCTAAAGTCCCCAATATTTATGTTCCCCCTTCTTTTCCCACACAGTAGTAATCTCCCTTTGTGCCCCCACAGTGATAATGTTCTCCCATATGCCCCGCAGGGGTGTTACTAAGGTCTTAAAAGATCAGAGGCACAAGCCCCAAGGCATATATTGTCGTCCCCCCCCCCCCAAAAAAAAAGCCAAAACAACACTAATTCCATATTATCTACATACTGTTACTGTATAAAACGCACGATACTAACACCAGCGTTACCACGATACAAGACCCAAGTGCTGAAGGTAATAGCGTTAGTTGCTGAGCCACAGTGCTGTCTATCAATGCTATGATTTTAGCACTAGTAACGCAAAATTGCTGAATAACGTTTAATCATAGTTAAAATCATAATGATCATTTTTAAACTTTTAATGATAATTACTTTCACTTGTTTTGGCACCTAGATGTCAGCACATGTGAAAAGTGAGCCCTTTTTCTTGCTCTCTCTAATGACTACAGATACACACTTCCGCCTCTTATAATTCATTGACTTTTTCTGTCTGATTTAAACTGCTGCTTACCCTTTACTCAATTTTAGGAGGACCATCAATGGGGTACAGGGAGTTTTCAGTTGGACTGGCGGATACCTACAAGCATACTATCAAGATCACCTGAAAGCACCAACTGAGAACACCATGCAGTGGATTGGGGATAAGACCAAGCGAGTTCGGGAACGTTTTCAAGGAACTGAACAATAATAGACTGATGTGATAATAGACTAAGCCATCAATACAAGTTGAGAGCTTTCAGCAGTAAATGACTACAAGACACCCATGGAAGGTCTGAAAGTTATAAATCAATCATCGACTATCTACAATTGTAGCTTCCTACCAAATCAACCATTCCTTGTAATATGTCAATCAAATGCATATAAAGCACTGGGAGGTTTGACCCTCTTACTACTATACAAATAAAAACTTCATGTTAATAAAAGAAACCATGAAAATCTTCTTACAGAGTATGGCAGTTAATAGAGAGGGTAAAGTAAAGACTATAGAAATCACTGCAAAGAGTGTCTCAATGGGCATCATGCGATACGTCAGTTTCCCATATGTTGGCAGTGTGGGAGAATTGATCAATTTCTGCTGTGCACCCCTGCAGATTCCAGACTATACATTAAATATGGAGCAATTCCAATAATCTGGTACTTGCCAAACCAAGCAGGGTATTGAGTTTTGGAACATTCTGGATTTGATGATCAGCCCGATATCAACCACAGGTCATATTATAGGAAGCCATGTTTTGCACTCTTTCCAGTTGCTCATTATATTTTCATTGAATGTTTCTTATCGCCTTCCTCTCTCTGGCAGCTTTGACGAAAATTGGTGGCAGAACAGTTCAATATAAGCTACTTGTATGTGTTTTCATGACAGGGACAATATGGATTCTTTATATAAGTGTGGGAATAAAAAGTGGTATTCCACAGGTCACATCATCAGTTATTAAGCAGTGGCCCATATGGCTTGATGGAGAAATTATTATGGAGTTGAGTCATTATGCAATTATACAATTATTGACATGAGATAATCTAAACCTCTTCAAAAATCTCTCCTTTTGTCATATGTGGCAGAGGGCTGTTTGAGTCTCCCAGTTATAAGTACACTCTACAAGCATCACTATTACTGAGGGGCTAATTTTATCATTATTACTGAGGGGCTAATATTACTGTGGGGATTAATATTATTACTGTGCGGTAAATATTATTACTAAGAGGGTTAATATCACTGAGGGGGTTAATATTATTACTGTGGGATTAATATTGTTACTAGGACTACTGTGGGGTTAATATTACAGATGGGTTTAATATTACTGTGGTACTGGGGCTACTGTGGGATTACTACACAGGGGGTTAATACTACTAGGGCTATTACTACACAGGGGGTTAATACTACTAGGGCTACTGTGGGGTGAATACTACTATTTCAGCCGTAATAGGGGGGAGCTATTACTACTTGCACCGCAATAGGGGTCACCTATTACTACCGGGGCAGCAATAGGGGTCACATATTACTACCGGGGCCGCAATAGGGGTCACATATTACTACCAGGGCCGCAAAAAAGGGTCACCTATTACAACCAGGGCCGCAATTGGGGTCACATATTACTACCAGGGCCGCAATAGGGGTCACCTATTACTACCGGGGCCGCAATAGAGGTCACCTTTGCCACAATAGGGGTCACCTATTACTACTGGGGCCGCAATAGAGGTCACTATTACTACTGGAGCCAATATAGGTGACGCTATTACTACAGGGGCCACCAATAGAGGGGGTCACTATTACTACACAGGCCGGATTTGCTGTGGAATTTACAGTAGCTGTAGCAGCAAAGTGGATGAGATTTTGAAAATCTCATCCACACGCTGTGGAAAAAAATCTACACAAAACCCGTGTGGATATTGACATATGGTGGGGATTTAATTCTGCAGCACATTAATTTTAAATATCATGTATATCAATAGCCCATCCAGTGCTCCAGCGTTCACCCTTTTTTTTTTTTTCAAACGGCCCTGTCCTTTTTATAACGACAGGGGTAAAAATCATATGTTGTGATAAGCCCCGCCCCCTGACCACACGAGAAATTTTCACTTCAAAAAGGGCTCCATGGCTAAAAAAGTTTGGGAACCACTGCCCTAGAGGATAGGAGGCACAAACAGTCCCTGGTAGCCAACCTATCCCATTCTGGTCATTGAAGTAAACACATACACTAAACTCCACTGATTATCCATGCCTATGGATAACTGTTTGATAAAGTAACTTATGGCAATATCATACAGTGGTATTATCAAACATAATGGAACAAGTTACTAATAATAAAAATCTGATTGTTCTCAGCAAGAGAAACCAAGTAATCTTATAGATGTGGTACCTTTTAATAAGTCACAAAATAGAAGGTTGTCAGCACACAAATCCAAGTATACTTGTGGGAGTTTCAATAGGGTGCATGCTTACCTGGGATCAGGACCTCAATAGAGCCCAAAGACGTAGCAGACAGATAAATTGGTAAAGCAGCACACTGGAATCCATAGTCGTCAAGCCATTTTCATATAAAAATCTTCAAGCTTTATTATCTCCATATATAAGCTTGTATGTGGAGATAATAAAGCTGGAAGATTTTTATATGAAAATGACTTGATGACTATGGATTCCAGTATGATGCTTTACCAGTTTATCTATGTAATACCTTTTAATGGCTAACAAAAATACATGATGTTTCAAACCTACTTCGGGTTCTTCCTCAGGCTTATAGAATAGATCTGAAGAGACATGTGTGTGTATATATATATATATATATATATATATATATATATATATATATATATGAGGGCACAGACATTGTGTGATTATTTGCACTTAAAAAAATACCAGAACAGGATGAGCAGAGGAGTAAATACTTAATTATTTTACAGATAAGGATGTGAAAGTTTTGTGGTCTCTGAATTGGTGTTAGGGGTAAACCAGGCCAGCGTATTATCTGTGCTATAGATTTCTCATACTTCCCAGTCACGTATGAACTCTCTTGAAAAAACAATTAACACTGTAACTCAGTCTTTACTCTATGAATAAGATACAGTTAATGTTATGCACACACTTTTGGAATATCACAATCAATTTATGGTTTACCTTGGCCAGGGGTATGTAGCTCCACTGATAGTATCTGGAGGTGAGAGCACCTTCCTAAACAACTTAGTCTTTCAAAACCAACAGTTAACCAAATAACAAAATCTCACTGATTAGAATATATATTCACTATCCATTGAGCAACTAATTAGCACAGTATCTTTAGGGAGGCTGTACAGTGATGAGTTCAACACAATCCAATATGGGGTGATGGTGTAGCGGCCCGGTGCCACCCTTTTTGGGTTCTGGGGAAGATGGCGGGCTAGAGGACTTACTCTGTCATGGGTGGGTCTACCATCTCCTCCTCCTAGGCCCAAGGTGTAGTTGCCCCAGCCGCTTGCAGGACTCGTAAAGTGTTACCTGTCTAGGGAACCGCTTGATACCTGGTTGTCTTTGTGATGCCAGTGCCCCTTTAAAATGATTTACGTAAATAACAGAGTCCACAGTCCAAAGAATAATTTTCCAAAATCGGAGGCATGTGGTTTTTCTCTTTACTTGTAAGTCAAACAGTGCAGTTCTATTACATGGCATTAACCGTCTTGAGCACTAATATGCAAACACTTGTTCCTAAATTCTTTCCTCAACAAGTTTGTATCCAGGAGTCACTTTTTCCCTTTGTATATCCGTAGTCTAAGTTATCTGATGGACCTTTGCTAGGGTGCTCCCGTGGCAAGTTAGGCACACATCTCAGAACATTTCTCCTCTTCCTGACATCCATACTCCCTTAAATCCAGTTACTCAGTCTCTCTCATACACTCGTTAGTGGAGCAGATGTACGGAGGAACCATGTACACGCCACCGCTGACTCCAGGAAAACAGGACCTGCTCCCAAGGAAAAACATTCCATTACAGCAGGAGTGTGCCCCGGGACACGGCACGGGTAAGCTCCAGGCCTCCTGTCTCCTCACATGACTCTCTTCCCCCATCGCATCTCCACTTACCATCCTTCTCCCGACTACCACTCCACATCCTTCTCCCGACTACCACTTCGTTACTCAACTCCTCCCCAAGTCACCTGACTCATTCCACTCATGTCACACGTGCATAACAGGTTAGGACAGACAATACACATAAACAAACTAGACTAACACAACATCAGATATTAACCTCTTGTTGACTTGTCTGGACCAATACACATCACATTACACAGTCTCCAACACTTAACAGTGCCAATACGACAAACACATATACACTCCAAAAACAATCTCCAATGCACTCTCACTCTGGGCCACTACAATGGTACTCACTATTGCGCAAACCTCCAAAATGTAGCTCTTCAGATAGTTGCTGCCAATGTCTGTGTCACTGCTGTCATCCCCTATTATGTTGAAATATCAGAGCCTGCTGTCAGCGACTGCAATTAGGCAACTGAAGTCTCCTCAGGCAACAGGTCAGCTCTGCTGCAGCTCTCACTGACTTAGTCTCTTTCTTCCCTGCACTCTCTGAATCTGTAGTCACTGGCGTAACTATAAGGGATGCAGGGAATGCCGTTGCACCTGGGCCCAGGAACCTTAGGGGGCTCATAAGGCCTCTCTTCTCCATATAGTGAGCCCAGTATCATGAATAAAGCCTTATAGTTGGGGGCTCTGTTACAGGTTTTGCATTGGAGCCCAGGAGCTTCAAGTTACGCCCATGTCTGAAGTGCAGTACATCGGGAGGTGAGCTACCATACTGACAGACTGCTCTGCTCCTGCTCTGTCTCTTTATCATAAACAAGAACTTGATTTTACATAGAACAGCACCTCCATAATGAGAGACATGAGTTTTTGAGAGATGTTCTGTGACAATTTGGGGTGACTATCCACTACAGTTTTTTTTTCACTGCGAAATTCGTAGCGTTTTTTTTTTCTGCAGAGGTCTATGGGACTTGTAATGTTAAAATCGCGATCACGCAAAATCGCAATTTACCGCAAAAAAGAAATCGCAATTTTGCGCGATTGCGATTTTAACATTACAAGTCCCATAGACCCCCGCAGAAAAAAAAAACGCTGCGAATTTCGCAGTGAAAAAAAACTGTAGTGGGTAGTCACCCTAAGGGCTCCTTTCCACTGGCGATAGTGATAATCGCTGCGAGAAAATCGCAATGTGAGGGTGCCTACCCACTGGCGATTTTTTTTCCCTGCAATGCTAAATTGCGTTTTGCGTTTTTTCTGAAGAGCAATTAGCATAGAATGTGTTCTTGTCCATTTGGGGTTTTTTTTTCGTTTCGTTGCAATTTTTCACATAGGAACTGTCAGTTGCATATGTCTCCTTATTTTTCTCTTAATGCACCCATGATTGTCAATGGAAATTAATGAAAATGGCGCGAAAAAGGCGTGGAAAACGTGCAGAAAACGCGTGAAAAACGCTGCGTTTTTCACGCACGAAAATCGGCAACGCCAGTGGGTAGGCGCCCTTAAAATCGCATCGCTGCAAGATCGCAAGTTTTTGCGTTGCGATGCGATAATCTGTTTTGCCATTACACTGTATGTGCGAGAGAAAAACGCAAAATGCTGAAACAATCCTCCTGCTACGATTTTTAATCCTCACATCGCAGCTTGCCCTTAAACATCGCTAATGGAAAGGTTGTCATAGAACAACATGTGCAGGAGTTTCCTGCGAGAGCTCACACTCTCGCATCGCACTGAAAACGCACGATTATCTCGCCAGTGGAAAGGAGCCCTAAGATTTATTGCAGATAGACTGCTGCTCCTATTATGGACTCATTTTTGTGTGACATATCCGTTATTTGTACCAGTTATTTGGCTTTGGAATGAGTACATTATTTTTTGTTTCCTTTAGATTTGGGATGACTACAATCTGCAGTATATTATTATTTTATTGCCATGACACATAATTATTGAGTTCCCTGATGAGCCATTGAAATTAATAAGCGAAAAACGTAGATTTTTTCTTACATCAATTGGGATTACCAGTGTCATCGGTGTTATTATTTTGACTGTAATATTAGACATGCTACTCTGTGGGAACTATGTTTAATTGTTGCTAACCAAATACTGTATTTAACCTTGCCCTCCCTCTATATATGGTGTAATAGGGAAGGTTAGGGTAAGGTTCCAGACAGGGTCGCCCTTTTTGAGACGGGTGCACTGTCAACTATCCGAGGTTAGTACATAGGGTCTGTTAGGGTTTAATAGCGTTTCTAGCTTCAAAATATCAAATAAAGGTTATATTTTAATGACCTACCAGACAGTCATTTGTCCGTGAGATTGTTTTCTGTCTAAGACTATGGGGTGTTACAGGACTTGACCTGGAACTCTTATATCTTGGTTTGTCTGAGACATTTTTAATTAAACGTTAGAAATATTGCTAAGTCAAGAGAGTGAACCGAAAAGTTTAGAGAAGAAATCATTGCCTTGCACAAACAAGGAAAGTGATACAAGAAGATAGCAAAGCCACTGAATGTTCCTAGAAATGCAATTTGAAACATAGTTCACAAGTTCAAGATTAAAGGCACACTGGCTACACTACCGTGACCTGGCAGAAAGAGGACGCTATCATCTGTTGTCACTTGAAGAGGCAAGCAGTCAAACACCCTCGAGGGACTACAAACGTCCGGAAGTAAGATTTGGTGGCAGAAGACAATGAGGTTTCCCTTTGCAGAGAAAAAGTGCATACTAAGCACTAGAGATGAGCAAGCACCAAAATGCTCGAGTGCTCGTTACTCGGGAAGAAATTTTCGCGATGCTCGAGGGTTCGTTTCGAATAACGAACCCCATTGAAGTCAATGGGCCACCCGAGCATTTTTGTATATCGCTGATGCTCGCTAAGGTTTCCATTTGTGAAAATCTGGGCAATTCAAGAAAGTGATGGGAACGACACAGAAACGGATAGGGCAGGCGAGGGGCTACATGTTGGGCTGCATCCCAAGTTCCCAGGTCCCACTATTAAGCCACAATAGCGGCAAGAGTGGGCCCCCCCCTCCCAACAATTTTTACTTCTGAAAAGCCCTCATTAGCAATGCATACCTTAGCTAAGCACCACACTACCTCCAACAAAGCACAATCACTGCCTGCATGACACTCCGCTGCCACTTCTCCTGGGTTACATGCTGCCCAACCCCCCCCCCCTGCACGACCCAGTGTCCACAGCGCACACCAAATTGTCCCTGCACAGCCTTCAGCTGCCCTCATGCCACACCACCCTCATGTCTATTTATAAGTGCGTCTGCCATGAGGAGGAACCGCAGGCACACACTGCAGAGGGTTGGCACGGCTAGGCAGTGACCCTCTTTAAAAGAGGCGGGGCGATAGCCCACAATGCTGTACAGAATCAATGAGAAATCCAATCCTGTGCCACCTCCATCTCGAGCTGCACACGTGGGCATAGCAATGGGGAACCTATGTGCCACACACTATTCATTCTGTCAAGGTGTCTGCATGCCCCAGTCAGACCGGGTTTTTTTATAAATAGTCACAGGCAGGTACAACTCTGCAATGGGAATTCCGTGTGCACCCACAGCATGGGTGGCTCCCTGGAACCCACCGGCTGTACATAAATGTATCCCATTGCAGTGCCCTGGACAGCAGAGCTAACGTCAGATTAAATGCAGGTGGGCTTCGGCCCACACTACATGCCCCAACCTGACCGGGGTTTTTAATTCATAGACACAGGCAGGTACAACTCCCTATTGTGAAGTCCCTGTGGACCCACAGCATGGGTGGCTCCCTGGAACCCACCGGCAGTGCATAAATATATCCCATTGCAGTGCCCAGCACAGCTGAGGTAATGTCATGTTTAATGCAGGTGGGCTTCGGCCCACACTGCATGCCCCAGTCAGACTGGGGTTCTTTAGAAGTGGACACATGCAGTTACAACTCAGTGTGGACCGACAGCATGGGTGGCTCCCTGGAACCCACCGGCGGTACATAAATATATCCCATTGCATTGCCCATCACAGCTGAGGTAATGTCATGTTAAATGCAGGTGGGCTTCGGCCCACACTGCATGCCTCAGTCAGACTGGGGTTCTTTAGAAGTGGACACATGCAGTTACAACTCCGTGTGGACCGACAGCATGGGTGGGTGCCAGGAAGCCACCGGCGGTACATAAATATATCCCATTGCAGTGCCCAGCATAGCTGAGGTAATGTCATGTTTAATGCAGGTGGGCTTCGGCCCACACTGCATGCCCCAGTCAGACTGGGGTTCTTTAGAAGTGGACACATGCAGTTACAACTCTGTGTGGACCGACAGCATGGGTGGGTGCGAGGAAGCCACCAGCGGTACATAAATATATCCTATTGCAGTGCCCAGCACAGCTGAGGTAATGTCATGTTTAAGGCAGGTGGGCTTCGGCCCACACTGCATGACCCAGTCAGACTGGGGTTCTTTAGAAGTGGACACATGCAGTTACAACTCAGTGTGGACCGACAGCATGGGTGGCTCCCTGGAACCCACCGGCGGTACATAAATATATCCCATTGCATTGCCCATCACAGCTGAGGTAATGTCATGTTAAATGCAGGTGGGCTTCGGCCCACACTGCATGCCTCAGTCAGACTGGGGTTCTTTAGAAGTGGACACATGCAGTTACAACTCCGTGTGGACCGACAGCATGGGTGGGTGCCAGGAAGCCACCGGCGGTACATAAATATATCCCATTGCAGTGCCCAGCATAGCTGAGGTAATGTCATGTTTAATGCAGGTGGGCTTCGGCCCACACTGCATGCCCCAGTCAGACTGGGGTTCTTTAGAAGTGGACACATGCAGTTACAACTCTGTGTGGACCGACAGCATGGGTGGGTGCGAGGAAGCCACCAGCGGTACATAAATATATCCTATTGCAGTGCCCAGCACAGCTGAGGTAATGTCATGTTTAAGGCAGGTGGGCTTCGGCCCACACTGCATGACCCAGTCAGACTGGGGTTCTTTAGAAGTGGACACATGCAGTTACAACTCCGTGTGGACCGACAGCATGGGTGGGTGCCAGGAAGCCACCGGCAGTACATAAATATATCCCATTGCAGTGCCCAGCACAGCTAATGTAACGTCAGCTTTAATGCAGGTGGGCAAAAAATTAATTGGATTACACTGTAGGCGAGGGCCCCAAAATATTGGTGTACCAACAGTACTAATGTACCTCAGAAAAATTGCCCATGCCCAACCAAGAGGGCAGGTGAAACCCATTAATCGCTTTGGTTAATGTGGCTTAATTTGTAACTAGGCCTGGAGGCAGCCCAGTGAAAAAAAAAATTGGTTCAGGTGCAAGTTTCAACGCTTTAATGAGCATTGAAACGTATAAAAATTGTTTACAAAAATTATATGACTGAGCCTTGTGGGCCTAAGAAAAATTGCCCGTTCGGCGTGATTACGTGAGGTTTCAGGAGGAGGAGCAGGAGGAGGAGGATGAATATAATACACAGATTGATGAAGCTAAAAGGTCCCCGTTTTTTATGGTGATAGAGAACGATGCTTCCATCCGCGGGTGCAGCCTACGTATTGTTTAGGTATCGCTGCTGTCTGCTGGTGGAGAAGAAAAGTCTGGGGAAATCCAGGCTTTGTTCATCTTTATGAGTGTAAGTCTGTCGGCACTGTCGGTTGACAGGCGGGTACGGTTATCCGTGATGATTCCCCCAGCCGCACTAAACACCCTCTCTGACAAGACGCTAGCTGCAGGACAAGCAAGCACCTCCAGGGCATAGAGCGCGAGTTCAGGCCACGTGTCCAGCTTCGACACCCAGTAGTTGTAGGGGGCAGAGGCGTCACGGAGGACGGTCGTGCGATCGGCTACGTACTCCCTCACCATCCTTTTACAGTGCTCCCGCCGACTCAGCCTTGACTGGGGAGCGGTGACACAGTCTTGCTGGGGAGCCATAAAGCTTTCAAAGGCCTTAGAGAGTGTTCCCCTGCCTGTGCTGTACATGCTGCCTGATCTCCGCGCCTCCCCTGCTACCTGGCCCTCGGAACTGCGCCTTCTGCCACTAGCGCTGTCGGATGGGAATTTTACCATCAGCTTGTCCGCCAGGGTCCTGTGGTATAGCATCACTCTCGAACCCCTTTCCTCTTCAGGTATGAGAGTGGAAAGGTTCTCCTTATACCGTGGGTCAAGCAGTGTGTACACCCACTAATCCGTAGTGGCCAGAATGCATGTAACGCGAGGGTCACGAGAAAGGCATCCTAACATGAAGTCAGCCATGTGTGCCACGGTACCTGTACGCAACACATGGCTGTCCTCACTAGGAAGATCACTTTCAGGATCCTCCTCCTCCTCCTCCTCCTCCTCAGGCCATACACACTGAAAGGATGACAGGCAAGCAGCATTGGTACCCTCAGCAGTGGGCCAAGCTGTCTCTTCCCCCTCCTCCTCATGCTCCTCCACCTCCTCCTCCTCCTCCTCAACGCGCTGAGATATAGACAGGAGGGTGCGCTGACTATCCAGCGACATACTGTCTTCCCCCGCCTCCGTTTCCGAGCGCAAAGCGTCTGCCTTTATGCTTTGCAGGGTACTTCTCAAGAGGCATAGCAGAGGAATGGTGACGCTAATGATTGCAGCATCGCCGCTCACCATCTGGGTAGACTCCTCAAAGTTTCCAAGGACCTGGCAGATGTCTGCCAACCAGGCCCACTCTTCTGTAGAGAATTGAGGAGGCTGACTCCCACTGCGCCGCCCATGTTGGAGTTGGTATTCCACTATAGCTCTACGCTGCTCATAGAGCCTGGCCAACATGTGGAGCGTAGAGTTCCACCGTGTGGGCACGTCGCACAGCAGTCGGTGCACTGGCAGATTAAACCGATGTTGCAGGGTGCGCAGGGTGGCAGCGTCCGTGTGGGACTTGCGGAAATGTGCGCAGAGCCAGCGCACCTTTCCGAGCAGGTCTGACAAGCGTGGGTAGCTTTTCAGAAAGCGCTGAACCACCAAATTAAAGACGTGGGCCAGGCATGGCACGTGCGTGAGGCTGCCGAGCTGCAGAGCCGCCACCAGGTTACGGCCATTGTCACACACGACCATGCCGGTTGGAGGCTCAGCGGCGCAAGCCAGCGGTCGGTCTGCTCTGTCAGACCCTGCAGCAGTTCGTGGGCCGTGTGCCTCTTCTCTCCTAAGCTGAGTAGTTTCAGCACGGCCTGCTGACGCTTGCCCACCGCTGTGCTGCCATGCCGCGCGACACCGACTGCTGGCGACGTGCTGCTGCTGACACATCTTGATTGTGAGACAGAGGTTGCGTAGGAGGAGGAGGAGGGTGGTTTAGCGGAGGAAGCATACACCGCCGCAGATACCACCACCGAGCTGGGGCCCGCAATTCTGGGGGTGGGTAGTAAATGAGCGGTCCCAGGCTCTGACTCTGTCCCAGCCTCCACTAAATTCACCCAATGAATCTGCAGGAACTGCTCTTCCTCTGAATCCTCTGTGCGCTCCTCCCTCGGATTTACTCCAATTACTACTACCTGAGTGATAGACAACTGTGTCTCATCGTCATCGTCCTCCTCACCCACTGAAAGCTCTTGAGACAGTTGCCGGAAGTCCCTAGCCTCATCCCCCGGACCCCGGCAACTTTCCAAAGGTTGGGCATCGGTCACGACAAACTCATCCGGTTGGAGAGGAACCATTGCTGCCCATTCTGGGCAGGGGCCTGAGAACAGTTCCTGGGAGTCTGCCTGCTCCTCAGAATGTGTCATTGTAATGGAGTGAGGAGGCTGGGAGGAAGGAGGAGCAGCAGCCAGAGGATTCAGAGTTGCAGCAGTGGACGGCGCAGAACTCTGGGTGGTCGATAGATTGCTAGATGCACTTTCTGCCATCCACGACAGGCCATGCTCACGCTGCTCATTTTCTAATAAAGGTCTACCGCGTGGACTCATTAATTGTGAGATGAATGTGGGGACGCCAGAAATGTGCCTCTCTCCTAATCCCGCAGCAGTCGGCTGCGATACACCTGGATCAGGAGCTCGGCCTGTGCCCACACCCGGACTTGGGCCTCCGCGTTCTCGCCTGCGTCCACGTCCTCTAGGCCTACCCCTACCCCTCAGCATGGTGTATTACCAGTAGTGCAGAAACAGAACGCTGTAATTAAATGTGCCGCTTATTGGCCTTTGGGTTGAGGCTGACTTCGCTTACGGAACGCAGAGCAGAGCCAGGAAAGAATTTTGCGCAAGCCTGCTGTAACACTTAGCCGGCTGCGTATTAATTAGGACTACTACCCCCAGCAGAGACGCAGTACACTCAGGACGGTCACAGGCAGCCCAAATAGATTTTTTTGTCCCAAATGTTTTTGGAAAAGCCCACTGCCTATATAGACAGTATATGTCTTTCACCTTTTTCACTGTCCCTGCCTCAGCACTACTGGCCCTATACTATCTAAAATTACTGCAGACTGAGGACGCAATGCTCTGCACGGCTGATATACAAAAAAAAAATAAAAAATGTGCAACACTGCAAAAAGCAGCTTCAACAGTACTGCACACGGTAAGATGTGGCCCTAAGAAGGACCGTTGGGGTTCTTGAAGCCTAAAATCACTCCTAACACTCTCCCTATAGCAGCTCCAGCAAGACAGCACTTTCCCTGAGCTATGTCAGAATGCATCTGTGGCGAGCCGTGGGAGGGGCCGATTTATATACTCGGGTGACACCTGATCTCGCCACCCACTCACTGCAGGGGGGTGGTATAGGGCTGGAACATCACAAGAGGAAGTTGTAATGCCTTCCCTGTCTTTCTATTGGCCAGAAAAGCGCACTAACGTCTCAGAGATGAAAGTGAAAGTAACTCGAACATCGCGTGGTGCTCGGCTCTAGTAACGAGCATCTCGAACACGCTAATACTCGAACAAGTATCAAGCTCGGACGAGTACGTTCGCTCATCTCTACTAAGCACTGAAGGTCTTAATGTCTAAACTCCAAGTCGTACATACACTTCGGTTGACCCAAAAGCACAAAAAAACACCAACTCCAGTATGTTCAAAACCATATGAATAAGCCACAGACGTTTTGGGATTCAGTTTGGTGGTGCAATAAAACAAACCTGAAACTTTTCGGGTCTATGGATCAGCAGTGTGTCTGGAGGAGGAAGAATAAAGCATACTAGTATACTGAATAAAAAAGCGGTGACTTGTGATTATGTGGGGCTGCTATGCATCCTCTGGCACTGAAACCTGCAGTGTGTGGAAAGCAAGATGGATTCAGTCAAGTGTCAGGAAATCCTAGGAGAAAAGCTCATGCCTTCTACATGGTAACTGAAGCTTGGGTATTATGAGACCTTCCAACTGGGCAATGATTCCAAGCATATCTCAAAGTCCACTTAGAATGGTTTCATAAGTCCTGGAAGATACTGGAGTGGTTATCACAGTCAGCTGACTTGAACCTCATAGAACAGTGGTGGCAAACCTATGGCACGTATGCCAGAGGCGGCATGCAGAGCCTTCCCTACTGGCATGAATTGCCATCGGCCGCTGACCACTTGTGAATACCGGCAGGAGCCACGGCTCCCCTGCCTGCATTCACTCACTGCACTGCTAGCAGCGCTGATCCTGATGCACACTGTGATGTCAGTGTGCAGCCAGGATCCTCCTTCTCCCTCCCCCGATGTCTCCTCTTAAGTTCCGTGAGATCAGGGGGAGGAGGCGTCCAGAGCACACTGACGGCACAGTGTGCACTGGGATCAGTGCCAGCAGCAACACCGAGCAGAGGAGGATCGGAGCTTCAACGAGGAGGAGGGGGTAACTATGTGGGTCTCAGGGGCCACTGTGGGGTGTCACTATTACTCTGGGGGCTGCTGTGGGGTGTCGCTATTACTCTGGGGGACCGCTGTGGGGTGTCAGTATTACTCTGGGGGCTGCTGTGAGGTGTCAGTGTTATACGGTGGGCCGCTATGGGATGTCTCTATTATACTGGTGGCCACTGTGAGGTATCGCTATTAGGGTGTCAGTATTATACGGGGAGCCGCTGTAGGGTGTCAGTATTATACAGGGAGTCGCTGGAGGTGTCAGTATTATACGGGGGGGCGCTGTGGGATGTCTCTATTATACTGGTGGCCGCTGTGGGGTGTTGCCATTACTCTGGGGGCTGCTGTGGGGTGTCGCTTTCACACTGGGGGCCGCTGTGGGGTGTCGGTGTCACACTGGGGCGGCTGTGGGGTGTCGCTGTCTCACTGGGGGCCGCTGGGGGATGTCACTGTCACACTGGAGGCTGCTGGGGGATGTCGCTGTCACACTGGGGGCCGCCGGGGGGCGGTCACTATTACCACTGGGGTATGTTTACATGTGGCGGAAATGGACAGGGTTGTTTCAAAATAGACAGTGTGCAGATTTCGACTGCTTTTTGAATGCGGAAATGCTGCAAAATTTTCCACAGAAAGTTCTGCTGAGGACATTCTGCAGTATTTCCGCATCCAAAAAGCAGTCAAAATCTGCACGCTGTCTATTTTGAAGCGGCCCCGTCCTTTTTAGAACGACGGGGATAAAATCATACGTCTTGATAAGCCCCGCCCCCTGACCTGTTGGCACTTTGCGATAAATTAGTGGGTTTTGAGTTGCAGTTTGAGCACTCGGTCTCTAAAAGGTTCGCCATCAGTCATAGAAAATCTTTGATGGTATTTTAAAAAGGTGGTTGCAGCACACAAATGGAAGAATATTAGTAACCTGGAGGCCGTTGCCTATTAGGAATGGGCTAAGATTCCTCAGGAACGCTGTCAGAAGCTGCTGTCTGATTTGTATCACATTTTACAGGTCATAACAGCAAAAGGGTGTTCTACAAAGTACTAGAGATTAGAGATGAGCGAACGTGCTCGGCCCCGCCCCTTTTTCGCCCGAGTACCGCGATTTTCGAGTACTTCCGTACTCGGGCGAAAAAATTCGGGGGGCGCCGTGGCGGCGCGGGGGGTTGCGGCGGGGAGTGGGGGGGAGAGGGAGAGAGAGAGGGCTCCCCCCTGTTCCCCGCTGCTACCCCCCGCACCGCCGCGCCTCTCCCCGCCCCCCGGCGCCCCCCGAATCTTTACGCGCGATTACAGAAGTACTCGAAAATGGCGGTACTCGGGTGCGTAAGTACTCATTACGAGTACGTTCGCTCATCTCTACTAGAGATGTTTGAATCTTTCAGAGACTGCAGTAGTCATTAAAAGTGTCATTTGGTGCTGAATTTGGATAAACCACTTGTTATATTAGTTATGTTGAGCTATTTAGACTATTCTAGTTTGATTGTTTTTTTTGCAAACAGCTGAAAGTTTGTAAATTTGGCAGATAACCCTATTTTGCAATGAAAGTTGAATAATTTGATCCAAACTGTATCAAACGTATATTGCTGACCTAATTGTCATAGAATTTCAAAAAGAAGAAAATTGGCCTGGAGAACAGCTTATCACAGAATGTTCCAGGTGGCAAACACCCACTGATCTACTATTGATGGCATTTCCTAAGGATATGCTCCTCTGAGGTCCAGTTTAGTAAAGATCTTGGCTACTTGCAGCCTCTCCAGCTGTTCTTGGATTAACGGGAGAGGATAGCAATTCTTAATAGTAATCTTATTCAGTTCCCGGTAATCAATGCATGGTCGAAGAGTAGAATCTTTCTTTTAAATGAAGAATATGGGTGCTCCTGCAGGGGAGGAAGCGAGCCAGGCGAAGACCTTTTTTAGATCGTCATCCAAATATTCCTGAAGGGCTTTTAACCCCTTAACGACTGCCCCATCGGGAAACTACGTCCTCAGCAAGTGGGCTTTAATCCTAGAGGACATAGTTTTATGCGTCCTCTTAGGATTAATGCCTACTTGCCTGAGGACGTGACAGCTCCATGCTGTTGGTGCCCGCAGGTAGCCCCCCCGACATTGCGATTGGCGCTATACAATGGATAGCTCGATCGCAATAAAGTAAATAAAAGTAGTAAAAAAGTTAGATATTCAGCTGCCCTGATGGATTGGATCCATCAGGGCAGCTTAAAATACTCACCCAGCTTGTCCGCGGTGTCCCCCGAAGATCGGGTCCTCCCGGACCCGCCGCCGGCCTTCTGCGCATGTGCGCCAGACGATGACGTCACGCGCATGTGCAGAAGCCTGGGAGCCCACGGCAAATGTAAAATCTCCTGGCTCCCGGCTCCTGAAGGTAGCCGGGAACCAGGAGGTGTTACTGGGGACCGCTGTGAGCGGTCCCCGGGCCCGCGATCGCTGCTATCCATTGGATAGCGGCGATCGCGAAAAAGTTAAAAAAAGTTTTAAAAAAGTTAAGTTTCACCTCTCCTCATGGATCGGATCTGCAATGTCCAGATGTCCCAGGACCCGAAGCCCCTGTCTGCGCATGAGCGCTCGATGTCAATCATCAGTCGCGTGCACAGAGGGGCTCGAGCCCCGGGAAATGTAAAATCCCTCTTCTCCTGGCTGCCATGTGTTGCCAGGAGCAGAGGGATGTCACTGGGGACATGATCACTGTCATCCAATGGATGACAGTGATCATGTAAAGTAAAAAAAAGTGTAAAAAGTAAAAAAAAAAGGTGTAAAAAGTAAAAGAAAAGTTAAAAAAAGTAAAAAAAAGTTAAAAAAACTTGCGTTTCATCTCCCCCCGCAGATCATATCTGTGAGGGAGGATGAAATGATGTACCTAAGGCCCGCGGATTTATCTGCGGACCTTACCCCAGCTTCTGCGCACGCACCTGTCGCCAAGATGGCAGGCGCATGCTCAAAAGCTGTGGTAATTTAAAATCTCCCTGCTCCTGGCTACAAAACTTAGCCGAGAGCCTGGAGATTTCACGGGGGGGCCGCGGTGAGCGGTTCCTGATCACGTGTTCGCCGTTATCCAATGGATAATGGCGATCACGTAAAAGTAAAAAAAGGTGAAGATGCGATCGGTGAGAGGAGATAAAACTTTTTACCTGAGGCCTCCGTATTTGCACCCCGACGCGATCTTCCTCCGTGAACTTTCCCGGATTCTGCGCATGTGACCGCTGGTGAAACACCGGACACATGCGCAGGAGTCTGGGAGCACAGGAAACTTAAAATCTCCTTACTCCCAGCGACCAATGGTCGCCGAGAGCCTGGAGCAGTGACGGGTGGCCTCGTTGAGCGGTCCCCGGTCACGTGATAAAAAGGTAGTGATCTACCTTTGGCCGGTCTCACATGACCGGATAGGAATTACGGATTCCGCATGCGTCTGATCCGTGGTAATACGCAGATCAATCTCATTGGATTACACAATTCCGCTCACATTAGCGGGTCGGAATTGCGTAATCCACTTGCAGAAAAGAGAACGCAGCAGGTTCTATTTTGCTGCGGATATCCGCAACATAGAGCCCATTGTGCTTCGTGGTCGCGGATATACCTGCTGCCCATACGCAACTACCTTGTATACGGGCTGCAGGTACCCGCGTCATCGCTAAGCGACGGTGCGGGAAATACAAACAACAAAAAAATATATACTGCGCATGACTGCCTGTGTGAGTAAGCAGTTATGCGCAGTACAATACGCGGCCGTATGCAGGGTCACAGCCGGGCTCACAGATGGGATCCGCTGCGGGCCTCCGCAAGCGGATTCCACCTACGGCCGTGTAAGCCCGGCGGTATTCAGACCGCTACCTGCAATCCGTAATTTACAAGAAGCACTGGGAACGTTCGCCTTCATGCAGTTCCAGGAGCACCTTGTTGAGCGTCTTCTGTGTGAGACCGCCGCATCTCAGCAAGCTTACGGAGACTCACAGCGCCACTTTTTACACCCCATACCCGCCACTGAGGTCACTAAATACCCCCAAAAAGCATGAGAGGAGGGGGGATACATGGTTTTATTGCCCCATGTACCCATCCCAACCAGCCTCTGTAATTACCCCTCTCTTTGGAAATACTACACAGTTCACATTATTACTTTTATCTAAGATTTGGGGAACGCCGAAAAGGGTGCAAAGTGTGTGTGTGTGTGGAGGGGGGGGGGGGGGTATATTTTTGTAAGGTGTCAATTTTTATTCCGTACAAGTGGGCAATGGGGCCTGGAATTTTTTCAGTTGTACCCTGCAATCCAACGGGTGTTCCTTCCATTAAAGGCCTTGCCATGTTTCCTGTAAGTAGATTAGGGCCACAATGGGTATGTTTTTGAACACGGTACAAAAGGGGGTATCCATTTTGGGGTGAATGTCTTCATTCCTATGTACACTGTACAAAAAAAACAGTTTTTAAATTGACTAAATTGCCAAAAAAATGAAAATCGTAATTTTTTCCTTCTGCTTTGCTTAGATTTATTCAAATACTGTGGGATCAAAATACGCAGTACACCCCTAGATGAATTTGTTAAGGGGTCTAGTTTTTAAAATGGGGTCATTTGTTGGGGTACTCTGTCGTTTTGGCCGCTCAAGGGCTCTACAAGTGGGCAATGGGGCCTAAATCACCTTCATGCTAAATTTCTGTTCTGAAAGCCACCGACTACTCCTTTCATTTTGGGCCCCGTTGTGCATCCACACATATGATTAGGGCCACAATGGGTATGTCTCTGAACACGGGACAAACAGGGGTATTTATTTTATGGTGCAAGTATTCATTCATGTGTGTGCTGTACAAAAAAAGCAGTTTTTAAAATGACAGAATTCCCAAAAAAAGGAAAATCACATTTTTTTCCTTTTGCTTTGCTTGAATTCATTCAAAAACTGTGGGGTCAAAATGGGCAGTACACCCCTATATAAATTCATTAAGGGGTCTAGTTTTCAAAATGGGGTCACTTGTGGGGGTTCTCTTTGGTTTAGGCTGCTCAAGAGCTCTACAAATGTGCTATGGGGCCTAAAACGCCTTCAAGCAAAATTTATGTTCTGAGAGACACCGACTACTCCTTTCGTTTTGGGCCCCGTTGTGCATCCAGACATAAGATTAGGGCCACAATGGGTATGTCTCTGAACACAGGAGGAACAGGGGTGTCCATGTTGGGGTGCAAGGCTTCATTCATGTGTGTGCTGTACAAAAAAAGCTGATTTTAAAATGACAGAATTGACAAAAAAACGAAAATCACAATTTTTTCCTTTTGCTTTGCTTGAATTCATTCAAAAACTGTGGGGTCAAAATGGGTAGTACACCCCTAGATAAATTCGTTAAGGGGTCTAGTTTTCAAAATGGGGTCATTTGAGGGGGTTCTCTTTGGTTTTGGCCGCTCAAGAGCTCTACAAAGTGCTAAGGGGCCTAAAACGCCTTCAAGCAAAATTTCAGTTCTGAAAGACACCGACTACTCCTTTCATTTTAGGCCCCGTTGTGCATCCAGACATAAGATTAGGGCCACAATGGGTATGTTTCTGAACACGGGAGAAACGGGGGTATCCATTTTGGGGTGTAAATCCTCCTTTTCATGGGCACTATAGGAAAAAAATATGTCTTTAAAATGACATATTTGCAAAAATATGAAATTTTATTTTTTCTCCTCTAAATTTAATTAATTCCTGAAAAGAAACGGTGGGGTCAAAATACTCCTGACCCCCTTCAGTGGATACATTAAGGGGTGTAGTTTTAAAATGGGGTCATTTGGGGGGGTATCTATTATTCTGACACTAATGAGCCTTTGCAAACTTGGCTTGGTGCAGGAAAACAAAGTGTTCCTCAAAATGCTGAAACGTAATGTTAAATTTGTACGTCATCTAAATGGTTAAAAAAACACAAAAGTTTTTCAAATGTGCATTCAGAATAAAGTAAACAGATGGAAATATATATTTTATCAAAAATTTGTATAGTGTGTTTGGACATATTTGAGATATTACAGTTGAAAATGTGAAAAAATGACAATTTTTTCAAAATGTTCCCAATTTTGGCACTTTTAATAAACATACACAAATTATATCGGTCTCTTTTTACAACCAAAATGAAGTACAACATGTGTCGAAAAAACAATGTCAGAATCACTTGGATATGTAAAGCCTTTACGGAGTTATGCTACGTTGAACGACGCATGTCAGATTTCCAAAATTTGGCTCCGTCACTAAGACGCAAACAGGCTTCGTCACTAAGGGGTTAATTCTGGTTCCGAAAAGTTGTAGATACGCCCAAACGGAATAGAAGATCCAGGAAACAGCTCAAAGGACAATCATATTGCCGATAAGGGGGCAGTTGATTGGTCTTCTTTTTAGTTTCAAAAGGTTTTATTTGGTTTTGATTAGAGATGAGCGAGCATACTCGTCCGAGCTTGATACTTGTTCGAGTATTAGGGTGTTCGAGATGCTCGTTACTCGTAACGAGTACCATGCGATGTTCGAGTTACTTTCATTTTCTTCCCTGAGAAATTTGCGCGCTTTTCTGGCCAATAGAAAGACAGGGAAGGCATTACAACTTCCCCCTGTGACGTTCAAGCCCTATACCACCCCCCTGCAGTGAGTGGCTGGCGAGATTAGGTGTCACCCAAGTATTAAAATCTGCCGGCCCGCGGCTCGCCACAGATGCGTTCTCACTTAGCTGAGGGAAAGTGCTGTTGATGCCGGGGCTGCTATAGGGAGAGTGTTAGGAGTGATTTTAGGCTTCAAGAACCCCAACGGTCCTTCTTCTCTATATGTGCTCAATGGGGCCGGCGGCAGCAGCACCAACCCCATTGAGAACATATAGAAGACAAATCATTCTTCTCTGCCACAGCTGTAACAGCTGTGGCAGAGAAGAACGATGTTTGCCCATTGAATTCAATGGAGCCGGCAATACAGCCGACTCCATTGAAATCAATGGGCTGCCGACGATCGTGGGATGAATTGTCGGGAAGGGCTTAAATATATAAGCCCTTCCCTGCAATTCCTGCAGAAAAGTGTTAAACTAAAAAATATATATATACTGACCTGCTACCGGCAGCCGGAGTTCCGCGCGGCCGTCCTGCAGTGGGTGTGAAGGGGGTGTGAGTCAGACCTGCCCCCTGATTGGCTCAGCGCTGAGCCAATCAGAGGCAGGTCTCACTCACACCCATTCAGTGGGTGTGAGTCAGACCTGCCCCCTGATTGGCTGTATTGCCGGCTCCATTGAATGCAATGCGCTGAACAGCTCCGCCCGATTTTCGGGCGATTTTCGGGCAGCGGTCATGCGATTTGCGGATGCGCATCCGTCATGCGATCCGCAAATCGCGCGAAAAAACGCCCGTCTGACTAAGGCCTTAGTCAGACGGGTGTTTTTCGCGGGATTTGCGCATGCGTCCGGCGAATTTTTGTCGGACACATGAGCGCTTTTTATGCGCTCGTCCGATAAATTATAGAACAGAAATCGCAGATCGCACCTATCTGCGATCTGCGATTCCTGTTCTCTTCTCTATATGCGCTCAATGGGGCCGGCGGCAGCAGCACCGACCCCATTGAGAACATATAGAAGACAAATCATTCTTCTCTGCCACAGCTGTAACAGCTGTGGCAGAGAAGAACGATGTTAGCCCATTGAATTCAATGGAGTCGGCTGTATTGCTGGCTCCATTGAATTCAATGGGCTAACATCGTTCTTCTCTGCCACAGCTGTTACTGCTGCGGCAGAGAAGAACGATCTTTATGCTGACAGTGTGGGGGGGGGGCACTCTTGCCGCTATTGTGGCTTAATAGTGGGACCTGTGAACTTGAGATGCAGCCCAACATGTAGCCCCTCGCCTGCCCTATCCGTTGCTGTGTCGTTCCCATCACTTTCTTGAATTGCCCCGATTTTCACACATGAAAACCTTAGCGAGCATCGGCGATATACAAAAATGCTCGGGTCGCCAATTGACTTCAATGGGGTTCGTTACTCGAAACTAACCCTCGAGCATCGCGAAAATTTCGTCTCGAGTAACGAGCACCCGAGCATTTTGGTGCTCGCTCATCTCTAGTTTTCATATATTTATACACAATGAAAAACTGAAAATTACCTTTTGCAGGGGGATTTTTAGAAATAAGAATCCAAGTTTTGTAAACATTTTTCAAACAAATAAACACACCACATAAATAATTTTCCACTCATTATTATACCTGCAGTGAGTTAACTCTTGTTTATATATTAGACGTTCTGGATAGCATCGTTTGGTGTGTCTCTGAGAAGTTTCTCCTATGAAGTCACGAGTCGCTGCAAATTCGGAATATCTAGATAGTCAGACCATGGTTGCCAAGTCTTAAGAAAACCCTCCATATGGTTGTCCCTTATAGCAGATAGTTTTCCATGATTTTGGAAATTATGGCTATGATGGGGTTCAAATTAAAGGAAGATTTCAACCACTAGGATGCAATGTAGATCCTGGTCGCTATGAAAATATACTGGGAGAGTTTGTGTTGTTGGTTAGTCTACTCAGTCGGCTAGTCTGCCAGCAGGCAAACCAAGAGAGTGAGAGGAATCGTCCTGCCCAGTACTCTCGAGACCTGGCTACCTGCCTCCACAAGGATCTTGCACTGGACATGTCCACCAGGTATGTAAGACAGTGCCCAATGTCCAACAACATCTAAAACAATTAGGAGAAGTAGAAGGGGAGAACTTGTTTATGGTTGTGGGGACATAGTGAGTCTTATGTAATATCTTGTAGGAGATTTCGGAGAGAGTCACCAGGTCAATACCTTTGGCAACAAAAGTATAGCAGTGGTGCCACCTTGCTATAAATAGTGATATGTTCAGGTCCGCCTCGCAGCATCTCATGAATAGGAGTTTGTCCTCATACAATGTCCTCAGGGTATTGTATAAGAGAGAAGTCATTCCCGGATGGAGGGGTGACCAGGCACATAGCCTTTCAAACAGTGTGTTGGATACTTGGTAGTGTTGTTAACGAAGTATAGATTGTAAGAAGCTATAAATCTGATGGGCTTCCAACCACAGGTGCTGTGGTACCAAGTATTTTTCTGTGGTTTGTTGTATATTCATGAGCCTATTTAATGTGATAAAATGTTGTAATGAAGTCAGTCCTCTACTTTACCACCAGGTTAAACTATCCGTTAGCTTGCTTGGGGGGAAGGCTTGGTTGGGAATAATAGGAAATAGTGGTGGGTAGTCTGAGATTAAGGAGTGCTGAACTCTATTTATCTTCCATATTCTGGGGAGGTGGAAAGTTAGGGGTGAGAGGTGTTGTATAGTAAAGGGGTTAGATTTTTTGTCTCAGAAGATAGCGCCGAGATCCACTGGGGACACCAGGGGGGCTTCAAGCTCCACCCAAAGGGAGGCTCCCAGGCCTGTCAAGATAGGGGGGATCTGGGCCATTTGTGCTGCTGAGTAGTAATTTGTAGATTAGGAACAGATAGTTCCCCTATTTTTCTGTGATAGAACATTATTTTTTGTTTAATCCGGGGTTGTTACCATGAGGCCGGTCAGGGACCATGGGTGGCAGTGGCGCGGTTCACCACAGTGTTCTGGGATGGGTGGGTGAGCGGCGGTGCTGTGCTCTGGTGTGCGGGCACGGCGTGCGGCGCGTGTAGCCGTGCGCGTTCCTGCTATGAGAGGCGCGCACGAACTACCTCTGTGAGTTATAGTGGCTGGCTGGGAGCTCCCGTCAGCCGACTTGATTGGTCTCTGCCCAAGGGGCGGAGACTCCTGAATATAGTCTGGCAGCTGCTGATAGCAGTTGCCAGTTATTGGTTCTGTTCCCTGTGTGTCTGACTACGGTCCTGCTCCAGTGAAAGCTACCTTGTGTTGATCTAGCTCTGCCTGTGGTTTTCTGTGGTTTTCCTGTCGTGCTGGTTTATGCCATCTGCCTAGCCTGTCGGTACTAGTAAGTTGTCATCTGCATAGGTACGGCGGTTCCTTCCTGTCCTGCCACTAGGTAGCGTAGGGTCAGTGTTGGCGGCCTCGACCTGTCCACCTTTGGGGCTACCTCCAGGAAGGGACATTGGCGTGGATGAGGGTCAGGGAGTCCCGCGCCGTGCGTACCTGTGCACCCTACTAGTACTGTAACAGAGGTCTCTTATTGTTCCAGATAAATTGTGACATGGCCTGTTGCATAGCCATCAAGTCTGGTGGGGGCATGCTAGCTGGGAGGCATCTGAACAGATAGAGTATTCATAGTAGAACGTTCATTTTGATTGAGTTTATGCGCCCTACCCAGGAAAAGGAGCATTGATTGCATTTTTCAATTTTAGTTTAAGAGTGCTAAACAAAGGCGTGTAATTCCATTTATATAGGGAGTTCAGGCCGGGGGTAATTTTAATACCTAGATAGGTGATATAGTGTGGATGGCAGTGGAATCAAAAATAAAGTTCAATTAGTTTTTGCATACTCGCGGGGAGTATTAATAAACATAGCTTCAGTTCTGTCTATATTAACTAGGAGACCAGAGACTGCCTTGAATGTGTCCAACATGGACTTTAGGTTGGGGAGAGTAGTAAGGGCTCTAGTTAAAGTGAAAAAAATCTCGTTGGAAAATAAACTTATTCCCACCTTTTCCAGAACCACAAAAAGGTAGCTGCAGGAAAGGCTGTCAAAGGCCCTTTCTATATCTGATCGGCATTCTTTTTGCTGCAGATGTCATTGAATGGCTGCTATTGGAGTGGCAACTTCTTATTTTCTAGGGGAGCACTCTTGGGTTCTTGCCACTGACTGGAAATAGGCAGCCTGGATTGGCAATTCTCTTTACAATGCTCTAAGAGGAAGGTGATAGTTCTTGATTCCCAGTTGATGGCTGGGTTGTGAGTAGAGAACCAAGGGATCCCTAGCATGACTGGGAATTTTGCAGAGGAGATGAGATGAAAACTGATCGTCTCATGATGATCTAGCTCAATGTGAATATCCAGCTCACTTGTCTTCTGAGTGACAGGCCCAGAAACCAGGGGGAATCCATCCACCATTTCCATGGCGTCAGTTTTAGCTCTGGTTGCAATACAGTTATTAAGGGCAGTCCAGAAGTTCCCTCCCGCTCTTGAATCTAGCATAGCAGTGCCTAATATTTTGCAGCTCCCCATAGTCATCTTGATATGGATAATGAAATGGAGGGATGAGTGATGCCTCTCCTTTCCTTCTTGGGTAACGGATGGGATGGCCAGCAGAGCTGTATCTGGCTGCTTTGGGATGGCAGAATTAAAGGGGTTGTCTCGCGGCAGCAAGTGGGGTTATACACTTCTGTATGGCCATATTAATGCACTTTGTAATATACATCATGCATTAAATATGAGCCATACAGAAGTTATTCACTTACCTGTTCCGTTGCTAGCGTCCCCGTCTCCATGGTTCCGTCTAAATTCGCTGGCAGCTTGCTTTTTTAGACGCGCTTGCGCAGTCCGTTCTTCTCCTTTCAGCACGAGCCGCTTCAGTGTGCTCCCCGCTACAGCTCTTCTGCACATGCGCAGACGAGCTGTCACTGCTCGGGAGCGCGCTGGAGCGGCCATTCTGTACCATCCTCTGTTAGAGGAAGGTGCAGAGCCACCCAGCTGTCCCGAGAAGCCGCCCAACTGTCCCGCCGTCCTGGTAAGTGCTGCGCCGGGGGGGGGCTGCCGCTGTGATGAGGGGGCTGTCGCTGCGATGGGGGGGCTGCCGCTGCGATGGGGGGGGGCTGCCGCTGTGATAGGGGGGCTGCCGCTGTGATGGGGGGGCTGCCGCTGCGCCGGGGGGGGGGGCTGTCGCTGCAATGGGGGGGCTGTTGCTGCGATGGAGGGGCTGCCGCTGCGATGGGGGGGCTGTCGATGCGATGGGGGGGGGCTGCCGCTGTGATGGGGGGGCTGTCGCTGCGATGGGGGGCTGCCGCTGTGATGGGGGGGCTGTCGCTGCGATGGGGGGGCTGCCGCTGTGATGGGGGGGCTGTCGCTGCGATGGGGGGGCTGCCGCTGTGATGGGGGGCTGCCGCTGCGCCGGGGGGGGGGGCTGTCGCTGCGATGGGGGGCTGTCGCTGTGCCGGGGGGGGGGGGGGGCTGCGCCGGTTACCTGCTGCCTGGCGGTGGGTGACTGGTCGGCCGTGTTCACTCCAGGGGTCCGGTCGGCGGCTGCGGGGCGTCTGGTTGTCAGGGAGACACAGCTGGTAGCGTCTCGGGAGCGCGCACGTCGGGCTACAGCAAGCGACGGGAAAAGAGCCGGCGGCCATCTTGGGAAATTTTTTATAAGTTGCTGAAACGCTGGAACGGTAAGTACAAACCAGCTAGAACAGTCATTTACAGGGGGGCTTAGTAATGTTTGCTTAATTAGGGGGACTGGGCAATAAAAAAAAATCCACTCCTGCCTCGAGACATTTAATTACAGTTTTAGCACCTGTGAGGGCGATGGTACTCTTGAACGTATTGGGAAAGTTCACAGCGTAATGACCAGGCCCCAGCAGTACAGACATAAATTCTCAGAGCGGCACCTCTTTTTCTCTGTCATTCAGTCATTTTCCACATAAGGTGAGATCCAAGCAAGAGCTTCACCTTTCGTTGGTAAATGAAGCGGGTCTCATCTAGAAATAGATGCAGCATTGGCCCAGCAACCCTCTGTATCGGAGGCGGTCTTTATCAAATCTTGATGGTAGTGGCATGTGAACATCGGCCTTTGAATGGTGTGACTCACATACTTGTTGCTGCAACATATCTACCTCTTTTTCTAGGATAGAGACCTTCTCCTGATACATGGTGCAAAACTCTTGTAATTTTGCCGCTTCTTTCTGTAACATGGCTACAACAGACTCCATTTTTGGGCGTGTTTATTCTGGCGTGGGGTGGAATCTCATGTTGTTGCCTGCTACTGGAGGGTAGCATGGTCAAGGAGTAGCCGGGGTGTGGTATACAAGATGGTCGTGTGGTATAATGGGTTCAGGCTGCAAAGTAGTCAGGAGGAAGTCAAGGTCTGGTACACAAAATGATGGTGTGGTACAATGGGTTTAGGCAGCAGAGTAGTCAGGAGGAAGCCGAGGTCTGGTACACAAGATAGCAATCTTCTCTTGCAGGGAGTAGGTAAATGAGAGAGCAGGTTTACTGGCTAAGGGCTCAGAGCACAATAGAGAAGCACTGAGGCAGTAACAGAG
This sequence comes from Eleutherodactylus coqui, assembly GCF_035609145.1. Classification (NCBI taxonomy): domain Eukaryota; kingdom Metazoa; phylum Chordata; class Amphibia; order Anura; family Eleutherodactylidae; genus Eleutherodactylus; species Eleutherodactylus coqui. The sequence continues at coordinate 93,052,412 of NC_089842.1, forward strand.
ATAGGCTTTTATAGAGAGTTTAATCAAGGATATGTGCTGGGTTAGCAGCATCTTGAAACAAGACAACAAGTATGTAGAGTAAGTGTTTAAAGGGCTGATGGCTCAATAAGAAGGGCTACTGCTTGGTGTGCAGAAGGTTCCCGGGTCGAACCATGACAGATATTCAGTAGTGACATGAAGATATTCATATGAGACAAAGCTCAAATGCTAGGCATTCATACTGCATCAAAGTGTATAAAGCCATAGATTTGTGGTGGGAATGGCTGATGATTAACTGTGTATGCATGTATAGAGGCAGCCTGCCTTTGGAGAAAAGACGTCAGAGTCAAGCATCTTGGATTTCAACATGAATTATCCTTTTCTCATAGGATAGGAGGCACAAACAGTAGAGTGAGAATTTGGCATATAACACATTTTAAGCACTGAAATACATTGTCCTAGTTTTGCCTTCTTGTTCTGTGACTCGCTGTTAGAGGGTGATGGACAGAGTAGCCTCAGGTTGAGTTTGAGATGCATTTAAACTTTTTTTGTGGAGTCTTATTTAGTCTAGAATTTAGTATAGAAGCGATTCTTAGTCATCTAATGAATACATGTTTTAATGAAAGATGCAATTCCTGGGCTCCAATGCAAAATCTGTAATCAAGCCTCAACCACCCATGTGCCATTTACAATACTGGTGTCTTCTTATGTGGCAGAGAGGTCTTTTAGCCCCTCAGGCATCATGGCCCATGTGGCTGCTACCTTTGCACCCTCTGTTATCAGCAAGAACTTTGTTGAAAGACTCTCTGGATGCCGTCCTCTTCATAAGACTGTCCTAACTGCCGAGATGTTGTGCACCACCATACTGCCTGTTACCTCACTGTCAGTTGAGCTGAATTTGAAACACAACCTGCTCTACCTAAACTTATGTTATCTGTGCCATCAAATCACTCCTGCTTTTGGACTAGGACCCGTTACTTTCCCGGATTACAACCAGGGATGAATCCATCATTATAGCCCTATAGTTTAATCCCTGGCCCTGCTCTTAAGGGAAAAAATAAATGACCGTATGCGCAACTATGCTTACCACTATGCAGCGTAGTTGGGCACAAATGTTTTCTTTTCCTCTGAGTTTTCAAACTCCACGATATATTACGCGATTTTGGATAAAACAGCGGGACGATAAACCCTACCCTATCTTTCCCACATGTAGTATTCACTACGTTTGAGAAAGATAGAGCAAGTCCTATCTTTTCTCACTCATACTAATAATACCGCATTGATGAATGGCTAAGGGCTGCCTGTGATTGGCTGAGTGCTGTTACCAATCACAGGCAGCGCTCAGCTGTCAATCAATGCCTGGGCGCTGCCTGTGATTGGCTGAGCGCTCAGCCAATGACACCAGCGCTTTCTGGAGATGCGGATTTTTCAATCCCAGCCCTCCAGAACACAGAAGACAACTGCTGTGTCGGAAAGAAGAGCTGAACAGCTCTTCTAGGTGAGTATATATATTTTTTTAATGTTTTTTCCAGCTAGCTATGATTTTCAGGGAAGGGCTTATATTTCAAGCCCTTCCCCGAAAAATCATCGCTGCAAACCCACTGCTTTCAATGGGGCTGCAGCCATGTCGGCTCCCTGCATGTCGGCTCCCCGCATGGATAAAGGAATCCTCTGCCATAGCTGTCACAGCTGTGGCAGAAGTCCGCAATGTATTCCCTATGTTTTCAATGGGGTCGGCGCTGCTTCCGCCGACCCCATTGGAAACAATGAGCCATATTGCAGCATTTTCTCTGCGCTGCGAGGCACTCAATCTCGCATCGCTAGAGAAAAAAACCCTAGTGGGTAGAAACCCTAAGTGTGCAAAAAAACAAATGTGAAAAAAAGGGGGAAAGCACTTTCACAACATTACCAATATCAGACACCCACACAGTTACACTGACAAAGGGTGAAGAAACACACAAACATGAACCTTGCTACTTCAGCCATCGTGTGGTTGAAACCTCAGAAGTATTTCATGCTTCCATATATCCCATAAACCATCAGGAGGATTCAGTGTATTCATTAGAATCTTTGTAAAGTAGCCTACTGTTTATAAATAACGGTATATAGTAACAGTGTTTCAGAATCGCCCATTATTTCCTATGGCAGTAAAAAGAAAAATTTACATCACGCTTGCGTGTAGATGCGGTTTTTATGTGAGTGCGATGTGATTTTTCTTTTTTTTTTTTCTATTGAAACAACATGTTGCAGCAATGTGATGGGTGTTTCTTACAAATCGCATTGCACACGCAGTAAAAATCACAGGTTTGCAAGTGCGACATCGATAAGAGGCCACGTGATGGCACCCTCACTGTAATATATAGAGAAATACCTGGAGAGAATGAGGGCTTACTGGGTAAATCCTCCTAATACCTGCTGGCCCGGTTATACTTGCCTTAGGTCTGTGTCACATGATTGTATTTGCACGAGTATTTGTGGACATAATACACAGAGAGTAGATCCATTGATTTAAATGGGTTTGTTCATATGCGCGGTTTATGTGTGTGCCATTTGGTTGTGCAAAAAAAAAAGCGGCAGGCTGTATTTTCCTACGCATCTGCGCAAGGAAAGAGCACGACTTGAACTCTTTAACTGAATTGGCCATTTCAATGGCTGAGAGTATCAGTGCATGTTTTTTGCACACAAGATTGCACATGATTTTGGCTTGCAAAAAGTACAGTAAAAATATGCAAAAACGTAAAAACTGTCGCAAATACGCACACAAACAGAGTTGCTGGGCACCAGTGTAAAATCTGGAATTGGGCACCCAACTAGAAAGCTTCATTTATAGTATCAGTTTGCAATATGGGGAAGAGAGACTTTATGGGCCCCCTAGGGTTCCAGGCCCAGGCACCCCCCTATACGTACGCCAGTGCACGCAAATATGCATGCGCTCATGTTACACAGATAAATTGGTGTGGTGTCAGTGCTTGGGCCAACCAAAGTCTTCAGTGGACAAATAGGATAATATACAGCACCTAAAGCAGACCACCAGGGTGCTGTGCACTTGGCAGACCTGCCTTTAAAGGACACCTGTAACTGAGCTTTTTCACCTCTGGGCTCTGAGATTGGTTAAAGGGAAGCTGTCATCACCTATAAACTATACTATGGGGCTCATAGATGAGCGTGACTCTTTTCAGCCGGGTCTTTGCGCATGCCCTTCCGTAAAGATGAATGGGAGCCCAGACCCTTCCTTCTCTCACCTTTGAGCCCCATAACACGGTTTATGGGCCTAAAAGGTGATGACAGGTTCCCTTTAACCAATCTCAGAGCCCAGAGGTGAAAAAGCTCAGTTACTCACTCATACCCAAGTTTGCCCTCATCTTCTGCTTGGTGCATTTACTTAAACTATGGTGCATTAGCAGGTATTGTTTTTCATATGATCTGACTATAAATGAGCGGTTGTTCAGAGAGTGCGGCATGGAAATAATATGTCTATAGTAGCTTTCAAAATGCTGATATTTAAATACATGCAGTGTTCTGAAGGCAGGCACGGGTCGGATGCTTCTGACCTCTGAACACTGAGCTCACTGTTTGCTTGGACTTAGAACCTCAGCCCTGACAACACAGCAGAAAGAGTATATAACAAAGTGACCCATGAGCCTGGAGGTAGTGCGGAGGAGGTAAGGATGGTGGAAAGAGGCTGTGGTGGAAAGACAGGGACGATGGGGATATTATACATGGTTTTTGATAAAAGGAACTAGAATATTAATGTATTACTTATTCAGTTCTGCTCCATCTGCATTTATATATTATTTATCCATGAACTATAGTATCGCTCATATCTAATCTCTCTTCACTGACACAATGTATCATCAATGCTCAATTAAATCTAATATGTTGCAATTATTTGTTTTTTACAGGTTATCTGTGTATTTCCAGTCTGTTTCCAAGGTAAGTGACTACTGAAATGTGTTAGAATAACCTGAGACTGGATGCCTGCCATCTACTGGTGCAGAATTGAGAAATGTTTCGATGACGGGGTTGTCTAGTATACCTCCTGTTTTGAAATGTTTACAAGCAAGTAAATCTTGCAACAGTAAATCTGTGGGAGAGCTCATTAATTTCTGTCTGTTCCTTCTGGTCCCGCTGCTGCAGTTTGTCTGCTTCTTTATAGACTTTTCTGTCTGCTTTCTTAGTCTCTAATATTTCAAGTTTATTTCACTGAAGTCACATTGCAAGGTTTTGCATTTGAAACTGAGATATTGGTGACCATTGCTGTATGGATATATGGCATATAGGTGTAGCAAAGTTAAAGTTGACACTGCATTAATTGAATGGTGGTACAGAACTTTTTCTTGCCCTTTTAATAGCTTTTTAATGGCTTTTGTTGTGTTTAGAAAAGATAATTTGTTTCAGCAAGTTACTAACATTGGGTTAAGTTTTGCTACATCTGTTTGACATATAGATATATGACTCATCCATAGATAGGAGCATTGTTATAAAGGTAAGTGGTGCAGAGGTAGCGATCTCACTTGAGTACTGTTGCCTCAGAGGGTCCAAAGGTCCATCTGCCCTATAACTTAAAGTGAAAACAAATGCTGAACCCCCTCTACTTAAGGCCCATTTACACTGGACGAGTGTCGGGCAAACAATGCCCGATACTCGTCCCTGTATGCCCACACTCCCGTGCTCCTGCACGGAAGCTAGCACAGCTGGCTCACACACGGAGCGGCCAGCAGGGGGCGGGGCAGTGCAGGAGATTTCTCTCCTTTCGCTCCCCTCTCCATTGAGATACACAGAAGCCATTTGCTATTGAAGGGCGGCTGTTTAAACTTAACGATGAGCGATGAGCTTCATCGCTCAACTTTTCTTAGATATAAATTTCAATTCCCTTACTAAAGGTTAAACATCCAGATTGCAGGCTGCCTGAAGCAAATAAGCCCTCATAAGGTAAATCACCTGTATGGGAGTTTGAGCGGAAGACTCAAACTCCCTCAACAGTATAAGAAACTGCTTGAAATATATGATCACAATCAGAAGTAAAGGATCATATGTAAGAAAAATGGAAAAATCATCAAATGATACACCCACATGCATTTGAAAAACTGCCCTAAGCTCTCTATGAACCGAGTGGAAGACTCAAACTCCCTCCTCAGTATCAAGACGAATCATGCAACCAGCACCGATGGCAGAGAGCAAACAGTGCTAGAAACACTGCTGTTTCACCAGCTCCTCGGTGTCCTCAGGGGATATCATGGCTGTTAGCTCACTCATTACATCTCTGACCATAAGATCAGTTTTATGGATGAATGTGTATAAACACCACTAGGAGGCATCTAGAGGGGCTGGCGGCCAGGTTTCCGCTGTGTTGGTTACTAGGGAACAACAAGAACCCACTCTGCATTACCCAGGACACACACAAACAGTATTTTTTGCCTTAAAGAAACTCTGTCAGCCCTATGAGCTAATCTTATGGGCACAAGTAGCTTCCCCACTTAGGGCGGCATCACACAGTGGTATTTGCGCATGTTTTTATGTGTACAGGGCCTCTTTACACGAACGTATTCACGCAAAATTTCCCTGCGCAATTTGCAGAGAATAGAACCCATTCATTTCAATGGGTTCATTCTCAGCACCATTTTCTGCGCACACATTCTACTAGCAAAAAAAGCGACATGCGATTAATACGTGCAAAATTGCATCATACACTGCGCAATTCAGTATAAAAAAGAACACATCTGGAAGTCAGTAGGCTAAATAGCCTTTAAAATCATGGCGGGGTGTGTCCTACGCTTATGTGAACTGGCTCTGTGAGCGCAAAATGCACAGTAACATGTGCAAAAACGTGTGCAAAAGCACATTGTTCATGGCACAAATGCGCTGCACTTATATGAGCGTTTTTGCGCTTACGCTCATGTGAAGAGGCCCTTAGTCTGGGAATGTCAATTTTATAATTACCTTTCCGGCCATTCCCCCAGTGTCAGCGCTTTGAGCAGCGCGCTAAGTAGTCCTCTTATTCTAAAATTAAAACGTGAGGACTACTTAGCGCCCCTCTCAATGCGCTGCAGTGGACAGCTTCAGCACTGACAGTTGTCGAACGGTGAGGAAGGTAAGTAAAAAACTTATCCTCGGACTCAGTGGGTCACCTTCTGTTTGCCCATAAGATTAGCCTAAAGGGCTCAAAGTTCTTGACAGATTCCCTTTAAGGTTACGATTCTGGACATTAATTGCTTAAACAGACAAACGTGTTTGTGCTAGGTTTTTGCTATGTTTCAGCGTGCTACGGGGCTGGGAGGAAGTTACCCTGCGTAAAACGCACGGACAAGAGGACAGCTAATTTGGCTTCAAATAGCCATTCTATTCCACGAAAAGGAAATATTGCACAAACAAGAACTGGCATTTCAAGTGCAAACATTACAGTACTGTGTGCTGACATGCACATATCAGCCCGTTTAGGGCCATCTTAAAACCTTGTTTATGTGCAAATACACTCTATTGTGGTGAGTGTATTTAGGCATATGTTCGTCTATGGAAGCATTAAATGTAGAATCCTTTTAAAGGGCAAATCCCCAGTCCATATTACATATTGGGGAATATTGACCCCATATATAGCTCCTTCCAGTACCCAGGGTAGAGAGCCCCGAACGTACTGTAAAGAGTAGCTCTCATCTGGAAGACTTGGTGAAACTGGCACAGGAGTAGCTAAGCACCAACGGTTTTACCAAGTGTTAGTAGCTGATCATTGCGGTTTCAAGCAACCTAACCTTAAGTGGTCCTGTCCACGGGCATATGTGTAAAACCCTCCTGGTCTCCCCGCAGTGTTTTACCCATTTTGTAAACATTGAGTCTACTGGCAGAGACCACGTATGACAGAATTACTTTTTTTCCCCATTTCACTCGACTTAGAAAATTTTTAGACGTTTCTAGTACATTACATGGTATATTAAATCATACCATTGAAAAATCTATTTCCTCTGAAAAAAACACAAACTCTCAAACAGCTACGTCAACAGAAAAATAAAAAAGAGTTATGATTTTTTTGAAAGTGGGAGGAGTAATCAAAAACTAAAAAAAGGAAAGGGGCACGTCATTAAGAGGTTAATATAATAGTGTCTGCATTGGGCTCTGTTTATATGACAATATGGGTATATATGGGGACGTTTTCTCCGATGTATAACATAGATTGGCCATTTGCTACAGTGTTAGAAAAAAAAATCAGTGTTCTGTGTTGTATATATCTGTTTTTGCAGCGACCCACTGCACAGGAAAGCGCAACCTCCTAAACTTTCCTATACAGTGAAAAAAAGGTATGATGTTGAATATCGCCTGATAGAGGCCAAAAGTAAACAGTGACGTACATACATGTTTTGTCCATTCAATTGAAATCTAACTAAATCCTTTTTTGTAGGTGATCAGTAACTATTGTATGACATCATGAACAAAACACAAGTTTTAGCCATTTCCCTCATTCTGCTGCTCATCAGTACAGGTAAGTATCACCAAACTGACATACTGTGTAATGACTTCTCTTTAATACTAAACTACTGGATGTGAGAAGTTAGTTCATTCTGTTATGCCGTCACTTCAAGGGGTTCGCTTTACAAAACCCATTTCCAAATAACGTATTAACACATTTATAGAGGAGGTTTCTTGGTCAAGACCGTTAGACCTCCACCCACTTGCATCCTTTGGGCTGTGTGCTGTCCGTGTGAATCCATTGACAGCACATGTGCCCATTTTAGGCTTATGAGGACATTCACACTGATGTTTTTACTTACAGACTAAAAAAAACTCATGGCGCATCCTATTCCTGTCTATTTGATGGACAAAAATTGGACGTGCCAATGCATGCCAATGTGCTGCCTCAGTGTAAATTGGGCAGTACATGGTCTGCTGTGCTATCTGATGTGACTTGCGCTCGAGCCTCCCGATGTGCCCCCAACCTTAGGGCGGATTCAGATGAGCATGGCTTTCTTCACTTATACTGCCGTGATAATCACAGCCGTATACTGGACAAAAGGAAATCAATGATCTCTATGGGATTACAGTGGTTTCGTTTTCACCACCTCTTTTGCCGCCCGTGATTTGAACGGCCAGGAAAAGATAGGACCTGCCCTATCTTCCCTGCATGTAGTTAAACCATATGCAGGGAAAATAGGGCAGCCCCTGTCTTCCCGCTGACAAAAGGGGGAGTGATTGCCCTCATTCAGGTGCAACTATGCTCCGTGCCATGGAGTGTAGTTGCGCCGATTGCAGTCTGAACGAGCCGTTGGTCAGTGCAGAGAGTAGCTGCAAAGAATGTCTCTGACTCTGAATAACTTGGCACATTCGTGCACTGTATGGACAGACCAACAGGCCATTGAGCCATTGATTTCAAATTGGTAGTGTGTAATGCTTTTTTTTCTTCCACTGTGTTGTGGCGTTGCAGAAAAATTGAACACTAAAGGCTTATTCACACTGTCGTAGGTGCAACTATGCTCGCTAGTATGGAGTGTAGTTGCGTCTGAATGGGGGGAATCCATTTCCCTTTGCCCGCAGTTCAAACTCCGCACCAAAATGAAAAAAGGTCCGGGAAGACAGGGGCTGCCTGATCTTTCCCATATGTGGTATTCACTACATGCGGGGTAAATAGGGCAGGTCCTATCTTTTCCCGGCTGTACAAATCACGGGCGGGAAAAGAGGTGGTGAAAGCGAGAACACTGAAATCCCATAGAGATAAATTGTTTTGTTCTGTTACACTGTTAGGGCGCCCACCCACTGGCGCTTGCGTTTTCCGCTGGAAAAAAACGCGGCGTTTTTCGCGGCGTTTTCGCGGCTTTTCCGTGAATTTCCATTGACATTCATGGGTGCATTAGGAGAAAAATAAGGACACATATGCAACTGACAGTTCCTATGTTAAAAACGCAAACGCAACGCAAAAAAAAACGCCAGTGGACAGGAACACATGTTATCTCTATGCCTGTGCAGGAAAAACGTAAAACGCAGGTAAAAAAACGCCAGTGGGTGGGCGCCCTTATACTGCCATAATTATGACGGCAGTATAAGGGGGAAAAAACGTGCTCATCTGAACCCGCCCTTAGAATAACTTCACACGGGCAAGTGTGATATTGGGCTGAATAACGGGTGGGGAGAGAGAGTTTAGCTCTGCTAAACTCCCTCCCCATTTCCTTCCCCTCTTCGCCCCTTGCCGGCTGCCTGCAATGGGAGGGGGCGGGAGCTAGTGTGCTAAGCTTCCGCCCCCTCTTTGCCACTTGCCAGCTGCTTTTAGTGGGAGGGTGCTAAACTGCCTCCCACCTCTGTTTTTACAGCAGCTCCCATAGGCTTCCATAGAAGTCTATAGGACAGGCTATTGTATTCCGGCTGAAAAGATAGGTCCAGATCTGTCTTTTGCGGTCGGCCATTTTTACTCACTGGTAGATCGCCCCCATCTTAACTGATGCATTGGAAACCAATGCATCAGATGGTCACGATTTTCGGCCAGCGTTTTCAGCTGTGGCTATTATATGTGACTCATGAATTGCTGACCTGGGTCACATTATAACACTACTAGCTTAGATTGCTAATATCATTTATTAATAGAATTCTATCTACCACAGTTCTGATAGCATGCTCCATGGGACTACACAGTAGATACTGAACCCTCAGAGTCCCTGGGATTTTATATTCATGCCCTTTAGTTTATTTTATATATTTCTTCAAGGAAAGTCACATTTTAATCCTAGGATGATGTAATCTAGGGCAATTGTTACTTGTTAGGCAAGTTTGATGGGAATGCCTTAAAATAAGTTGGGTTTAAGAAGTTTAGAGAATTTTTTAGGAAGGATGCAGATGGACTAGAACGGGCTATCTAGAAGTGTAACAAAAAAAATCTATAAAGGGACCCTTGAGCTACCACCCATCCTTTACATTACTGGGTGCCTGGTATGTGCCCTTCTCTAAATAACACTTAATCCTCTGCATTCTCTATAGTTATTCCACTCTATGTGTTTAATGTTATAAGGATAATAAGGAGAATTCATTTATTATGTTAGAGATTGCAGTTGTAGCATGAACATCTTGTGGTCCAGTATACAAGCTATACCTAACCACTGATGACATCACATTCTGTCATGTACAGTACTATATACAGAAACTATATACAGTATACTGTATAGCTGAAAGACGCATTTGTCCTGTTAGATACTGAGGTGTCTATATGCAATAACTGCAAATATCCTTCACATCTTTCAATGCTGTATCTCCCTGCAGGAATTGAGAGTTACAGGATACAGAAGCGGGAAGCTACCACATATTTGTCTCAAGCACGGGACCTTCTGCATTCGTCATGGGACCAATTCAGTGGGAAAACTCAAGAACTTATTGACAAGGCAAGAAACACAGGAGTAGAGGATAAAGTGAAGTAAGTATATTAATAAAGAAGAAATAAGCCATCATTGTTATGTGGGCAGATGTGCAACTGATCAGTGAGACTTTATATGCTCGCTGTGGTAACCTGTGGGTTACTTGCTCACCGAGATTGCCATCTTGGCTGGCACCATTCTTATAGAGACTCAGGACCACCAAATCACTTCGAACTCTGGCTTCTGCCAGCTTTATTTTACACAGAGGAAAGGATTACAAGCATCAGCATATTGGAACATAACACATGCATCTTGGGTTCATATTCCACAGTGTTGTTTTTAGCTATACCCCACTCGGGCGACCAACGTAGTCTGTTACATGCCGGATCTCAGGCTTGCAGCTTCTGTTGCTGCCTCTGCAGTCTCTTTTCTTGGCGTTCAGCAGGGAACTCAATGTGTCTGAAAGTTTTAACGCCTCCAGACACACTGTACAGCTGTCCCACTGATTAGCACACAGAAGGCCTGCTTTCACACCCTCTGCAGGCCCTTCAGTGAACTACCGCCTTGCCACATCACATAAACAAGTCGATCATCCAATGAACACACATTTGTTCATTCATTGGCTGACTGTTTACTCTTTTACATGGGCAGATGATTGGGCAAATGATTACTCAGCTAAACATTTGGGCCCAATCATCAGCCAATATAAAAGGGCCTTATTGCTCCACAAATAGACACATTTACCATTGTTGAAAAGTTGGGTGACATTTCACAACGATTTGTAAATTACTTGAGCCACACAAACATATAATCAATTGGGTTAATGGAATGGTGGTATCCTAAGACAATGCCACATTAAAAGACATTGAGCTCTTATGTACAACTCACTCTACGGCTATTGATTGTCTTGACAGCTTAAAGGGGTTGTCGAGCAAGGATAATCCCTTTTCTAAATGTAGACCCCCTGGTAAGCAGTTGACCAACTATGATCTGTTGTAGTCTCAGGGAAAGCTGCTAGTAATTGAACATTTCTCCTGCAGTGACATTGAAGGGGAAATTTATGAGATAGCAAATTAATTTTGTGACAATGTTGAACTAACCCACATGAGTACCAGAACATCCTCCAGCGTATTCAGGGTGGGGCACAATAATAAATTCAAGGGTCTAGCAGAAGACAAGACTATTTTTATCTACTTTTGAGCCTGTCACTTGCTGCTGGGGTTTGTCATTCAATAGCTGAGAGTTGCCTCTGATTGGTCACAAGCAGAACTGAGCTGTCCTTTTGACCCCCGCTTGGCTGAGGGCTTTCCTACCAAATTTGTGTTTACTTCACCTCTTTCCCTGCTCTGGGTGGTTTTGGGAGCAAGCTTGTAACAGCAGCAGAGTGGTTCAGACCCCTGACCAATGGAACCTTGTTGCTCGGACAGATGTTCACTTCTACCCGGCAGCATCTGTCTCATATTACCTTCACTTAAGTTACATGGAATTATAAATCATATTTTAATAAGACATGTAGAGACCGATTTTAAGACATGCACTTTGTACGTTGTTTCCATATTTTTTCCCCCACTGTATATATAAAGTGTTGAAACCTTATATTGACCAAATGAATTGTTTTTCCTAGGGAAATTTATGAACAGGGTACACGTACAGTCTCAACCTACGTCAACATTATATCAGACCAGGTCTACCATTGGTGGAATAAGAAATGAGCTACTTACAGCTCGAGATATGGATGAAAGCTAAATGTTAACTTCAATGAATGGAATAATGAAGATGACTGTAATATTCCAACGTAACGTTTTTCAAAGTGTTTTATCACTTCTCTGGATATCAATTGACATTTGTTAGTTAATCATGATAAAATAAAGTCTGTTTTGCACATATCAATCTTGTTGCTGTTCTTAGGAATCTAGATGTGTATAAATATATAAATCAGTTGCAATAAAATACCTTCAATGACACATGTGATGGGGTATATGGTAATGAATTAAAGAGGTTGCCAAGCTGTAAACTATTGATAGCCTATCCTCAGGACTGGCCATCGATAGGAGATTGGCTAGGGTTTGCTATCTGGGATCTCTAGCGATCAGCAAGGCTAAAGGCCTGTGCGCTGCTGACCAGATGAGAAGCAAGAAGCAGACATCATCAATCCCATTGCAGTGGCCCTGCTTGGTATAACAGACAAAGCTCCCATACACTTTCATGGGCACTTTTATGTGTAATATCAAGTAGGGGCACTGCAATGGGATTGATGCTGTGTGCTTCTTGCAGAAATCATCTCTGGTCAGCAGCACACTGACCTGGCACACAGCTGATTGCCAAGGGTACTGAGCGCAAGACCCCCACCAATCTACCGTTGATGACCTGTACTGAGCCATTGTCAGGCTACGGAATTCCACATTAAAATCCGCAGATGTAACTGCGGATTTTAATGCAGAATTGCAGACAGGTTTTAAGCAATTTTCAGATCCACATAAAAATCCGCAGGGAGCTCTTAGACTTTGATGCAGAATTTTACGTGGATTGCCGTGCGTCATGCGGACAATTCCATTCCATGTAAAACGTCCACCTCACTAGCATACTCTTATACATGGACAGGTTACTGTCTCCTACAAAATCAGAATACTATATTTCTCTTCTGCTGCTTTCATAATTCTCTTGATCTTTTTGGGATACAAGATTTCCTTTTTTCGGCCCGTTTCATGGTCCACATGCTGCAGTTTTTATTTTCATAATATTATTTGCTACATATTGTGCTGGAGGTAAAAGGAAAAACTCTGAAGGAGAATAGCAATGAGGGGTAATGTACTAAACAAGAGGATTTTCCGGATCGCTATAATTTCTGAGTGGCACAAATACCAAATTCTGTCCTAATGGTGTGCTCTATGGCGATACTGTATTGGTGTATTGTTAGACATCCGTATTGAGTGCCTTATTGTGCACCATATGACAGATAGCTGTAAGCATGAGCCCAAAATAGAGTCCAAGTAAACTTTCAAAACCATCATTGGTCATATCTATTATATGCAGGAGATAAAACAATAGGAGATAAAGCAATATACCATACACCTATACACTCACATGCATCCCCGCCTTTTTTTCATTTTAGAATTTCCCTATTTGGGCTTGTTGTATATTGTACACGACTTAACTGATTAATTCTCGCAGCCAATATGACATAAATGAATTGTATTGTAATAAAAACGGTTTATAACTTCACAGAAAGACCACAGAAGGTTATGAGATCAGTGCATCAGAGAGTTTCTCAGTCAAAGTTAAAGGTGAACTATTGAAGAGGTTACCCAAGCAATTTTTATTGATGACCTATCCTCAGCGAAGCCAAATTAGTGAACCCCGATTTTTACTCCCGTTGACTTTAATGACAATCGGGATGGCCCAATCGGGAAAATTGGGAAGATTACTCCAATAATTGCTCATCACTACTAAGCACATCTGAACACTGCTCCTGCCTGTATACAACAGTTGCTAGACACATAGTGATTCATTGAAATTTTCTGTATATGCAATTAACACTGCATATGGACCTGAATTCACTCGTATGTTGCTAGGAGACCAGATAACAAATGCTATAAAGAAAGCAGGAATTTGTGTGCAAACAATGCAGGACAAAGTCTGGGGAGCAACACATCATCCAGACTGCTGTCTGCGACCTCTGTTTGTTCTTCTTGGCTCTTCCTCCAGAAGAAAGTGTTATTTTTTTTATGGTTTATACTACTCCCAAAATAAGTAGTATAAACCAGCCGAGCCAAGAGAGCAGAATCCTGTTGTGAAGACCTTCAGAACATCTCTCACCATGACAGCACAAGAGAATGTCGCCTGGGCGATAGAAGGGTGTTTTAGGGGGTTGGGCTACTTTCTGATGTCATTCCCTGCTTGTGACCTTTCTTCTCCACAGATGATACACTGTCCATACACGTACGTCAGTGCGGAAAACTACTAATTGGTTTTGAGGCACAGCGGATCCACTATCGTGATAAAAAATCTATATACATTTGGTTTCGCCATTATAGAAATGACCCGCACAATAAATTTGACATATTAAAAGTGACTACCATAAAAACGAAGCCTAAAAACAATGGTCAAATTACAGTTTTTGTTCCATGACCTCAGAAAAATGTATAAAAGTTGCTCAATGCAGTATATATCCATTAAAATGATGCCATTAAAAATTAAACATCCTACCTAAAAAAGAAGCCCTGATGTGACTATGTGGATGGAAAAATGGGAACAAGTTTTACCTTTTGGAATACAAAGATAAAACAGCAATAACCAAGTTGGCGAGTGCTTCAGAAGTTAAGACAAAAGCTGTGTTCAGGCATCGCAGGTTATTTTGCATGGTTAGATCACTCATAACACCTTCTATTTACGTTCTTTTCTATATCCTGTTTGATACCAAGTTTCAGAAGTTTTGGAAAATCAGACTTTATACTCTGCATATTTCATTCTCACTCATAGTGTGTGTCATATGATTCACTGTTTCCACACTGAAGACAATACATTTTTGGTGGCACAAGTATTATGTAAGCAGCTACAAGTACTTGTCAGGTTCCTTGATAATTTAGGTTTTTAAGAACATAAACCCTACTGAAACTTGCCTACTCAGCATATTGATCAACTTTCTAAATATAACTCCCTTGTTGTGGTAGAAGATGCCTTTTTGTCATGGCACACTTACGTCATGTCTCACCTGCTCCAGTAGCCATGGTTGGTCGCTGCCATGCTCTTGCCTTCTCCTCTGCTCGCTCCCTGACTTCTGCTTGTAGGGCTTACGCAGTATCTTGCCCATTCTTTTGAAAGGCCAGTGTGTGCTCCCATAACTCGTCTGCTTTCAATCCAGTTTCTGTAACGGGCTGGTGGTATGTGCTCATGCTACACGTTATGACAGAGGCTGTACTTAAAAAAAATGCTTTAGGGCCCATTCACACAGGCGTATTTTGTCGCATAAATATGCAGCATTTTCAGGGGCTGTTTCTAGCATTTTTCTTGCATATTTTATTGCGCATGCATTATTTTTTTGCGCACATGCAATGTGTACTTATCTGCCCAAAAAACGCAAACAGGCCCAACTATTCAAAAGTGTCCCGACCACAGAACACACCCATAAAAAGGTCAAAAGAGTGATTAGACACCATTTTGTGGTGCTTTGTGCGTTTTTATGTGGCAAAGTACCAAACACTTTGGAGAAGTCCAGATACACAAGATCCAATGACTCTCCCCAGTCCAGTCTAGAACTTTGCATTAGGCTGTCAATCATCCAGCCACAACTCAGGTATTGGCTAACCAGTTAGTAAGGTGTTAGCAGGCCTATGCTTAGTAGATCAGTCCTCTGCACTGATTTGCTGCCAATATGTGGTAAAAGCAGGAAGGAAGGGGGGGGGGGTGGCAGAGGGAGTGGCAGGTTAGTTAGAGTTAAACAGAGAGAAAGGAAAAGCTGGAGAGAGACAGTGCAGTGAGGAGCAGAAAGTGTGAGTACACCAAAAAGTGGTTATATCAGAGATAGACACAGAAAAGGAAAGAAGAATCAGTTTGTGTAATAATAGGAGAAGACAGAAAAGTAAAGGAAACAACTTGAGTATGGCCACTCTCACATGATGGTAAGCGCCATGTTCAAGCACAAGGCCCTATTGAAATGCCATGGTAATTGTGGAAAAAATGGATGAGTGAGAGTGACCTAACAGTAACAAAGAAGGAAGAAGATTTCTAATTAAAGTAATAGAGAAAGAGAGAAGCAGAAGGACAAAGCATAGTGTACACAAGATTCCTGTATTTTCAAATTGTCTTAGAGCCCAAGCGTACAGATGAGATTCCTGTACTTATTGCCTGCATGTGTACAGATATGTGTCTCTCTACTAACTTGAAAAGTTGACTTTAAGCAATGAAGTAATGGAAAATTGTATGAAGTTTATTGAAGATCCTTCTCTAAGTAATTGTTCCACTGTTTTAAAGTTTCATCCTGACTCCTGGAGTCCCTTCTCACCACTGAAACTTCTGCACTGATGTACCACACTGACCTCCAGGGAAAAGGACTACAATCCCCATTTTCTTTTATTTTTTTATTTTTATTTTTGCCTATATACGGGTAAGCGTTACAAACTTGACAACATTAATACCACCAAACCCTACCACACTAATAGAAAGCCATAAAACGCTACACTTAGTTTCTTTATTTTTACACTGTCAGCCTTTGCCGCCATTCATGAGGGGAGCCGTAGAGCCACCGTGATCACTGCCATTAGTGTCACCTACCCCTCCGTGGTCTAGCATGCTACACAAGTCTCACATAGTGTTGCAATGACAGTCTGCATTGAAAGGGCATATTTTTGGTCTAGCTTTCTATAAATATTTACAAGTGATTTGCAATATATATCAGCACATTCCTCTTATCTTTTCGCATCGAGGTATTCCAGAACCCCTTCGAATGATGAATTGTCCTTGAGTACATCATACCTGCCCTTTGTGTGTGGAGCTGCTTCAAGATCTTTACTGAGATATGTGCCGGGTACTTGTGCCCTCTTCAGGATCTTCTAGCTGCTGTGAAATTTCCACACTAACCAGTATTGCTGGGGATGCTGTGCCATGAGTTGCCACTGTCTTTCCACATCTTCCTCAGATTTGGGGAGGTGGTCAGCAATCCTAAAAAGAAGGCAAAAAATGTAAAAATATCCTAAAAAAGGATTGGTTTATGACAATTAAACAAAACAAAAAAAAAACAACACAATTACATTGCTACATCGACGACTTTGCACAGAAATGACAGCCATTTCATGAATTTGTAAGGCCTTTTAAGGTTCCCACCAGCTCCACTGCGAGGCTGGGACCCATACTTCCATCAGCAAGTGGCATACAGAATGGGAGGAATTGAGCTAAGCAGCAGCACATGTGAAAAAGACTTGGGTATACTAATAGATCATAGACTGAACATGAGTCAACAATGTGATGCAGCAGCCAAAAAGGCAAACACAATTCTGGGATGTATTAAGGCCAGCTTCACACGAGCGTGACGGGCTCCGCTGCGAAATATTCCGCAGTGAAGCCCGTCACGGTGCCCCCCAGAAACCCCATACTTACCAGCGGAAGATAGCGTGAAGACGCTTCCCCGCCCACTGCCGTCGCGTCATGTGACACGCCCACTGCGTCACATGACGTGGCCGGCCGTGACGCGCCGGCCGCTTCATATGACGCGCCGGCCGTGTCATATGACGCGCGGCGGTAGGCGGGGAAGCGTTTTTTCACGCTATCTTCCGCTGGTTGCAGCGGGAGATAGCGTGAACGGACGGCTTCCATTGACTGCAATGGAAGCCGTCAGCGCGTACACCCGCGGCAAATAGAGCATGCCGCGGGTGAGAACGGGAGATTTCACGGTGTGTAATTCCGCGGTGGAATTACGCATCGTGAGCATTGTGCTATTAGGTTCAATAGAACCTAATAGCAGGGGGCAACGCAGCGGATTTTTGCCGCGGATTTACGCGGCGTAAATCCGTTCGTGGGAAGGAGGCCTAAGAGAAGCATAGAGTCTAGATCACATGAGGTAATTATCCCCCTCTACTCTTCCTCAGTCAGACCTTATCTGGAATACTGTGTCCAGTTCTGGGCACCCCACTTTAAAAAAGACATAGACAAACTGGAGCAAGTTCAGAGAAGAGTTACCAAGATGGTAAGCGGTCTGCAAATCATGTCCTATGAAGAACGGTTAAAGGATCTGGGAATGTTTAGCTTGCAAAAAGGAAGGCTGAGAGGAGACTTAATAGCTGTCTACAAATATCAGAAGGGTTGTCACACTGCAGAGGGATTAGCCCTATTCTCATTTGCACAGGGAAAGACTAGAAGCAATGGGATGAAACTGAAAGGGAGGAGACACAAATTAGATATTAGAAAAAACTTTCTGACAGTGAGGGTGATCAATGAGTGGAACAGGTTACCACGGGAGGTGGTGAGTTCTCCTGCAATGGAAGTGTTCAAACAAAGGCTGGACAAATATCTGTCTGGGATAATTTAGTGAATCCTGCACTGAGCAGGGGGTTGGACCCGATGACCATGGAGGTCCCTTCCAACTCTACCATTCTATGATTCTATGTATCCTAAGACTCCTGGGCCCAGTGTTGTTCAACACTTTTATAAATGATCTAGAGGAGGGAATTAAGGGGAAACTGATAACATTTGCCAATGACACAAAGCTAGGAGGGATGGCTAATACTGGAGAAGAGAGAGGATCTGGACAAGCTTGAAAAGTGGGCGGCGACTAACAGAATGGTATTTAACAAGGAGAAATGCAAAGAACTACATCTGGGCAAGAAAAATGAAAAAAGTATATACAGAATATGAGAGGAAGCATATGAGAGGAATTGAGCAGCACATGTTAAAAAGACTTGGGTATACTAATAGATCACAGACTAAACATGAGTCAACAATGTGATGCAGCAGCAAAAAAGGCAACCACTACATCCTTGTGTAGGGTATGATAGAGTTTCTTTGCAGTCTTTCTTAGTACCTCTAGCTGTGAATTATAAGTCACTACTAGAGGCACGCATCTGTTTTTTTTTTCTTTCTCCTTGTATTGGAGTAGTTGATTTCTGGGTATTTTGGTGGCTCTGCTGATTTGGTCATCAATTGAGGTGGGATGGTAGCCCTGATTTAAAAATGTCTTTTGGAGATTGTGTAAATGTTCCTCATCCATGGATGTGGAGTCCTTATACTGAACATCCCACACAAAGATGGACTAACTACCTGCCAGGCGCACTTTGAGGCCAATAGGGTTGCCTCTGAATCCATATTACAACTCACAAGGTTTATCCTCACACACAATTATTTCTCCTTTGGCAAAAAGATATTCCTGCAACTCACCAGAACCGCCATGGGAAGTAAAGTGGCACCGCAATATGCCAACCTTTTCATGGCAAAACTGGACAGTGACTCTCTGGCCTCCTACCCCAACAAACCATTGGCCTACTTCCGCTACATTGATGACATCATAATCATTTGGACCAACACTGAACAAGAACTAATAAAATTCCATGAGAGATTCAATGCATTCCACCCCACCATAAACCTGACATTAAGCTACTCGTATGCTGAAATCAACCTTCCCCCTCCCCTCCTCTCCCCTCCCCCTCCCCCCTCCTCTCCCCCCCCCCCCCCCCGGAGCATGTATTTTGATAATTGGTACATTTTTCAGTCAATATGATTTAAATAATTAATCAATAAAAAAAACACTTATTTGATCCTCATCGATAGTGATTACTGATTGTGGTATGCCTGATTGGTTTTATTAATGGGTCATTTTTACAAATGGAGTTACCAACAATGTAAACTGTGTATAATAGAGGTGCTAATTGTAATGATATACCTCTCCCTGAGGGGTATATGTATGCATATATACATGTATATGGATATATCCACCAAGCTATCAAGATAGCTAGATGCCATAGATAGTATTACAGTGTAATACGGTGGTACATTTTATGCGCAGGACATCACTTCAATATAGGCAGGCTCCCATTATTGGAGTAGGGAGACAGGGCAGATGATGCGATCGTGCCGACGGTGCCGCGTGACGTCATTACGTTTGTCACGTGATATTTCAGATGTCGCCATATCGGTCCCGACGTCTGACGTCAGCACGTCGATAGAGGGAAGTGTCAGAGGACTCCAGGCAACTAGTGACAGTTGCCAAGGGGAGGAACTAACAGAGGAGAGGACTGTGCCGACGACGCCACATGATAACATCACATGAGCGACGCGCTGATAATGACGTCATTACATCAAAGGGGAAGAGTAATGAATATCACCGAGCAACTGGTTATAGCTACTAAGGGGAGGTGCCATCTAGGCGCGCACTATGATGACACCTATACCGATGTACCAAACCTGATTGTTCACATTACATAGGAAAGTGGATTCAGCTGCTCGGTCCAGGAAGGCTCCAATCAGCTCACAGGTAACAAATTGTTAGGCTTGATTGTAAAGTTTTAGATACTTTTATTGGGTGTTGATGTTGGTGATGGGATATTTAATGGCTGTGGAGGTATCCATTTTTTATCCATTGGCTTGACAAAGGCTGTCAGGTGTACAGCCGAAACGTTGCTGTTATTTTATGCGGGACGAAATAAAGGTGAAGTTTTAAACTCAACAATTCATTCATCTTTCTGAAAACCCCCGATGCTGCTGATGCACTTTATGGTGATTTGGATACTATTTGGACGAAGGGTCTGCGTCCAACTTCAGCTCTGCATCAATAAGCCCATACTGAGGCTCTAGTGAGTATTTTTTCTACTATTTTTCTGGTGTGCTGCAACTATCTTTCTGTTTTGGACTGTGCTGAAATCAACTTTTTGTACACCACCATAAAAATTTCAAACAACTCAATATACAGATCCTTATACCGAAAACCAATTGATCGACCCACATACCTCAGATGGGACGGTTACCATCCTAAGCACATCAAAAAGTCAATTGTCTACAGCCAGGCCATCAGATACAACTGGATCTGTTCCAACCCAACAGACAGAGAGGAACATTTACACAATCTCAAAAAGGCATTTTTAAATCAGGGCTACCATCTAGAGATGAGCGAACGCGTTCGTCCGAGCTTGATATTCGTGCGAATATTAGGGTGTTCGGGATGTTCGTTATTCGTGACGAACACCATGCGGTGTTCTGGTTACTTTCACTTCCTTCCCTGAGATGTTAGCGCGCTTTTCTGGCCAATTGAAAGACAGGGAAGGCATTACAACTTCCCCCTGCAACGTTTAAGCCCTATACCACCCCCCTGCTGTGAGTGGCTGGCGAGATCAGGTGTTCGCCTAATATAAAAGTCGGCCCCTCCCGCGGCTCGCCTCAGATGCGGTGTGAGTTAGATGAGGGACAGTGCTGTTTATACCGGAGCTGCTGTAGGGAAAGAATTGGTAGTTAGTGTAGGCTTCAAGACCCCCCAAAGGTCCTTATTAGGGCCACTGATAGCTGTGTGTTGGCTGCTGTTAGCAGTGGGATTTTTTTTTTTCTCAAAATCGCCTCTGCAGACCGTTGCACCTGGCATTAGGGACAGAAGTGCTGCATAGGCAGGGAGAGTGTTAGGAGTGAGTGTAGCCTTCAAGAACCTCAACGGTCCTTTCTAGGGCCATATTTATCCGTGTGCAGTACTGTCCAGGCTGCTGTTGGCTGTGCTGCATTTTTTTTGGGCTTCTCAAAATCGCCTCTGCAGAGCATTCCACCCTCCATTGATACTGCAGGGAAAGAATTGTATAGGCAGGGCCACAACACAGTTATTATTCATAGAATATACGCAGTGCTGCCTGTTGGTGGGAAAAAACTGAAAACAAATCTATTTGTCCAGCCTGTGTCCGTCCTTACGCCTGTGGAGACGTGTGAGCTGCGTGAAAAACATTGCTAAATCATACGCAGCCAGCTACGCTTTACTGCTGGGTTCGCCATTTGCTTTCCTTAATTGGGAAAAAAAATACCTGCTCTCCAAGAGTTATAATAACTCTGCTACCCTCACGTTCTGTGACACATAAGCAGGGACACAGCACAGTTATTAAACTTCTCAGGTTCATTGAATATACGCAGTGCTGCCTGTTGGTGGGAAAAAACTGAAAACAAATCTATTTGTCCAGCCTGTGTCCGTCCTTACGCCTGTGGAGACGTGTGAGCTGCGTGAAAAACATTGCTAAATCATACGCAGCCAGCTACGCTTTACTGCTGGGTTCGCCATTTGCTTTCCTTAATTGGGAAAAAAAATACCTGCTCTCCAAGAGTTATAATAACTCTGCTACCCTCACGTTCTGTGACACATAAGCAGGGACACAGCACAGTTATTAAACTTCTCAGGTTCATTGAATATACGCAGTGCTGCCTGTTGGTGGGAAAAAACTGAAAACAAATCTATTTGTCCAGCCTGTGTCCGTCCTTACGCCTGTGGAGACGTGTGAGCTGCGTGAAAAACATTGCTAAATCATACGCAGCCAGCTACGCTTTACTGCTGGGTTCGCCATTTGCTTTCCTTAATTGGGAAAAAAAATACCTGCTCTCCAAGAGTTATAATAACTCTGCTACCCTCACGTTCTGTGACACATAAGCAGGGACACAGCACAGTTATTAAACTTCTCAGGTTCATTGAATATACGCAGTGCTGCCTGTTGGTGGGAAAAAACTGAAAACAAATCTATTTGTCCAGCCTGTGTCCGTCCTTACGCCTGTGGAGACGTGTGAGCTGCGTGAAAAACATTGCTAAATCATACGCAGCCAGCTACGCTTTACTGCTGGGTTCGCCATTTGCTTTCCTTAATTGGGAAAAAAAAAACCTGCTCTCCAAGAGTTATAATAACTCTGCTACCCTCACGTTCTGTGACACATAAGCAGGGACACAGCACAGTTATTAAACTTCTCAGGTTCATTGAATATACGCAGTGCTGCCTGTTGGTGGGAAAAAACTGAAAACAAATCTATTTGTCCAGCCTGTGTCCGTCCTTACGCCTGTGGAGACGTGTGAGCTGCGTGAAAAACATTGCTAAATCATACGCAGCCAGCTACGCTTTACTGCTGGGTTCGCCATTTGCTTTCCTTAATTGGGAAAAAAAATACCTGCTCTCCAAGAGTTATAATAACTCTGCTACCCTCACGTTCTGTGACACATAAGCAGGGACACAGCACAGTTATTAAACTTCTCAGGTTCATTGAATATACGCAGTGCTGCCTGTTGGTGGGAAAAAACTGAAAACAAATCTATTTGTCCAGCCTGTGTCCGTCCTTACGCCTGTGGAGACGTGTGAGCTGCGTGAAAAACATTGCTAAATCATACGCAGCCAGCTACGCTTTACTGCTGGGTTCGCCATTTGCTTTCCTTAATTGGGAAAAAAAATACCTGCTCTCCAAGAGTTATAATAACTCTGCTACCCTCACGTTCTGTGACACATAAGCAGGGACACAGCACAGTTATTAAACTTCTCAGGTTCATTGAATATACGCAGTGCTGCCTTTTGGTGGGAAAAAACTGAAAACAAATCTATTTGTCCAGCCTGTGTCCGTCCTTACGCCTGTGGAGACGTGTGAGCTGCGTGAAAAACATTGCTAAATCATACGCAGCCAGCTACGCTTTACTGCTGGGTTCGCCATTTGCTTTCCTTAATTGGGAAAAAAAATACCTGCTCTCCAAGAGTTATAATAACTCTGCTACCCTCACGTTCTGTGACACATAAGCAGGGACACAGCACAGTTATTAAACTTAGATAATTCATTCACTAGAGGCAGTGGGGCCTTTCGTTTTCCAAAAAGGGCAAAAATTATATTTGGCCTGCAGTCTTGCGCCAATTTATTTCCTGCCTGTGAAATCAAATCACTGGTAATACAGCATGCTGAGGGGTAGGGGTAGGCCTAGAGGACGTGGACGCGGCCGAGGACGCGGAGGGCCAAGTCAGGGTGTGGGCACAGGCCAAGCTCCTGATCCAGGTGTGTCGCAGCCGACTGCTGCGCGATTAGGAGAGAGGCACGTTTCTGGCGTCCCCACATTCATCGCCCAATTAATGGGTCCACGCGGGAGACGGTTATTAGAAAATGAGCAGTGTGAGCAGGTCCTGTCCTGGATGGCAGAAAGTGCTTCGAGCAACCTATCGTCTACCCGCAGTTCTGCGCCGTCCACTGCTGCCAATCCGAATCCTCTGTCTGCTGCTCCTCCTTCCTCCCAGCCTCCTCACTCCACTACAATGACACCTGCTCAGGAGCGGGAACACTCCCAGGAACTGTTCTCGGGCCCCTGCTTAGATTGGGCAGCAGCGGTTCCTCTCCCACCAGAGGAGTTTATCGTCACTGATGCCCAACCATTCGAAAGTTCCCGGGGTCCGGGGGAAGAGGCTGGGGACTTCCGCCAACTGTCTCAACAACTTTCTGTGGGTGAGGAGGACGATGACGATCAGACACAGTTGTCTTGCAGTGAGGTAGTAGTAAGGGCAGTAAGTCCCAGGGAGCAGCGCACAGAGGATTCGGAGGAAGAGCAGCAGGACGATGAGGTGACTGACCCCACCTGGTGTGCAACGCTTACTCAGGAGGACAGGTCTTCAGAGGGGGAGTCAAGGGCATCAGCAGGGCAGGTTGCAAGAGGCAGTGCAGTGGCCAGGGGTAGAGGCAGGGCCAGACCGAATAATCCACCAAGTGTTTCCCAAAGCGCCCCCTCGCGCCATGCCACCCTGCGGAGGCCGAGGTGCTCTAAGGTCTGGCAGTTTTTCACAGAGACGCCTGACGACCGACGAACAGTGGTGTGCAACCTTTGTCGCGCAAAGCTCAGCCGGGGAGCCAACACCAACAGCCTCACCACCACCACCATGCGCAGACATATGATGGCCAAGCACCCCGCAAGGTGGGACAAAGGCCGTTCACCGCCTCCGGTTTGCACCCCTGCCTCTCCCCCTGTGCCCCAACCTGCCACTGAGATGCAACCCCCCTCTCAGGACACAGGCACTACCGCCTCATGGCCTGCACCCACACCCTCATCTCCGCTGTCCTCGGCCCCATCCAGCAGTGTAGTTCAGCGCACCGTTCAGCCGTCGCTTGCGCAAGTGTTCGAGCGCAAGCGCAAGTACGCCGCCACGCACCCGCACGCTCAAACGTTAACCGTCCGCATCGCAAAATTCATCAGCCTTGAGATGCTGCCGTATAGGGTTGTGGAAACGGAGTCCTTCAAAAGTATCATGGAGGCGGCGGCCCCGCGCTACTCAGTTCCCAGTCGCCACTACTTTTCCCGATGTGCCGTCCCAGCCCTGCACGACCACGTCTCCCGCAACATTGTGCGCGCCCTCACCAACGCGGTTACTGCCACGGTCCACTTAACTACGGACACGTGGACAAGCACAGGCGGGCAGGGCCACTACATCTCCCTGACGGCACATTGGGTGAATTTAGTGGAGGCTGGGACAGAGTCAGAGCCTGGGACCGCTCACGTCCTACCCACCCCCAGAATTGCGGGCCCCAGCTCGGTGCTGGTATCTGCGGAGGTGTATGCTTCCTCCACTAAAGCACCCTCCTCCTCCTCCTCCTCTGTCTCACAATCAAGATGTGTTAGCAGCAGCATGTCGCCAGCAGTCGGTGTCGCGCGGTGTGGCAGCACAGCGGTGGGCAAGCGTCAGCAGGCCGTGCTGAAACTACTCAGCTTAGGCGATAAGAGGCACACGGCCCACGAACTGCTGCAGGGTCTGACACAGCAGACCGACCGCTGGCTTGCGCCGCTGAGCCTCCAACCGGGCATGGTCGTGTGTGACAACGGCCGTAACCTGGTGGCGGCTCTGCAGCTCGGCAGCCTCACGCACGTGCCATGCCTGGCCCACGTCTTTAATTTGGTGGTTCAGCGGTTTCTGAAAAGCTACCCACGCTTGTCAGACCTGCTCGTAAAGGCGCGCCGGCTCTGCGCACATTTCCGCAAGTCCCACACGGACGCTGCCACCCTGCGCACCCTGCAACATCACTTTAAGCTGCCAGTGCACCGACTGCTGTGCGACGTGCCCACACAGTGGAACTCTACGCTCCACATGTTGGCCAGGCTCTATGAACAGCGTAGAGCTATAGTCGAATACCAACTCCAACATGGGCGGCGCAGTGGGAGTCAGCCTCCTCAATTCCTTTCAGAAGAGTGGGCCTGGTTGGCAGACATCTGCCATGTCCTTGGTAATTTTGAGGAGTCTACCCAGGTGGTGAGCGGCGATGCTACAATCATTAGCGTCACCATTCCTCTGCTATGCATCTTGAGAAATTCCCTGCAAACCATAAAGGCAGCTGCTTTGCGCTCGGAAACGGGGGCGGGGGAAGACAGTATGCCGCTGGATAGTCAGGGCACCCTCCTGTCTATTTCTCAGCGCGTACAGGAGGAGGAGGAGGAGCATGAGGAGGATGAGGAGGAGGGGGAAGAGACAGCTTGGCCCGCTGCTGACGGTACACCGGCTGATTGCCTGTCATCCTTTCAGCGTGTATGGCCTGAGGAGGAGGAGGAGGAGGAGGAGGAGGATCCTGATAGTGATCTTCCTAGTGAAGACAGCCATGTGTTGCGTACAGGTACCCTGGCACACATGGCTGACTTCATGTTAGGATGCCTTTCTCGTGACCCTCGCGTTGCACGCATTCTGGCCACTACGGATTACTGGGTGTACACACTGCTCGATCCACGGTATAAGGAGAACCTGCCCACTCTGATTCCCGAAGAGGAAAGGGGTTCGAGAGTGTTGCTATACCACAGGACCCTTGCGGACAAGCTGATGGTAAAATTCCCAGCCGACAGCGCTAGTGGCAGAAGGCGCAGTACCGAGGGCAAGGTAGCAGGGGATGTGCGTAGATCGAGCAGCATGTACATCCCAGGCAGTGCAACAGTCTTTAAGGGCCTGGCCAGCTTTATGGCTCCCCACCAAGACTGTGTCACCGCTCCCCAGTCACGGCTGAGTCGGCGGGAGCACTGCAAAAGGATGGTGAGGGAGTACGTAGCGGATCGCACGACCATCCTTGGTGACGCCTCTGCCCCCTACAACTACTGGGTGTCGAAGCTGGACACGTGGCCTGAACTAGCCCTGTATGCCCTTGAGGTGCTTGCTTGTCCTGCGGCTAGCGTCTTGTCGGAGAGGGTGTTTAGTGCGGC
Organism: Eleutherodactylus coqui; assembly: GCF_035609145.1. NCBI lineage: Eukaryota > Metazoa > Chordata > Amphibia > Anura > Eleutherodactylidae > Eleutherodactylus > Eleutherodactylus coqui. The sequence goes on from NC_089842.1 coordinate 93,079,340, forward strand.
TGGGGGAATCATCACAGATAAGCGTAGCCGCTTGTCAACCGACAGTGCCGACAGGCTAACACTCATCAAGATGAACAAAGGCTGGATTTCCCCAGACTTCTGTTCTCCACCAGCGGACAGCAGCGATACGTAAGCAATACGTAGGCTGCACCCGCGGATGGAAGCTACGTTCTCTCTCACCATCCAAAACGGGGACATTTCTGCTTCATCAATCTGTGTCTAATATTCCTCCTCCTCCTCCTCCTGCTCCACCTCCTGAAACCTCACGTAATCACGCTGAACGGGCAATTTTTCTTAGGGCCACAAGGCTCACTCAAATAATTTTTCAGAACAATTTTTATAAGTTTCAATGCGCTTAAAAGCATTGGAACTTTAACTTGAACCAATTTTTCGTTACACTGGGCTGCCTCCAGGCCTAGTTACCACTTAAGCCACATTAACCAAAGCGATTAATGGGTTTCACCTGCCCTCTTGGCTGGCCATGGCCAATTTTTGGGATGTACATTAGTACTGTTGATACAGCAATTTTTGTGGGCCCTCGCCTACAGTGTAATCAAATTAATTTTTAGCCCACCTGCATTACAGCTGACGTTACCTCAGCTGTGTTGGGCAATGCAATGGGATATTTCTATGTACCGCCGGTGGCTTCCTGGCACCCACCCAGGCAGTGGGTCCACAGGGAGTTAAACCTACATGTGTCCACTTGTAAAGAATCCCAGTCTGACTGGGGCATGCAGTGTGGGCCGAAGCCCACCTGTATTACGCACGACATTACTACCTCAGCTGTGTTGGGCAATGCAATGGGATATTTTTGTGTACCGCCGGTGGGTTCCAGGGAGCCACCCATGCTGTAGGTGCACACTGAGTTTTTAATACATCTGTACACTTCTAAAGAACCCGTCTGACTGGGGCATGCAGTGTGGGCCGAAGCCCACCTGTATTACGCACGACATTACTACCTCAGCTGTGTTGGGCAATGCAATGGGATATTTCTATGTACCGCCGGTGGCTTCCTGGCACCCACCCAGGCAGTGGGTCCACAGGGAGTTAAACCTACATGTGTCCACTTGTAAAGAACCCCAGTCTGACTGGGGCATGCAGTGTGGGCCGAAGCCCACCTGCATTAAGCACGACATTACTACCTCAGCTGTGTTGGGCAATGCAATGGGATATTTCTGTGTACCGCCGGTGGGTTCCAGGGAGCCACCCATGCTGTGGGTCGACAGGGACTTCACAATAGGGAGTTGTACCTGCCTGTGTCTATGAATTAAAAAGCCCGGTCTGACTGGGGCATGCAGACACCTTGACAGAATGAATAGTGTGTGGCACATAGGTTCCCCATTGCTATGCCCACGTGTGCAGCTCCTGATGGCGGTGGCACAGGATTCTATTTCTCATTGCTTCTGTACAGCATTGTGGGCTATCGCTCCGCCACTTTTAAAGAGGGTCGCTGCCTAGCCGTGCCAACCTCTGCAGTGTATGCCTGCGGTCCCTCGTCATGGCAGACGCAATTCTAAATAGACATGAGCGTGGTGTGGCATGAGGGCAGCTGAAGGCTGCGCAGGGACACTTTGGTGTGCGCTGTGGGGGGGAGGGGGTGCGGTTGGGCAGCATGTAACTCAGGAGAAGTGGCAGTGGAGTGTCATGCAGGCAGTGATTGTGCTTTGTTGGAGGTAGTGTGGTGCTTAGCAAAGGTATGCCATGCTAATGAGCGCTTTTCAGAAGTAAAAGTTGTTGGGAGGGGGGGGGGGGCCCACTCTTGCCGCTATTGTGGCTTAATAGTGGGACCTGTGAACTTAGGATGCAGCCCAACATGTAGCCCCTCGCCTGCCCTATCCGTCACTGTGTCATTCCCATCACTTTCCTGAATTGCCCAGATTTTCACACATGAAAACCTTAGCGAGCATCGGCGAAATACAAAAATGTTCTGGTCGCCCATTGACTTCAATGGGGTTCGTTGTTCGAAACGAACCCTCGAGCATCACGGGAAGTTCGTTACGAATAACGAACACCCGAACATTTTGGTGTTCGCTCATCTCTACTACCATCCCATCTCAATTGATGACCAAATCACCAGAGCCACCAGGATAGTCATTAAAAGGTATCATATCTACAAGATTACCTTGTTTCTCTTATTGAGAACAATCACACATATCACTCTCACTGAGCTCCTTTGTCACGCAGAGGAAAAATTCTTGATATCATCTCCTAGAAGGGTCTTGAATCTGCTGGAATTGGAACAATACCAGGGAGGGCTATTTCTATTCCTCCCTATGCAGAGAAGCAGTCTTGACTCCACTGATGTGCTAATCGCATCACTAGGGGGTGGTGTCTCCTACTTGACTCACATGAGACTTCAACAACATGGTACCCTGCACCTCTCTGCCTCCCCTCCCTGGCTGGGTCTCTCTGCGGATAACAGAGAGGAGCCTCATATAGTGCCTCACAGCTCCCCGCTCCCTGCTGATGCACTCTGGCAGGAGAACGGGGGTTACAGCACTTGTCAGCATTGTGAATCTGTGGCACTGGCTGTTGAACTCTTACCCCCAGCAGGAGTTTCTGCATGGGAGTTGCAGTTTATAGCCGCCATGGCAGCCACTGAGTACAGAGTAGCAGAGCAGCTGTAGGAGAGGAAGGGGCACTCCTTCTACACCTGCACTTCCTTTATTAGGCATTCACACCCTAGGGTGGATGCCTAAGCAGTTGGTCATCTACTGCCATTTGTGGCAAAGCCCCTGGTTGTGTTAGTTCTGGTTCTGATCCTTGCCTGACTTTGACAATTCCAAGTTCTGTGCTCACTGACCTTGGCTCTGTACTCTGGAGTTTGTTATTGCCTGCTTCCTGCTCTGACCTTTAGCTTGGACTTTTTTACTGCAGCAGTTATTGCCTGTTTTTCTACCACACTCCTGTTCAGACCCTCAGGTACCATACCTCAGTGTAGTACATGCTTTCCTGGTCCCTTCCATAATGTCATACATGTATGTCTTATGTAGATGCTCTGTGCAAAACTGTCTTGTCCTTCTGTTTTGTGTATTGCAGAGCTGCAGCAAGTGAGAGGTTAAAGGGGTTGTCCCGCGCCGAAACGGCTTTTTTTTTTTTCAATAGGCCCCCCGTTCGGCGCGAGACAAACACAGGGGATGGGTTAAAAAAAAATAAAGTTTAGTACTTACCCGAATCCCCGCTCTGCGGCGACTTCTTAGTTACCTTACCAAGATGGCCGCCGGGATCTTCACCCACGATGCACCGCGGGTCTTCTCCCATGGTGCACCGTGGGCTCTGTGCGGTCCATTGCCGATTCCAGCCTCCTGATTGGCTGGAATCGGCACACGTGATGGGGCGGAGCTACGTGATGACGCGTAGAAGGGGGCGGAGCCAGAACGCCGCTCGTGCCGAGACCCAAGAGAAGGGAGAAGACCCTTCTGCGCAAGCGTGTCTAATCGGGAGATTAGACGCTGAAATTAGACGGCACCATGGAGACGGGGACGCCAGCAACGGAGCAGGTAAGTGAATAACTTCTGTATGGCTCATATTTAATGCATGATGTATATTACAAAGTGCATTAATATGGCCATACAGAAGTGCTTACCCCCACTTGCTTTCTTGGGACAACCCCTTTAAATCTCTGCAAAGTGTGAGCTGACTGTCTGTAAATGTATCAATTTATGTCCTGTCACAAGGTTTGAGAGAGGTTATAAAAGTGAGTGTTTGAGAGAAGGAAAAGGGAGTCCATGTCTTCTGGACTCGTAGTTAGGAGGTCCAGCTGCATGGGGGCACCTTTAGCCCTCATGTGGTGAAGCATGGAGGAGGAAGAGAGGTTTTCCCAGCTTGGATGTGCATGTGAAGAGGAAGGAGTGAGCCCCACCTAAGCAGAGCAAGAGCAACCATGAGTGAGTGCTTATCAAGGCCCAGTGCAGAGGTGCTGTCCTTGTTATAATTTCCTACGCGGCCATCCAGAGCTAGTGGATTACCGCGTAGAGGTACACCCATTCTGTTTTTCAGACCTGGGTGTTCTGAAGTCTGGATCACCAGGTGAAGGTATTCTTAAGTCTCAAGTCTAGTAATTTCCTGCACTGTCATTGCTTTAAAGTGTGCCTTGTACTGCTGAAGTAAAGATTATTCCAGGCCCTGACCATTTCTGGGGTCCTGAGGTACTCTATAACTGTCTGTGGCTCAATTATTCCCCCGCCAATGTTCACACCGGTGGGTACTGGAACGGTGGCATCACCCGTGAGAACCTAATCGCCTGTTCAAATGTTTATTGGGCATCCACATACCGGGGTTGTCCGGAAGAGGCCTAGCACTGCCCTGTCCTTGGCTGCATGCATCCCTCCGGGAGGGAGCGTGGTGAGTGCGGCCGTGAAAAGCCAGCATCTAGCCCTCCCAGCTCCTCAGCATATGCCATGTGTCCATGGTCACCCTACGGGATGCTGCATCAGCCCCATGCAGTGTTAGCAACTACAGTACTAGGACTATTTGTGCATGTAATGGCTTTGGGGCCCTGTAGCAAAAGGCAAACCCCACTTGGAGGGGTCAAGGATGAAAGCTGAAGTACCCAGGTGCTGCCTCAACAAATAACCCCAAATCAAACTGGCTGTGGCAAGGTGGATCCATATCCGCCTACCTGACACTTTTATTAATGGTCCAAGAACATACAACTAGTGAGTGGATAACACTTCACCTAGGAGGTGAGCCAACTTGCCTGCAGGCTCCGTTGTGTAACCCAGCAAACTGATAAGCCAACTGTAATATCTATAAAATGTGAGTCCTAACTGGTCCTACTTATGCTCATTAGCTGGATTTAGGATTCCTTCAGGACTCATAGCTGTTGTCCCCTGCTGGTCTAGGCACACGTGTGCATTTTCTTGCAGAACCAGTGGACAGGATGTCCTGTTGGAAGGTCAAACTTGCCTATATGTTCTGACTAAGCACATGAAGTTGTTGCCTGAAGAACAGTTTCTAGCTTTCCATGACCTGTTTTGGTTTCTGCTTTCTTTGAGCTTCTGTTATGACCAGGCTTGTATGTCTATTTGTACTTTCACATGTGATAATACACTAACTGCTGTGACTTGTCTCCTACATATATTAGTGATTTTGTACCTCGAGATAGTTTAGGCAGCAGTTACTGTAGGTGACCAATCTTAAGTAACAAAGGTGTAGGAGCTGAGCATATTGATATATAGTTTTATGAGAAAAGAATCAATAAACCTTGTATTTAATTCACTGAAATCTCTGCTTTTTCGTTGTTTAGGAGTCCAATAGGTGGTCCTAGATAGTGATTGACAGTTATCTCTGTGTGCACATTGATTTTTGGAAGACTGTCAATCACTGATAGGACCACCCCATGGACTCCTAACCCCAGAACAAGCATATATTTAAGTGAATAAATTACAATGAATCTTTTTCCCATAAAAATATATGTCATTGCTACTCCAGCTCTACAACATGCTATATTTTCAATGTGATAGTTTCTCTTCAAGGGAAATACGCTGCTGTACCATCCATATCTCCATGAGATGGTTAAAGGGGTATTTCCATCTGAGACTTTCATAGCATATTCGCAGAATATGATGTGAACATTTGATAGGTGCAGGTCCCACTTCTGGGACCCACACCTATCTTTAGTTCTGTGCCCTACTGCCCCCAGCCTGGATGAATGTGGTGGTTAGGAGTTACAGAACTGCCAAGTGGGCAGTCTTACACTCACTCTGCAACTTCAATAGGAGTGAATGGGAATTACGGAAACAGCATAGCGCACTGTGCTATGCTGTTTCTGTACTCCTGGGTGCCGCAAACCACAAAGCTCGCTATAATTTACACATAGAATATGCAGAGAATAGAACTCATTGATGTCAATAGATTTGGTCTCATATCCCAATTTTTTCATGTGCACAAAAAAATAGAATCCGCTCTATCTTTCTGCACATTTGCGCACCAAAGATCACCATGGAAGTCTATGTTAGATGCGAAAATGCACACGCAATACACAAGGGGATGCGTAAAACACTACGCAATTCTGTGAAAAAGAACATATCTGGAGCTCATTAGGAAAAATAATTTTAAATTGGGGAGTGTTCGGCTGCCATGTTCAAATTAACATGCCCTGCTTGTGCAAAAAGTACTGTAAAATATGCCAATATGTGTGCAAAAAAAGGCTCGTATATGCCATGGAAAAAGGTGTGAATTTGCGAATGCAAAATTTGTGTGCGCAATACATAGAGAATAGAACCCATTGACTGTTTTATGCAGTCATAAAAATCATCGTTGGCTCATAAACTAATTGTTCGGTTTAAGTACCAATCGTCCAGTCATTCTTATTTACTGTTTACAAGTCTATTGGAGAGCGCGCACAATCTGAAAAGAGGCAGATTTTAATGCCATGCTCTGACTTCAGGGGAGAACAACGCTGGATCGTGGGGGCAGGTAAGTATAAAAAATTCCTCATCTGGCTTCTTGTCCCATTCCCTATCAGCACCATAACTTAGTTCATGGTCCTGTGGGGACGTGACAGATTCCCTTTAAATCTAGCAATCACTATTTAATGAGCAAAATGAGCAGAGGACAAATAGTTATTGTGCTTAGAGATATGAGTCCTAGTTATTGCATCCTATATGCTATTTTTGTTTAATATGGGAACTTGCAGGTGTCTGAAGATAAGCCATGTGAAGTAGCAAGATGTTGATAGTTAATGGTCCTATATATGGATCACCCAGCCACCCATAGACCTCTCAAACATTCAACATACCAAAGTAGAGTTAACATCAGCTCAACATGCATTCTCTCTGGGTGTTGCTCTTCCTGGGAGTTGCAGGTAACAACCCTTTACATATCTGAATGTCTTTCGTTCTCCCTATAAATCTTTAGCATATTCTTGTATTGCCAGGAGAATCTTTAAAACAAATGATCGGGATCTCTGCTTTAACGAATGGTCATGATCTGTTGAGAAGTCTTCCTATTAAATTTCAGGAGCCTGTTCTAATGAGTCATAGTTCTTAAAAGAGAACTTATCTTTAAAGTAAACACTTATCTTTAAAGTAAAGTAAAGTAAAGTAATTTGGGACTCCAGGTGACCTTATGAATACTGTTTCTACAGAATGTTCAGTTTTATGTTGAGGTCTTCATGTGTTTTAGAGGTGTGATCATGGTTTCTGAGTATTGTCTGTATCAATATAGTTCCTTTTTTCTTTTTACGCACTAATGCACAATGTCAGAGCCCTTAACGACAGTGCTGTATAGGCTCTGCGCACTACCGCATGGATTCTGTATGTTCCAATTTCATTTCTATCCGGTCAGTCGTGTCACTTTTGGATACTCTGTAGGCCAGTCCTCTCCACGCTTCTCTATTCTCCACAGCTGCTTTCAATTGCCGATGTCCTTCTTGATGGTGTCCAGCCAACTTGTCTTTTGTCTTCACTGTTTCCTCTTACCACTGACCATTCCAAGTAGCATCCCTTTTTCCAGCAAATTTGCACTCATCATGTGTCCAATGTAAGTCAGTCTCTGTCTCGTGATCTAGCCTTCCAGCGACACCTCTGGATTGATACGGTCCTGTATAGCTTTGTTGGTGACCAGGGGATTCATAGAAGTTTTCTCTAACACAGCAGCTTAAAAACAGCAACATTTCTTCTGTCTGCTATCCTCAATGTCCTCGTCTCATAGCCAAATGTTACAATCAGGAAGACGATGGCTGTGGTTTGATGGTGACTAAGACATCCTTGCAATTCCATATTGGGTCCATGCTCCCCATGGCTGTACGCCCCAGTGATAATCAACACTTTATCTTATCTATTGAGCTGTCACTATGATCGATGAGGGACCCAAGGAATATGAAACTATTAACCACTTCTATTTCCTCATTATTGACCTTTATGTGGACTTCCTTGTTGGCAGTGGTCATGATTTTTGTCTTCTTGATGTTCAGGTGAAGTCCAATCTTCTTACTTCTTTAGCTTCAGGATCATCATCTTCAGATGCTTTGCTGTCTCTGCTACCAGGGTCATATTGTATGTGCATCTTAGTTTAGTGATGCTTCTTCCACTTATTTCCAACCCAATACTCTAATCGTTTAAGTCCAGTCGCCTCATGATCACTTCTGCATAGAAGTTGAAAAGAAAAGGAGAGAGGATGCATCCTTGTCTTGTGCCCTTTCTGATCTTGAACCATTCTATATCCCCATATCTGGTTTTCACGTCTTGATTACTGTAGAGGGACTTGATCAATGTGGTCTGGTGTACTGGTACTCCTACCTCCCTCGGTGCTTCCCAAAGCTTATCATGCTCAATGCATTTGAAAGCCTTGGTGTAATCAATAAAATACAGGTAGAGCTTCTTCTGATGCTCTCTTGACTTTTCCATGATCCACCTCAGATTTGTGATGTGGTCATGAGATATTGTTCACTACAAACAATGCTTCTAGGGGAGAATACCTCCAAACTGTCTGATGCATGCCACGACCTTCTTTTTCCAAATTGATTTACACAGAATTCAACAGACAAACCTTCGCATGCCTCAATATAAAATTGGAAGCATACAATAGAGACCTCATACACTGCTATAGATACTCTAATATAACTCTGCACACAATGGAGCCATAATGCAGTTGTGTCCTTAAGCCTTTACTATGTATTTAACATGATATTAATTCCTTTTAGTGGCAGCTCCTCTGGATGATGACGATAAGATCATTAATGGCTATGAGTGTGCTTCACATTCCCAGCCGTGGCAAGTTTATTTCACCTACAATGGAAACCGCTGGTGTGGTGGATCCCTAATAACTGCAAGATGGATCATATCAGCAGCTCATTGCTACAAGCAGTAAGTTCTGTAGGTCTAGATTATAGTTAAACATTTATCCTGGTCTTCATCATTTAGTAAAACTAAGAAAGTTGCTTAGCCACTATTTACATTGTTAACTGAAATACAGCTATGATAGATAAGCATTCCAATGGATCCTACTGAATCCTGACAGATCTAATTGATGAATAATAGGGTCCATCAGGTTTTAGTCATTGTTCCTGTGTTTTTAAAGTCTAGAATACTGATGCAGGCTACAGAAGAGTATGAATACAGCCTTACATCTGAAGATCAGGAGATGTGATTTGTAAACATATCATTCTCCTATGGCTAGCCAATAAACCCTTAAAAACATGTAAAATCTTGTTCTGGTTTGATTTTTGTTTTACTACTTTTGTAGACCCAAGACCTTAATTGCTCATCTTGGAGAACATGATACAACTACAGAGGAGGGCACTGAGCAGCACATCCAGGTGGAGAAGGCTTATCAGTACTTCCACTACAACCAGTATAATGTGGATCATGATTTTATGATGGTCAAACTAGCTGAGCCGGCACAGTTTAACCAATATGTCCAACCTATCCCCATTGCCACTAGCTGCCCAACTGCAGGAAGTCAGTGCCTGGTGTCAGGCTGGGGAAATCTGAAGACATCTGGTGGTGAGTTTTTTTATAACTGTCAACTCCTATATGGATTGTATTTCACTGTGGAAAATTGATAACAGTCACCATTGAATCAAGTCAAGTATCTATATGTTGCAAGGTTACAATCAATGCTAACTGGGCAACCCTTGTACATATGGCCTAATAGGTCTTCTAAATGGACTCTTATTCAAGATTCTTCTCTACTAGTCAGAACATACCCTGGCCAAGCAGACTCAGCATGGCTGTGTATTAAGGTACCTTTACACAGGACGAATGTTGGGTGCATAAGTGCCCAACAGCCATCCCACAGAGTATTGCACCTGTTCTTTCACACCGGAGCAATGGTCATTCAGAGACTGGAGGTGGAGCAGGCCGGAGATCACTCTGGTCACCCGCCTCTATTCACTTTAAACAGGCAGTTATTCATAGATAAACAACTGCCTGTTTACATTGGTCGATAGTCAGCTCATTTTTAGGTGAGCTAAAAAGCAAGTAACTCTTACAAGTGAGCAATTTCTCAGTCAGTGCCCTGTCGGTGCCCATGTGTACACGGGAAAACTATGGCCCAACTTAGTTTCTAGTGAGGAGTCGGTCGATAATCTCCATGTTTAAAGGTACCTTTGTATAGCTACCAATCCATTTGAATGGATGCCATGTAGTGCCTGAGGCAGAAGAAATGTACAAATCTTCTTTAGTGATATCACCTAATCACTAGGGGTTTCAGTAGCCAGTTCTGTGATAATCATTTGATTGCCAGGGTGGCTTGCTCTAGAGAAGGTGTTGTCTATCTGTGGACAATCACTTTAAAGGGGTTATCCAGGGAAAGCATTTTTTTCTTTAGGTCAGAGTAGTTGAAAAAAAACCAAAAAAAGCCTAATTCACCTCACCTGCCAGTGCCCGGTCCCTTGATGGTCTTCACTTTTGGCTGCAGCAAATCAGTGATAATGTTACCAACACCAAGGACATAGGATGGCTAAAGGCAATCACTGACTTACTTTGATCAGTAATTAACTGCAGTGGTAACATGGTTGAAACATCATCACTTGTCTTGTTGTGCTGCTGGGATTTGCTGTTTTATGGGTTTCCAGCAGCACAGCTTTACAGGTGTGGCATGTTTGTGATGGCTGGGCGTGGTGTTCTCCAATCAGCCAAGCACCACAGATTTGTTGCATATATATACCAGCCCCTCTGCTAGAGGAAGCTGGTTTTCCCAAAGCTCTGGTGTTTGCTCCGTGCTTGGTGTCTGTGTGTATTTGTGTGAACAGTGTCGTGTTCTGTATGTCTGTGCAGGTGGCCGGACATGAGGTGTAGATAGTCCTGCTCTATTTTCTGTGAGTGTGAACAGTGATGTGTTCATTGGTTCTGTGCAGGTGGCCAGATAAGGTGTATGAACAGTCCTGTTCTGTCTTGCATGAAAATTCCTGGTGTGTTGGTGTGAACTATATAATGTCCTGCTTTGGATCATTTTCTATCCTGCGCGAGTTAGGTCCGTAGGTTCCAGCATGGGACTGTCCCGATTAGGATGATTGCCCTGCATGCATGCAGGCAGGTTTTATGTGGAAATTGTCTTGTTAGAGTAAGGACCCACAAGACAATGAAGACCCTTGAAGTGGGGTCGCAGGCTTAAGTGTCTTGGACAATTCACAAACTAATTCCATCTGTTACGTGTGCAGGTATATATGGTGAATGTCTTGAGCATTTGTCAGTAATTGGTTTATGTCTGTCCATGAGTATTGTTAGCGGTTCTGCAGTTCACGTATGAAATAGACGTGACATCACTGTTGAGGCAGAAAGTGAAGAACAGCAGGGGACTGGGCATTGGTGTAATCGGGTGAGGTGAGTATGTTTTTTTTTAATGTTTTTCTACTGCTCTAATCTGGTTGGAATTTTTTCTCTCCCCAGATGAATCTTTAACATTCTTGTAGTATAAGGGCGCCCATCCACTGGCGATTTTTTTTCCTTTGCGTTTTGCGTTTTTTCTCAAGAGCAATTAGAATTGAATGTGTTCCTGTCCACTTGCGGTTTTTTTTTCAGTCCGGTGCAATTTTTAACATAGGAACTGTCAGTTGCATATGTGTCCTTATTTTTCTCTTAATGCACCCATAAATGTCAATGGAAATGAACGGAAAAGGCGCGAAAAAGCCGAGAAAATGCAGCGAAAAACGCACCAAAAACGCGCGGAAAACGCTGCTTTTTCCACGCGTTTTTGGCGGCGTTTTTTGCTGCATTTTCGCGGCTTTTTCGCGCCTTTTCCGTTCATTTCCATTGACATTCATGGGTGCATTAAGAGAAAAATAAGGACACATATGCAACTGACAGTTCCTATGTTAAAAATTGCAACGGACTGAAAAAAAAACCGCAAGTGGACAGGAACACATTCAATTCTAATTGCTCTTGAGAAAAAACGCAAAACGCAAAGGAAAAAAAATCGCCAGTGGGTGGGCGCCCTTATACTCAATCTCCAGGTTATGGATATTTCTAACTGTATTTTGAGTAGCTTTTGTCCATCATACAAGACCTATAACCAGTAGTAGGAAGAGCAGGGTCATAGCTGAGGCAGTATTGTTCAACAGGGGCATTAGAAGTAATGGGCACAGTGTTCGGATTTCCATTACTGTGGTACTCAAACGACTCTAAGAGCAATTACTATGCACGTTCAGTATGTTTTCCAAGGTCTGTAGGGTTTGTTAACCAAAAGAAAAACACATACATAACACAAGCTGACACGTCATGTCTTCAGTTGTTGGTTTTATTTCTCATAAAAAACAAGATCAATATATAAGACGTTCAAGTAGAAGATGGTTTAGGGTTTATGGTTTGTCACTTGTTGTTGAATAATAGTAAATACTGGTTTGTAAGATATGACCACAGGATATGGTGCACCCATAAACTATGAAAAAACAAGTGCAGATGACCTGAATTCCTAAAATTCGTCATGGTTTTAGCCTATTGGTTGTCTTATTAAATGCATATTTTACTTACCTGAAATAGGTTCCTAATAAGGATGAGCGAGTATACTCGCTAAGGCACTACTCGTCCGAGTAATGTGCTTTAGCCGAGTATCTCCCTGCTCGTCCTTAAAGGAGATGTCCCGCGCCGAAACGGGTTTTTTTTTTTTTAAACCCCCCCCCCGTTCGGCGCGAGACAACCCCGATGCAGGGGTTAAAAAAACCACCCGCACAGCGCTTACCTGAATCCCGGCGGTCCGGCGTCTTCATACTCACCTGCTGAAGATGGCCGCCGGGATCCTCTGTCTTCATGGACCGCAGGGCTTCTGTGCGGTCCATTGCCGATTCCAGCCTCCTGATTGGCTGGAATCGGCACGTGACGGGGCGGAGCTACACGGAGCTACACGGAGCCCCATAGAGAAGAGGAGAAGACCCGGACTGCGCAAGCGCGGCTAATTTGGCCATCGGAGGGCGAAAATTAGTCGGCACCATGGAGACGAGGACGCCAGCAACGGAGCAGGTAAGTATAAAACTTTTTATAACTTCTGTATGGCTCATAATTAATGCACAATGTACATTACAAAGTGCATTATTATGGCCATGCAGAAGTGTATAGACCCACTTGCTGCCTCGGGACAACCCCTTTAAAGATTTGGGGCCGCCACGGAGCGGGGAGCTGCGGGGGAGAGCGGGGAGGAACGGAGGGGAGATCTCTCTCTCCCTCTCTCCCGCCCGCTCTCCCCTGCTCCTCGCCGCGACTCACCTGTCAGCCGCAGCGGTTCCCGAATGTTTATGGACGAGCGGGGAGATACTCGTGTAAAGCACATTACTCGGACGAGTAGTGCTTTAGCGAGTATACTCGCTCATCCTTAGTTCCTAACCATTGACTATCTACTGCTGCAAAATTCTTTGCATCTATACTGTGAGGAGGTTTAGATACGGCTGTCCACTTTAGTTAAAGAGGTTGTCTGAATTCCTATTAGGAAATTCTGAATCAATGGCAGAGCATCCCTTGTTTAGGTCTCTCATCAATAAGACAGAGTGGAGAGACACTACAAAGGGCATTTTTGCTCGAAGACCAGATTTGTCTATAGTCTGTCTCATGAAGAGAATGCAGCCAATAGCGGCAGCATTGAATATATCACTCTACCCAGGTGCGTAACTAAAGGCTCAGGGGCCCTGATGCAAAACGTGAGCTGGGGCCCCCCCTCTATCTTTATCTGTACCCGTACCCATACCTAAACCATGCTGCACAGAGACATAACTTGAACCTTCTGGGCCCCAATGCAAAACCTGTAACAGGGCCCCCAACTATAATGTTTTATTCATAGTACTGGGCTCCCTATATGAAGAAGAGAGGCCTTAGGGGCCCTCTAAGGCTCCAGGGCCCGGGGGCAACCGCATCCCCTGCACCCTCTATAGTTACGCCCCTGACTCTACCATTTGTCGTTGTTTATTGGAATGAGTAGATAGCCAACGCCTCTCCTCCACTCAACAGAGATGGTCACATAATCAGCACTAGTGACATTTCTCACAGGTGTCCACTCTTCCAACCATAAACGATAGAGTGATACACTCAATGTAGCTGCTATCGGCTGCATTCTCTTTGTGAGATAGACATTATACTGATATATACTGTATATGGACAAACAATTTCAGTAACAATTGTTCAATACTTCTTTTCTCCTGTGGTGGCGTTGCAGAGGAACAGAACACCCTGCTATAAGCTACTTTTTGGAGGACAGAAATCCTTTCAATTAGTTCACCCCATAATTGAGGATAGGCAAAATATTATTATACTAAGGATTTCTCTAAATGGGTAAACCTCATAAATGACTTTACATTCTATTTATTGCTATAAACTCAAGGGGAGATGTTGTTCAGGCATTCAATAACTATGGTTTTGCTGTAAAAATTGTTATTTATCAGATTTTGCTAGCTTTTCATTGCCATAGATTGTGCACAGATTTTAAGGAGGAGCCTCGGAGATATAAGAGGTGTAGTGGGCGAGAGGGGCAGCCTAAATGACTTTATGACTCAGTAATAGATCTATGGTTGCTAAAATAGCTGTTGTCTTCTGTATTCCAAGTACAGATCCACAAGATGAAGAGAGGAAGAGCCCAATTTACTAAATTAGGGAGATAGTACAGAAAACAGCAACAAAAGGGTCTCAACACAAGTAAATGTTTTTCAAAGACTAATACATTGATCACTTATCCTCATAGTGGGTCAACTGGTAAGGGTTCCGACAGCTGACAACCCTACTAGTTTTCAGGAGTAGGAGTTTCTGCCGGTACTAGCACAGCTTTGTACATTGTACAGTGGCCTAGAATAGTACTGCAAGCTCAGCCCCATTCCGGTGACATAACAAGACACAACACAGTTGGCGTGTCCCTTTAAAGTACCTGAATAAAAAGGGTATAACTATGACAAATGTTTTATATTTTGCAGTTCAGTATCCAGAAAAGCTACAATGTTTGGATGTTCCTGTTCTTTCGGACTCAAGCTGTAAATCCTCTTATCCAAACAAAATCACCAATAATATGTTCTGTGCCGGCTACATAGAGGGAGGAAAGGACTCCTGTCAGGCAAGTACAGAATGTGTAGTCACACCCATTGTGAGAGTTCTTCAGAATCTTGCTAAGTCAACAATACTCTTTGTTCCGATTTTATGTAAAATGCATTTTGTTGTATGCGGAGGGGGAGTAAAGAGTTACTACTACTCATTGCATCTAACTTACCTACAAATAGAAAAGAAGTCGCAATCCCCCCATATGCAGTGGTAGATGTATATTGGTTGTAGAAGAGATAGAAATGTTGTATTTCCTTTCTTTTCCTTCTATCTAGTGGTTTTCATAATTGCACATTTTATCTCCCTACACTTACTGCGGGGGCGGGCTCTTCTAGGTGTGATGTCAGAGGTGTGCTGTGTGCTCTGAGCCAATCCCATGTTTGATTCTGCTGCTCCCTCAGGGGCAGACACGGACAGAAAGAGACCCTGTTCAGAAAATTTGCCTGGGACCCCATGCCTTTGGTGGCAACAAGGCAAACAGAGCTGCACACAAGTCGCACTATTGGGAGATCCTGTACACAAACCACTCAAACATTGCACACATTTGCACACGATACTTACACCTGGGACACGGGCTGTATGCATGTCGTTCACACATAGGGCACATTGTGCACATGTGACAATTGTAGATAGACCAGATGCCACTACAGCGTCACTAAGGATGGCTTCACATGGGCATATGTGCTTTTGCGGGTACTTCAGCATAACTTATTTATGCCTTGAACAAGGCTTTTTTACGTGCGTATCCGTGTATTTTACTGCACTTTTTCTGCACACAACGTGTCTTTTTTGGGTGCAAGACACAACTACACCTGATTTTAATGACTAATTCATTTAATATGTTATTTTCCAGCAGAATTACACAGTGTTTCATGCATCTCATTGCATATTGCACGTGCATTTGTGCACCCCCAATTGACTTCTATGGGGACCCTTGGTCAAAAATACAGCATGCTATGTTTTTTTTTGTGCATGTGAAATGAGGAATACGCAATTGTAAACAAGCACATTGACATCAATGGGTTCTATTCTCTTCATATTGCGTGCTCAAAAACGCATGCAAATACACGCTGGTGAAGTCATCTTAATACCGCAGACACCAATCATACATAAGACACATACAACATACATACACCACAAACAAATCCAATAAAACTTTGCATGTCTTACATGTGGATCTTGGTATGAAACACGGTATGGATTTGCTGGAAAGATGGTGCAGAAATACAATAGATTTTGTTCTTTACAATACAAAAGGCATAATCCTCACAAAATCAGCATGTAAGACAAATTTGTTGTAGAGTACTGGATGTGCATTCAGCCTTAGGAATCAGTTCAGCAGCGCAGAGAAGTTCCTCCGCTGACCAGCAGCTTCTCCTGGTCATAAAGAGGGATGGAGTAATATTAAACAGTTCTCTTCCTGCGGACTGCGACTCCCATGGTGTTTCGGACCAGCAGGAGCTAGTGATGTTGCCCCATACTGGACACAATAGCTATATCTCCTCTAAAGCAAGAGCAGGCGTACTTCTTACAGCCTCCGCACTGCTGGCATGGTGGATCCCCTTCCTCCAGACCACTGCAGCTCAACCAACTGCACTGACCGTTAGTTCGCCCAGCTTCCACTTATGCTGTTTCACTGAGTAAGAAACTGCAGCTGCATTCCCCTCCTTATAATTCAAACTAGGTGGATTTTTTTCTAACCGAGGAAGTTTCCGAATATTTATAGAGAGCCTGAAGACAAAAGAAATGGGGAACTACAGGCTGCTGGAAGTCCCTAACAAGATTTATTACAGTTTCATATATTCACATGTACTACTGCTTTATGCAAAACAAATGATCCCAATAGCACACTTTAAAGTATAGAAGCCAAGGAATGGCAGTTCACATTCCTCCATGTGATTGGCTAGAAGCTAGCACTTGTCTTAGGGCGCCTACCCACTGGCGATTTTTTTTCCTGTGATGCTAAATTGCGTTTTGCGTTTTTTCTGAAGAGCAATTAGCATAGAATGTGTTCTTGTCCATTTGGGTTTTTTTTTTCGTTGCGTTGCAATTTTTCACATAGGAACTGTCAGTTGCATATGTCTCCTTATTTTTCTCTTAATGCACCCATGATTGTCAATGGAAATTAACGAAAAAGGCGCGAAAAACGCCACGAAAAAGGCACGGAAAACGCGCGTTTTTCACGCACGAAAATCGGCAACGCCAGTGGGTAGGCGCCCTTATAGAACTGACAATCATTTCTCTTCAGGATTGTTGAATGCATCATCTGCACAGGAGCCAGGAGAGCTGATCAGCCTATAACTGAATACAGTACATGTAGTAGCATATCCATCATTAGGCTGACTAATCAATATGTGTGTTTACATGTTCATATAATTATTCTATGGATGAGCGTAATACATTAAAGGATACATACATCTACCTTCATACATAATTTATATAGTGTTATAATCTATATAAGAATTGAGTCACTTTCTAAACATATTACATTACTTATCCTGTTCTGATCCTGAGTTCCATCCTGTATTATACTCCAGAGCTGCACTCACTATTCTGCTGGTGGAGTCACTGTGTACATACATTACTTATCCTGTACTGATCTTAAGTTACAGCCTGTATTATACTCTAAAGCTGCATTTACAATCCTCTTGGTTATTGGAAACAGTCTGCATGCATGTTGCCATACCTACCACCCACAGTGCAGGGGTCTCCAACCTATCGGTCTGCACCAAATGCAATACTTAGTTGTAGTTTCCCAACAGCTGGAGACTGCTGCCGTAGAGGGATGACTAATGTTAGCTGACGTGACAACTCTATCATATAGTGGCTGCTCTCCTAGTTCATATAAAGAACAATGATGACACAATCTGACACGTCCTCCACCAAACTGCAACTTGATATCAGTCATCAATTGGGTCAAACCGTGGGAATGTTCAATCCACATTTGTGAATTTGACACATTACTTTTTCTCATTGTATCAATATATGAAGTTCTGTGGTAAGGTTACTCTACTGTACAGAGTTCATGACCCTGCAAAGTCATAATGAAAGCCCACATATTCTCAACCTGCAGTAATATACTCTATACACTGAGCGCTTCCAATAACATATGGTTCTCCTTTCTGGTACTAACACAACCATATCCCTAACTACCTGACATTTTAGGACTTGGTACCTGTTTTCCCCCCATCTCCTTTCAATGATTCTTGGATTATTTGCTCACAATCTTGTCTGTGGAGGAAGGGGGTGTGTGGTGGTGGTGGTGGGGAGGGTACCTGCATCGGTTCTTAGCACCCAAAATGGCATAAGTCAACCTGAACAGGGCATCCTGTCTCTCCAGAGGCCCCAAGTAGACATTGGGATGCCTTTAAAATGACCCTCTGGTTTTGGGACAAAATTCTGTTCTGGAACTGGAGGGGGGTTGGGGTATATATTAGTAGATGATCTTCTCAGTGGTCTCTCCTGGCTGCCATGGTGGCTGCTGCTATTTTTATTATACCTAATCACACATAGCGCATTGGTATTGTTAGGACGACCAATGCACTGTACCTGCTTTATAATTTGCTGCACACGTAATCAATGCTGCCCAATCACAGTGCAGTCCATAGTGTAATTAGTAAATGGAGGTGGTCATCTTGGCCACCCAAAAATAGCACCCAAAACCAGCAGAACAGAAGAACAGCCAAGAAGATCATCTACAGGTACAATGTTGTAATATATGCCCTCCACCCTTTGGTCCTAGGACAGAATTTTGTCCTGAAACAGGAGCGTCACTTTAAGGTAACTACATACTTGATTAGCATTAAACCTGCTGTTATAACTTGATTCCCTCTGCTCCATCCTCTACTTTTAGATTAGTGAATTTCCACATTGTATCCTGTTCTGGCAAATTGAATGAATCTCCTTGTATTATATATCCATGTGTATTATATGGCATCTTACAATGATGTGCTACATGCTATTTGCAGGGAGACTCTGGTGGACCACTGATCTGCAATGGAGAACTATATGGAGTGGTATCTTGGGGGCAAGGTTGTGCACAAACGGGATATCCTGGCGTTTACACCAAAGTCTGCATCTATAACGACTGGATCCAGAACGTTGTTGATAACTATTAACCATGATTGCATGTCACTCTACATTAAAGCCTTTGACATTAGAATTTTCCGGAATGTGAGTCTTCTTGTGAACTGTATGTGGTTATTGACACTGCTGAACAAATACTGAAACACAAGCAGTCCTGAGCCACAAATGCTTTCAGCAAAGGATTTTGTTACATTTTTACCACAACCCATTGGGTTGTGACGCATCAAAAAACCAAGATACTATGAACACCTGTTGGAAGGACAGAAGGATCTTAGAGGTGGGAGTAAGATAAATGACAGAAAGATAACCATTTCACAATACAGATAAACTTAATGGGGTTTTCCAATATAAAAGTCATTTTTGGGGACAAAATATTCCTATAAAAATATATATACACTTATCTCTCCATTGCTGTGCTGCTTCCCGGCCACCGCTCTTATCCTCCAGCCACTTTATTTATAACCCCTGCAGTGGTCATGTGGTTAATTACCCATGTGACCGCTACTGCCAACAGGAGCCCCACAACAGGACGTCGTCAGTGATGTCCTATAAACCTCCTGGGGCTTTTACATTAGAAGCCCACAGGACATGTTTATGGAACGTCACGGGTTACATACTGCGGTGCCAGAGGCTAGCCTTCACTCCTCTTCTAACTTCTTATTGACTTTTATGGAAAACTATAATTATCACTTTTTAGCCTATACCACAACACACACACACACTCCAAATTTTTTTTTTTTAAAAGATGACAAAATAGCAAATTTTTTGCAAATGTCTCTTTATTATTTACATTTTTCCAGCTAAGCACATGCATTTACATGACAAATTATAAAAATGTCTTACATATAGTACATATATAGCAAAGTTGGGTTTGTCAAAAGCAACTGAGTTGATATCACAATGGGTTATGTAGTTTTACATAGGACTACAAATACATCTACTGCTATGTAGTATACTATCTTATCTTATACACTGATCACTGTTATGGCTCATGCAAACAGGCATATTACAACTTAAAACCTCTGAGCTGTACGGAGCTGAACTGCGCCACACCTGCAACAGTCGTGCAGAAGCATATGGTATGCAACAGAAAACAATTGTGGCGCGTTCCATCAGAAAGTGTACAGATTAGAGATGAGCGAGCGTACTCGGCCACGGCCCTTTTTCGCCCGAGTACCGCGATTTTCGAGTACTTCCGTACTCGGGCGAAAAGATTTGGGGGGCGCCGTAGGTGAGTGGGGGGTTGCAGCGGGGAGTGGGGGGGGAAGAGGGAGAGAGAGAGGGCTCCACCCTGTTCCCCGCTGCTACCCCCCGTGCCGCCACGCCGCCCCCCGGCGCCCCCTGAATCTTTTCACCCAAGTACTGAAGTACTCGAAAATAGCGGTACTCGATCGAGTAATTACTCAAAACGAGTACGTTCGCTCATCTCTAGTACAGATGTATTTTCCCCTACAAGCATTGCTTCTATCACCTCTATAATACCATTTTCTTTTTTATACAAGTAAATTTAACATCACATATCCTTCCAGGGGAAAATAAGTCTGTAAATTGTGCTCTGCAGAGTAACATGGAGTACATACAGTGTTGGCCAAAAATATGGAAACGTTTCTTTAAACACTGCTGATCATTAAAGGGTTGTTGTCTGCTAACTAAAATGATGGCATAATATTTTAGTGAGCATTATGCAATAGACAATAGACTTACCAACACTTTATTTTTCCTTCGGCCTCTGATCCTTATTGTACCTTACAATCATGTGACCCAAGAGTGCAGTTTTTTATCATTGTGGCAAGACATCCTGCAATCTGCTCTCCAGCTCTGCCCACCTCTTAGATGGATCATGATAATGTCAGAGTCATACAGTGTACATGTGCTGTAGAAGGGTGAAGGCAGTAGGTGTACATATCAGGCACCATCATGTTCCATCTAAGGGGCAGGGCGAGCTGGAGAGATTACACGATCAGTATGTGGGACATCTTGCTACAAAGATAAAGTGTATTTGATAAGTTAATTATATAATACCCTCAAAAACATAGCCCCATATTTTCAGTTGATCAGACAACCCCTTTAAGCTGTGCATGAACTACGTCAAGACTATTAGGCACGTAGCGAGCTGTAGAAAATGAACTCAAGATTCTACTTTGCTCGACTGACAGTAGAAGACAATAAGCACTATAAAATTAATTCAATTAATATACCTAGATTGGGTTATATGGCTTTTTATATTCTTTGATAGAAAAAGAGAATTAAAGTGGTTCTCTGGTTTAGAAAACTAATTTTCAAATGTCATTATAGGGAATTCTGAGATAATTTGGGGTTGAGGGGAATAGGATTCTCATCTACTAGCCAGAGCTCAGTGAAGATCCAGAGATTTTCTCTCATTGTGGAAGAACTGGCACATCTGAGCATTACATGGGCAGCTCACTTTTTTCAATTAGACTTATATAATAATGCTTTATTTCGACTGGAATGATACTGCATGGAAATTGAATACTTTCTCCCAGGTTCCCCCACAGATCACAACTCATGATGGGGAGATTGCATCAGCAGGATAGACTGTAATCAGTTTATGATCAGGGAGACACTAAAATTGATTATCCAAAGGGGATAACTTCTTTAAGAAATCTTTATAATTATAGCGGTTCTATTCAAGTGAAGGGGTCTGAGCTTCAATACTACATACTGTAGAGCCTTTAAGCAAGTCTAGAAAGATTAAACTCTCTTTTTTATAATCCCACAAAGCCCCTTGAAGGGTAAGTATTAGAGACGAGCTGGTATACTCGCTAAGGCACATTATTCAAGCTCGTCTCTAAAGATTCGGGGGCCGTCGGGGGGCGGGGAGCGGCGGGGGAGAGCGGGGAGGAACGGAGGGGAGATCTCTCTCTCCCTCTCCCCCCCCGCTCCCCCCTGCTTCCCGCCGCAACTCACCTGTCACCGGCGCCGGCCCCCGAATTTTTAGAGACGAGCGGGAAGATACTCGGCTAAGGCACTACTCGCTCGAGTAATGTGCCTTAGCGAGTATACTCGCTCATCTCTAGTAAGTATCATCCAAAAAGATCTATCACTAGGGATGAGCGAACGTGTCCGTTACGGACACATCCGCACCCGGACACCGGCTTTGCCGAACACTGCAGTGTTCGCGCGTAAGTGTCCGGGTGCCGCCGGGGGGCGGGGAGATGCGCGGCGGCGCGGGCGGCAGTAGCGGGGAACAGGGGGGAGCCCTCTCTCTCTCCCTCTCCCCCCCACTCCCCGCCGCACCCCCCCGCGCTGCCACGGCGGCCCCCGAACTTTTTCGCCCGAACACTGAAGTGTTCGCAAAGTTCGGTGTTCGGGCGAAAAAGGGGCGGAGCCGAACGTGTTCGCTCATCTCTATCTATCACCTATTGAATATACATGTTCAATCTAATAGACACCATAGAGATTTCAGACATTCTATTATTTCAGATTACATAATTTTGGAGTATGAACAATTAGAGTCAGTAAAGATTGCCCCTTCCTTAGATGAAACCACACTGGAGTTAACAACTTGACCAGACAACCTTTTGAAAAGCCTAAAAATTTCTTTCCTAAATTTAACCCCAACAAAAGCATATATTATTGGGTTTATGCAGACATGAAAAAGGCCTAGTGTCTCAGTAACCGCTAGGCCAATGTCCAGCATCTCTTCAAACCGGCAGTTGCGGGCAATGTATCCCATTCTTTGAAGAGTATCAATGAGCTGCAAGGATTTATATGGTGCCCAGCAGAAGAAGAAGACGAGCAGCAGAGCAACAATTACTAATTGAGATCTTCTGGAGTGGTTTAACCTGGAACCTTGAAGAGTACAAAATATTCGAGAGTAGAAGGACAACATAAAAATCAATGGGACAATGAAAGCAATAGTAAATTCTGTAAGTTGCAATGCAATCCTCAATGAGTTTGAATTTTCTGGGTCAAACTTATAGAAGCAGATTGTTTTATCGGATAGTAGGCTACCGACCTCCCGGAAATAAAGCTCATGCCAAGACAAAAAACAAGACAACCCCCAGACAAAAACACAGATCATGACCGCATGGATCGGACGTTGCTTTTTATTAAACTTCACGGCATGGACAATAGAGATATAGCGACTTAAACTAATACAAACTAGGAGTAAAATACTACTGTACATGTTTATTGTGAAAAGAGCTCCCACTACCTTACAAGAAACTTGACCAAACGACCAACCATATCCATACTGAACAGCCCAAAATGGTAGTGTGAGACCAAGAAGAAGGTCCGACAAGGCCAGCTGGAACAGATAGTGATCTGCTAGATGCCAGGTGGTTCGCCTGCTTATTAATATTGTCAGCACAAATCCATTTCCTATGAGATCCAACAGAAATACAATGGTCAAGGCTGCTGGAAGGAAATATCCCAAAAACGTCCCTGCTGGCTCACAAGGCACAGTGTCCAAAGTAGGTGTATAATCCTAGAAACAGAATTGATGAGTTATTAATACTTTACATATAACGTCTTCTTAATACCACATTAAACTTAGAATTTGCAAGGGATCAGTCATGCATTGTAAAGACAATTTCTACATTCTTATTTCTAGATGCTTTTAACATTTAACTGGTTGCCCAGATTAGTATTACTCTACTGTCACCTATACAGCTCTTACTATGTAACTGTCACCCGAGTGCCAATAATACATTGCACTGTGACAACAGGGATACAATAGCATTCTGAATCTAATGCTAGATGCTGGGTTCTCATTTTACCGACCTCAGAAGGATGGAAGGCTGAGTCAACCTTGAGCCGGCTACCTGAATCATGCAGGGATCGAACTTGCAACATTCAGGTTGTAGGTGAAAGCTTACACTCTGCGACACAAGGCATGCTATATGATTAAATGGAGTCTCCCATTCAGGGCCATCATCTATTAGCTATAATAGAGAGTGGCTACAAAGTGCACCTTTTGCTTTGGATGATCCAGTACATTCATGCATTACATAGGCAATCCATTGAGATTTCAATAGGTACTGTATAATATTCACTTTCCCACATGGGAGGATTGAACCTTTGCTCCCAAGTTCTACAGAATGCAATTGATTGTTGGGGGTCCAAGCACTCTGTGAACAACTTATATTGGTTCTAATAAAAAGGCACTGTCCACCGTGGATAACCCCATCCTTAAAATTTGGAACATTTTTGTAAATAAATTTGGGTCTGACAGTCTTACAGAAAAACTGCCTATAAATAAAGCTAAGCTCTAATTGATATTGGCAACAAGGCCCAATTTAAAATACATCTGTCCCTTTCACGATGCCTATTTTTTAATCATGTAGAGTGTGCTTTTAAATACCTATTTTCACTTTTACTTTAATCATAATGACCATAAATTACTTTTAATTGCCAACTATGCTCATTTTGGCTGGAGTGATTTGAAAAAGGCTGGGTGTTTTAGCCAAAACGTTGTTTTCTATGTGGACTTGATTAAAGGAGCATCCTCTGGACATGAGGATGTGAATATTGCACCTGCTTGCTGCTCATGTCTCATTTACGGACTTATCTGGCTTATTGATCCATGGTCAGGATATATACATTGAGCGATCATCTACACCCTGCTTCCCACAGGAATTATGGTATGTGTGTGTGCTGCAGTATATACCTGCTATTAGAACAACAATGGCAACATAGGTCCCGGTTCACTATATGGCTTGAGAAAGAACACCCTCTACCCGAAATGTTGCCTTTTATTTTTGTTGGAACCACCAGTAAAGATTATTGCATGATTTTCAGCAAATAAACCCTGTGTGTGGTCCTTAATCACAATTTGGTCTATCTTGAGTTCTCGGCAGTGGAACTAGTGGATCCAGCAGCACAACTCTCACTTTCTGAGTTCCCTGGGGGTGTACTGGCACACTTTTATTTCTTTTTAGCCATGCATGATCAAAGGCATTTTCCCATCATTTGATTACAGCTGGTTTGCCTTGGTGAAATCACAATCGCACCATGACTTCAAGTTGCCTTGCCACAATTGTAAAATTTCCAACATAGTCTGCTATTTTTTAAGTGCCATCTCACTGTTTTTTCTTTCTAATGGCATAAAATTTAAGTTGGCTTGTCCTGCAATATATGGGTAACTTCTCATCTCCATGTTGCATTAGCCTACAGGGTTGTTTTCCCAACTGGTGGAGGAACACTGAGGCCACTCTCACATGTGCGTTCAGTTAAACGCCGCTTGAAACCGCATAGTTTTACCGTGATTTTGAGCTGCATTTTTGAGCACATAGTACAGTGTTTGACAGCGCTTTTTTAAAACACCCCATCATTATGGGTGATGGGAAGCGTTAAAAAATGCAAAAAAAACACTGCAAAATAGAACAGACAGAGCTTGAAGATCGCGGTGTTACAAATGTCGCGTTCAAGCACTGCTCTGCGAAGCCCCATTGAAATCAATGGTGGCATTGTACCGTGATCAGTGCGGCACTCGAGGCGCATATTAATCACGTTAAAAAGCGGTAAGTGTAACAGCTGCCTAAACACCTTTGATTTTTTTTCTCTTTTGCATTTTTAGTTTGCATTAGCAATAATGTTCACTGCACATTTTTCACCTTTTGTCACTTTTATCTCTTTGCACAAAAAAGTTGGCAATAATTTGATTTCATTTAAAAATGTAAAACAAAATGTGCACAAAATTGATATAATATAAATGCACAAAAATGACAAAGGGCATGCAAAAACAAATTTACATAATGTAAATCTATAATTGTTTTAACTAATAAAGTTATTTAAATGACAAAAAATTATAAAAAATAGCTATAATATAAATAAGTAAAAAATCGGAAGTTGAAATGATAGTAGTAATAATAAAAGAAATGATAACAAATAATAAAAATACAAAACAATGCTGTATTATTCTCCTCTTTCCTAGATTATTGCTGGCAGCTAGGGGATTAGGTAGCCGTGGATGAAAATTGTTGCCGATTGTAGGTTTGACATAAAAAAAGAAATCTGTATCTTATTACAACTGGAGAAACATGCAGTTTTTGTAGTTTGGCAGCTGTCATAGAAACTGAAGGATCCATTGGGTGGTATTCAAGTTCCTACAGTTTTCATAATATTTTCATGTGGCTGTCAAGTATATCAATAATAAAGAAAAAGAAAAAGTTTCAGCGATATACAAAAACTTCTACTGAATTTGTCACATTACAAAAGCCCCTGTCAAATGTTTGTTTTGCAGCATTCTTCTAGTACTTTTCATACCTATATTATAGCTGCAACATTTGGAAATAATCTTGCGTGTAGAGTATGTAGACATACTTACAGAATAGTCATCTGTGCTGGTCGTAGTATCAAACTCCGGAATGTTCATGATAATTTCCTTTGAAAATCACTTCAGAGTAAGAAACCTTCACATGCAGATGCATCTGTTTCTTAAAGGATGACTGTGAGATACCTCAACATCAGGAATGCCTTGTCTAGAAAAAGGAAGTGGTCAGAAAACAAATTCATAGAATATAATTTAAATGAGATTCTAGTTACTGAACTGAAAATAATGAAAAAAAGTATTTCACTCGTAACCTGCGTTATATGGGGCTCCACATGTAAACAGAACATTTTACTAAAAAAATACATAAACAAATGCAAGACACATAAATGGGGTCAGATTGAATGAAATTATCGTCTGTTACCATATGGTGGTTGATGGTCCTCCCGGGGCGGCGGTGTATGGGGTCCCGTGTTCAGGGCACATCCCCCTGGCTTGCTGTTCGGCTACAGGGGGCGTGGGTGCCTGGCCGGCATGATGCTGGTGGCACACGCGCACCTGTGAGTGCAGCTGCCGTGCACGAGCTCCCTTTTATTATCTTCTGTTGGAAGTTGGCTAAGAGTAGCATTAGAGATGAGCAAAGTTTTGAAAATCTGACAACACGGTGGCTGGCTGGTTAGCACTGTTGCCTTACAGCACTAGGGTCCCAGGTTCAAATCTGACCAAGAACAACATCTGCATGGAGTTTGAATGTTCTCCAAAGTGATGTAAAGCAATAATATATGTGCTATATAAATAAATGTGATTGTTATGAAGCACATGGAGAAGCTCCAACCTCAATGCAGATGTTGTCAGAATTAAACCTAGGACCACAGGACTGGCGCCACCTTCTTTTTTCAGTATGTTCAAGTTCGCACATTTAGCACAATTCAATCCAAAACAGGGTTTAACTGGTTCAGCTCACTCAACACGAATTAGCATCCCATGTCTGGGTTTAATGCATTGCTCCAAGACATACTTTGAAAGATGTCCAAAGGCTGAATTTGCAGGACTCCGTCATAATGAATACTGCAATAGATTATATGATATTAGGCAAAAAAGATCAGTAAGAATGGTGACACTCTTGTCTTTGGGTTCTGTCGGGTATTCCAGAGTGAACTGAATGAGCAAACAAATCCAATCTGGTTAACAGACATTAGTGGCGCTGTTCTAAAAAAAATGCTGACTTTTTAAAATATCATAAACCACCTTTACTAATTAGCTATGTACCTTACTCTGTTAGAGATATCTGAGAGCCTATATTGGGTCTAACTTTAAAGGGTTTATCCAGAATTAGAAAAACATTCTTCCAAAAACAGCACCACATCTGCTCACAGGTTGTGTGTGGTATTGCAGATCAGCTCCATTCACTTCAGTGGAGCTGATGTAGAACACCAGTCACAACTAGTGGACATGTGTAGCACTGTTTCTGGAAGAAAGCAGACATGTTTTTCTAATCCTAGGCAACCCCTTTAAGGAGTATAGTCCCATTTCTGGGCTAATAATTATTGTACCTTGAAAATGTGTAATAATTTCAGTTATTAAAGCACCCATTGAAGCCATGTTGTTGTGATGGGTCTGTGGACTGAGGTTTTACATACTAGCTGTACAATCTTCATTCACATCTGTTAAAGCCACAGAAACCAACATACTCTACTAATCTTGTGTAGTTTTGTTTGTGTGGCTTCAAAACTGTAGTTAAAATGCTTGTGGTAGTGAAACGGCTATGAACTAGAAGCAGGTTATGTGACCTTCAACTCTTAAAGGTCATCTGTTGTATGATTGTAACCGCAATGTGTGTGTTTTATGGTATTGCAGAATTGTATCAGCAAGAAGTCACACACAGATGGATATGGGTAAAATTTCCACCATACTTCTCCTACTCCCTCCTGCTTAGGCTGCTTTTGAAAATCGCACGAGATTTGTGTGTTGCAAGACGCACGAATATGAACTCCATTCCTTTGATAGGGGTTATACACATCAGCATCACATAGCGTTGCAGGAAAAAGTCACAACATGTCTTACCTTTGGGCTTCCCTCAGAATGCCTTGCCTATTGTTGCAAGGTGCATGCGAGTTTTTCCATTTAAAACAATGGGAGACACTCCGCGACCCTCCGCCACAGCTGTCAGCCGCGCCAGAGGATCGCTACTTCCCTGAAGTGATGCGAGGCGTTTTCAACATAAAAACGCCTTGCATCCATGGAGAAATCGCATGTTGCTGAGTGCGATGTCGGGCTGAGTTTCACGGTCCAGTATCACACTCGCCCATGTGAAATTAGCCTTAGGGCTTGTTCACATGCGCATTTTTATTTTCCATTTAGCTGTGCCATCTGAGGAGCGGCCAAATGGAAAGCAACAGTTCCCTTTAAGTTCCCATTGATTTCCGAGGGAACTAAAGTGCTCGAATTCAGCTCAGTGTGCCTCCGCTCCATTTATGGGCTCCATGCAGACAACCATAGACGTAGATACGCTCGTGATAGCGTGACGTATATGCACTATGAAGGGAGCGGTATCGCACATTTTACTGTACTTTTCTACAGAGACCATTTACATCGGCGCGGGACACACCAGCGCTATGATTTAACAGGCTCTGCAGCCTAATTAGTCTCTGGTGTTACCGATTTCCCCGCAAAATCATGTAGTATTGTGAACGATTTCATGGAGATTGGGTGCGCACCCCCATAGATTCCTATGAGGCCTCTGCTGCACACAAAAATAGAGCATGTTGCGTATTATTTTCCATAATTTGCGTTTTGCGCATGCAGATTATGAGCACGCAAAAACACCAGTGTGAAGGAACCCTTCATTTCAGTTTTTTAAATGGAGAACCGCTGCTGCAAAACCCGCGGTGGCTTTGAAGCGGCTCGGCCGCTTGCTCTTCCGCTGCGGCCGGCGCTCCTATAGAGGAGACCGTGCCCGAGCAGAAAAAAAAATGGACATGCTGCAGTCGGCAAATCCGCGCCGCTGCGACGGCTTCTGCTGGCTGAGCCACAGCGGATTTGTCATCCCGTGTGGATGAGATTTCTGAGAAATCTTGTCCACATGGCTGGCTAATCCCGGGATTTCCACAGGGCAAATCCGCCTTGTGTGAACCCAGCCTTAGGGTTCTTCCTCAGGCTTAATGAAATAGATCCGAAGAAGCATGTATATATATATATATATATATATATATATATATACACATATATATATATATATTCACATACTTATGACAAAGCACAGACATGGAAGTGATTAATTTGCACTTAAAAGAATACCACAACAGGATGAGTAGAGAAATAAATAAATAGTCCACTTATAAAGAGGTTAAGGTTTTATGGTCCCTGAATTAGTGTTAGGGGGTCACCAGGCCTGTGTGTTAACTCTGCTACAGATTTCTAATCTGTGTATAGAGAAAACAGTGAAGTAACACCAACGGAATGACAAAGAGAACCTGGAAAGTATAGAATAACTGCTCTAGGAACTCTGTGGATCCCATGTACACTACCGTTCAAAAGTTTGGGGTCACATTGAAATGTCCTTATTTTTGAAGGAAAAGCACTGTACTTTTCAATGAAGATAACTTTAAACTAGTCCTAACTTTAAACAAATGCACTCTATACATTGCTAATGTGGTAAATGACTATTCTAGCTGCAAATGTCTGGTTTTTTGTGCAATATCTACAAAGGTGTATAGAGGCCCATTTCCAGCAACTATCACTCCAGTGTTCTAATGGTACAATGTGTTTGCTCATTGGCTCAGAAGGCTAATTGATGATTAGAAAACCCTTGTGCAATCATGTTCACACATCTGAAAACAGTCTAGCTCGTTACAGAAGCTACAAAACTGACCTTCCTGTGAGCAGATTGAGTTTCTGGAGCATCACATTTGTGGGGTCAATTAAACGCTCAAAATGGCCAGAAAAAGAGAACTTTCATCTGAAACTCGACAGTCTATTCTTGTTCTTAGAAATGAAGGCTATTCCATGCGAGAAATTGCTAAGAAATTGAAGATTTCCTACAACGGTGTGTACTACTCCCTTCAGAGGACAGCACAAACAGGCTCTAACCAGAGTAGAAAAAGAAGTGGGAGGCCGCGTTGCACAACTAAGCAAGAAGATAAGCACATTAGAGTCTCTAGTTTGAGAAACAGACGCCTCACAGGTACCCAACTGGCATCTTCATTAAATAGTACCCGCAAAACACCAGTGTCAACATCTACAGTGAAGAGGCGGCTGCGGGATTTTGGGCTTCAGGGCAGAGTGGCAAAGAAAAAGCCATATCTGAGACGGGCCAATAAAAGAAAAAGATTAAGATGGGCAAAAGAACACAGACATTGGACAGAGGAAGACTGGAAAAAAGTGTTGTGGACGGATGAATCCAAGTTTGAGGTGTTTGGATCACAAAGAAGAACGTTTGTGAGACGCAGAACAAATGAAAAGATGCTGGAAGAATGCCTGACGCCATCTGTTAAGCATGGTGGAGGTAATGTGATGGTCTGGGGTTGCTTTGGTGCTGGTAAGGTGGGAGATTTGTACAGGGTAAAAGGGATTCTGAATAAGGAAGGCTATCACTCCATTTTGCAACGCCATGCCATACCCAGTGGACAGCGCTTGATTGGAACCAATTTCATCCTACAACAGGACAATGACCCTAAACACACCTCCAAATTGTGCAAGAACTATTTACAGCAGAAGCAGGCAGCTGGTATTCTATCGGTAATGGAGTGGCCAGCGCAGTCACCAGATCTGAACCCCATTGAGCTGTTGTGGGAGCAGCTTGACCGTATGGTACGCCAGAAGTGCCCATCCAACCAATCCAACTTGTGGGAGATGCTTCTAGAAGCGTGGGGTGCAATTTCTCAAGCTTACCTCAACAAATTAACAGCTAGAATGTCAAAGGTGTGCAATGCTGGAATTGCTGCAAAAGGAGGATTCTTTGACGAAAGCAAAGTTTGATGTAAAAACAATGTTATTTCAAATACAAATCATTATTTCTAACCTTGTCAATGTCTTGACTCTATTTATTATTCATTTCACAACGCATGGTGGTGAATAAGTGTGACTTTTCATGGAAAACACAAAATTGTTTGGGTGACCCCAAACTTTTGAACGGTAGTGTATGTCCTAGTGTAAAAAGCTTAAAGGTAATCTGTCACCTCGGAAAACAGCACGGTGAACTTAAAATTATGGTGCTATTCCGGGAGGTGTTGGGGATGTAGTTTTTATACTTGTGTGCTCTCCCGTTCCCACAGTGTTTTCTGCTGAAGATTGCACCTTGCGCGCACCTCCCATAGACTTCTATGGGAGAGCGCAGATGGCTCTTTGAAAAGAGTCAGATATTCATGCGGAGCGCAATCTTCAGAGGGGGAAAGAGGGGTGTGAGTGAGTATAAGGTCTCCTTCACATGGGCGTATACGCAAATACGCTCGCCTCAGAGTAGTGTATTTGCGCAGTGAACAAGGTTGATTTGTACACATGTCTGCTCGTAGTACTGTACATTTTGCGCACGCTGGGCCAGTTTATATACGCGCGCCACACATTTCTCCCCTAACTTAAAAGGCTATTAAACATAATTAGGTCCCCATGCGTTCTCTTCTTCACCGAATCCTGCAGCACATTGCACATTCGCGCACCTCCCTTCCACTTCTTTGGTGTGTAAATATGCAGGAAAATAGAACAGGTCTTATTTTTTGTGCAGATGAGAAATGTGCGTGCAAAAAAAGGAAATGAGAAGAAACCCATTGAAATCAATGCAAGCAAATATGTCCATGTGAAACCACCCTACAGCCAACAGCTATTGAAGACGAACAATCACTTTTATCGAAATCAGTGGGCATCATATCACCCTCTATTGGCTTTCCATGCCCTGACAGGTAACATAAACACCCCTTTATAGTAGTCGCAGACCTTGTTGAAATTATTAGTGTAACTTCATAGTATAAGATACGATAAAATACTCCACCCTGCTGACCTTTCATCTACTGACAGCTCTTTAATATGCATTTGTTCACCACTTCCTCATCTCTTTAAAAAAAAAAATCTCCCCAAAATATTCACTATTTCCTGATCTGCATCTGTAGCAAATGACAAAGGCGAAGCGGGATTACGGACAGACCCCATCAAAAAGGGATTCAATGTGCATAAATAGCAACACATGCAGAGAGAATCTGGACTTAAAGAAGTAATAGCATCAGCTTTTGCCAAGTTTCCACGCTGTAGCACTGCCGAGTTTGTTGGTGTAGTAGAGTTGAGTTAGTCATTTTGAACAATTCACAGATAATCTAAATATATTCTAACTTATTTTACAATTTATATTTAGAAAGTTCTCGCTTATCTCTTTAAAAATAAATGTGCAACTACAATATAGACCATTGTAATTCTTTAAGCTGGTCACCATCTGATGAGGGAATAATATAAAGGAACTTTGTAACTGCTCATTAGAGCTTCGCAGTCCCTGATTGAAACATTTTTCCAATTATATGATTTCTATATAGCAAGTATTTATGGACAGCACACTGAGCCATTACTGGTCCAAATTACTGGGCAACTGTTACCCATTCAAGTCAATGGGTTCCTCCAAAAAATGGAGCGCACACGGAGGACATTTTTGTGGCCGCCTTTTTTAATGGATCATTACTAGAGATGAGTGAGCACCAAAATGCTCGGGTGCTCGTTACTCGGGACGAAATTTTCGCGATGCTTGAGGGTTCGTTTCGAGTAACGAACCCTATTGAAGTCAATGGGCGACCCGAGCATTTTTGTATATCGCCGATGCTCACTAAGGTTTCCATTTGTGAAAATCTGGGCAATTCAAGAAAGTGATGGGAACGACACAGAAACGGATAGGGCAGGCGAGGGGCTACATGTTGGGCTGCATCTCAAGTTCCCAGGTCTGACTATTAAGCCACAATAGCGGCAAGAGTGCCCCCCCCCTTCCCAACAATTTTTACTTCTGAAAAACCCTCATTAGCAATGCATACCTTAACTAAGCACCACACTAGCTTCAACAAAGCACAATCACTGCCTGCATGACACTCCGCTGCCACTTCTCCTGGGTTACATGCTGCCCAACCCCCCCTGCACGACTCAGTGTCCACAGCGCACACCAAAGTGTCCCTGCGCAGCCTTCAGCTGCCCCCATGCCACACCACCCTCATATCTATTTATAAGTGCGTCTGCCATGAGGAGGAACTGCAGAGGGTTGGCACGGCTAGGCAGCGACCCTCTTTAAAAGGGGCGGGGCGATAGCCCACAATGCTGTACAGAAGCAATGAGAAATCCAATCCTGTGCCACCTCCATCTGGAGCTGCACACGTGGGCATAGCAATGGGGAACCTATGTGCCACACACTATTCATTCTGTCAAGGTGTCTGCATGTCCCAGTCAGACCGCAGTTTTTTATAAATAGTCACAGGCAGGTACAACTCCGCAATGGGAATTCCGTGTGCACCCACAGCATGGGTGGCTCCCTGGAACCCACCGGCTGTACATAAATGTATCCCATTGCAGTGCCCTGGACAGCAGAGCTAACGTCAGATTAAATGCAGGTGGGCTTCGGCCCACACTGCATGCCCCAGTCAGACTGGGGTTCTTTATAAGTAGACACATGCAGTTACAACTCCGTGTGGACCGACAGCATGGGTGGGTGCCAGGAAGCCACCGGCGGTACATAAATATATCCCATTGCATTGCCCAGCACAGCTGAGGTAATGTCATGTTTAAGGCAGGTGGGCTTCAGCCCACACTGCATGCCCCAGTCAGACTGGGGTTCTTTAGAAGTGGACACATGCAGTTACAACTCCGTGTGGACCGACAGCATGGGTGGCTCCCTGGAACCCACCGGCGGTGCATAAATATATCCCATTGCATTGCCCATCACAGCTGAGGTAATGTCATGTTAAATGCAGGTGGGCTTCGGCCCACACTGCATGCCCCAGTCAGACTGGGGTTCTTTAGAAGTGGACACATGCAGTTACAACTCAGTGTGGACCGACAGCATGGGTGGGTGCCAGGAAGCCACCGGCGGTACATAAATATATCCCATTGCATTGCCCATCGCAGCTGAGGTAATGTCATGTTAAATGCAGGTGGGCTTCGGCCCACACTGCATGCCCCAGTCAGACTGGGGTTCTTTAGAAGTGGACACATGCAGTTACAACTCCGTGTGGACCGGCAGCATGGGTGGGTGCCAGGAAGCCACCGGCGGTACATAAATATATCCCATTGCATTGCCCATCACAGCTGAAGTAATGTCATGTTTAATGCAGGTGGGCTTCGGTCCACACTGCATGCCCCAGTCAGACTGGGGTTCTTTAGAAGTGGACACATGCAGTTACAACTCCGTGTGGACCGACAGCATGGGTGGCTCGCTCCCTGGAACCCACCGGCGGTACATAAATATATCCCATTGCAGTGCACAGCACAGCTGAGGTAATGTCAGCTTTAATGCAGGTGGGCAAAAAATTAATTGGATTACACTGTAGGCGATTGCCCCAAAAAATTGGTGTACCAACAGTACTAATGTGCCTCAGAAAAATTGCCCATGCCCAACCAAGAGGGCAGGTGAAACCCATTTATCGCTTTGGTTAATGTGGCTTAATTTGTAACTAGGCCTGGAGGCAGCCCAGTTAAAATAAAAATTGGTTCAGGTGCAAGTTTCAACGCTTTAATGAGCATTGAAACGTATAAAAATTGTTTACAAAAATTATATGACTGAGCCTTGTGGGCCTAAGAAAAATTGCCCATTCGGCGTGATTACGTGAGGTTTCAGGAGGAGGAGCAGCAGGAGGAGGATGAATATAATACACAGATTGATGAAGCTAAAAGGTCCCCGTTTTTGATGGTGATAGAGAACGATGCTTCCATCCGCGGGTGCAGCCTACGTATTGTTTAGGTATCGCTGCTGTCCGCTGGTGGAGAAGAAAAGTCTGGGGAAATCGAGGCTTTGTTCATCTTTATGAGTGTAAGCCTGTCGGCACTGTCGGTTGACAGGCGGGTACGCTTATCCGTGATGATTCCCCCAGCCGCACTAAACACCCTCTCTGACAAGACGCTAGCCGCAGGACAAGCAAGCACCTCCATGGCATAGAACGCGAGTTCAGGCCACGTGTCCAGCTTCGACACCCAGTAGTTGTAGGGGGCAGAGGCGTCACGGAGGATGGTCGTGCGATCGGCTACGTACTCCCTCACCATCCTTTTACAGTGCTCCCGCCGACTCAGCCTTGACTGGGGAGCGGTGACACAGTCTTGCTGGGGAGCCATAAAGCTGTCAAAGGCCTTAGAGAGTGTTCCCCTGCCTGTGCTGTACATGCTACCTGATCTCCGTGCCTCCCCTGCTACCTGGCGCTCGGAACTGCGCCTTCTGCCACTAGCGCTGTCAGATGGGAATTTTACCATCAGCTTGTCCGCCAGGGTCCTGTGGTATAGCATCACTCTCGAACCCCTTTCCTCTTCGGGTATGAGAGTGGAAAGGTTCTCCTTATACCGTGGGTCGAGCAGTGTGTACACCCAGTAATCCGTAGTGGCCAGAATGCGTGTAACGCGAGGGTCACGAGAAAGGCATCCTAACATGAAGTCAGCCATGTGTGCCAGGGTACCTGTATGCAACACATGGCTGTCCTCACTAGGAAGATCACTTTCAGGATCCTCCTCCTCCTCCTCAAGCCATACACGCTGAAAGGATGACAGGCAAGCAGCATGGGTACCCTCAGCAGTGGGCCAAGCTGTCTCTTCCCCCTCCTCCTCATGCTCCTCCACCTCCTCCTCCTCAATGCGCTGAGATATAGACAGGAGGGTGCTCTGACTATCCAGCAACATACTGTCTTCCCTCGCCTCCGTTTCCGAGCACAAAGCGTCTGCCTTTATGCTTTGCAGGGAACTTCTCAAGAGGCATAGCAGAGGAATGGTGACGCTAATGATTGCAGCATCGCCGGTCACCATCTGGGTAGACTCCTCAAAGTTTCCAAGGACCTGGCATATGTCTGCCAACCAGGCCCACTCTTCTGTAAAGAATTGAGGAGGCTGACTCCCACTGCGCCGCCCATGTTGGAGTTGGTATTCCACTATAGCTCTACGCTGCTCATAGAGCCTGGCCAACATGTGGAGGGTAGAGTTCCACCGTGTGGGCACGTCGCACAGCAGTCGGTGCACTGGCAGATTAAACCGATGTTGCAGGGTGCGCAGGGTGGCAGCATCCGTGTGGGACTTGCGGAAATGTGCGCAGAGCCGGCGCACCTTTCCGAGCAGGTCTGACAAGCGGGGGGAGCTTTTCAGAAAGCGCTGAACCACCAAATTGAAGACGTGGGCCAGTCATGGCACGTGCGTGAGGCTGCCGAGCTGCAGAGCCGCCACCAGGTTACGGCCGTTGTCACACACGACCATGCCCGGTTGGAGGCTCAGCGGCGCAAGCCAGCGGTCAGTCTGCTCTGTCAGACCCTGAAGCAGTTCGTGGGCCGTGTGCCTCTTCTCTCCTAAGCTGAGTAGTTTCAGCACGGCCTGCTGACGCTTGCCCACCGCTGTGCTGCCACACCGCGCGACACCGACTGCTGGCGACGTGCTGCTTCTGACACATCTTGATTGCGAGACAGAGGTTGCGTAGGAGGAGGAGGAGGGTGGTTTAGTGGAGGAAGCATACACCGCCGCAGATACCACCACCGAGTTGGGGCCCGCAATTCTGGGGGTGGGTAGGACGTGAGCGGTCCCAGGCTCTGACTCTGTCCCAGCCTCCACTAAATTCACCCAATGTGCTGTCAGGGAGATACAGTGGCCCTGCCCACCTGTGCTTGTCCACGTGTCCGTTGCTAAGTGGACCTTGGCAGTAACCGCGTTGGTGAGGGCGCGTACAATGTTGCGGGAGACGTGTTCGTGCAGGGCTGGGACGGCACATCGGGAAAAGTAGTGGCGACTGGGAACCGAGTAGCGCGGGGCCGCCGCCGCCATCATGCTTTTGAAAGCGTCCGTTTCCACAAGCCTATACGGCAGCATCTCCAGGCTGATCAATTTGGCTATGTGCACGTTTAACGCTTGAGCGTGCGGGTGCGTGGCGGCGTACTTGCGCTTGCGCTCAAACACTTGCGCTAGCGATGGCTGGACGGTGCACTGAGAGACATTGGTGGATGGGGCCGAGGACAGCGGAGGTGAGGGTGTGGGTGCAGGCCAGGAGACGGTAGTGCCTGTGTCCTGAGAGGGGGGTTGGATCTCAGTGGCAGGTTGGGGCACAGGGGGAGAGGCAGTGGTGCAAACCGGAGGCGGTGAACGGCCTTCGTCCCACCTTGTGGAGTGCTTGGCCATCATATGTCTGTGCATGCTGGTGGTGGTGAGGCTAGTGGTGGTGGCTCCCCGGCTGATCTTGGCACAACAAAGGTTGCACACCACTGTTCGTCGGTCGTCTGCAGTCTCAGTGAAAAACTGCCAGACCTTTGAGCACCTAGGCCTCTGCAGGGTGGCATGGCGCGAGGGGGCGCTTTGGGAAACAGTTGGTGGATTATTCGGTCTGGCCCTGCCTCTACCCCTGGCCACCGCCCTGGCTCTTCCAACCTGCCCTGCTGCTGCACTTGCCTCCCCCTCTGAAGACCTGTCCTCAGTAGGCTTAGCAAACCAGGTGGGGTCAGTCACCTCATCGTCCTGCTGCTCTTCCTCCGAGTCCTCTGTGCGCTCTTCCCTCGGACTTACTCCAATTACTACTACCTGAGTGATAGACAACTGTGTCTCATCGTCATCGTCCTCCTCACCCACTGAAAACTCTTGAGACAGTTGCCGGATGTCCCCAGCCTCAACCCCCGGACCCCGGGAACTTTCCAAAGGTTGGGCATCGGTCACGACAAACTCCTCCGGTGGGAGAGGAACCATTGCTGCCCATTCTGGGCAGGGGCCCGGGAACAGTTCTTGGGAGTCTGCCTGCTCCTCAGAATGTGTCATTGTAATGGAGTGAGGAGGCTGGGAGGAAGGAGGAGCAGCAGCCAGAGGATTCAGAGTTGCAGCAGTGGACGGCGCAGAACTCTGGGTGGTCGATAGATTGCTGGATGCACTTTCTGCCATCCACGACAGGACCTGCTCACGCTGCTCATTTTCTAATAAAGGTCTACCGCGTGGACCCATTAATTGTGAGATGAATATGGGGGCGCCAGAAACGTGCCTTTCTCCTAATCCCGCAGCAGTCGGCTGCGATACACCTGGATCAGGAGCTCGGCCTGTGCCCACACCCTGACTTGGGCCTCCGCGTCCTCGCCCGCGTCCACGTCCTACAGGCCTACCCCTACCCCTCAGCATGGTGTATTACCAGTAGTGCAGAAACAGAACGCTGTAATTAAATGTGCCGCTTATTGGCCTGTGGTTGGAGGCTGACTTCGCTTACGGAATGCACAGCAGAGCCAGGAAAGAATTTTGCGCAAGCCCGCTGTAACACTTAGCTGGCTGCGTATTAATTAGGACTACTACCCCCAGCAGAGATGCAGTACAGTCAGGACGGTCACAGGCAGCCCAAATATATCTTTTTTTCCCAAATTTTTTTGGAAAAGCCCACTGCCTATATAGACAGTATATGTCTTTCACGTTTTTCACTGTCCCTGCCTCAGCACTACTGGCCCTATACTAGGTAAAATTACTGCAGTGCAGACTGTTTCCCTCTGGACAGGATGACAGCAATGATGTAACGGGCAACGCAGAGCCAGGAAAGAATTTTGCGCAAGCCCGCTGTAACACTTAGCTGGCTGCGTATTAATTAGGACTACTACCCCCAGCAGAGACGCAGTACAGTCAGGACGGTCACAGGCAGCCCAAATATATTTTTTTGTCCCAAATTCTTTTGGAAAAGCCCACTGCCTATATAGACAGTATATGTCTTTCACGTTTTTCACTGTCCCTGCCTCAGCACTACTGACCCTATACTATGTAAAATTATTGCAGATTAAGGACGCAATGCTCTGCACGGCCGATATACAGAAGAAAAAAAAAAGGTGCAACACTGCAAAAAGCAGCCTAAACAGTACTGCACACGGTCAGATGTGGCCCTAAGAAGGACCGTTGGGGTTCTTGAAGCCTAAAATCACTCCAAACACTCTCCCTATAGCAGCTCCAGCATCAGCAGCACTTTCCCTGAGCTATGTCAGAATGCATCTGTGGCGAGCCGCGGGTGGGGACGATTTATATACTTGGGTGACACCTGATCTCGCCAGCCACTCACTGCAGGGGGGGTGGTATAGGGCTTGAACATCGCAGGGGGAAGTTGTAATGCCTTCCCTGTCTTTCTATTGGCCAGAAAAGCGCGCAAACGTCTCAGAGATGAAAGTGAAAGTAACTCGAACATCGCGTGGTACTCGTCTCGAGTAACGAGCATCTCGAACACGCTAATACTCGAACGAGTATCAAGCTCGGACGAGTACGTTCGCTCATCTCTAATCATTACAATATTAGAAAAAAATGGGCCTGTTGCTGTTTTTTTTGTGTGCCAGAAGAATAGTGGATGAAAGAAAGAAGTAAAAACAAAGTGAAAGAGAGTTCAAGAATTCTGATCCTGCGCCATCCAGCAGCGGGAGCCGGCTGCTACTGATAGCCCGCCTCCCGCTGCAACATCGGGGGTGCATGAGGACAGCTACCCGTGCTGTTAAGCCCCTGCGTGCCACAATCTATGTAGATCGCGGCATGTAAATTGTTCACAGAGGAAGGGCACTCCCTCTTTGATGTCATCGGACCCCTACGATGTAATCACGGATGGCCGACGGGTTGCCATGGCAAGAGGACACCAGATACAGGCATCCTGCTTTGCCATTGCCTATGATCGCTATTATAAGCGATAAGGCATTACAGTACATAAGTCCTGCGATGCCTTACCATAGTGATAATAGCAGCTATGGTTCAGGTCCCCTTCAGGGAGATACAGAGTGTAAAGGACTAAAAGAAATAGTGTTATAAAAAACATTTAAAAAAATAATTTGAAAAAATCCTATTTGTATGAAAAAAAATAAAAATGTAAGAAAAAACCCACATATGTGGTATCATCGTGTCCATAACGACCTGTATTATAATTTGAGCACACTAATTATCCTGCGCAGTGAAAAATGAAAAAAGAACGGAGGCAAAATGTTTATTTTATTCGTTTTACCTCCCAAAAAGCACAATAAAAGCAATTAAAATAGCCATATGTACCCCAAATGGTACAAATAAAAACTACAGCTCGTGATGCAAAAAAAAACAAGCCCCCACAGAGCTCCATCCATGAAAAAATAAAAGTTATGCGACCTTGAATGCAACAATGCAAAAATAATTATAAATTCCAAACAAAAATTGGTTTTAGGGCGCCTACCCACTGGCGATTTGCGTTTCTCTGCGTTTTGCGTTTTTTCTCAAGAGCAATTAGAATTGAATGTACTCCCACCCACTGACGTTTTGCGTTGTGTTGCGTGGCGTTTTTTAACATAGGAACTGTCAGTTGCATATGTGTCCTTATTTTTCTTCTAATGCACCCATGAAAGTCAATGGAAATTAATGGAAACGCCGCGAAAACGCCGCGAAAAACGCCGCGAAAACGCGGCGTTTTTCACTCACGGAAATCGCAAACGCCAGTGGGTGGGCGCCCTTATTGTGCAAAAGTGGAAAAATTTTAAAAAATTATAATGTTTTTGGTATTGTTTTAATCGTACCAACCCGCAGAAAAAATGTATTGTGTCTTTAAGGGCTTTTTCATACGTGTGTATATACACTGTCCCTCCCACTCACCAGCTCTCATCTTCTCTCCTCCCCTCCAAGCGGTTTGCA
The DNA here is from genome assembly GCF_035609145.1 of Eleutherodactylus coqui. Classification (NCBI taxonomy): domain Eukaryota; kingdom Metazoa; phylum Chordata; class Amphibia; order Anura; family Eleutherodactylidae; genus Eleutherodactylus; species Eleutherodactylus coqui. The sequence goes on from NC_089842.1 coordinate 93,120,386, forward strand.
ATTGGAGTGGGTGGGATTGCGCGTGGCTAAGCTTCCCCTGGGCCCTTCTCTTTAGCCAGCAATGGGAGTGGGCAGGACAGAACGGAGCTTAGCTCCGCCCCCATCCCCGCCCCTCCCATTGCAAACAAGGAGTGGAGGAGAGAGACAGAGAGCTGCTGAGTGGGAGGAAAGGGGGGGCTGTTTAGATGGAAGCGTATATCAGCCGGCCGTGAAAACACCGGCCGATATACGCTCATGGGAATAAGCCCTAATGCTGTATGATTGACGGTGTAAAAAAAAAAAAAACAATGGCAGAATTGATGTGTTTTCTCTCCCTGCTCTCAAAATAAAAATACTAAAAGTTTTATAATACATTATATGCACCCAAAAATGGTACCAATAAAAACAACAGTTTGCCACGCAATAAACAAGTCCTCATACAGCCGTGTCGACAGAAAAATAAAAAAGTTATGGCTCTTGAAAAGTGGAAATGAAAATCCCCCCAAAATCATTGCGTCCTTAAGCCCAAAATAGGCCATGTCCTTAAGGGGTTAAAAGGGTTGTTCAGGACTATGGGTGTTCTTTCATGGGCGTCCACTGCTCAAGATCCCCACCAATCAACTGATTCCCAATGCTGCTGTTAACACGGACAGCACAGGAAGCAGACTGCACTTTCTGTAGTGCCGCAAACCAGGTTGGCATTGCAGGCACAGCTTCCATTGACTTTAACCAAACTGGGCCACTGCAATGTTGTCAGCACTATCTTCTTCCAACGCTGACTACATTGACAGTGACACCAGGAATCTGCTGACTGGCAGGGATTCCGAGTGCCTAACCACCGCTAATCAGCTATTAATGGCCCATAGTCCCATACAATGCCTTTAAAGCTTTAGACTGGTGGGGAGCAAGCTTCATACAGGGTTCATGGTAGCCTTAATCTGCCTCTAGTCAGGACGCATGTGACGTGGACGTCATATTAGGGGTCTGAAAAGGACACTGTTCAGCAGTGTTAGAGTGGTGTAAAGGACTTGGGATTTGATAATTTTTTTTAAGATTAAGTCTGGTTTGGCCTTAGGTCGGAGAACTGGGGTAAAACATAATGATATTGTTTTATATGTACTCAGTTGAGTGAACGTGACTATGTTGGTAATTATTTCCGAATTTGGGGCCCCTCTTTTAATTTCACCCAGGATCACACTTTGTTTACAACTGGCCCTGGCGGTGAGAGCTGTAATGTATCATCAGACTGAGTGGTTAGCTCAGTGGAGTCTGTTGGGGCCGTGAGAATACCAAGTTTGGGAACTAGTGGTGGGGCAATTTGTACTGAGCTCAAACTCACAGAATGCTGTAGTTTGGTTCTGTTGGGGGTACTACCCCATCCCTGTGCCCAGTGAGATAGTTGCATTGAGGACTAATTGCCCTGCTTGCATGAGATATGGACTGGCAGTACAGTCCTGAACTAGACTAGATTGGGTCAAGTAGACAGTGTGAGGGGTAGCATAGAGAGAAGCCGTCAGAGTGAGGGCTGCCCTGCAGAGTGGTCTGAGCAGTGAGGTTGCATGCCAAACAGAGAAAGTGAGAGAGGCAGAACCCTGGGCACTGTGCAATGCTTTATCTTCCCTTTGGTGGGGTGATGCTGAAGACAAATTGTACATTTACAGCCAGAAGGCCAAACAAATTATAGCTGGTTGTAGGAGTCCAAGCAAATGGATACTTTGTGATCAGAATATTCCCAAGTAGTCCTTTTTACAAGTAGGAATTATCCATAGGGGAGAAAGTCGTTCCTTGGTGCATGAGGGGGTCAAAAGGCTTTTTGCCACATACTAAGACCGCAATACTATAAATGGCACATACAGTAGTACGTGGAGCCCTAGAATACATCCAGGAGCTTCAAAATATGTCTCTGGTGTGCAAAACCCACATGAAGCTTATACCCAGTTAAAAGACATGCCAAGAATAACTATCACCGAAGAAGACTACTTTTGCATTTGTTCAGTTCCTTGTGGCTGCCACTAACACATGGACTTCCCTATTCAAGCCGAGTGATGTTTATATGAGGAAGGAAAATGGTTAACAACTCTCTTTGTGGAATAGCACGCCATCCTCTTGTGGTTCATTCGCCCCATTTTCACACTACATACATGGCCTTTCACTTATCTATACTTCAACATCTGGTCAGGAACACCACTATGTCTCACAAGTCATTTGTCTTCAAGAAAAAAGTTCAGTACGGTGTTAGCCAGTAGAGCAAAATGTGATTGTTCTCAGGAAGAGAAACCAAGTAATCTTGTAGATATGATACCTTTTAATGGCCAACAAAAAGACATGATGTTGAAGCGAGCTTTCGAACATACTTATGGTTCATCCTCAGGCAAGGTGGAATAAATCCGAAGAGGCATATATACCCTGTTTCCCCCAAAATAAGCTCTAATTTAATTTTCAGGAGGCTCAAAATATAAGCTGTACCCCGAAAATAAGCCTTAATTATACTACATTAATAAAAAAGAATACATTACCTAACAGGCTCGGTACAGGTCCCTCCCGCTGCTCTCTAGAGGTTCAGCACGCTTCGGGGTGGTACCCGCAGTCATCAGCCGCTTGTACATCAGTTCATGGTTACAGAATTCATAAATCGCACCTTCAGGAATCGATGGCTGTATTTGGTTCTTTGACCGCTGCTCAGCCAATCGATACAGCGGTGGATGAACCAATCACATGGCTGTAATTGACTGAAGCTCAGCCAATTCATAAATCCTGCCTCTACAATGCAATGGCTGTTGATTGGTTATTCCACCGCTGCTCAGCCAATCAATGCAGCTCTGGATAAACCAATCACAGCCATCACATTGGTTCATCCAGTGCTGCATTGATTGACTGAGCAGCAGTCGAAGAAACAATCACAGCCATCACTTCCTGGAGTCGGAATTTATGAATCCAATAACCAAGAAGTGATGTTGTATGAGCAGCCGAGGACTACGGAAAGCACGTCGGAACTGTGGAGAGCATCGGGAGGGATCACCCCCGAAAATAAGACCTAGTGCCTCTTTCGGGCAAAAATTACCATAAGACAGGGTCTCATTTTCGGGGAAACACGGTATGTGTATATATATATATATATATATATATATATATATATGCATAAGTATGAAAAGGCACAGACATGTTGTGATTGATTTGCACTTGCAAATATGGAAGATGCACGTAAAAATACCTCTGCAGTGCTACCTATTGGATTGCAGCCTTCCTGCCCATCAATGTCCGATCCTTTGTATAGGTCTTTATAACAATGATTGGGAGTTGAGAATCAAGCCAAAAACCAAACACAGATAGCTGTTTCGGGATGTTTGCCCCTCATCACAATGCAGTAGGTTTCTGGCTTGACTACTGAGAGGCCTATGAGAGGCCTATGACGTGGGTCAGGAGGGGTATTATCTCTCCTTCAGGAGAGCACAAGGAAGGTGTGTGAAGAGCAGGGGCGTAACTATAGAGGATGCAGGGGATGCGGTTGCACTCGGGCCCAGGAGCCTCAGGGGGCCCATAAGGCCTCTCGTCTCCATATAGGGAGCCCAGTACTATGAATAAAGCATTATAGTTGGGGGCCCTGTTACAGGTTTTGCATTGGGGCCCGGGAGCTTCAAGTTACGCCTCTGGTGAGGAGATCATGTGAATGTCCCCCGGTTCTTATAGTCCTGCTGTGTGTTGGGGATCCGTATCCTGTCGGCGGTCCATACATGTGAGCAGGCCTTACAGCTCCTTCCTAAAAAGGAATAAGTTCCTTTTTGTGTGTCAGTGGGAGAATGTACTCCTGATTATAAAACAGCATAATCCGGTCCTGGAACCGCATCCAGGTACTCCAATTTGGGGACCGGAATCTCCTGGTCTCCTAACTCAGAAGTATCATGCAGCTGCTTCCGCGATTTCTGGGCATGTGCACCCGATCACGGGGCCGCCCCTTGCACCCCCGCATGGCACACCTTTCACGTTGGGGTTCATCACATGACGGTGTCACATATGACGTTTCTAAGATGGGTGTTAATCGCATCCTGTTGTTACCAGGGCTACATACACCATCCCCACAACAAGGTGTACACGCCTAATGGAAGATCTTACAAAATAGTCTTGGAAAAACATAAAGAAAATAATATGCTTGAATTGAAGGTGCGTTTTGGCATGGGAATTGTACCATTGCATATTTCAAATAGCAGTACCTCTGTGAATAATATACAATGTAAGATAGACCTGGAGGTAGGGTTTCTCAGACGAACCGCGCAATTGAAAAGCACTTCATAGTAATCAAAATAACCATAGCTGAGGATGTTTTAGAGGGACTGGGTAATGGGAACTAGGGAATTCGAACTAGAAAGACTTGAAAAAAGTTTTTCTGTGAAATTCACACCCGTAAATTGTGATGAAGCGTAGCTATTGATTTCAATGGGTTCATTCTCACAAGTGTGTTTCTCGCACGCAAATCCTGCGTGCGAGAACATTTAGGTCCTGTCCTATATTTCTGCATGTTAGGCAGAAAGCTGCCATAGAAGTCTATGGCAGGTTAAAAAAAGCAAGGGGACAGGTGACCCTGTGGACAATGCAGGATAGAAGACAGCCGACCCTTATTAGGCTTTAAATAGCTGTTCTATTCCACGGAAAGGGAGTATTATGCACGCGTGTGGACTGGTATTGGGAGCGCAAAAATTACAATACTATGTGCTGACACGCATGTATCAGTCTGAGTATTGCCATCTCCAAGCCTTGTTCATGTGCCAATATGTTGCGGTGAGCATATTTACGCATTCGTTCGTCTGTGAAAGCGGCCTAAGGATCCTGTTATATGGAACAATTTGCTCCCATAGATGAGCGCCGATCAATGAGCTAAGCACTCGTCTACCCGTCCTTTTCCTAGAGGGATTCAGACTATTTGGATCACTCATGGAAGTTTTCATCCCACATAGAGAATCATCGCTGTTGGCAGCACTGCCCTCATTCACAAGGGGAGACGTGCAGCTGACAGTGATGATTTGATTCAATTGCACAAAATATAAGATCAGTCGACAATGGAGCGCATGCAGAAGGGGCAGGTTTACATGGGCTTACATTGGAGGAAACGAGCATTTACATAAATGTTCATCAGTTTAAAGGGGTTGTCCCGCGGCAGCAAGTGGGTCTATACACTTCTGTATGGCCATATTAATGCACTTTGTAATGTACATTGTGCATTAATTATGAGCCATACAGAAGTTATAAAAAGTTATTCACTTACCTGCTCCGTTGCTAGCGTCCTCGTCTCCATGGTTGCCGTCTAATTTTCGCCGTCTAATGGCCAAATTAGACGCACTTGCGCAGTCCGGGTCTTCTTCTCTTCTCAATGGGGCTCCGTGTAGCTCCGTGTAGCTCCGCCCCGTCACGTGCCGATTCCAGCCAATCAGGAGGCTGGAATCGGCAATGGACCGCACAGAAGAGCTGCGGTCCACGGAGGAAGAAGATCCCGGCGGCCATCTTCAACCGGTAAGTAAGAAGTCACCGGAGCGCGGGGATTCAGGTAAGCGCTGTGCTGTTTTTTTTTTAAGTCCCTGCATCGGGGTTGTCTCGCGCCGAACGGGGGGTGGGGGGGGGGGGGTTGAAAAAAAAAAAACCCGTTTCGGCGCGGGACAACCCCTTTAATCCTTTGCAATCCAATTTTGGATTCAGGGTTTCCTAGGGGGTTTTCTCTTTCTACCATTATGCAATGGCGCCATCAGCTGGCTAGAGCCAGTATTATGGTATAGAACATGCTGGAGAGGCCCCCGACAACAGAGCGGCAAGTAATGTATAGTAAGAATACCCTGCCGGACCTCTTCCAACATCGGAGCTGTACAGCCTTCAATCAGAATGTCTGAAGATGTCAGACAGTGGATTGGAAAGGGTTAAGAAGGCCAGACGTAGAAAAAACTTCTCCCCTGTCTTATAAAGTAATGGCATGTTGCTAGGCAAGGTGACCAGATGTCCTGATTTAGGCAGGACAGTCCTGCTTTGGGACCCTGTGCCCCACTTTCCACCGGGACCCCAGAGGGGCAGCCATTTATCCTACTATTATCTGGTTACAAGTCAAGTGATCGCAGCTGCGGTGCCGCAGCTCCCCGAGTGGGAATCTCTTTGCACTGTCATGGCCGGATGCACACACTGGCTGCAGTGCGTGCATCCTGGAGAAGAGGTCAGGGGAGGAGAAGAGGTCAGGGGAGAAGGCGCTGCTGCAGGTGCACACACTCCCGCCTGCAGCAGTGCTGTGAAGAGGACCGGTGGCGCTCTGAAGACCAGGAGGAGAGTAAGTATGGGGGTTTCAGGGGGGTTCTATTAGTACTGGAGCTACTCTGGGAGTAATTGTTACTATTTGGGTCGATATAGGGGACACTATTAGTACTAGGGGACACTATTAGTCTGACCGGAAATCATCCGCGTATCCACAGCTGATTTTATACTATGAGGCCCTCCCCTCCCCTCCTGTAAAGGCTTCCCGCTGTCAGTGCTCCCCAGCTTCCAATTCCCAGCGGCCTGGTGAGGTGCGGTGCCACTGGTCAGATGATGCTGGTCAGGTGAGGTTACTACAGGCCGCTGGGAACCGTTAGCTGGGGAGTGCTGACAGTGGGAAGCCTGCAGAGAGGGTGAGGGGGAGCGCTGCATAGTATTAAATCAGTTGCGGATACGTGGCTGATTTCCAGTCAAAATCTGTATCAATGGTACAGATTTTGAATTTGCTCACCGTCTTTTTTTAAACAGCCCTGTACATTTTATAATGACAGAGGTAAAATCATATGCCCTCATAAGCCCCGCCCCTGGCCCCACCCCTCTGTCCCGCTTTGACTCTGGGAAAATCAGTCCACCTTATGCTGGGATATGCTATCATGTTATATTTGGTGGGGGTTCTGTCCTTTGGGACCCCCAAAAAAAGAGAATGCAGAATGACAGCACTATGGCACTGCTTTAGCCCTGCTTGCCCTTCTAAGTTTTCCATGCCACCTGGCTGCAACGAGAGCTGCAGCGCAACCCCATTTATATCAGTGGGACCGCACTGTAGTTCCCTGCCGAGCCGGTAGCCTGGGAACCACTGTGTAAGGGAAAACCATGGAGAAGAGAGCAGCTCTGCAATGCTTTCATTCTCAGGATCACTTGAGGTTGCAGAATACTGATCCCTACCAAACATAAAGTGATGGTATGTCCTAGCGATATGCCATTATTTTACAAGATTTGAAATCACCTTTAACTCCTGCATCAACCTCCATCCTGCACCAAACACCTCTCTCAACTACTTCCTGTGTCTTCTTCCTTTTCAGCTCTGTTCCTCCTTTCCTGCTCCTTCTTAGGCTGGGCTCATACAGACGGATTCCAATTGCGTAATCTGCGATCGGCTTCCACATGGAGGATCTGCAGCAAAACACAGCCATTTAAAGGCATGTAGTTTCGCTTTTTAGCTCACACTCGCGGATACAAATTGCGTATTCTATGAGCAGAGAAAAATCCCAGCATGCTCTATTTTGCTGTGGACTCTGCACGGATAGCCTCCTTTGAAGTTAATAGAGGCCCTCTGATCCACAGCCCATACGCAATTAATATTGCGTATGGGCTGTGGGTACGCGCGTCATCGCTACACAACGGCACAGAAAGTACATACATTAAAAAAAAATGTACTGCATATGACCAACGGAAAGCCACCGTGGTCATCCGCAATACAGCTTATTTAGGTACGCAGGGTTGATGGCCGGGCTCACAGCCGGAATCCACTGCGGGTCTCCCGCATGTGAAATCTGGTTTGCCTATGTGAGCCCAGCCTTAATAAGACAGTACCATTACAAAGCAACACCATACTATCATTAAACAACGACAAACAGTATCACCATTCCTATAGCAGCTGTGAGTTCCTGCTCCTATGGCTCGTGTGACAATAGTAAGTGGGAAATCTAAAGAAAATGATCTGATGCTCTTGTGGGTGAGTCCGACCCTGTCTGTAGGATCGCTGCTTTATAATATGCTGTATGTACAATATTTTTGTTTTGTGCGTTATAGATGCAGCATGCAGAGCAGTTTGATAACATCAATAACAAAACATAAAAGCAATGACTTAATTAAACAGCTTTTGTTCTATATTGGCTATATCAATAGGCAGGGCCGGCCTTAGGTTAGATTGGCACCCTGTGTGGAGTTCTTGTCATAAGTAAAAAATTATATATGCATATATAATATTGCACCAATGAGCAGTCTATACTCTGCTTGTGGAGAAAACAGCAAGATAGTAGCATACCAATACCATAACAGCTCAGTGAATAAATACTGTACCAGTACCAGAACCAAGCTCATAATATAACATAAATAAAGCACCAAAACCAGTCTTTCTATGGACTAGCATAGGGTACTGGTATATCTTGTCTCCACCAGAAGTATGGGTGGAAACATAGTGAATGAGTGTATTCGCCCTGTTAATGCCTCCAAACATCTGATTGGTTATGATGGCAATTTGCCGTGGCTGCAGGACTGAGGTTTGACGTAGCTGGAGGGTTAGGGTTATTGTTAGCTTCAGGGGCTGGCCAAGGAGCAGCATGAGCAGCTGCAGCGGGACAGAGGGAGGTGGATGCTGGAGTTGCCCCACCTGTAGCCAATTCTCACAGTGCAGTATCCGGAAGAGGACAATGGAGAGCGTCGCAAAAGGGAGAGCGGTGCAGGAGGAGGACTGGAGCAAACACAGTCCAGTGCTGATGGGACGGCAGTGAGGAGACTGAGAGCGCAGTAGCCAGGAGGGGACAAGGGTCAGCGGCGGGATGAGTCACAAAAGGAGGGAGGGGAGCACACACAGAGCACAGGAAGCGGGATGGGACAAGACTGAGTTCTGTGGTGAGTCACATGAGATGGGAGGGAAAATTATGGAATTATGCAAGGGGACATTGTGGCAGAGTGGTGTGCAAAGTCACAGTGGCTTCGGGAGTAGACATTGCAGGTCGCCATAAGGGGACTCACAGCAGTGGCCAGAAGCACAGATCCATGGAGATGCCAGGGCAGTAGCGAGCACAATTGCCAGAAAGCCGAGTATCTGTCAATCCCCCATTGCGGGTGTTACCTGGCCCTCCCCTATAACTCAACCAGGGCAACCCATGTCTCCACCCATTCTTCTGGAGGAGACAAGGTGCACCAGTACCCTAGCACAGTTTACTATGCTATTCCATACAGTATATTCCAAGGTATGCTGGCCAGATGGGGGCCAAGAGGCTTTGTTTCCTTTCTTCAGATAATCCAAGGCATCAGAGAGGAGGAGACAAAGCCAAGAGGAGGATGATTCATGTAGTTTCACAAACTACTGCTGGATGCTCGTCAGAGGGAGATAATCATCTGGCCGGCTGAAATGCCATCACCCCCACCTAAAATCCACTAGTGCCCCCAACAAGCTGGCTCCCAGGGCAACTGCATGGGTTGCACATAGGCCGGCCATGTCAATAGGAATGTGGTAACCCAATTTAGAAATGATACCTGCCCTATTCAGCCTTGACCAAATGCCTGATTAGTGCCTGTATGGAAAGAAAAAAAAGAGAATTGACACACAAACATTGAAAGCCAAGAAGTCACATAAACAGCAGCTATGTAGTACAGACCAAGGGTTCTCATATTCGGTCCTCAAATAGCATCAACAGTTCATGTTTTCAGGATGTCCTCATTGGTGATAGAATTATATGAGGACATCAGGAATTGCTGCAAGTTCTCTATGAGATATCACTGGTGTAGATAAATGGGGTTAATGAATAACTTCTATGATTTAAGCAGAACAAAGGGCATCTGAAGGACCCAGCATATTGATGGATTACACCGAGAGCAAATTGATATCATTGCATAATTCTTCCAGGCTCCGTATAGCTGATCACTAAGGGTCTCAGCCAGAGGTGTTACTTGAAGCTCCTGGGCCCCAATGCAAAACCTGGAATGGGGCCCCAAACTATAATGCTTTATTCATAGTACTGGGCTCCCTATATGGAGAAGAGAGGCCCTCTGGGCCCCACAAGGCTCCTGGGCCCAGGTGCAACCGCATTCCCTGTATCCTCTATAGTTACGCCCCTGGTCTCAGCAGTAGAAGACTCTAAGATCACGTATTATTAGGTGATGACCCTTCTAAAATAAAGGGATGGTCCAAAATGGACAGCATATCCTTAGTACCATTCTGCATATGAGCCCAGAGGCTAAAGCTACTAAAGGTAGCACCGCGACATGTGATTACAGGCATCACAAAACCTTACTGTTTCTCTATGGGAATAAAAACCAGTGTGGGTTTTTCCGATTTTTCATTTCCTAGTGTTAATTACAGTCATGGCGATTTCACACCATGCTGTGCCTACATGTAGCCCTACCCTTACACAACAGACGTTCTTTATTCTCCGTCAAGAACAAGGTCAACATCTTCTTCTTCATTGTTGAGAGTAAAAGAAATAAAACAAATAGATGTTTTCTTCTCCATAAAAGTGACCGAGATCAAACATCTCCGCTGCTTAATTCAATTAGGAGAAACATCAATCACGTTTAATAGAAATCTCAGCCGGAACAATTCTCCTTCTTCTTCCAGCCCTGAGTGCACACTCTGATCTCCTAATTCCCTCATTCAATTAGGTAGTAAATAAATCAAAGTTAATTAAAAATGAGAACATTCTTCTGGATGAAATAACTATTAGACTGTTCTAGCTGCGCTGCAAAAAAACCTGTTGGCTTCCGGCAATGTATATTAAATGATAAGTCACTTCTGAAATGACCTTATTTGTCATAACGGAGACCATTTAAATAAGTGAACCTAGTTTTGAATATTTAACCCTTTCACAGTCTAAATATACCTCATGCAGACGTGAAAGGTGTATAGAGTGGGCACAGGAGGCTATCAGTCGCTTACTGAAAGCTACCATGCATAGATGCCTATCAAGCCCTGCCATAGGCAACATTAGATAATGTAATGTATTGCAATACTCAACTGATCGCAAGTTCAAATCCCCTCTGGGGACTACAATGCTTTTAAAAAGTCTTCAGACCCTTTCACTTTTTTCACATTTTGTCATGTTGTGATCTAGTTCAAATAGAAGAAAAATCAAAATTTTCCTCACAACTCTGCACCCAATACCGCATATTGAAAAAGTGAAAACAGAGAGTTCAAAATCTTTATAATTTCTTTTAAAATAAAAAACGGACACTTTGCATTGACATAAGTATTCACACCGTTTGGTATGACAAGTGATATTTAGCTCTGGGGGCCTCCCATTTCTCTTGATCATCTTTGAGATGTTTCTACACCTTGATTGGAGTCACCTGGGGTAAATTCAATTGATAATTTTGAAAAAGACCCACCTGTCTATATAAGGTCTCACAGCTCACAATGCATATCAGAGTCAAAACCAAGCCATGAAGAAGAAAGAACTGCCTGTAGAGTTCAGAGACAGGATTGTGTGGAGGCATTGATCTGGAGAAGCCTACAAAAAATGTCTACTGCACTGAAAGTTCTCGAGAGCTCAGCAGCTTCCATAATTCTTACATGGAAGAAGTTTGGAATAACCGGGACTCATCCTAGAGCTGCCAACCCACCAAACTAAGCAATCAGGGAAGATGGACCTTGATAAGAGAGGTGACCAAGAACCCAATAGTCACTCTGACTGAGCTCCAAATATCCTGTGTGCAGATGGGAGAAAGTCCAGAAGGTCAGCAATGACTGTAGGACTCCACCAATCTCATGCCTTCCCAAATATCCAGGATTCCGCAGGTCAGTCCTGTATTTGGGACTTGGTCCTGCACTTCTGGGCAGCAGGAGGCATGTCCTGCTCTCTCCCCCACCTTCTCTGTCATACAGAAGAAAGGAATCCTCTGCAGTCCCAGACTGGAAATCATTCTTAAAACACTAACCCTCATACGGCTATGTCAATGGAAAAAAATGAAAAACGTTATGGCTCTTGGAAGGCGAGGTATGAAAAAAACAAAAATAAAAACATGAAAAATCTGTGGTCCTGAAGGGGTTAAAAGAGTCTGCTTTTCCCCAGAAACAATGCTACTCTTGTCCATGGCTGTGCCTGATATTGCAGCTCAGACCCATTGTAGTTAAAACAGATCTTTTTTTTAATATTCTGGATAACCCTTTAAAAGAACACTCCAAGAACGCCTGCTACACTGTGTTGTGCCTAGTGCAGGCTCTAGGGGGCAGTATATGGCACATGGATTCTTTTGTATTTTTTTAATCTCTGTGCCATGTTCTGCCCTTCAGAGCCTATGAAAGGTATAGCGCAGTGTGCCAGTGTTCCTTTAGAGTGTTTATCATATTGTTTCAACGGCCAATGCGAAACAAAAGATTGCTCTCATCTCTTTTACCAGTGAATGGAGTGAATTTATTCAAAGTGCCCGGTTGTGTCTCCTGACATGTCTATTTTAGTCAATTCTGATAATCTTATAAAATAACAATTCTGGCGCATCTTTTCCTACAACTCTTCATTGTGCAATTCCTCTGTTATTCCGCCTGGAAATAATTGAATGGATTGACAACTGACTGTTTCCACTTGCCCGCACGTTGGCACTGTCCAACCACCGCTGTCAGGTTAGACTGTGAGAACACACTGCAGTGACAAGAGGAACGGCAATATTTGCAATTGTGCATGCCTCAGCGCAACATATTTCCAATGGGTGGAAAAAAAGTGCATCGTACATGCGAGTGTGATACAATTTTTCATTTTTCCCATTGAAAGTACATGAGATTTTCACGCAGGTGAAAATCACATGTTCAACAATGTGATTTTGAAAATCCCTGCCTCCTGAAAGGGCTGTGCTGATTGGCTGAGGGCTCAGCCAATAGCAGCTAGTGCTTAGCTATTGGCTGAGCGCTCAGCCAATGACAGATAGCCCCTAGCTATTCGTTCATGAATAGCTAAGATATTAAATCCCCGCCTGCTGAAAGAGCTTAACAGCAGTGCAGGGGAGCCAGCCGGAGGACGCGTCTGAGCGCCGGAGAGGTGAGTAATTAAAAAAAAAAAATTTTTTACCACTTATTGATGATTATCAGGGAAGGGCTTATATTTCAAGCCCTTCCCCGATAATCATACTATGGGGCTTGCCAGAAAGCAGTGCTTTCAATGGGATCGGCAGCAGTGCTGATCCCATTGAAATCAATGGGATAGCATGCCACGGACTTCTGCCACAGCTGTGGCAGCTGTGACAGCTGTGGCAGAGGATTCCTTCATCCCCGCGGTCCCTGCGGGGATGAAGGGAACTCCTGCCACAGCTGTCACAGCTGTGGCAGAAGTCCGCGGCATTCTCCCTATGTTTTCAATGGGGCTAGCGCTGCTGCCGTTGGCCCCATTGAAAGCACTAGCGATATGCCGGTTCTATTCCGGTGTCTTTCTTGCGCTGCGAGGCGAGAGTTTTCCCGTGCTCTTGCAGCGCAAGAAAGAAAATATTGCCAGTGGGTGTCCACCCTAATGTCTATGAAAAAATAAATCCAACTATCTGCACTCACCACCAGGGGGAGCTAGTGCATTTGGATTTATAAAGGTCCAGTTGAATTTAATAAGGGCTGCTACCATAACAACTGAAAATAATGTTGAACTGTAAATCTTTTAATACAAATTATTACTATTTTCCCCATAATAGTCGTCTTCCAGTGTGTATGTGCTATACAATACTATATAATGTATCCAAGGAGCACCATAGAAAAAAACAAGGCATACAGCTACACTAACAGAAAAATACATGTGCCCTGGAAGGACACAGTCGTAGTTCTGAAAGTGTGCACACTGCCATCTAGTGGTAGAATTAGATAATTGCATTTTTTGATATTCATTATTATTCCCCTGAGTTTATAACTAGTCGATGCTTGCATGTACAGATTACTGTATTCACATGAGCAAGTGTTTGATTTTTAAGAAGTGCTTCCTGGGGTTCGGATTCAGCTGGTTCTTCCAGGTTCACTTAAATTGGTCGTTAAAATTCCAATTGGATCGTACACAATCCCCTCAGATCTTGAGGGGATTTGTGGACTCTTTGCCCTTATATACCTGGAATTTCTCCCCAAAATCAATTTAATATTGCAGCAGCGCTTTTGCCTCACTGCCCAACTGCTTGAAGCACAAGGATATCATCACGCTGCCTGCATCATTTCACATGATGCTCGCCAGTAGAGGCTAAGGCTGCGAAGATGGCACAGCTGCACGGTCATGTAAGCAGATTAATGAATTTGTTGTTTTATTATGAGGCTGTGTTTTTCCTAATTAAGCTGGCACAGTGGTAAATTCTTTATTATTAAGGGGAAACAGGGGCAAGATCCCACAAAAACCCACTTCTGTAGCAACCTCTACAGAGAAGAAAACTCACTGGGAGAAGTCATCATAGCGGTCTAGCCTGGATGGAAAAGAAAAGGAGAATGACTCTGCAGATTACATAACCAGTTACTGAAAGCCATTTTTTATTCTGCCTCTGTGTCTGGTCAGTATCACCGTCACTGTATGGTCTGCAGAATGATGATGAGTATTAGTATTCTTGTTTGTGAAATAAAAAAATCACAGCATTTGTTTACCAGGTCATGCAGGGAGGCGTTATGTCACAATACAAACTCATATAGCAGGAGCTAACCTGACTTTTCAATGTATTCCTCTACTGAACTTATATCTGATGCTGTATATGCAGTATGTAATGAGCTTAAATCTTGGTGCTGTATTTTTGTTATGAGCATGCTTCTAAATCGGCATTTATTTTATGAGCTTGGTTACAGTTCTGTATTCATGTACTGGGCTTGCTTATGTTGCTCTATTTGTGTTATTAGCTTAGTTCTGGTTTTGTATTTATACCATGAACTCAGTTATGGTACTATATCTATGTACTGAGTTTTGTTATACTGTATTTATGTATTTATTTACCATGCTTGGATTTTGTGTTGTTATGAGCTGGTTCCCGATACTGTATTTATGTTATGAGCTTAGTTCTGGTACTCTATTATGTTATGAACTGATTTCTGGCCCTGTATTTATGATACAAGATTAACAGGTTAACCTGTTAGTGACCAGCCTATAGTGTTTTTACGTCCTGCTGCAGAGTATGTATGAAGGGATATCGCGCGGTGATCTCCATCCATACATTGCGGCTGCCGGCTATTTCTTACAGCCGACACCCAGCGACAACAGCTCTGATATGCTACGCAGCTCATCGGAGCTGTTAACCCTCCTAAATGCCACTGTCAATTCTGACAGCAGCATTTAAATTGCATGGAGCTGTGTGGGTGTCATAGCAGCCATGGACTTTTTGAAAGGCCCCAGGGCTGTCATAGCAGAATGCCTATCAAGCAATGCATGTAGGTTGGCTTGACAGACTGCCTGCCTGATCAGAGTATGAGGTAATGCTATGGCATTACATCATACTGCAGGATTGATCAAAGCATCGCAAGTTGTTGTCCCTTCTGGGGACTAAAAAAAGTAAAAATAGGATCAATAAAGTTTTACTAATTATTAAAAAAAAAATAATAAAACTTGTTAATCCAGATGAAGGCAAAAAAACCCTAATGAGGCAAAGCCAATTAGTGCTCTAGAAAGACATCTTGTCCCATCTTAGACTCCTCTATTGATTTTGCCATCACCACGTCCTCATGCAGAGAGTTCCACAGTCTCACTGTTCTTTGAATAAAGAACCCCTTCTATGTTGGTGATGAAACCTATTTTCTTCTAGATGTAGAGGATGCCCTCTTGTTACCGATGCAGATTATGGGAGAGATCCTTGTATTGTCCCCTCATGTATTTATACATAGTTATTTGATCACCCCTTAGCCGTCTTTTTTACAGGGTAAATAATCCCAATTTTGATAGCCTCTCTGGGTATCCCAGTCCTCCCATTTCGTTTAATAATTCTTTGAATCCCCTCAAGCACTGCAACATCTTTCCTGAGTACCAGTGTCCACCAATGGAAGAATAATGTTCTCGTCCCTCGCCCTATACCTCTTTTAATGCACCCCAAGACCCAATTAATGTTGCTGATAGTAGTTTTGAGCTGATCAAATTTTGCTTTACTAAAGTTTAATTTTTTTGTCACCCCCTGATAAGGCTTCCTATTAAATAACAGTTCGAAATTAACTATGTTGTGGTCACTATTTCCCAAGTGTCCCTTAGGCCTTAGTCACACGGGCGTTTTTTCACGCGATTTGCGCATCGCATGACGGATGCGCATGCGCAAATCGCGTGACCGGCGCCGAAAAATCGGCCCAAAAATCGCCCGAAAATCTGCTCCTAACCGCGTTTCATTAGAAACGGGCCGGAGCTGTCCAGCGCATTGCATTCAATGGAGCCGGCAATACAGCGGCTCCATTGAATGCAAGCGGTGCGGGCGAGTGTGGGATGAATTGTCGGCAAGGGGTTAAATATATAACCCCTTACCTGCAATGCATCCTTAAATGTGAAAAAATAAAAAAAAAGGATGTACTCACCAGCTACCGGCAGCTGGAGATCCCGGCGGTCGGCCTGCAGTGGGTGTGAAGGAGGTGTGACTCAGGCTTGCCCCTGATTGGCTCAGCGCTGAGCCAATCAGAAGCAAGTCTCAGTCACACCCATTCATGAATTCATGAATGGGTGTGACTGAGATCAGCCTCTGATTGGCTCAGGCTGAGCCAATCAGGGGCAAGCCTGAGTCACACCTCCTTCACACCCACTGCAGGCCGACCGCCGGGATCTCCAGCTGCCGGGAGCTGGTGAGTACATCCTTTTTTTTAATTTTTTCACATTTAAGGATGCATTGCAGGTAAGGGGTTATATATTTAACCCCTTGCCGACAATTCATCCCGCGCACGCCGGCAGCCCATTGCTTTCAATGGAGTCGGCTGTATTGCCGCTCCATTGAATTTAATGGGCAAACATTGTTCTTCTCTGCCACAGCTGTTCCAGCTGGGGCAGAGAAGAATGATTTGTCTTCTGTATGTTCTCAATGGGGTCGGCGCTGCTGCCGCCGGCCCCATTGAGCGCATATAGAGAAGAGAACAGGAATCGCAGATCGCAGATAGGTGCGATCTGCGATTTCTGTTCTCTAATTTATCGGACGAGCGCATAAAAAGCGCTCATGTGTCCGATACCATTGCAAAGCAATGGTTTTAAAAAGTCGCCGGACGCATGCGCATGCGCAAATCGCGGCAATAAACGCCCGTGTGACTAAGCCCTTAACCTGCACCCCCATGATTCTGTCCAGTTTGTTAGTTAATAGTAAGTTGAGGATGGCACTCCCTCTAGTTGGCTCCTGTACAAGTTTGGTAAGGTAGTTATCTTTATTTGTTCGCAATAACTTATCACCCTTGTGAGATTCACAGGTGTCGCCTTCTCATATTATATCTGGATAATTAAAGTCTCCCATAATAATTGCTTCATTGCGGTTTGACACCTCTTCTATTTGCCTTAGTAATAAGTTTTCAGTTTCCTCTGTTATTTTTGGCAGCCTATAAAAACCCCTATCAGGATTTTGTTATTTTTCCTCCCTGTATTTCTACCCATTAAGTAGGATTTAATGTACAGACATACCCCTCCCACTTTCTGTTTCCCACAGTCTCTGCTGAAAAGATTGTAGCCCTATAATTTCACCACCCAATTGCACTTATCCTTGAGCAATGCTTCAGTTATTCCTACTATGTCATAATTCATAGAATCCTAGAATGGTAGAGTTGGAAGTGACCTCCAGGGTCATCTGGTCCAACTCCCTGCTCAGTGCAGGATTCACTAAATCATCCCAGACAGATATTTCTCCAGCCTTTGTTTGAACACTTCCATTGAAGGAGAACTCGCCACCTTCCGTGGTAATTTTCTTCAGACATTCTTGCTTCAAGCTCACGCACTTTACTGATCAGACTTCTTGCATTAATTGCCATACAATTTATATGGTCTTTGTTGTTCTTTGTATTCATTATGCTACTTATGGTCCTATTAGCTGTTCTATCAGTTCTAACTGTACTAACTCTCCTGACCACATTCCTAATACTTGATCCCAGGTCACTGTCCACATTGTCTTCCCCTCTATTACTCTTTTTACCCAACCGCCCAGTCCTTAGTTTAACCCCTTAGTGACGAAGCCTGTTTGCGCCTTAGTGACGGAGCCAAATTTTGGAAATCTGACATGCGTCGTTCAACGTGGCATAACTCTGTAAAGGCTTTACATATCCCAGTGATTCTGACATTGTTTTTTCGCCACATGTTGTACTTCATTTAGATTGTAAAAAGAGACCGATATTATTTGTGTATATTTATTAAAAGTACCAATATTGGAAACATTTTGAAAAAATTGTCATTTTTTCACATTTTCAACCGTAATATCTCAAATATGTCCAAACATACTGTACAAATTTTTGATAAGATATGTATTTCCATCTGTTTACTTTATTCTGAATGCACACTTGAAAAACTTTTGTGTTTTTTTTAACCATTTAGAGGACGTACAAATTTAACATTACTTTTCAGCATTTTGAGGAGCACTTTGTTTTCCTGCACCAAGCCAAGTTTGCAAAGGCTCATAAGTGTCAGAATAATAGATACACCCACAAATGACCCCATTTTAAAAACTACACCCCTTAGTGTATTCACTGAGGGGGGTCATGAGTATTTTGACCCCACCAGTTTTTTTCAGGAATTAGTTCAATTTAGGGGAGAAAAAATAAAATTTCATATTTTTGCAAATATGTCATTTTAAAGACATATTTTTTTCCTATAGAGCCCATGAAAATGAGAATTTACACACCAAAATGGATACCTCCGTTTCTCCCGTGTTCAGAAATATACCCATTGTGGCCCTAATCTTATGTCTGGATGCATAACGGGAGCCAAAATGAAAGGAGTAGTCGGTGTCTTTCAGAACATAAATTTTGCTTGAAGGCGTTTTAGGCCCCATAGCACTTTTGTAGAGCTCTTGAGTGGCCAAAACCAAAGAGAACCCCCACAAGTGACCCCATTTTGAAAACTAGACCCCTTAACGAATTTATCTAGGGGTGTACTGACCATTTTGACCCCACAGTTTTTGAATGAATTCAAGCCAAGCAAAAGGAAAAAATTGTCATTTTCGTTTTTTTGTCAATTCTGTCATTTTAAAAACAGCTTTTTTTGTACAGCACACACATGAATGAAGCCTTTCACCCCAAAATGGATACCCCTGTTTCTCCCGTGTTCAGAGACATACCCATTGTCGCCCTAATCTCATGTCTGGATGCACAATGGGGCCCAAAACGAAAGGAGTAGTCGGTGGCTTTCAGAACATAGATTTTCCTTGAAGGCGTTTTAGGCCCCATAGCACATTTGTAGAGCTCTTGAGCGGCCAAAATCAAAGAGAACCCCCACAAGTGACCCCATTTTGAAAACTAGACCCCTTAACGAATTTATCTAGGGGTGTACTGACCATTTTGACCCCACAGTTTTTGAAGGAATTGAAGCAAAGCAAAAGGAAAAAATTGTGATTTTCGTTTTTTTGGCAATTCTGTCGTTTTAAAAACTGCTTTTTTGGTACAGCACACACATGAATGAAGACTTGCACCCCAAAGTGGATACCCCTGTTTCTCCCGTATTCAGAGACATACCCATTGTGGCCCTAATCTTTTGTCTGGATGCACAACGGGGCCCAAAATGAAAGGAGTAGTTGGTGGCTTTCAGAACAGAAATTTAGCATAAGGGTGATTTAGGCCCCATTGCCCTCTTGTAGAGCCCTTGAGCGGCCAAAACGACAGAGAACGTCCACAAATGATCCCATTTTGAAAACTAGACCCCCTAACGAATTTATCTAGGGGTGTACTGTGTATTTTTACCCTACAATTTTTGAATAAATCTAAGCAAAGCAGTAGGAAAAAAATTACAATTTTCATTTTTTTGGCAGTTGTATCAATTTAAAAACTGTTTTTTTTGTACAGCACACATAGGAATGAAGACTTTCACCCCAAAATGGATACCCCTGTTTGTCCCGTGTTCAGAACCATACCCATTGTGGCCCTAATCTACTTAAAGGACGCATGGCTAGGCCTATAATGGAAGGAGCACCCGTTGGATCTTAGGGTACAACGGAATAAATTCCAGGCCCCATTGCCCACTTGTAGAGCCATTGAGCGTCCAAAACTATAAAGAACCCCCACAAATATCCCCATTTTAAAAACTAGACCCCTTAACGAATTCATCTAGGGGTGTACTGCGTATTTTGACCCCACAGTATTTGACTAAATTTCAGCAAAGCAGAAGGAAAAAATTACGATTTTCATTTTTTTGGCAATTTTGTCAATTTAAAAACTTTTTTTTTTGTACAGTGTACATAGGAATGAAGACGTTCACCCCCAAATGGATACCACCGTTTGTCCCGTGTTCAAAAACATACCCATTGTGGCCCTAATCTACTTACAGGACACATGGCTAGGTCTATAATGCAGGGAACACCCGTTGGATTGCAGGGCACAACTGAATACATTCCAGGCCCCATTGCTCATTTGTACGGAATAAAAATTGACTCCCTAAAATCCCCCCCCTCCACGCCTTTTCGGCGTTCCCCAAATCTTAGATAAAAGTAATAATGTGAACTGTGTAGTATTTCCAAAGACGGGTAATTATGGAGGCTGGTT
The DNA here is from genome assembly GCF_035609145.1 of Eleutherodactylus coqui. Taxonomy (NCBI): domain Eukaryota; kingdom Metazoa; phylum Chordata; class Amphibia; order Anura; family Eleutherodactylidae; genus Eleutherodactylus; species Eleutherodactylus coqui. The sequence goes on from NC_089842.1 coordinate 93,140,931, forward strand.
GGGATGGGCACATAGGGCAATAAAATCGGGTATCCCCCCTCCTCTCATGCTTTTTGGGGGTCATTTTTTGACCTCAGTGGCGGGTATGGGGTGTAAAAAGTGGCGTTCTGTGAGTCTCCGTAAGCTTGATGAGGTGCGGCGGTCTCACACAGAAGACGCTCAACAAGCTGCTCCTGGAACTGCAGGAAGGCGAGCGTTCCCGGGGCTTCTTGTAAATTGCGTATTACAGGTAGCAGTCTGAATAACACCGGGCTCACGCAGCCGTAGGTGGAATCCGCTTGCGGAGGCCCGCAGCGGATCCCATCTGTGAGCCCGGCTGTAACCCTGCGTACGGCCGCGTAATGTACTGCGCATAACTGCATACTTACACGGGCGGTCATGCGCAGTACACATTTTTTGTTTGTATTTCCCGCACCGTCGCTTAGCGATAACACGGGTACCCACAGCCCGTATACAACGTAGTTGCGTATGGGCAGCAGGTATATCCATGACCATGGAGCACAATGGGCTCTATGTTGCGGATATCTGCGGTAAAATAGAACCTGCTGCGTTCTCTTTTCTGCGAGTGGATTACACAATTCCAACCCGCTAATGTGAGCGGAATTGTGTAATCCAATGCGATTGATCTGCGTATTACCGCTAATCAAACGCATGCGGAATCCGTAATTCGTATCCGGTCATGTGAGACCGGCCAAAGGTAGATCGCTACCATTTTTTCACGTGTCCGGGGACCGCTCAACGAGGCCACCCGTCGCTGCTCCAGGCTCTCGGTGACCGTTGGTCGCCGAGAGCAAGGAGATATTAAGTTTCCTGGGCTCCCCGACTCCTGCGCATGTGTCCGGTGTTTTGCCGGCGGTTGCATGCGCACAATACGGGAAAGTTCACGGAAGAAGATTGCGTCGGGGTGCAAATATGGAGGCCTCTGGTAAAAAGTTTTATCTCCTCTCACCGATCGCATTGGTGAGGGGAGATGAACCTTCCCCTTTTTTTAACTTTTACGTGATCGCCATTATCCATTAGATAACGGCGCACACGTGATCAGGAACCGCTCACCGCGGCCCTCCGTGAAATCTCCAGGCTCTCGGCTAAGTTTTGTAGCCAGGAGCAGGGAGATTTTAAAAAACCACGGCTTTTGCGCATGCGCCTGCCACATTGGCGACGGGCGCGTGCGCAGAAGCTGGGGTGAGGTCCGCGGATAAATCCGCAGGTCTTAGGTACGTCATTTCATCCTCCCTCACGGATATGATCCGTGGGGGGAGATGAAATGCAAGCTTTTTTTAACTTTTTAAAACTTTTTAAAACTTTTTGCACTATTTTTTTTTTACCTTTCACCCCTTTTTTTATTTTTATTTTTTTACTTTTTGCACTTTTTTTTTACTTTACATGATCACTGTCATCCATTGGATGACAGTGATCATGTCCCCAGTGACATCCCTCTGCTCTTGGCTACACATGGCAGCCAGGAGCAGAGCAATTTTGAATTCTCCGGGGCTCGAGCCCCTCTGTGCACGCGCCCAATGTCAATCATCGGGCGCGCATGCGCAGACGGGGATTTCGGGTCCCGGGACATCGGGACATCGCAGAGGACCGGGGGTGAGTATCTTCACCTCCCCTCATGGATCCGATCCATGAGGGGAGGTGAAACTTTACTTTTGTTTTACTTTTTCAACTTTTTCGCGATCACCGCTATCGCAATGGATAGCGGTGATCGCGGGCCCAGGGACCGCTCACAGTGGTCCCCGGTAACACCTCCTGGTTCCCGGCTACCTTCCGGAGCCGGGAGCCAGGAGATTTTAAATTTGCCGGGGACACCCGGGCTTCTGCGCGTGCGCGTGACGTCATCGTCTGGCGCGCATGCGCAGAAGGACGCCGGCGGGTCCGGGAGGACCAGATCTCCGGGGGACACCGCCGACAAGCCGTGTGAGTATTTTCAGCTGCCGTGATGGATCCGATCCATCATAGCAGCTGAATTACTACTTTTTTACACTGTTTTATTTACTTTTTTGCGATCGGCGCTATTCATTTTATAGCGCCGATCGCAATGCCGGAGGGGACTGCCCGCATCCTGGGATGACAGCTCCATGCTGTCGGCTACCTGCGGGCACTGACAGCATGGAGCTGTCACGTCCTCAGGCCAGTGGGCATCAATCCAAAGAGGATGCATAAAACTACGTCCTCTAGGATTAAGGCCCACTTTCTGAGGACGTAGTTTCCCGATGGGGCGGTCGTTAAGGGGTTAAACATTTCTCCAATCTTCTAGCCATCTTCTCCCCCAGCACAGCTACACCCTTCCCATTGAGTTGCAGCCCGTCCCTGCCGTAGAGCCTGTAGCCAACAGCAAAGTCAGCCCAGTTCTCCAGGAACCCAAACCCCTCCTTCCTACACCAACTCTGGAGCCACTTGTTTACCTTCCTAAGCTTCCACTGCCTTTCTGGTGTGGCTCGTGGTACAGGTAGTATATCTGAGAAAACTATCTTGGAGGTTCTCACCCTAAGCTTAGATCCTAGGTCCCTGAAATCGTTTTTGAGGGTCCTCCATTGACCACTAATTTTGCAGTTGGTGCCAATGTGTACCATGACCGCTGGATCCTCACCAGCCTCTCCCAGTAATCTGTCAATCCAATCCGCGATGTGCCGAACTTGAGCACCAGGAAGACAACACAGCGTTCAATGATCCCGGTCTTTATGGCAGATTGCATTGTCTGTCCCCCTTTTAATTGAGTCTCCTACCACTAGGACCTTTCTAGCCTGCCCTGCGCTCCCCTTCCTTTTCTTACTGGAGCAGTCATCTCCCTGGCATTCAGAGGGCACATTGTGCTGCAGCGGTGCTGGCACTGTAATGGCATTACCCTCATCTGCCAACTTTGCAAACTTGTTGGGGTGTGCCAGTTCAGAACTAGCCTTCCTGGTTCTCTTCCCTTTACCCCTTTTAACTGTCACCCAGCTAGCTGCCTAGTTCCCTGCTCTTCAAAACTACTGTCCTCCCCTGCATCTACCCCAGCAGTTGCCTGCTTAGTGGAAAGCAAACTCCTTTCCATGTTGTCAATGGATTTAAGTCTTGACAGTCATTCACTTAGATCCAGGATTTGAGCTTCCAAATATGCGACATGCATGCATCTTGTGCAACAGTATGCACCCTCGAACGGCTGATCAAGGACCACAAACATTGCACAAGTAGCACACTGGACGGCATTGTCAAGCATGGAGCTCATTTTAGTGGGGGTCAACAGATTTACTTACAGAAGTAATGAAAATAAACTAGGTCACACTCCTCACGTGCCTCTGCCCGTTCGCAACCTCTCACGTGCGTCTTAAAATTTACATTTCTTTTTCTTAATTTATTCTTAAATTGCTCACATGCTCTCACTCAGTCACAAATAATTCTCATTGTTTACACACTCACCTACACCCCCACAATATACTTATTCACCCTTGCCAGCAGCAGTCTTCTTCACAGCTCCTTTTCACCCTGGTGATGTCACCGGCAGGCTCAGCATCGGGACCTCTCTCTCGGTGGTCGCACTCTTCGGTAACTGCTCTCTTCTCCTTTCCTCCCTGCCGGACAGATCCTTCCAGCGGCTCTTCCCAAGAGGCTCTCCGGGTCTTCTTGCGGCTCTGGTGTCTGCTCCCGCTCTTTGCTCCACGGACTCCCGCTGACATCACTTCTTCTGCCCAAACTACATGTGAACAGAGTCAGGTGAGGACTCTTCTCTATGAGCTATTCCTTTTGTGGTGATAGATAGGGTAAGAATTAAAGAGTACTTGCACTAATGCACCGAGTAGATGATTGTAAGTATTTTGTAATAGGTTTTATCAGCTTATCCTGTACATTTTTCTTACAAAACTCCTCTTCTGCTATGCAGCTATGTGAAGACAGTACCTGAGAAATCTATCTTCATCTAGCTCTACAACAGTAGAGGGCGCTCTATCCAGCTATGTTTGCATTTGTTTTCAGCTACAGACTTTACTGTTTCTATATTAAATTTCGTTAATAAGTGTCTGCATTATATATAATTTATTTGAATAGCCCTGTGCCGCCCCCCCTGGAGTTTTATTCCTCATGTCCATGGGGAAATTCGGGCCCGCACAGATTCTCCATGAACAGTCCCGCAGCGGGTCCCTACTGCCCACAGATATGAGGCCTCAAAATCGACTATACTTACCTGTCCGGACACTGCCGTCTGTCGTGGCTGGATCTTCTTTCTTCGGTCTGGCGGATGTGCTCCGCGCACTGGCAGCAAGCCGCGTGCATGCGCCGTGCGCATTTTTTGTCTTTTTTAACTCCTGCTCTCCCGTGGTCCTGCGGCACAGCACAAATACAGCTGTGGGTGTGCCATGGGACTGGACGGCTTCGATTAGCTTTAACTAAAGTCGCGAGAGTCGTCTGCGCGGAGACCCGCACAAAATGGAGCATGCTGCAAGTGTTTTCCCACATATGCTATCCGCGCTCAGTGAAAAGTGACATCCGCAGGTATTTAATCACCTGCAGGTGTCCAATAATTCCCTATGGGCGCGGATCACACGTGTGGGACACCCGTGCGGATTTGTTAATTCTATTTTGCCCGTGGACATTGGGCCTTACAGCTCTCCTTGAAGATATGCTGCCATTCTCCTGATGGTGCACTTTGAAGAAGAGAAGCCCTTCTATTCTACAGACAGCTTTTCCTCCTCACAGTGCTCGGTCTCCGCTGGACCCAATGGACTTACAGGGTGTCAGTGCATTGAGTTGTGACATATACTATTGTACACCCGATGCTCTGAGAGCCCTGTCAGTACATTGGGTCCAGCAGAGACCGAGCACTGAGAGGAGAGAAGCTGTGTGCAGAATAGAATGGCTTCTCTCCCTCGTAGTGCTCTGCTGGGTGATTGCAGCATATGAGCTGGGAGAGCAGTAAAACGCTAGTGGTGGTGGGACACTGGGGACACAGGGCTACTAAAGATAAATTATATATAATATAGACAGATATTAACAAACTGTAATATGGGAACAGTTGTGTCTAGAGAGAGCTACAGATACAGCTGTGTAGAACTAGAAGAAGACAGATTTCTCAGCACTGTCTTCACCTTGCTGCATAGCAGAAAAGGAGTTTTGTAAGATCCCCATGTCATGTCCCGCTTCCTCTAGCCCTGGATTAAGTATAATACACTGCAACAGTATTGTAATTTTTTTGGTCCAGAAGTATTAGTGGCTTAAAAGGTTTTATTCAGACTAAGGGCGCCCACCCACTGGCGTTTTTTTTTCCTTTGCGTTTTGCGTTTTTTCTCAAGAGCAATTAGTTTTGAATGTGTTCCTGTCCACTGGCGTTTTTTTTTTCGGTCCATTGCGTTTTTTAACATAGGAACTGTCAGTTGCATATGTGTCCTTATTTTTCTCGTAATGCACCCATGAATGTCAATGGAAATGGCGCGAAAATGCCGCAAAAACGCCGCAAAAAACGCCGCGAAAAACGCGCCGAAAACGCTGCGTTTTTCACGCACGGAAATCGCAAACGCCAGTAAATTGCGATTTTGCGCGATCGCGATTTTAACATTACAAGTCCCATAGACCCCTGCAGAAAAAAAATGCTGCGAATTTCGCAGGGAAAAAAAAACGCCAGTGGGTGGGCGCCCTAAGATTGTGTTTTTGTTTTTTTCCCACTTGGCTACAGGACTCTAACATAGCTCTGTTTCACTTGCGATGTCTGAGTTTGTTTTCCCACATTTCTTCTGAAAATTGTGCATTGACCACTAGAGTGCGACAAAGACACATTATATAAAACACAAGTATTTCCAATGACACTAGCTACAACACAAGGGCTGCTTATAAACTACGTGGGGACCCAAAGGCTAAATTATTGTACCAGCAACACAGCCATATTCAGTCAATTCAGAAGGCGCTGTGCAGAATGCGGCAGCTCTGACCGCTAGCGTATATAGTTATCCGATAGTATCACTATACCAAGACCAAATATTACCATTAGAGATGAGCGAGCACCAAAATGCTCGGGTGCTTGTTACTCGAGACAAAATTTTCGCGATGCTCGAGGGTTCGTTTCGAGTAACGAACCCCATTGAAGTCAATGGGCGACCCGAGCATTTTTGTATATCGCCGATGCTCGCTAAGGTTTTCATTTGTGAAAATCTGGGCAATTCAAGAAAGCGATGGGAACGACACAGCAACGGATAGGGCAGGCGAGGGGCTACATGTTGGGCTGCATCTCAAGTTCCCAGGTCCCACTATTAAGTCACAATAGCGGCAAGAGTGCCCCCCCCTCCCAACAATTTTTACTTCTGAAAAACCCTCATTAGCAAGGCATACCTTAGCTAAGCCCCACACTACCTCCAACAAAGCACAATCACTGCCTGCATGACACTCCGCTGCCACTTCTCCTGGGTTACATGCTGCCCAACCCCCCCCTCGCACGACCCTGCGTCTGCAGCGCACACCAAAGTGTCCCTGCGCAGCCTTCAGCTGCCCTCATGCCACACGCTGGCCTCATAGCCACACCACCCTCATGTCTATTCATAAGTGCGTCTGCCATGAGGAGGAACCGCAGGCACACATTGCAGAGGGTTGGCACGGCCAGGCAGCGACCCTCTTTAAAAGGGGCGGGGCGATAGCTCATAATGCTGTACAGAAGCAATGAGAAATCCAATCCTGTGCCACCTCCATCAGGAGCTGCACACGTGGGCATAGCAATGGGAAACCCATGTGCCACACACTATTCATTCTGTCAAGGTGTCTGCATGCCCCAGTCAGACCGGGGTTTTTTATAAATAGTCACAGGCAGGTACAACTCCGCAATGGGAATTCCGTGTGCACCCACAGCATGGGTGGCTCCCTGGAACCCACCGGCTGTACATAAATGTATCCCATTGCAGTGCCCTGGACAGCAGAGCTAACGTCAGATTAAATGCAGGTGGGCTTCGGCCCACACTGCATGCCCCAGTCACACTGGGGTTTTTTATAAGTAGACACAGGCAGGTACAACTCCCTATTGTGAAGTCCCTGTGGACCCACAGCATGGGTGGCTCCCTGGAACCCACCGGCGGTACATAAATAAATCCCATTGCAGTGCCCAGCACAGCTGAGGTAACGTCAGGTTTAATGCAGGTGGGCTTCGGCCCACACTGCATGCCCCAGTCAGACTGGGGTTCTTTAGAAGTGGACACATGCAGTTACAACTCTGTGTGGACCGACAGCATGGGTGGGTCCCAGGAAGCCACCGGCGGTACATACATAAATCCCATTGCAGTGCCCAGCACAGCTGAGGTAACGTCAGGTTTAATGCAGGTGGGCTTTGGCCTACACTGCATGCCCCAGTCAGACTGGGGTTCTTTAGAAGTGGACACATGCAGTTACAACTCCGTGTGGACCGACAGCATGGGTGGGTCCCAGGAAGCCACCGGCGGTACATAAATAAATCCCATTGCAGTGCCCAGCACAGCTGAGGTAACGTCAGGTTTAATGCAGGTGGTCTTCGGCCCACACTGCATGCCCCAGTCTGACCGTTGTTTTTAATACATAGACACGGGCAGGTACAAATCCCTAATGTGAAGTCCCTGTGGACCCACAGCATGGGTGGCTCCCTGGAACCCATCGGCGGTACATAAATGTATCCCCTTGCAGTGCCCTGCTCAGCAGAGCTAACGTCACATACAATACAGGTGTGCTTCGGCCCACAGTGCATGACACAGTCAGACTGGTATTATGTACCTTAACAGTAACCGCGTTGGTGGGAATGTGGTGGCGACTGTGGACCTAGTAGCGCAGTTTTATTTAGTTGGTTTTCGGAATGTGGCCAAGATTAAGTGGGCCGTGGCGGAGGGATGGTGGGGGGGGGCTCTCTTGTTGTGTCGGTAAAGGTGAAATTCTTGGACTGCCACCAGACGGACCAATGCAAAGGTATTTGCCAAGAATGTTTTCATTGTTGGAGGAGGAGGGGGATGTTTTTGAGGCACTACGTGTCCTCTCCACGTGTCCATGGTTATATGCACCTTAACAGTAACCGCGTTGGTGGGAAATGGCCTCGCCACCATCATCTCTTTGGGAAGCCTCCATTTCCAGACCCCAGTGACATAGCATTAGCAGCGGTATAGGTAGAGCCCAGAATTAGTAACATTTCAGCAGTAGCATTAGGGACAGGCCCCAGTAACATATCAGTAGCAGCATTATAGGGGGAGCACAGTATTAGTTCCATTTCAGTAGTAGTAGCAGTCCAGACAGGCCCCAGTAACATATCACTAGCAGCAGTATAGGGGGAGCACAGTCTTAGTTCCATTTCAGTAATAGTAGCAGTCAAGACAGGCCCCAGTAACAATGCCGAAGCAGCAGTATAGGGGGAGCACAGTATTAGTTCCATTTCAGTAGTAGTAGCAGTCAAGACAGGCCACAGTAACATTCCCGTTGCAGCAGTTTAGGGAGATAACAGTCTCTTTCACATTTCAGTAGTTGCAGTATAGACAAGGCCCCAGTTACATTTATGTAGCAAAAGTGTAGGCCAACCGCACACACCTTGCTGTAGCATGAGTGCAGGCGAAGCACATAAAAATTACTAGGATTACACTGTAGGCAAGGGCCCCAAAAAATTGGTGTACCAACAGTACTAATGTACCTCAGAAAAATTGCCCATGCCCAACCAAGAGGGCAGGTGAAAAACATTAATCGCTTTGGTTAATGTGACTTAATTTGTAACTAGGCCTGTAGGCAGCCCAGTTTAAATAAAAATTGGTTCAGGTGCAGGTTTCAACGCTTTAATGAGAATTGAAACGTATAAACATTGTTTACAAAAGTAATATGACTGAGCCTTGTGGGCCTAAGAAAAATTGCCCGTTCGGCGTGATTACGTGAGGTTTCAGGAGGAGGAGCAGGAGGAGGAGGATGAATATAATACACAGATTGATGAAGCTAAAAGGTCCCCGTTTTTGATGGTGATAGAGAACGATGCTTCCATCCGCGGGTGCAGCCTATGTATTGTTTAGGTAGCGCTGCTTTCCCCTGGTGGAGAAGAGAAGTCTGGGGAAATCCAGGCTTTGTTCATCTTTATGAGAGTAAGCCTGTCGGCACTGTCAGTTGACAGACGGGTACGCTTATCTGTGATGATTCCCCCAGCCGCTCTAAACACCCTCTCTGACAAGACGCTAGCCGCAGGACAAGCAAGCACCTCCAGGGCATACAGCGCGAGTTCAGGCCACGTGTCCAGCTTCGACACCCAGTAGTTGTAGGGGGCAGAGGCGTCACGGAGGATGGTCGTGCGATCGGCTACGTACTCCCTCACCATCCTATTACAGTGCTCCCGCTGACTCAGCCTTGACTGGGGAGCGGTGACACAGTCTTGCTGGGGAGCAATAAAGCTGTCAAAGGCCTTGGAGAGTGTTCCCCTGCCTGCGCTGTACATGCTGCCTGATCTCCGCGCCTCCCCTGCTACCTGGCCCTCGGAACTGCGCCTTCTGCCACTAGCGCTGTCGGATGGGAATTTTACCATCAGTTTGTCCGCCAGGGTCCTGTGGTATAGCATCACTCTCGAACCCCTTTCCTCTTCGGGTATGAGAGTGGAAAGGTTCTCCTTATACCGTGGGTCGAGCAGTGTGTACACCCAGTAATCCGTAGTGGCCAGAATGCGTGTAACGCGAGGGTCACGAGAAAGGCATCCTAACATGAAGTCAGCCATGTGTGCCAGGGTACCTGTACGCAACACATGGCTTCCTCACTAGGAAGATCACTTTCAGGATCCTCCTCCTCCTCCTCCTCCTCAGGCCATACACGCTGAAAGGATGACAGGCAAGCAGCATGGGTACCCTCAGCAGTGGGCCAAGCTGTCTCTTCCCCCTCCTCCTCATGCTCCTCATGCTCCTCCTCCTCCTCAACGCGCTGAGATATAGACATGAGGGTGCACTGACTATCCAGCGACATACTGTCTTCCCCCGCCTCCGTTTCCGAGTGCAAAGCGTCTGCCTTTATGCTTTGCAGGGAACTTCTCAAGAGGCATAGCAGAGGAATGGTGACGCTAATGATTGCAGCATCGCCGCTCACCATCTGGGTAGACTCCTCAAAGTTTCCAAGGACCTGGCAGATGTCTGCCAACCAGGCCCACTCTTCTGTAAAGAATTGAGGAGGCTGACTCCCACTACGCCGCCCATGTTGGAGTTGGTATTCCACTATAGCTCTACGCTGCTCATAGAGCCTGGCCAACATGTGGAGCGTAGAGTTCCACCGTGTGGGCACGTCGCACGACAGTCGGTGCACTGGCAGATTAAACCGATGTTGCAGGGTGTGCAGCGTGGCAGCGTCCGTCTTGGACTTGCGGAAATGTGCGCCGAGCCGGCGCACTTTTCCGAGCAGGTCTGACAAGCGTGGGTAGCTTTTCAGAAAGCGCTGAACCACCAAATTAAAGACATGGGCCAGGCATGGCACGTGCGTGAGGCTGCCGAGCTGCAAAGCCGCCACCAGGTTACGGCCGTTGTCACACACGACCATGCCCGGTTGGAGGCTCAGCGGCGAAAGCCAGCGGTCGGTCTGCTCTGTCAGACCCTGCAGCAGTTTGTGGGCCATGTGCGTCTTCTCTCCTAAGCTGAGTAGTTTCAGCACGGCCTGCTGACGCTTGCCCACCACTGTGCTGCCACGCCGCGCGGCACCGACTGCTGGCGACGTGCTGCTGCTGACACATCTTGATTGCGAGACAGAGGTTGCGGAGGAGGAGGAGGAGGAGGGTGGTTTAGTGGAGGAAGCATACACCGCCGCAGATACCAGCACCGAGCTGGGGCCTGCAATTCTGGGGGTGGGTAGGATGTGAGCGGTCCCAGGCTCTGACTCTGTCCCAGCCTCCACTAAATTCACCCAATGTGCCATCAGGGAGATATAGTGGCCCTGCCCGCCTGTGCTTGTCCACGTGTCCGTTGTTAAGTGGACCTTGGCAGTAACCGCGTTGGTGAGGGAGCGTACAATGTTGCGGGAGACGTGGTCGTGCAGGGCTGGGACAGCACATCGGGAAAAGTAGTGGCGACTGGGAACCGAGTAGCGCGGGGCCGCCGCCGCCATCATGTTTTTGAAAGCCTCCGTTTCCACAAACCTATACGGCAGCATCTCCTAGCTGATCAATTTGGCTATGTGCACGTTTAACGCTTAAGCGTGCGGGTGCATTACGGCGTACTTGCGCTTGCGCTCAAACAGTTGCGCTAGCGACGGCTGGACGCTGCGCTGACAGACATTGCTGGATGGGGCCGAGGACAGTGGAGGTGAGGGTATGGGTGCAGGCCGGGAGACGGTAGTGCCTGTGTCCTGAGAGGGGGGTTGGATCTCAGTGGCAGGTTGGGGCACAGGGGGAGAGGCAGTGGTGCAAACCGGAGGCGCTGAACGGCCTTCATCCCACCTTGTGGGGTGCTTGGCCATCATATGTCTGCGCATGCTGGTGGTGGTGAGGCTGGTGGTGGTGGCTCCACGGCTGATCATGGCGCGACAAACCTTGCACACCACAGTTCGTCGGTCGTCTGCACTCTCAGTGAAAAACTGCCACACCTTTGAGCACCTCGGCCTCTGCAGGGTGGCATGGCGCGAGGGGGCGCTTTGGGAAACAGTTGGTGGATTATTTGGTCTGGCCCTGCCTCTACCCCTGGCCACCACACTGCCTCTTCCAACCTGCCCTGCTGCTGCACTTGCCTCCTCCTCTGAAGACCTGTCCTCAGTAGGCTTAGCAAACCAGGTGGGGTCAGTCACCTTATTGTCCAGCTGCTGTTCCTCCAAATCCTCTGTGCGCTCCTCCCTCGGACTTACTGCAATTACTACTACCTGAGTGATAGACAACTGTGTCTCATCGTCATCGTCCTCCTCACCCACTGAAAGCTCTTGAGACAGTTGCCGGAAGTCCACAGCCTCATCCCCCGGACCCCGGGAACTTTCCAAAGGTTGGGCATTGGTGACGACAAACTCCTCCGGTGGGAGAGGAACCATTGCTGCCCATTCTGGGCAGGGGCCAGTTCCTGGGAGTCTGCCTGCTCCTCAGAATGTGTCATTGTAAGGGAGTGAGGAGGCTGGGAGGAAGGAGGAGCAGCAGCCAGAGGATTCAGAGTTGCAGCAGTGGACGGCGTATAACTCTGGGTGGTCGATAGATTGCTGGATGCACTTTCTGCCATCCACGACAGGACCTGCTCACACTGCTCATTTTCTAATAAAGGTCTACCGCGTGGACCCATTAATTGTGAGATGAATCTGGGGACACCAGAAACGTGCGTCTCTCCTAATCCCGCAGCAGTCAGCTGCGATACACCTGGATCAGGAGCTCGGCCTGTGCCCACACCCTGACTTGGGCCTCCGCGTCCTCGCCCGCGTCCACGTCCTCTAGGCCTACCCCTACCCCTCAGCATTGTGTATTACGAGTAGAGCAGAAACAGAATGCTGTAATTAAATGTGCCGCTTATTGGCCTGTGGTTGGAGGCTGACTTCGCTTACGGAACGCACAGCAGAGCCAGGAAACAATTTTGCGCACGCCTGTAGTGAGACGTAGGTGCGTATCACTGAGCTAGTGGAATTCACAGCGCAGAAGCAGTTAAGTAGCCAAAGGGCAGTGGTAGGCCTTAAGTATTTTGCTTCCCTTTTTTAAAATGGTGAGCTGAAACACCAGACAGATACTGTATGCAGCGTATATTATGTATACTGTTTCCCTCTGGCGCTATGACGGCGGTGATGTAACGGGCACAGCAGAGCCAGGAAACAATTTTGCGCACGCCTGTAGTGAGACGTAGGTGCGTATCACTGAGCTAGTGGAATTCACAGCGCAGAAGCAGTCAAATGGCCAAAGGGCAGTGGTAGGCCTTAAGTATTTTGCTTCCCTTTTTTTAAATGGTGAGCTGAAACACCAGACAGATACTGTATGCAGCGTATATTATGTATACTGTTTCCCTCTGGCGCTATGACGGCGGTGATGTAACGGGCACAGCAGAGCCAGGAAACTATTTTGCGCACGCCTGCTGTAACGCTTAGCTGCATATTAATTAGGACTACTACCCCCAGCAGACACGCAGTACACTGACGACGGTCACAGGCAGCCCAAATATAGTATTTTTCCAAAATCTTTTTGAAAAAGCCCACTGCCTATATAGACAGTATATCTCTTTCACCTTTTCCACTGTCCCTGCCTCACCAGTACTGCCCCTATACTCTGTACAATGACTGCAGACTGAGGACGCAATGGTCTGCACGCCCGATATACAAAAAAAAAAAATTGTGCAACACTGCTAAAAGCAGCCTCAACAGTACTGCACACGGTCAGATGTGGCCCTAAGAAGGACCGTTGGGGTTCTTGAAGCCTAAAATAACACCTAACGCTCTCCCTATAGCAGCAGCAGCATCAGCAGCACTTTCCCTGATCTATGTCAGAATGCATGTGGCGAGCCGCGGGTGGGGCAGATTTTAATACTCGGGTGTCACCTGATCTCCCCAGCCACTCACTGCAGGGGGGTGGTATAGGGCTGGAACATCACAGGAGGAAGTTGTAATGCCTTCCATGTCTTTCTATTGGCCAGAAAAGCACGCAAATGTCTCAGAGATGAAAGTGAAAGGAACTCGAACATCGCGTGGTGCTCGTCTCGAGTAACGAGCATCTCGAACACCCTAATACTCGAATGAGTATCAAGCTCGGACGAGTACGCTCGCTCATCTCTAATTACCATCAAACAATAATACCACCACACTGTTTCTGAATAAAAGACACTATGTATATACTATATTACCGCCAGAAAGTGACCATATAGTTGTAGATAGCAGTTCCACACAGACGCTCTGCAGACGATGTAAGTGATTGCAGTACATTTATATCTAGAATCACAATTCATGTTGTGTCTGATTGCAGTTTTCACTTTTCCTGTCTTTTCCATCTTTTACATTTTATGACAACACAGTCCCGTTAATATGTTGATATCACTATATAGGCACCAGCTATATCAATGCTTCTGCTGATGGAAGGAATTCCTCGCTGCTTATAGCTGGACATTTAAGACCTGCTGCCCAGAAACACATTTTAAATGTCCCGCTGTTAACTCCTGTTAACATCCTGCATGGTGAGGGAAAGCCCGAAGGATTCCCTTAATCCCCGCGGGGACTAATAGGAATTTACAACGGGACATTTAAAATGTGCTTCTGGGCAGCAGGTTTTAAATGCCCTACTGTAGGTAGCTGGGAATTCCTCCAGCCCCGCTGCTGGGCAATTCCCCAGCAGCTGGGAGCAGTAGGAGACTCCCTCCTCCTCTCTCCTCAAGGGATTTCCCTATAGCGGGGAGAGAGAGTGAGGCGGGTTACAAGCTTTCCCGAGTGCTTACCCGAGAGCATGGGAGGAGAGGGCGTAGTCAGAGGGATCCACCCTCTGATCCCGTCCGTCTAGCCGCATCCCTCTCTCTTTGCTATGGAGAATCCCCTTGAGAAGCCATGTACCCCGCCTCCTCTTTCTAGCCCCGCCTCACCCCCTTCTCTGCACTATGGAGATATCCCTCGGGGACCTCCAGAGTAGGGAGAGCAGGGCTATGAGTTAATCCCCCATAGCAGGGAGAGAGAGCGGGGCTATGGGAAATTAACCCATAGCCCCACTCTCTCTCCCTGCTATGGGGAATCCCGAAGCCCCGCGGAGATTCCTCTTTCTCTTCCCCTTTAGCAGCTGCACTTTTTAAAGTGCAGCTCCTCCAGTGAATGGGTGATTTTCAGGCGCATGAAACTCGGATCTTCTGTGCATGAAAAATTGCCAGTTTGCGTGATTTTTAACGCAGTATAGGCTCGATTTTTTTTTTCGCACACATATACTGCGCTAAAAACTGCGCTCGTGTGAACGAGGCCTAAGCTGCACAGGTATTTCTCCTGTTGCAGAAATCTCTTGTTTGGCAACATAATTCCCTCATCTTGTACTTATAATAATGTCAATACAGAGTTCAGAAGACGAATTAAAGGTAAATTGAGCAATATGTTCTCTTTTTTTACCAAGGACTTTGATCACAAATAGTGAGGTGCAGTAGAAAAATTTATAGAAAACTGTACTATATGGTTGCACTATGTATGCATGCACTATTACCATCTTGCCAGTTATAAATGTGGTAAGGCCAAGTTCTCACAAGCATTTTTATCTCTGCTTTATTTCATTATGGAAACAGTCAAACGGACAGCAAACATTTCCACTTTGTAGCCCGTAGAAATGTAGTGGAAGGTCTTCAGTTTTAATCTGTTTCTGTATTTTCTACCTCCATTCCGTTTTTTACGCTGGATCAAAAGTACAGACTGCTGAGCTTTTGTTTTCAGTTTAGGAAACGGAACACGGATGGATCCTTTTTTTTTTATTGCATTGTACTCAATGGGAAATGGATGGAACTGGAAAGCAGGCCGTGGTAGTAGTGCAGACTCTTCAATGAATGTGGCCCAGTGGTTAGCACTGTTGCCTGGCAATGCTGGGGTCCTAGGTTCAAATCTCATCAAAGGCAGTGTCAGCTTTGAAAAACTCCATACAGATGTCACCCATGGTCAGATTTGAATCTAGTACTGCGAGGCAACTGAGCCACCATGCTTGCTCTTTCTTCTTTTGCCTCTGGAGGAGGAGAACAAGAAAAACAAAGAGAACATCAAAGTCCAAGCAAATGTTGTCAAATTTGAACCCATGACCAAAGTGAGAAGGTAAAAGGACTAACCCACCGTGCTTTTGCTTCTTTCTCCTAGAGAAGAGCAAGAATGTGAAGGAGAAGGAGGAGAAGAAGAAGGAGAATAAGAAGAATACAATTGCGGATTTAAAGGTTAAAATCAATTAGGAAGGTGGGGAAAAGGCCTGGAGGTAGGGTTGCGGAATCCGATCCGCCCATACACATGAGGCCTTAGAGGTCTTGTGTGGCGCAGAGTGTTACGGCAGCAGCATGCTATCCTAAGCTCTCGCCCACAACCTGAAGGCTGCAGGCCCAATCCCCACCGAGGTTGGCAAAATGGGCACCCAGCTTGCTGAAGGGTAATAAATAAATTACCTGAAAGCCCTGCAGAATAAGTTGGCATTATACAAATAGCAAGTCCCTTTCCCCCCATGCTTTATTTTGTAGAATAATCTTCCTTCGCATCACTGACACCCACAATAAAATCACGTGATCACGAAAGTCAATAGGACTTTCTAATGTTAAAATCATAAAAAGGAGGCTCTACAGAGAAACATGGGAGATAAAAAATCTCACATCACAGAAAGATGGAGCATGCCGCGATTTTTTGTTTTTGCGCTATAGCATCAGGGAAAAGATCGCCAATGGGAAGGAAACCCTTAAAAATCTCTGGTTTCATTAATCTGCTATTTTACTCACTCTCGATTTATCACCCGTGTGAAACCACCCTTAGGCCTCGGTCAGACGGGCGATTTTTGGTGCAATCTGCGCATGCGATCGCCGTTTTTACAGAACCATTGCTTTGCAATGGTATCGGACACATGAGCGCTTTTTATGCGCTCGTCCGATTAATTATAGAACAGAAATCGCAGATCGCACCTATCTGCGATCTGCGATTCCTGTTCTCTTCTCTATATGCGCTCAATGGGGCCGGCGGCAGCAGCGCCGACCCCATTGAGAACATATACTAGACAAATCATTCTCCTCTGCCACAGCTGTAACAGCTGTGGCAGAGAAGAATGATGATTGCCCATTGAATGACAGCTGAGAGCTGCCCCTGATTGGTCCCTGCGCTGAGCCAATCAGAGGTAGCACTCACTCACCCATTCATGAATTCATGAATGGGTGAGTGAGAGCTGCCTCTGATTGGTGAGGGCTGTGACCAATCAGAGGCAGCTCATTCAGCAGGCGGGGATTTTAAATCCCCGGCTGCTGAATACTACTCACAGCAGTTCAGGAGAACTGCCGACCGGCCGCGGCTGGACTCCGTCTGCTGGGACAAGGTGAGTATATATTTTTTTTTACTTTTTACACATTTCTGGATGATTTTCAGGGAAGGGCTTATATTTTTAAGCCCTTCCCGAAAATTCATCCTGAGATCGCCCGCAGCCCATTGTTTTCAATGGAGCCGGCTGTATTGCCGGCTCCATTGAATTCAATGCGCTGGACAGCGCTGCACTGCTCCGGCCCGTTTCTAATGAAACGCGGCTAGGAGCAGATTTTTCGGGCGATTTTTCGGCCCTGGTCACGCGATTTGCGGATGCGCATCCGTCATGCGATCCGCAAATCGCGGGGAAAAACACCCGTGTGACCGAGGCCTCAATGTGGATTTCTTTATACTTGATGAATATCTAGCTAACATGCAGGAGTTTGACGTGTTCCTGAAGTTCCTGGGCCCCACTAGAAGATATAATTCAGAGAATTTCACCCTTCATCCATACAGAATATGTGCACATCCACTTTTAATCACATTGAAATCTTATCATTGCACACACAGCACATATCATCCATAAGGTTTAATACTTCATTTGTGAATTATCCCTAAAGGAATAGACGCAGATGGCAAATGATTGCTCCAAAGCTACCAAAGACAATCCCAATGGGGTTTTCTTCTGCAGGATGTTTGAGGAGCATATTTGTGTAGCGTCTGAGGAGTGGGCCCACTGCCGAGGAGATAGCGGGGTAGAGAAAGGCTTTGTTGAGCGGCTCTACCTTCTCCTCCCCTGGGTGTAACTCTGGACCCGACCAAGTTATTGTTGGGGAAGATCACAGGGAAAGTAACCGTGACGCCACCGTTCTGTCCTCTGCGGTGAAACTTACTGATAAAATAAAGTAGTCCACATACAAGGGAACCTTCAGTACAAAACCGGGAACGGTCGGTAATGTCGTTTTACTGCAACTTGTTAAAGTCCCAAACACATAAAAAGACTTGGCACAAATACAACAACTCAGAGTGGTGCGACAGGGAGGAATCTTAGAGTATCTTGGATGATCCACAGTCCAAGTTATCTGTGTGATCCCACTTCCGGTGACTCCTTCTCTCTCTCACTCTCTACCGGTTCACACTCACATTAGTTGTGCATTCCTCTTGCCAAGCAGCGGTCCTTCTCTCTCTCAGCGCTTAGTGGTACCACTTGCAAATCCTGGGTAGACTAGACCCAGGCCAGGCAAAAGGAAATCGCTCGGCTTCCTCCATTCTTTTCTCACACAGACCACTCAGTGCCTGTGTGGCTCACTCACTTGCAGACTAGACTGTCTCCGACTACCACTCTAGACTGACTCTTGCAAGAAGACTTCCTCACTTTCTTCAAACACATACATATATATAAAGCATAGTCACATGACTTACACAACGATACATTTTCCAGACATAACCCAGACATTAACCTTTTCAGTACTGCAGAGGTGCAATACACATAAATCTGATACATACTACAGACGAGATACTGACAAGACAATAGCACGAGACAGACATGTAACACTATGGAGGGGCCCCACTAACTCTGGGCCACTACATTTGTATCAGAGTCTGGGCATACAGAGGATTTACTTGTGCACTAAGACCGGTGTCACACAGGTGTAAGCACATTTACACAAGCATTTGCGTCACAAATTTGCACAATAGACATCGAATATCTGAATGAAATGCTGCCATTCATTGAAATGAGCAATTAATATAATTAGTTGAATATGTGTTCTTTTCCAGAAAATAGAGCTTGCTGTGTATCTTTTTGCACAATGGAAAAGCGTGAGAAAATATGCGTATGTGAATGAACTCATTGAAATCAATGGGTTTCATTCACTGCGTATTGCACATGCAAAACACTGTGCAAATACATTCATGTGATATATGCCTAATTCAACCCCAGTTCTCTTTCAGTTAGGATCACAGAATGATACAGCAGGAAGGGACCTCCACAGTCATCGGGTCCAACACTCTGCTCAGTGCAGGATTCACTAAATCATCCCAGACAGTTATCTGTCCAGCCTCTATTTGAACACTTCCATTGAAGGAGAACTCGCCACCTCCCGTGGTAACATGTTCCACTCATTGATCACCCTCAATGTTGGAAAGTTTTTTCTAATATCTAATTTGTGTCTCCTCCCTTTCAGTTTCATCTCATTGCTTCTAGTCTTTCCTTGTACAAATGAGAATAGGGCTGATCCCTCTGCAATGTGACAACCCTTCAGATATTTGTAGACAGCTATTAAGTCTCCTCTCAGCCTTCTTTTTTGCAAGCTAAACATTCCCAGATCCTTTAACCGTTCCTCATAGGACATGATTTGCAGACCGCTCACCATCTTGGTAACTCTTCTCTGAACTTACTCCAGCTTGTCTGTCTTTTTTAAAGTGGGGTGCCCAGAACTGGACACAGTATTCCAGATGAGGTCTGACTACAGAATTTTTATATATATGTTCTTGCATTGATTTCTCTATCTCACTAGCAGTGTCTGCAATGCTTTATGACTTAAGTATCTATATACCACATGAAGAAAGCATAAAAAGAGGAATTAACACATGCAATGACAGCGAAGAGTTAAGGGGAAATAAAAATGATTTAAAAAATGTTGAGCTAAGTAAAATAAAGCATTATGGGAAGCTGCAGGGTTTCAGATTTGCATTTGGGGATTTAACTAAATATCAATTCTCTCATTTTTTACAAAGACTCTGTGGTTGGGTACAGGACATGATGCATATCTTCTCCTTCTATAAAACCTCTTGACTTCTGTGACATTTGTTTTGTTTAGGAAGTGTCATAAATGCCTCATTCAACAGCCTGTTCCCTTCTCTAAGCTGGTGA
Organism: Eleutherodactylus coqui; assembly: GCF_035609145.1. Classification (NCBI taxonomy): domain Eukaryota; kingdom Metazoa; phylum Chordata; class Amphibia; order Anura; family Eleutherodactylidae; genus Eleutherodactylus; species Eleutherodactylus coqui. The sequence goes on from NC_089842.1 coordinate 93,160,597, forward strand.
CAATTGATCGGTCCTTCTATATCATTGCAGGGATGCACATTTACCATCTCTTCTGGGACCATAATCATATGTGTGTCAACCAATGCCAGTACCATAGTTACTGTGCCATCCTTGAGTGGAACCACGCACGTGGGCCAAGGGCTGCACACAAAATCTTTGCACATCTTTAAATGCAGTTGAAAATGGGACAATATGTGTAAAAAAAAATCACCTTTTGAAACACAGGTGCCGTTGTGAAGACAGACCAATCTGTGAATTATCATATTAGGTTTCATGAACTATCAGTTATGCTTCCTGTGTTATCCCCAACACCTTAACCACATTTACTAGGCAATGTCTCTTGCATCATTTCTTACTAGTTGTATAGAGAATCTGCAAGACTGCTGCTTTGGATCTTGTAGCATTAACAATGGATCAATAGGTATTATAGTAAATACATATCCAACTATCTGTAGCTCCATTCAGTAAGTGTAATATTATTGATCAAACAGGTGCAACATAGTATCAGTGGTGGTATGCCCTTAGAGGGAGTCTATCAGCAATTTTAAACATGCAAAACTGCTAACAGGGCTAGGAAGGGGACATGGAGATAAATTTAAACATACCTGTGTCAATGCTTTTATTATCACCAGCACTCAGAAAATTAACTTTTATTCCCCCCAAGTCCTGAAGGTGGATCTTCTGTCTGGAATGCTCTTGGCTCCCCGCATTGTAAAGCTCCACCACTCAGTATCACTAAGACATTATATCAGCCATTGACATCGGGTGGTGGAGACCATCCACTTCACGGTACTGTAGTGTTGGCTCTGTATGTAACAGGAGCCATAGGGAAGGGGGGAGGGGGCTACAAGAATAATAACAGCAAAAAGTCAGTGGAGATGCTGCTGTAAACTTTTGCAGTCCATCCTCGTTGTCAAAGGACTACTTATTGCATCGATGATGTCCTAACACATGGACATGTGAGCACTGTAACTGATCACCGGCCAACTTGAACCACTAATTGTCTGCGGCGATAATATGTCCATGTGTCATGATGTTTTTAGTACAGCAGGAAGTAGCGGGCAGCGGGGTATTGTTGACTGTCAGTACAGGAGCAGTGGGGTAAGGTGCCTTTTTATTGTTTTTACACAATACTGAGCAGTCATCAAAATAATTTTTTTCTCTGCTTACCCTTTTTATGCTATACTTGTACCAAGGATTTGTCTTTGAGTATCAGAAATTGGAGCTCTAAGATATATTAATTAGCACTGAATTTTGGACCTAACAAAAAAGGTGTTCACAAGTAGATATTCACTTTAAAGGCACGTCAGATCTATTCTCCTGTATGGAACCTCGTGCCTCCCTTTATTTATAAGAATGAGGAACCAATGCAAAAAGCAGCTCTCACTCTGGATGACTCGGTTTGAGAGCATGCATTATAACAGGGGTGTCCAACTTGCAGCCTGTGGGATGAATGTAGACCACGATGGCTATGAATATGGCCCACAGGGGCAGATTGGCCGTTTACTGCACTGTAAAAATTCCCATTGGGCCGACCGCTCTGTAGGCCGTCCGCTGCACTTCATTATACACAGGGTTGGCTGCTGTCAGTGTAAACTTAACTAAATGCAGCCGGCCCTGTATATAAGAAATGCAGCAGCCTACCTGCCCATCTACTAGTGTGTGTGTGATGCTGAAGTGGCGAAGTAAGGAGGTGCTAGCATGCAAGGCAGAGGAGACAAGGGGTCGGCACTTACAATTCAGCCACTGCTGTTGCTGCTCCAAGTTGTAGGAGAGTCACTGTGGAGAGGAGAGCTAATAGGGAGCTGTGCTGACTGAGTCTAAGGCAGCGAGCACCTTTATCGGTCCAGAGCTTAATAGTCCCCCCTCCAGGCCCTGCTGATCACATGGCACACTGCAGGCCTGATGGCATCCAGATGTACTCAGAGGAGAAGCGGCAAGCTGCCCAGCACTATTGTTAGCTCTGCCCCTTTCTGCTTCCTCTCTAATTCACTTTTGAACTACAGCTAGGCCAGCATCAAGTGCCCGGCAGCAGTACTGTGAGTTAGTCTATGTGAGTTAATGAGGGGGTGGCCCAGTGCAGACAGCAGTTAGTGGACTAGCCAGGTCAGCCACCTCAGCTTCATGTAGCGTTTCCTGAACTAGGTTGGAGCCACCGATGTAGTAGCCATGCAGGTCCAGAGAGTAATTAGAGAGAGATAGTGGTCACCAACAGGTGGTTGCAGGTCGCAGTACAAAGACGAAGACAGGTAACGTCAGGAGGAAAAGCTGGAGGTTGAAAACGGAAGGTCTCAAGTCACAGTACAAAGGAGGAGGCAGGTAGCATTGTCAGGAGGAAAAGCTAGAGGTTGATAATTGAAGGTCTAAAGTTGTTTACAGAGGAGCAGGTTGATAGTGGAGCTTGACTAAGGCTGTAGAGCACAATAATCATGCATTGAGGGAGAGGCAGGGCCAGGCTTATATAGTGAACCTAATCAGGAACAGAGGAAGGGTCAGGACAGGGGAACAGACCAGGAATCACAGGATCATTACAAGGTGTTTAGCAGAGGAGCTGCGAAAGGGCTGGATGGCTCAGCGGAGAGAGCTGCTAACTTTAGTGCAAGAGTTCTCGGGTTCAAACCCTGACACTGCATTAATTTAGAAGTCATTAGTTTATTATTTTAACCCTAAAAGTAGATAAACATGGTAGAATTTACACACATAAAACTGCAGCTTTCTGCTCAGATTTTTGCCATAAATTTGGATGCAGATTTAGCCCCGTTAGTGGGCAAAATCCATATGTGGAATTCCAATGCATTTCATTGGTGTTTGCATACATAATGTGTGGCCCAGGACAACTCTCTTCTTCCAATATGGTCCACAGACGCCCAAAGGTTGGACATCCCTGAATTAGAAGATCACACAAGGATCTGAATAAGTGCCATGCAATTCTGCATTTCTCCTGCACTGACGACTGCAGAAAAAATGTGCTGCAGGCCACAGCTTCCTTGGACATCTTAGCTGAGCTTTTACGAGTTTCAGCTGCTGGATATACAGTGAACAGGTTTATGTTTAGTAAAGTGTCAGGAACTGGGTCCGGGCAGGGGCAGTCCCTGATCCTATCTGCAACCCCTGTCCCTACCTACTTGCCCCCCTGGGCTAAGCCCCAGGGTGACAACTGGGCGATGGTCCCTACACTTACTAGGGAAGCGGGGCACGGGGACCGATACAGACAAACACTGGAAACAAACGAACGCAAACGGGAGTCAGACAGTCCGAGTTGGCAACTGGAGGTACACGGTACAAAGGGGTCAAGCAAAGCAAGGTCAGGTCCAAAGTCCAAGGGTCAAAAGCCGGGAGCGCAATCCAATTATGCGCGTGTAGCCTGGAGACAAACATACGCTGGCAGGTACTGACAGACATCGAGAGGTTTAAATGCTGTCAGAACTCCTGCCCCAGCAGCTGATTGGGGTAGGAACCTGACAGCAGCAGAAGCTAATCCAGAGTGCAAGCAAGCCCTCCCCCCCTCAGCACTAGCTGGCCGGGCGGAGATAAAGGATGCCTGCCCAGCTGCCATGGCAATGGGGATGCGGCGTGGGATGGTGCCCGCCGCGTCCCTAGCAACCTGGTGGCGAACAGGGCAACGGCGGCCAGGGGGGTCGGGGGTCACCAGCATCGGGGTTCCCCTGCGCCACACCCCAGCCGCGCGGGTGATAAGACCAGTGGTGCGGGCACGGAGGCCCCGGGAGCCACTGTTCCTGACATAAAGGGGATGTTCAGGATTTTTAAAAAGTCTTCATTTTTCAAGAAACAGTGCCTCTTGTATATGACTGTGTCTGTATTGCAGCCCAATACAATACTGGTTATAGGCATATAGATGAATGTAAGCTATATATCATTTGAAGCCTGATCTAACAGTATGAGTTCAAGGGCTTGATAGTCACTGATCTAAATATAGGAACTGTGTACAGTAAGTATGAGAGAAGTAGAACTAGGATTTACTAGGAAGTTTTCTCATACTTTCCTGTTGTCAAAAACAGTGTTGTACTTGTTTCTGTATCAAAGATACTTCTGTTTTGATGTTAAGTTTTTTTAAATGTATCCAACATGTACGTGCTGTATAATATGAATTTATCCCTTACTTTACAAAATGAATACAAATAGAAGCCACCATTGTGAAGTCATAGGAAGTCAATTAACCAGCCTGTTCTTCATAGTTCCCACACAAAAATTGGGAGAACATGTAAACTCCATTCAGATGTTGTTTGTGGTCAGATTCGAATCCTGGAATCCAGTGCTGAAAGCAACAGTTCTTGAAATTCAACTTGCCCAATCACTCTTTCATCTAACTTCCCCTATAAACATTAGATTAGCAATCTACCCTACTGAAATTGGATTTTGTATGCCTTTAAACCCAGCAAAAACGGACTACCTCTAAGTCTGTTTGCCCTAGAAACATGACCTGGGCATTAGTCAAACCAGATACACTGGCCTGTAAATTTTTCCCATTTTGGAATTCTCACTTTTCACCAGTACAAAGTGAGGCTGGCTCCTTTCAGGAGAAGTCATTTTTATTTTACCCAGGGAGTAATCTAATAGAGTACCAGGGAATGAGCCCAGACTATGCTGCGGTAATGGACATCAAAGCTCCTGCAGAAGACAACTTCATTTGGAGGTGTCTTTGGAGCCAATTACTTCATGCACATATAAAATGACATGCATTCAAAGCATTTATCCTGGCATTTTAAAAAACATGCAAAATTATACCAGGCCTTATATACCAATACTGACTAAAAGTTAGTGCAAATTTAGAGTACACAATCCTAAAATGCACCAGATTTATCATATGGCTCTGCAGAATGGTACATCTGTTGAATTTTTAAAAAAGTCTAAATTTAGACCCTTTATCAGTTGACATAATTTATGGCAAAACTTTTTGGTTCAATTCACTGCTATTTGGTTCAATTTTTGGTACAGCTTGGGACACCCCCCTTTTCAGATGAGTCAGGAAAAACTGTCCCAAATTATCTAAAAATACACAGTATATGTGGTGCAACGCGTGCTAGAGAGGTTTCTGGTGTATTTACACCAGAAAGCTGTCGTATTTTAAATAATAAATAAGCCCCCTTGTATGTAGCGTGTTTTATATTTGACTATAGAGTTTGTTGATCATTAGACCCCTCTACGACACAATAAAAGGGATTTCACCCTGTGAACAGTTTGAGAGGGGACACATTACTGAAATGCAAGTAGCTGGATGATTATATCAATGAATTGCCGCCACCTGGGCCATTCTGACCAGACAGTTAGAAGGTATTGGGACCAGTGGATGTGTGAGGGCACACAAGGTGACCGGGCTCAGGACGCCCTCAAAGACCACCAATAGAGAGGATCATCTGATTGTCCAACGAGCATGAGCAGCTCCAACAGTTTCGTTGTCTGCCATCCAAAGACCATCATTACCTGTGTCTGTTGTATCAATTTTCAGGTGCTTGGCTTACGGCACCCATTACATATACTGCCTTTGACACCCACCCACCATCGCCTCTGTTTACAGTGGTGTCGTAACTTACAAAACTGGATGCTACAAAGTGGAACCGGGTTGTCTTCAGCGATGAATCCAGGTTTAGTTTGGGCACCGATAACAGCAGTGTTCATGTCTGAAGACCTAGGGGTGACTTCCATAATCCTGCCTTTGCTGTGGAGCGGCACACTGCTCCCTTTGTTGGAATGATAGTGTGGGGGGCCATTATATACAACAGTCAGTCACCCCTAGTGGTGGTACAAGGGACAATGACAGCTCAGTGATATGTTCAGGACATCCTGCAGCCACATGTGTTCCTATCATGGGAGCTTCCAAGAGGCATCTTGCAGCAGGATAATGCTTGGCCGCAGACACAAGGAGGTCACAGGAATGTCTCCACAACATTGTCACCCTTCCGTGGCTGCCCAGTCACCAGGTTAATTGCCAATTGTATTGGGTCAACTTTGACAGCCTACAAGTTTGCACAATCTGGAGGCTCAGTTACAGCAAATGTGGGCTGATATGCCACAGGATACCATACAGAAACTGTCTTCCTTCATGCCCGTCCATATCACATCTTGTATCCAAGCTAGAGGCAGTACAACAGGGTACTAGAGCCTTCCTTTAGGTGTTCAGTTTTCCACAATAAATTCTCCTTTTGCTGTCATATTGTAATCACCTACATATAACAACGTTACAATCACACATAGAAAGTTTCATTTGATTCCAACAACTCCTTATAGCCGGCTGTCCACGGGCGTTGCTATATACCGCAACTGAAGCCACCACAGGGGAGCATTATCTTACCACAATTTTCCGCACGTTTTTCCACGATGAACCTATCATTATGATAGGTTCATCACGGAAAATCACGGCACGCCGCCATTTTTATACGCAAGCGGAAAATCACCGCGATTTTCCGCTCATGTACATCAAGCAGCGCTTTCCATAGTTATCCTATGGAAAGCGTTCATTGCGTTACCTGCATGCGGATTATCGTTGTGGGTAACGCCATGGACAGGAGGCCTACAGGGGAGGGATTTTTTTTTTTTACAATGAGTGTACAATAAACACATTTTCATAAATTGTTTTTATTAAATAAACTCTCCAAATAGTAAAAAACACATACACATTTGATACCTCCATAACTATTAAAACAAATAGTTGCTGTATCACTTATAGTAAATGGTAAATCACTTAAAAACAAGACACATTTTTTATGTATACAATTTTTCATAGAAATGCATAATGTATAAGTACTTGAAAATGATGCTAAAATATCTGCAAACTGTCCTGCAAGAAAGTAAATATTTCTATCTACACATGAAAAGAAAAATATTGTAAACTGGTAGAATACAAGGAGACAAAAGAATGTCTGCCCAAGTCAAGATAGTTCTTATTAGTGCCTCAAAAAAGGAACCTTCCATGTACTGTATGCTGCCCTCACCGCGGGCAGCATAAAGTAGTAACAGACGTGCCAATTTCAGTAGTGTGTCACTTATGGAGTAATGTGCAATACTTTTTTTAAAAATTACAGCTTATTCTTGCAGTTCCTGGCAAGAGACAAGTCACACTTATTCAAGAGGCTCTGCTACCTCCACCCACACCCTGTGATTGGCACTTCTCTCAGCATGCATTGTAACAGCTAGAAAACAAATGAGAAAGATGGAACAATACCTCTGCAGTACCATCTATTGGCATCATTCCTGCAAGTCAATGCTAGACTCTTTATGCAAATCTAGTAACAATGACTGGGAACTGATCAATTCCCAGTCATTGTTACAAGGCTTGTAAAAAAATCTAACATTGACTTGCAGGAATGCTGCATTTCAATAGGTGGCCCTGCAGAGGTATTGTTCCCTCTCCCTTATTTGCATATTACCCAACTGAGCATGAATGGCCTTATAAGTTTCCTCACTTACTTACCTTCTAAGCACTCTCCCTAAGGAGAAAGATAGCATTCCTGATGCTAGAAAATGATCACAAATGTGGACGGAGCTAACAGCACTATATGAATAAGTGTGACTCCTCTCCTGCCAGGAACTCCAGGAACAAACTAAGTTCTTAAAGGAAATCTGTCACCACCTTCATGCTGCTCTCTCTGGGCTTTGTCTGCCTTATGTATCTGTGAAGTAGTTTGTCATAAACTTATATATTAGCAGTAATAGCACATAAACAGAGGACTACAAAAAGTTGTCCTCACTATTCATGAGCTGCAGACTATCTCTGCCCATCCTGCCCTCCAGTCACTGATTGACTGCTGCCTGTTGGAGTGGGCAGAACTAGTCTGCAGCTCTTGAATATTGAGGACTACTTCCTGTAGTCCCCTAAGTGTGTGCTGCAACTGATAAAAGTTTCTGACAAACTACTTCATGGATACGTAAGACACACTTATCTCTGTAAACAACATGCCTGTCACTACCTTACACTGCCCCCAGAGAGTGCACCATAAAGGTAGCGACTGAGTTCTTTTTGAACCACTGCACTTTTTCCATAAGTGACAGAACACAAAAATCAGCATGTCTGTCAGTACTTTATGCTACCTTCCATAAGGGCATCATGGCAGGTTCCCTTAAAGGTTCGTGGAGGCCAATGGGCAAAAAACGTCTTTCATTTCACCACTGGAACCTGGACCACCTGATGTTTTATAACAGAGAGATGGTTGTACATGTGAGTGGTCCCCTCTGCTAAATTGTATTGGAGTTTTGGAGATAGCCAAGCCAGTGACTCCCTTAGACCTCAAAAGATAGAGCCACACATGTACAACTTCATTTTTTTCTCAACTGGACAGGATTACCAACACAGCCATTAGCTTATATAGAAAATGATACATAGATAAAAGCAGCCGTGGCAGGGAGGGTGGGGGCTCCAGACTTCCGAGGACCCCAAGGTGGTGTAGGCCCCAGGGCATGTGCCACTTATGCCCTTCCAAATAATCTTACCCTAACATTATGCTCTTGATGTTTAAATCTAGTCATTTGGACTTACAGTTTAGATGTTCTCTACTGTGACTTTTGCCAGAAAAAAAGAAATTCTGTATACAGATTAACCCTTGATTCTAAAACTATGACCCATACAGAGTAATGTGTAAAGAAAACTATAGATATAAATAGATATACATTCAGCCTTGTGATATAAGTTTTACTGGCATAAAAATACTTTCCTGCAAGCTGTTCAAAATAGGTCTCCTTTGGCACTACCTCAGTAATGCCACCTACGGTATACGTGGCTATCCTATGATTCAATGTTAGATCCTCTATAGAGCCCTAAAACAGATTATCAGGGCGTCATGTATCAAGGCTCCACAAAGTGTTTGGAGTTGGCTTACAGGCTGGCCGCCTATAGGAGGTACTAGAAACACAGTTCTCTTCCTTCCAGAGGAGAGCTATTTTACATACCTGTCTCTTAAGACTCCTTACCAGCTAGATCTCTGCAAAGATTATCAGTACCTTCCAAGAACTGTCAGTTTTCAAAATATCTGATACAAAAATAGCAAATATATGAATACCATGTATTCAAAATTTATGAAGATGGCCTATGGATCTGTGTAATAGTACATTGAATGTATATCATATAAGTAGACAATGCGGTTTTTATAGGGTTCCTGGAGAGAGACGGTCCAGTCCTGATTGGTTCCATTGACTGTGCTACTTCATGTTAAGAACCTGTGCAAGACTCTTCTGAAGAACTGTTAGGTTTTAAGTTGCATTTTTTCATATCTGACTCAATGTCCAAGCCTGTGGTGTGTATGGGGCCTGCTCATCAATCATCTTGTGCCCGAATCTGAGGGTCTTCCTTTCTGCCTGGATGTTTCTATTATAGAGGACATGCTCAGTGCATCTATACACACAGCAATGACCTAAAGGTCTTAGCTATAGACTTTAGTAACCAAGACAATCTGTATGGCGAAGTTGTGTTGACATCAAATCTAGTAAAGACAAACAACTGTATGATCTTCTCTAGCTTCAATTAATCTTCTTGTTGTTTTGGAATCGTTTTTTCCTTTTGATCTGCTCAAAACCAGATTTAGGAGTCTATAATAAATCCAGTCCTTAGTAAATCCCAGACATGGTCGTATCTCCAGATGAAGACCAAGTGAAAGATTTTGATGAAGTTTGCTTTCGCTGGACGTGCCTGGCCACAAACCATGGACATAGTCTTGTTTTACTGATCAGGTTACACAAGTTATCCTTGAATTTCGCTCCAATAAAAGCATAGAGAATAGGGTTCAGGCAGCAATGCAAGTAGCATATACAGGATGTGACAGATAATGCAAAATCAATGTTATTTATGAAGGAGCAATCAGTAATTATTTCCAGCAAGGTCAACATATCTAAAAAAGCTGCAACATTGTATGGAGTCCAACACAAGAAGAAAGTCACTACTACTGCTATGATAAGCCTGATTGCCTTATGTTTCTTAAACCCCTGAGATCTTAGCAGTGTTATTATAATGTGAGAGTAGCAAAACAGCATGAAAATTAGAGGCAAGAAGAAGATAAAGATTTGGAACAGTAAAGTTGTAGTCACTTTCCAAGCCTTGGAATTGTTCTCAGGGTAGAATGGGTCACATGTAGATATGTTGGTGCGAGACTCAAATGAAACCGAATAATAAAGAATATCGGGAATAGACATAATAATACACAAAGACCATACAACCAAACAACTCCAGTGAACATAGTTCTTCCTATGTTTCTTGTAGATCTCAACAGCATATACAATAGAGAGATAGCGGTCAATGCTGATACAGGCAAGCAGAAAACTGCCTGCATAGAAGTTGATCTTGAAAAGGGAAGCAGCTATTTTACAGAGGGCCTCTCCAAATATCCATCCATAAATTGCTTGTAGTGCCCACAATGGTAAAGTAGAAACTAGAAGCAAATCCGCCAGTGCCAGGTGAACAATAAACACATCAGTGCTCTGCATCTTCCGATGATTGGTCAACAGCATCACCAATATGACTAGACCGTTGCCCAAAATTCCGGCTGTAAACAAAATGCTATAGAATGCTGACAAAAAGATTTGGTCAAAAATCTTGCTCTTCTCATGAGTACACATATTATAGTCATCATTGTATGGAGAATCCGAGTATGGAAATGTCATGTTCTCAAAGCTGTCACCCTAAGAGAAAGATAAGAAAAGATAGTCAGAATACAACATGTAGATCAGGGTCACTATAGATGAGGATTGTTTCATATAAATGAGTGGCCCTATGAGAAATCTGGTCACACTTGATGAAATGAATACATCTGATTTACAAGGTTTTATACTGGTTACTAATGTACAATTGCAAGAAAAAGTAAGTGAACCTTTTGGAATTACCTGGATTTCTGCATGGATCACTAATAAATAATGATTGGATCATTATCATACTTATCAATCTAACTAAACACATAAACAATTGTACTATTCTTGTCTTGTATGGAGCACACTAGGGAAAGATCCACAGTGTGGAAAGAAAAAGTAAGTGAACCTCTATATTATTAGCTTTTTCACGCGCAGACAAAAGTTGTTTCATTTAAGCAGATGAGTTTGGATGTGTCGGTTTGCCAGGTTCTTTGTCCATTAAATAAAGGCACACATTGACTGGTTACTGACAAATCTATTCTTCACATGAAAGATTGATGAACCAATAAATAGTTGTTAAGGAAACATAACATATTAGTGTGTGAAATACACCAAGTGGAAGGCTTGTACTGGGTGCGTTCCTTAATTTGCTATCCCTATTATAGTCACACTTAGAGATGAGTGAACGTACTCATCCGAGCTTGATACTCGTTCGAGTATTAGCGTGTTCGAGATGCTCGTTACTCGAGACGAGTACCACGCGATGTTCGAGTTACTTTCACTTTCATCTCTGAGACGTTAGCCCACTTTTCTGGCCAATAGAAAGACAGAGAAGGCATTACAACTTCCCCCTGCGACGTTCAAGCCCTATACCACCCCCCTGCAGTGAGTGGCTGGTGAGATCAGGTGTCACCCCAGTATATAAATCAGCCCCTCCCGCGGCTCGCCACAGATGCATTCTGACATAGTTCAGGGACAGTGCTGCTGGTGCCGAAGCTGCAATAGGGAGAGCGTTAGGAGTTATCTTAGGCTTCAAGAACCCTAACGGTCCTTCTTAGGGCCACAACTAACCGTGTGCAGTAGTGTGGAGGCTGCTTTTTGCAGTGTTGCACATTTTTTTTTTTTTTAATATATCGGCCGTGCAGAGCATTGCGTCCTGCAGTAATTTTACATTGTCCAGGGCCAGTAGTGGTGAGGCAGGGACAGAAGACATATTTAGTGTATATAGGCAGTGGGCCTTTCCAAAAACATTTGGGAAAAAAAAATCTATTTGGGCTGCCTGTGACCGTCCACAGTGTACTGGGTCTCTGCTGGGGGTAGTTGTCCTAATTCATACGCAGCCAGCTAAGTGTTACAGCAGGCTTGCGCAAAATTCTTTCCTGCCTCTGTGTTGCCTCTTACATCACCGCTGTATTCCTGTCCACAAGTGTACTGGGTCTCTGCTGGGGGTAGTTGTCCTAATTCATACGCAGCCAGCTAAGTGTTACAGCAGGCTTGCGCAAAATTCTTTCCTGCCTCTGTGTTGCCTCTTACATCACCGCTGTATTCCTGTCCACAAGTGTACTGGGTCTCTGCTGGGGGTAGTTGTCCTAATTCATACGCAGCCAGCTAAGTGTTACAGCAGGCTTGCGCAAAATTCTTTCCTGCCTCTGTGTTGCCTTTTACATCACCGCTGTATTCCTGTCCACAAGTGTACTGGGTCTCTGCTGGGGGTAGTTGTCCTAATTCATACGCAGCCAGCTAAGTGTTACAGCAGGCTTGCGCAAAATTCTTTCCTGCCTCTGTGTTGCCTCTTACATCACCGCTGTATTCCTGTCCACAAGTGTACTGGGTCTCTGCTGGGGGTAGTTGTCCTAATTCATACGCAGCCAGCTAAGTGTTACAGCAGGCTTGCGCAAAATTCTTTCCTGCCTCTGTGTTGCCTTTTACATCACCGCTGTATTTCTGTCCACAAGTGTACTGGGTCTCCGCTGGGGGTAGTTGTCCTAATTCATACGCAGCCAGCTAAGTGTTACAGCAGGCTTGCGCAAAATTCTTTCCTGCCTCTGTGTTGCCTCTTACATCACCGCTGTATTCCTGTCCACAAGTGTACTGGGTCTCTGCTGGGGGTAGTTTTCCTAATTCATACGCAGCCAGCTAAGAGTTACAGGAGGCTTGCGCAAAATTCTTTCCTGCCTCTGTGTTGCCTCTTACATCACTGCTGTATTCCTGTCCACAAGTGTACTGGGTCTCTGCTGGGGGTAGTTGTCCTAATTCATACGCAGCCAGCTAAGTGTTACAGCAGGCTTGCGCAAAATTCTTTCCTGCTCTGCTGTGCGTTCCGTAAGCGAAGTCAGCCTCCAACCACAGGCCAATAAGCGGCACATTTAATTATAGCGTTCTGTTTCTGCACTACTGGTAATACAGCATGCTGAGGGGTATGGGTAGGCCTAGAGGATGTGGACACGGGCGAGGACGCGGAGGCCCAAGTCAGGGTGTGGGCACAGGCCGAGCCAGTGCGGTGGCCAGGGGTAGAGGCAGGGCCAGACCGAATAATCCCCCAACTGTTTCCCAAAGCGCCCCCTCGCGCCATGCCACCCTGCAGAGGCCAAGGTGCTCTAAGGTGTGGCAGTTTTTCACAGAGACGCCTGACGACCGACGAACAGTGGTGTGCAACCTTTGTCGCGCCAAGATCAGCTGGGGAGCCACCACCACCAGCATGCGCAGGCATATGATGGCCAAGCACCCCACAAGGTGGGACAAAGGCCGTTCACCGCCTCCGGTTTGCACCACTGCCTCTCCCCCTGTGCCCCAACCTGCCACTGAGATCCAACCCCCCTCTGAGGACACAGGCACGAGTGCCTACCGGCCTGCACCCACACCCTCACCTCCGCTGTCCTCGGCCCCATCCAGCAATGTCTCTCAGCGCAGCGTCCAGATGTCGCTAGCGCAACTGTTTGAGCGCAAGCGCAAGTACGCCGCCACGCACCCGCATGCTCAAGCGTTAAACGTGCACATAGCCAAATTGATCAGCCTGGAGATGCTGCCGTATAGGCTTGTGGAAACGGAGGCTTTCAAAAGCATGATGGCGGCGGCGGCGGCCCCGCGCTACTCGGTTCCCAGTCGCCACTACTTTTCCCGAGTCGTCCCAGCCCTGCACGACCACGTCTCCCGCAACATTGTACGCGCCCTCACCAACGCCGTTAGTGCCAAGGTCCACTTAACAACGGATACGTGGACAAGCACAGGCGGGCAGGGCCACTATATCTCCCTGACGGCACATTGGGTGAATTTAGTGGAGGCTGGGACAGAGTCAGAGCCTGGGACCGCTCACGTCCTACCCACCCCCAGAATTGGGGCCCCAGCTCGGTGCTGGTATCTGCGGCGGTGTATGCTTCCTCCACTAAACCACCTTCCTCCTCCTCCTCCTCCTCCAACGCAACCTCTGTCTCGCAATCAAGATGTGTCAGCAGCAGCAGCACGTCGCCAGCAGTCGGTGTCGCGCGGCGTGGCAGCACAGCAGTGGGCAAGCGTCAGCAGGCCGTGCTGAAACTACTCAGCTTAGGAGAGAAGAGGCACACGGCCCACGAACTGCTGCAGGGTCTGACAGAGCAGACCGACCGCTGGCTTTCGCCGCTGAGCCTCCAACCGGGCATGGTCGTGTGTGACAACGGCCGTAACCTGCTGGCGGCTCTGCAGCTCGGCAGCCTCACGCACGTGCCATGCCTGGCCCATGTCTTTAATTTGGTTGTTCAGCGCTTTCTGAAAAGCTACCCACACTTGTCATACCTGCTCGGAAAGGTGCGCCAGGTCAGCGCACATTTCCGCAAGTCCAAGACGGACGCTGCCACCCTGCGGACCCTGCAACATCGGTTTAATCTGCCAGTGCACCGACTGCTGTGCGACGTGCCCACACGGTGGAACTCTACGCTCCACATGTTGGACAGACTCTATGAGCAGCGTAGAGCTATAGAGGAAAACCATCTCCAACATGGGCGGCGTAGTGGGAGTCAGCCTCCTCAATTCTTTACAGAAGAGTGGGCCTGGTTGGCAGCCATCTGCCAGGTCCTTGGAAACTTTAAGGAGTCTACCCAGATGGTGAGCGGGGATGCTGCAATCATTAGCGTCACCATTCCTCTGCTATGCCTCTTGAGAAGTTCCCTGCAAAGCATAAAGGCAAATGCTTTGCGCTTGGAAACGGAGGCGGGGGAAGACAGTATGTCGCTGGATAGTCAAAGCACCCTCATGTCTATATCTCAGCGCGTTGAGGAGGAGGGGGAGGAGCATGAGGAGGATGAGGAGGAGGGGGAAGAGACAGCTTGGCCCACTGCTGAGGGTACCCATGCTGCTTGCCTGTCATCCTTTCAGCGTGTATGGCCAGAGGAGGAGGAGGAGGAGGATCCTGAAAGTGATCTTCCTAGTGAGGACAGCCATGTGTTGCGTACAGGTACCCTGGCACACATGGCTGACTTCATGTTAGGATGCCTTTCTCGAGACCCTCGCGTTACACGCATTCTGGCCACTATGGATTACTGGGTGTACACACTGCTCGACCCACGGTATAAGGAGAACCTTTCCACTCTCATACCCGAAGAGGAAAGGGGTTCGAGAGTGATGCTATACCACAGGACCCTGGCGGACAAACTGATGGTAACATTCCCATCCGACAGCGCTAGTGGCAGAAGGTGCAGTTCCGAGTGCCAGGTAGCAGGGGAGGCGCAGAGATCAGGCAGCATGTGCAGCGCAGGCAGGGGAACATTCTCCAAGGCCTTTGCCAGCTTTATGGCTCCCCAGCAAGACTGTGTCACCGCTCCCCAGTCAAGGCTGAGTTGGCGGGAGCACTCTAAAAGAATGGTGAGGGAGTACGTAGCCGATCGCACGACCGTCCTCGGTCACTCCTCTGCCCCCTACAACTACTGGGTGTCGAAGCTGGACACTTGGCCTGAACTCGCGCTGTATGCCCTGGAGGTACTTGCTTGTCCTGCGGCTAGCGTCTTGTCAGAGAGGGTGTTTAGTGCGGCTGGGGGAATCATCACGGATAAGCGTACCCGCCTGTCAACCGACAGTGCCGACAGGCTTACACTCATCAAGATGAACAAAGCCTGGATTTCCCCAGACTTCTCTTCTCCACCAGCGGACAGCAGCGATACCTAAGCAATACGTAGGCTGCACCCGCGGATGGAAGCATCGTTCTCTATCACCATCAAAAACGGGGACCTTTTTGCTTCATCAATCTGTGTATTCTATTCATCCTCCTCCTCCTGCTCCTCCTCCTGAAACCTCACGTAATCACGCCGAACGGGCAATTTTTCTTAGGCCCACAAGGCTCAGTCATATAATTTTTGTAAACAATTTTTATACGTTTCAATGCTCATTAAAGCGTTAAAACTTTCACCTGAACCAATTTTTATTTTAACTGGGCTGCCTCCAGGCCTAGTTACAAATTAAGCCACATTAACCAAAGCGATTAATGGGTTTCACCTGCCCTCTTGGTTGGGCATGGGCAATTTTTCTGACGTACATTAGTACTGTTGGTACACCAATTTTTTGGGGCCCTCGCCTACAGTGTAATCAAATTAATTTTTTGCCCACCTGCATTAAAGCTGACGTTACATCAGCTGTGATGGGCAATGCAATGGGATATATTTATGTACCGCCGGTGGCTTCCTGGCACCCACCCATGCTGTGGGTCCACAGGGAGTTGTAACTGCATGTGTCCACTTCTAAAGAACCCCAGTCTGACTGGGGCATGCAGTGTGGGCCGAAGCCCACCTGCATTTAATCGGACGTTACCTCAGCTGTGATGGGCAGTGCAATGGGATACATTTATGTACAGCCGGTGGGTTCCAGGGAGCCACCCATGCTGTGGGTGCACACGTAATTCCCATTGCGGAGTTGTACCTGCCTGTGACTATTTATAAAAAACCGCGGTCTGACTGGGGCATGCAGACACCTTGACAGAAGAAAGAAGAGATAGAAAACTTACAGGAGAAGATCTGGGAGATGGTGCAGCACGATGGTACCGGGGGGCTGTAGCAGCTTCTGGAGGCCTGCAGGACATTGGGAAGCATATATCTATATTCCACAACACTTCTGTTCGATTCACAACCTGATTGGTTGTTTGGGCAGATGAGGGAGTGGTTGCTACTCGCAGGCAGTGGAACAGAGGAACCTTAGGGGGGGGGAGGGCCAAGGTGAAGTGGGTGTTGGGTCAGTACAGGCAGAAGCCAAGGTCTTGGTAGCACCACAGTTAGTTATGGAAACAGGGGGAGCACAGGAATTTTAGCTATAAGGGGAGAGATTTGCAGGCGTAGTGATTGCGGGCAGCCTTTGTGGGAGTATGAGCGATCAGCGCGAGACTTGCATTTGAGAGAGCGCGGTTTGTCTTGATCCTTTTCCACAGAAGGACGGCATCATCAGTGGGTGGAGGATAGTTGGAGAAGAGCATACTTACCCGAGGTGGATAGCAGTGGTGGGTAGAGCAGGCATCTTGGATGGTCTTACCGCATAGGGCACCACCGCTTGTCGGCGGCTTCATCTTCAAGATCTTTGAGCGATGTGCAGGCTCAGCATCAGAGGCACAAGTCAGTCACCGTGAGGCCTGTCTGAAGGTCATCAGAATGAAAGTTCCCATGGCACTTTGCCTAGCATGGGGGAGTGTGGGGGGAGAGCAGCATACGTCGACGCAGAGCAGGAGGCGACACGTTGAAACAGCATGGATCGCAGCCTTGGCAGTAACGAGAAGTGTGCCCATGAAATTGTTACTAGAGAAGCCAAGGGCCCAATGACAGGCAGTGGATTGCAAAGGAAGAGAAACACCTATTTGTAAGAACTTTAAACTTGATATTCAGTGGTAAAACAAAAAAAATTTATGCAAGTATATTACAAGTTTGATTGTACACACACAGGCTCTTAGATGAGGAAACGTTGTGTGAAAAGTTTGTGTTCAATTAATGCTAAAAAGTAAAACCTATATATGAAAATGAATGAGAGATTGTTACCACACTGCTACAGTTAAACTAGGCATACAAGACTCCTTTGTACCAATGCCAAGACACAAGTCAAGCTGGAAAACCAGAGGATCCTTTGGCATGATGATGTACCTTGAAAGAGTTACAAAAGCCCCATGACATTCTGCCGGCTTTATAATGCACATGTACTGGGTAGTAGAACTAGAGTCATATCTCTACTGGTGGACTCAATACAATTCACTTAGACCAGAGGTCCCCAACTTTTTCTACCTTGTGAGTCACATTCTATTTTGATTGGTATTCCGTAACCACATAAAAGCAAAAATTTATGTGAAATGTATAAAACATGTAGAAATGAGAAATCAGGAATTTGCAGATATTTTAGTGTGAAATTTGACATACTGTCATTATTTCACCAAATTGGTACAGTTCAGGTGTTAGGATAGCTTTTCAATAAATGAGTAGATGTTGTATTGTAAGCAGTGCATATGAATAGCGCAGTGAAAAACAAAAAAGAACCCGCGCCGTGAAAGAAGTTCCCTTTATTGTTAGCTACGCGTTTCCACTAATAAAATGTCTTTTTCAAGCTAATATATACATCCAGTATAAGTACACACACATATATATATATATATATATATATATACACAGCGGGTGATGCTCTACCTTCTTGTGGTGGGGCGTGTTTATTGGTGGGAGGGGTTTAGTCTCACCTGACATGTCACATGATTTGTTTTGAAACGCTATTGTGGTGCATATGGCCATAACTGAAAGTTCCTATAGCTAGCCTCACAGCTGGAGATCATGAGCCATGTGTAGCTCATGAGCCACTGGTTGGGGACCACTGAGTTAGACTATTTCCCCAACACCGAATCGGTCCAATCCAAAGACGGAAGGATCATAAATTCAGCATAGACAGGTAAAGATATTTGATTATATGCTAATATCTCTTTCCTTAAAGCGGCTGTGTGATTTTAACAAAAAAATGTAAAGGCTGGGCAGGGTAGAAAATCAAAAACACAGTATACCTGTTTGTTATTTCCAGCTAAGCCATTCCCCCGCCCTCTTCTCCATCAGATGGCTGGCCGAAGCCAGATGACCGCTGTGGCTGATCAGTGGCCACAGCAAACTCTTGGCATCATGGTTGGTGATGTTGCAGCCTCTGATTAGGCACAGCGATCACCTGACATTAGGTGGCCATCCACAGACGGCAAAAAGGATTGGACAGTGGGAGTGGCTCAGCTGTATCCTGGGGGGAGCGCAAACAGGTATGTTTTTTATTTTCTTCTCTGTCCAGCCTTTAAAATTTTTTTCTTAAAACCACACAATCCCTCTGGAGAAATATACACAGCGGTCCAGTGCCACCACTTCAGTCCTCCCCACCAAGCTTTGTGTACATGACTGCAGTGGTGATGTGCTCATATATATACGTGACTGCTCATATATATACGTGACTGCTCCAACTGAGTGGATTTGTGACGTATACCGCTGAGGACATGATTGACTGCAGCAGTCCTATATGTATAAGTTGCAGTCATGGAAACAAAGCCTGGTAAGGAGAACGGTTAGTATAGCATCTATATTTTACAACATTTGTTATCTTTAGAGAAAAGAAATTATTGGACCACCCCTTTAATGCTTTGACTTGGAGATTATATATATATAAAACTAAATACCACCAAAGATAGTTTGAGAAAAAGATAAGAGGAATATGATGGATTTATACAGTAAAGTCATCACTGGTCATCATCTACATGACCAGTTGAATAGACCTGTCCCAATAATTTTCTGTATCTGTACTATTCTCATTTGCACTGTGCTACTATGGCTGAAGTTTTATTACAAATGGAATACCAATAAATGTAGAAAATGATCCCATAAATACTTTTCTTTTAAGTCATGAAATTTTAAAGGTTACTAAACTACAGAAACGGTTGTGTAAGAAACCCATATTGTAACACCTCTGAAATGTTAGAAGTTATACACATTTTATTACATGTCATACGAGAGGATACCTGATACATTTAAGCATTGACGATATAACTGTACATAGTTACACACAACGAACTTCCAAACAAAATAGCAAACGCCTTCTGAAAACATTTCACAGTGTAGTAAAATCACAGAATTCTGCTGTTAAATGTATTGTATTTTAAGTTAAAATTCACCAAATTCTACATTAAATTAACTGAATTTGGGCAAATTAATTGCATTATATTAGTCACTGAATTATATTGCAGTTTACATTTATTGAACTTCATATAAAATTGAGCTACTGATTTTATTGAATTATATTGCAAAATTCTCAAAATTTGCAAGATTCCTTTTCTAAATCTACTAGCTTCAATTGCTATGTAATGATCAGTATTAAAATTCTTTACTTACCATTTCGACAGAATAGGACATATTAAACAGAAGTCCTTGTTTCACTTTGAGTCAGCTCAATACAATGTAGTTTTGTGGACTGTAACATTGTCAAAGAGATACTCAGAAGATATATGACGGGGAGGTGGGGATGTAGGCTGTAAGATGCAAGCATACATAACCATACGTCACCACATAGCAACAAGAAAAAACATAAAGGGGAAAGCTACTAAGACCAGCATTTGAAATAATGGTCTTAAGGCCGGATTCACACGAGCATATTTGCGCACAATAATTATGTGCATGCAATACACAAAAAAATTTGAACCCATTGATTTCAATGGGTTAATTCACCGAAGTGTATTTTGCGTGTGCATTTTGATCATGCAAAATAATGTATAGCATGCCTTATTTTCTTGAGCATTTGCAGGGAATGGGCATATATTGAACTAATTACACTTTTGCACATGTAAATGTGCATGATTTGCGTATACAAAAAGTACAGTAAAACATGCACATGTACATGCAAATACCCATTCTGCGAAAATGCAGCATAAGTGTGTGCATAAATATGCATATGCTTGTCTGAATCTGGTCTAAAGGCCTATTTACACGGAGTGATGATCACTCAAAAATTGTGCTCTAAGCACGCAGCCATCGTGCACTTTTTGTGCACTGCTAGCTGATTGTTACATTCAGTCCAACCTAAAAATCATCCTTCAGCCTTATCAGCAGTTCTCCACGGGGAGTGCTGATAGCATTGTTTCCCGCTGGAGAACAAAGACTGAAAGCTGATAAGAGCCCTCGGCTTTCAGCTAAGGCTTCATTGGCACACATAATTGCTCTTAATTAGCTGAGTAGCTACTTAAAAGTTTATGCAAAATGATCGCTCAAAGCTATCACTCGAACTGTCATTTGTGCGATCTTTGAACAATCATCGCTCCATGTAAATGGGCCTTTAGTATAATTTTGGCCAGTGCACAATGCAACTAATATGTGAAGAGGTGCACGCCTCTCCATCTATTGGTCGCATCTTGGCTCCACCATGCACCGCCATGGAAATCTACGCCAGCTAGGAGCAGGCCTAGATTTTGGGTATAACTTACACCAGTTTTTGGTGTTCTGGGTGGCCATGCCCCTCCTGATAAGCCCCACCCAATTTTCACTAAAGTGGGGAGGCTGACGCAAAAAGCAGAAGAGTTTCAATTTTTGCGCAAGTGAGATTTGTGTCAACATTTTCAGCTTTAAATGTCCCCATAGTTTCTTCTTTTAACCGGCAAGTCTTTTTCATGTCCCTTGGCAAATTCCAATTGCCTTGTTTGCTTACAAGGCAGCTCCACTGTATAGTAGAGGGTTCAACCAGGGTTGGGGTCCTTCACTCCAAGAGCCCCATAACAGCTGCATTGTCTGCCTCCATGGTATATACACCCTTGGTTGTATCCATGTCCATGGCTAGCTGTGAGTTAAAGGGGTTCTTCCATCCTAAAAAGTGATTGCATATCTCTAGGATATGCCATCATTTTATGATCAATGCGGTCCAATCCTTGTTCTCTAACCTTGTCCTTTGTTACTATTTAATTAGACATTTCTTTTTTGTATTTTTTCCTATTTTAAACATTTTAGTAAACATGTTTACACTTTTTTTATCCCACTATGGAACCTAAAGGGGTATTCCCATCACAGGAAGTTAATCTCTATTCAAGGGATAACTTGCTGTGGTGGGAATACCCCTTTAGCCCCGCAATTGACTGATTGATGGTGTAATATAATGCAGTTCTTCTGTATTGTACTATGTAGTATTGCAGTGCACTATGCCTAATAGGTATGCAAAGATAGCAGACTTAGAAACCTTTATTTCGTCCAGGCTGCTGTAACCCATTCTTGTCACTGGAAGGGGGGATGGGGTAACAAGGAGACTTCTCCCTCTGCCTAACCACTTAGATGCTGTGGTCAGTAGCTATTGATTGTAGAATCAAAGGGGTTAAACAGCTGAGAATGGGCATTTCTCTGCAGTAGAATGGGCTCAGCTCAGCGCCATATATGTAGAGTATGGGAGATTTTGCAAGCCCCTTGGTGGCAGCACAGTACTGTATAGTTATTGCCAAGTAGTTAATTTTTTTTTACCTCTAAGTGCCTATTTTTCTATTCCCAAATATTCCTATCCCCCCTCCCTTTTTTTAATAACTATGGGTCTTTTGTCTACATCTATTGTCCACCTCCCCCAGTGCCTAAAGTATACAGTATGTACTATGAAATTAGTAGAAGTGACAAGCACTGAGAAGAAACAGAAGTGGTTAATATGTAGTTGACTCACATTAATGTGATACCAGGGAAGTAACCCTCCTTTGGTGAGAATGTCATGGTAGGGGTTGGCGAAACTGGAATTGGAGAACAATGTGGACACCAGGATTACAAAAACGTATATACTTTTATTATAACAAAGAACTGTAAAAGGAACATTTGTTATGCAGATACAGAAAAAAAAGAAACCGTAGAAGATATTGTATTCGACCTTGACCATGATAACTAATCATCATGACCCAGAGAAACAGATTTCACACTACACAATTGATACATACAAGTATAATGACGTATTCTGTGAACCGGGCAAGTAAAGTCTCAGAAGGTGGGATGAACTCAACTTTGGCACAATGCCACACACACAATCATTTGTAAAGAGTCTGACCGAAAAACTTGTACCAGTAAGTCGATTAAGATTTTAATACAAAGTCATGGCTTGTCTCTGAGTATGCTAATTGCATGAGCTAATACAACTGCAGATGTCCGATTGAATAACAGAATATGTCCCTGTCTTTAACTAGCAGGCTTGTTTGGGTTCTAAAGGCAGCTGTTTGTGCGCGCACTCAGTTTTTAAAGAGGCCTATCCTCATTCACAACTGCTGGTGTCCTCTGCTCCATTGTCGGGGTGATGAGGCCTCCAGAGTCCAGGTAACTGTTAATTGATATTTCCCCCTCTATGGTGGTCTCAGACGTGCTCACTCTAGTTGACAGCTTTGGGAATCCGCAACATGAACTTCTGTAGCAGAACTTTCAGTAGTCCTTCCCGACACAGCTTTAGTGCAGGCAGCAGTAAATGGCCTGCTCAGTTACTCAGCTGCACTCCACTTGGAGAGTCTCTCACACCACTGTCCTCCTCACATTAGACCACGGGAACTCACGCCGGTTCTGAGGGCAGAGTCTCATTATTGCACCAAAACATTTGTCTGCGAATAAGTGTTTGCATGGATGTACAAATGTTTGCATTTGCATTCTTGTGCCTCTCCACTTTAACTTTACCAGTCCTCCAGTGAAGAAATCAATAATAGTTGTATACATCAAGGCATTTAACCCGTTACAGAGATTCCCCATATGTACTCCTCAGCAGCAAAGCATTGTGTCAGAACCCCTCAAAGAGGCCGAGTACATCGTTTGTGGGTTGATTTACTTTTCTCCATCCAAGCAGGCGTACGACTTATTTCACATTGTTCTCTCACCTCTGATGATGGTACCGAAGTGGATGCTTCTACATCCACAATACTAGGACTTACGGAGGTCGCTGGTTGGGTTCACCACTTATCAGGTAAGTCATACTTTGGTCCAGTCATAGGTTGACATTGGAGTGTTACCACTAGGGGGCGCGTATCTTCCTGGAATAGATAGGGCTTCAGCATGTTCTGATGCAGGATTTGAGGATGTGCACCAATACTTTTTTGACTGTACTTCATGCATGGGTCTTGAAGGGAAGACACATTTCAGTACTCTGTAAGGCTCTACTTAACATCTCTTACCTAGCTTTTCTTTTGGACATTTCTCTTGGACCAATACTTGGTCGGTGGGCTGCAGCGAACGTTTGTGCACTGGGGTTTGGGTTTCTAGCTTTTTCTCTTCAATTTTTTGTCCTGCAAGCCAATGTACAAAAAAAAGACGTAGACTAACTAGAGCAAGTTGAGAGAAGAGTTACCAAGATGGTAAGCGATCTGCAAATCATGTCTTATGAGGAACAGTTAAAGGATCTGGGAATGTTTAGCTTGCAAAAAAGAAGGCTGAGAGGAGACTTAATAGCTGTCTACAAATATCTGAGGGGCTGTCACACTGCAGAGGGATCAGCCCTATTCTCATTGGCACAAGGAAAGACTAAAAGCAATGTGATGAAACTGAAAGGAAGAAGACACAAATTAGATATTAGAAAAAACTTTCTGACAGTGAGGGTGATCAATGAGTGGAACAGGTTACCATGGGAGGTGGTGAGTTTTCCTGGAATGGAAGTGTTCAAACAAAGGCTAGACAAATATCTGTCTGAGATGATTTAGTGATCCTGCACTAAGCACGGGGTTGAACCTGATTACCCTGGAGGTCCCTTTTAACTCTACTATTCTAGGATTCTATGATAATTAATTGTTTGCAACTGATACCAGTGCTCATGCACCCAGAATATAATAGTTCTTTTGGTGTTATCCTGCGGTTACTCAATCTTCGTTTCTCACTCAAAAAGGAGCATATAAAGGGGTGTATTCTGTGGTATTGTGGACTGGATATTGTAAACCCACAGAAGGCAGGTATTTGACCCACCTCATCTTTTATCATCTTCCAGGATGTGTAGCATTTCATTCAAAGTACTGTTAAAGTGTTCACATGCTCCATTCTCCTGAGGATGATAAGAAGTAATTCGTGACTTTTCAATTCCATACAGCTGGTGCAGCTCTTGCATTACTTTCCCTTGGAAACAGGCCCCTTGGTCTGAGTGTATGCATTTGGGGCACCCATACGCTCGGATGAAGTCTTGACAGATTGCAAACAGCACATTTGGCTGTTTGGCCTCAGATGGGAGTCCCCACTGCAAACTTCGAGAAACAGTCTTCCATGACCAGGCAATTGTCTGTAATGACCAATCACTGTCCGATGCGGCTCTTTTGTCTGCATGGGTTACACAGGGTCATGCTGCTATGGGATTTTGGTTACTTCACACTTCTGACAAGTCTAACAGACTTCCTCCACAGTATTTTCTAACTGAGGGTAATACACTAACCATTACAGCCACTGAAATGTGTGGTTGGTCCCAAAGTAAGCCACTTGCACAAGTGAAGGTATTGATGAACAACCACTGACACACCTTCCTTATATTGAGGGGGGCGCCTCCTTAGTACTATTCTTGCATAAAAAAGGCAAATACAGGTTACCAGACCACATGATATTTGTAGTGCACTATGGAGGCTTACAACCTATTAATGATGCCATATTTCAATCCATAGAAGAAGAGAGCAAATGGCAGCATAAGTTAGTTGCAAAAAAGTTCAGATAATTTTATTCCTCCGTGCCAAAATTTAAAATGCTACGTTTCAACCACACATGATCTTTGTCGAGACATGGTCGAAACGTAGCATTTTTAATTTTGGCATGTAGGAATAAAATTATCTGAACTTTTTTGCATCTAACTTATGCTGCCACTTGCTCTCTTCTTCTATGGACTTAATTTTGGAATGAAGTTTCAAGTTCCAACTGTGGCTGTGCATGACATTTGTCCAACCCTGGAGGGTTATAACTGTGTGTATAACTGGTAAGCATATTGTTTCAATGCCATATTTAACCCAGCGGGCTGCCCTGCACCTTGCAGGTGAACCACACAGGCAGTAACATACAATGTGGCTTTGAACGCTGGGGAAACCCAGGGTGCCTGTGCCAGTGTGGTTCACCTATGTGGTGCAGGGCAGACCAGTGGATTGAAATATGGTCTAATTATTAGGTTGTAAGTCTGCATGGTGCATTACACATATCATGTGGCATGGTTCCCTGTATATGCCTTTTTATGCAAGAATAGTACTAAGCAGCAACCCCCCTCAATATAAGGAAGTTGTGTGAGTGGTTGTTCATCGGTACCTTGCACTTGATCGGTGACTCCTGGCCTGAAGTTCCTTGACAGTCTCTGATCCTGGTAACTGTTAAATGATATGTCCTGCTACATGGCAGATCTGCTCTTAATAGTTGTCAGCAAAACGACATTCTGCAGCAGAACTATCTCTTGGTAGTCCTTTCTGACTCAGGGTTAGCAGAGTCAGAAGTATACAGCCTGCTCAGTCACTCAGCTGCTCTCCACTTGGAGAGTCTCTCACTCATACCACTGTCCTCCTTATTCTATGCCATGGAAAATCGCACCAGTCTCATTGAGGCACCAAAACATACGCCCATGCAAGTAAATGTTTGCCTTGCAGAAATAGCATGTGAATGCACTTTCAAATATTTGTATGCTCGTGCAAAGGGCTCATCCTGGACCAAAATAGGCCTGGGGGAGGGAGGACATGGGTCATGAGTCTTGTGGAAACAGCCTAGCATTTCACAGCTCCAATTGACTACAGACATGGGCAGACTGAGGGACAGGGGGCACGTGCCCCTCTGGGCAGTTCACCAGCAAATGTTTTCGGCTGCCCAGCCCGCTTTTCTGGCTTTGGACTGTAAGTTGTGCTGTGGCGGCGGGTCAACCTAGGGCTGTCTTCACTACCATCAGGTTTTTCTGCTTTTGACAGCCCAATTCTGTGCAATGCACGAATAAAACGTCATACATAAAATTGAAGCAATTAGAGTCCACCCCTTCCTGCTGATTCAGCGTTACTGATGTTCAAAAGATGTCCAAAGCTTCCCTTGCATTTGCTACTAATTCAACCACCAGGACTCAAGGGTGGGAAGAGGTGAGCTGGTATGCAGAGCGTCTCTGCTGTCAGAAATACTGGACAGCACCTGATGCGCCTAAAATTATGAATAAACGGAAATGTACAAAAAAAGCGCTTAGGGGACAGTATTAAGATAGGAAAAGATTATATAGTTATGCGAAAGGAGCTTACTTGGTGAAGGGGGCTGCCTTGGCAATTACATAATCCTTTAGTATCATAATACTGTGACTGCGCGCTTTTTTTGTACAATTCTGCATTTCTTTACTTGGGTGAGCCTGTGGGTTTGAAGTATACTCCTGAGGGTGGACACTCACTGGCGATATTTTCTTTCTTGCACTGCGAGAGCACAAGAAAACTCTCGCCTCGCAGCGCAAGAAAGACACCGGAATAGAACCGGCATATCGCTAGTGCTTTCAATGGGGCCAGCGGCAGCAGCGCTAGCCCCATTGAAAACAGCTGTGGCAGAAGTCCGCGGCATTCTATCCCATTGCTTTCAATGGGATCGGCACTGCTGCTGATCCCAATAAAAGCACTGCTTTCTGCCAAGCCCCGCAGTATGATTATCGGGGAAGGGCTTGAAATATAAGCCCTTCCCCGATAATCATCAATAAGTGGTAAAAAAAAAAAATTACTCACCTCTCCGCCGCTCACACGCGTCCTCCGGCTGGCTCCCATGCACTGCTGTTAAGCTCTTTCAGCAGACGGGGATTTAAAAATCCCCGCCTCTTGAAAGGGCTGTGCTGATTGGCTGAGGGCTTAGCCAATAGCAGCCAGTGCTTAGCTATTGGCTGAGCGCTCAGCCAATGACAGATAGCCCTTAGCTATTCATTCATGCAGGGGAGCCAGCCGGAGGACGCGTCTGAGCGCCGGAGAGGTGAGTAATTTTTTTTTTTAACCACTTATTGATGATTATCGGGGAAGGGCTTATATTTCAAGCCCTTTCCCGATAATCATACTGTGGGGCTTGGCAGAAAGCAGTGCTTTCAAATGGGATCGGCAGCAGTGCTGATCCCATTGAAAGCAATGGGATAGAATGCCGCAGATTCTCTGCCACAGCTGTCACAGCTGTGGAAGAAGTCAGCGGCATTCTCCATCTGTTTTCAATGGGGCTAGCACTGCTGCCGCTGGCCCCATTGAAAAGACTGTGGATATCCGGGCGTGATGCCATTTTTTTTCTCAGACTGCGCTGCGAGACTTTACCTTTACTCTCACAGCGCAGTGGAGAAAAAAAACACCAGTGGGTGTTCACCCTTACTTTGATGTCCAATGGGTGTTGTTGCACTTATCAATTCCCTCTGTACAGGGCGCCGTTCTCCCTATATTTTGATCTATTTGTGACTGAGAGTATAGACTGTACAAATTAGCGAGCTAATGCTTTAGGGAAAAATAAATTATGCCACCAACTTTCCTGGCCACCAACTTTCAAAATGTGTACCAATGATGTGGAATTTATACAAACCGGAAACCAGCTCCTCTGCAGTCGCTCCCATGCAAGGACTGACTGTAAACCACAACTGATGCACAGGAAAAGGGAGAAACTCCAGCGTTTGTTTAATGAAGACTGAAAGCTTTTAACCCATCTAGACAGACATGGAGGAGGAGAGATCATGTGCCGTCTTATATGTTTCAGCAAGCATGTTGCCCTTAATCAAAGACATCAAGGCACATGTGAGTAACACATATATCACAATAGACAGCCAATGGGATGCTTGAAACAAAAACACATGACTCCAGAGGCAAGATACAAGAAACAGAATAGAAATAACTAGAGGCTAACTAGGCTAAGGCTAACTACTCGAGCGAGTGGTGCCTTAGCCGAGTATCCTCCCGCTCGTCTGTAAAGATTCGGCTGTCGGCGCAGGTGACAGGCAAGTTGCGGCGGTGAGCAGGGGAAGCGGGGGGGAGAGAGAGATCTCCCCTCTGTTCCTCCCCGCTCTCCCCCGCCGCTCCCCGGCCCCCGAATCTTTAGAGACGAGCGAGAGGATGCTTGGCTAAGGCACTACTCGCTCGAGTAGTTAGCCTTAGCGTGTATACTCGCTCATCTCTAGAAATAACTAATAATGCAATAAAAAGTTTAGTTGGCGGTTCATACTATGCAGTTCATATGTTTGCAAAATATGCATCTAAAATGCCTCTCTGTCAAGAAGTTTGTGATGATGATCTCCACCCTGTAATGGGTGGTTAACTCCTTCAATACCGAAGACTTGTAGGGAGGAAAAATCTAATTTATGAACCAAAAAGAAATGGGATGGAACAGGCGATACATTATTCCTTCCAGCATCTTCAATATCATATATCTGTCTTCTTACCCTAGTTTATAGGCTGCAGACAGTCCATCCAACATACTACTCTTGGCAGGACAGATATGTCATGAGATAAACCACAAAAGTAATATTACAGTTTATATATTGAGCGATGCTGAAAGTTTTATTCGTGACACAAGTTATTTGTAGTGGGAACAACGAGCCAATAAATATATCTATGGCCACATTTCACACAGCCCGAATAGCGAAGCCAGGAGGACGGTTCAACTCAATGGTCAATCATCATACTGGGTGATAGTAAATGTTGCGAGGTGCCTGCTTTTTAGCTACAAATTTACAGCCTGAATCAAGAATTCTGGCAACATCCCTGTCAGCACGCAGTAAAGGAAGATATTTCTGCATAGTCTGACAGATGGAGGTATATTCTACACTATATGAGGTTGAAGAAATCATCATGCCCCCCCCCATTATTACATAGGTGCGGTTTAACTCAATAAGTCAGTACAATTTTTTTCAGCAGAAAGTTTTTGGGCCCCAGACAGCATCCATTTTGGGTAATTATGATACTCTAATCTCTCCATGTCCTTTTGTTCCTCCATTTGGTAGGCCAAATCGGAGGAACAATTTTTCTTGGAACGCAGCAATTCTCCCACTGGGACACATAAATAGGATGACACGATGAAGCATATAATATAGTGTTACCAGCAGTGGGCTTGCTGTAAGTAAATGTCTCAACCAAAGACCAGATCGCATTGCCTGACAGCTTCAAATTTAGAAATGCAATGTGAATTGGATTATACGAAAATGTGAATTAAAGATTAAATGGATTATTATTGAGATAGCTGATCAGGGTTTTTATGGCTGCCGCACTGCCGGACCATATAAACAGCATGTCATCAATGTAATGGCCATACCAGACCAGATATTGCTCAAATGGACAATCCTCATTGAATACATAATCTCGCTCCCACCATGCCAGATAAATAATGGCAACAGAAGGAGAGAATTTCGAACCAATATTGGCGCCTGTGAGATGCAAGTAGAACCTGGAGTCAAATAAGAAAGAATTATGTGTTGAGCAAGTATGCACTACAATACCCAGGTAGTATCTGAGCTCAGGGAAGTATGATCTGTAGATCTGCGAGAACCACTGCAATGCCAAATCCATTAATGATGGGAAATAACCGTATATAAAGCAGTAACATGAGCTGTGATCCACATGAATCCTCCTGCCACGACATGTCAGCTAGTGCCCTAAGTGCATGGTTTGTATTCTGTATGTACCCTGGTAATGAGGGAATCAATGGTTGGGGCAGACTGTCAACCCATGAACAAATGGGTTCATTCGATGACCCTACATCGGCCA
The DNA here is from genome assembly GCF_035609145.1 of Eleutherodactylus coqui. NCBI lineage: Eukaryota > Metazoa > Chordata > Amphibia > Anura > Eleutherodactylidae > Eleutherodactylus > Eleutherodactylus coqui. Next base: position 93,190,772 of record NC_089842.1, read on the forward strand.
CAATCGTCTGGAAAGGAGGTTTGTTGTGACAGAGGCCTGAGTCTGTCGGTGTGTGTACATATGTGTATTATGTAGTAGGTAATTTGCAGCTCTGTAACTGAGCTCTGACCTTTATAATGATGAATTATACAATTAATCAGCACATAGTATGGGATCTATTCAGATTGAAAAGAAAGCACGGTAAGCAGTCAACTACCAAATAAATGACCCATCGAAGTAATGTACCTTCACTAAATATAAGTATATAAAGGGGAAGAATAATAAATATCCTGTAGCTTTCCTTCCTATTTTCAGAAGGAACCTGTGGCAACTGAAGTCTGTCTATGCACCTGTTCTCATTCATGGAGGGAGGCAGAAGCCACGGTTTACTGCTATGGGTGTAAGAACAAAAGCAAAATTTCACACCTTTTTGCAGCATCTGTTGACACTATTCTCTGCTAAGCTTGTGGTCTCCGCTTCCTGTCCTGCAGCTTTTTTTTCTCTTTTCCAGTAATGCATATTCACACAATTCTTATTTTGTTCAAAAGCATGGGGTACTTGGGGTACCAGCAGCCCTAGAATGCAGAACCACAAATTTACTATCTATCTATCTATCTATCTATCTATCTATCTATCTATCTATCTATCTATCTATCTATCTATCTATCATAAACAAAGAGAACAGAAGGCCCTTTGCAAGATACAGTTAGATCTAGAAGTACGTATATGGACAGTGATAGTTGTTGCCAATTTAGCCTCTGCACACCATCACAATGGATTTGGAACAAAACCAACAACCAAAATTCATGGGATTTAACAAAAATATTGCATGTCATATTGCTGTCATTCAATAGCTGAGAGCTGCCCCTGATTGGTCCTTGCGCTGAGCCAATCAGAGGCAGCACTCACTCACCCATTCATGAATTCATGAATGGATGAGTGAGAGCTGCCTCTGATTGGTGAGGGCTGTGACCAATCAGAGGCAGCCCATTTAGCAGGCGGGGATTTTAAATCCCCGGCTTCTGAATACTACACAGAGCAGTTCAGGAGAACTGCCGGCCGGCCGCTGCTGAACTCCGGCTGCAGGGACAAGGTGAGTATATATAGTTTTTTTTATTTTTACACATTTTAGGATGATTTTCAGGGAAGGGCTTATATTTTTAAGCCCTTCTCGAAAATTCATCCGTGCTCGCCGGCAGCCCATTGCTTTCAATGGAGCCGGCTGTATTGCCGGCTCCATTGAATTCAATGGGCGAACATCATTCTTCTCTGCCACAGCTGTTACAGCTGTGGCAGAGGAGAAGGATCTTTGTAGTATATGTTCTCAATGGGGTCGGCGCTGCTGCCGCCGGCCCCATTGAGTGCATATATAGAACACAAGGAATCGCAGATTGCAGATAGGCGCGATCTGCGATTCCTCGTGTCCTATAATTTATCAGGCATCCGCATAAAAAGCAGCCATGTGATCGATCCCATTGCGAAGCAATGGTTGTAAATATGCGCAGATCGCATGCGCAAATCGCGCGAAAAAACGCCCGTCTGACTGAGGCCTAAGGCCACTTCCACATGGGCTACAAAATCACACAATTTTGTAGCAATGCAACAGTGCTACAAAATGCATACATGAGAAGCCCATGGTTTCTAATGGGTTCTTTCACATGAGTGATTTTTCTTTTTTTGTAGCCTGCGACATTGTTAGAATACAAAATTGCATAAAAAAAGAATTTAAAAAAACCTTCATCTCTCAGGCACTGTCAGCTCCTTGCGCATTTCCCCTGAAGCTCACCGGCATTTGCTTGAAGTTCTCCAGCAGAGCTTTGCCTCTGATTGGTTCTCAAGTGCTACAGCTCAGCCAATTAGAGTCAGCGCTCGATGAACCAATCACAGCCATTCATTGAATGGCTGCGATTGGTCCTTGAGCGCTGCAGCTCAGTCAATCAGAGGCAGAGCTTCCTGGAGGCGGGAATTTTCAAAGTACTGACCAGGAAGCTTTGCCGGAGAACTTCAAGCAAATGTCGCAGAGCTCAGGGGAGACACACAGGAAGCTGACAGCGCTCGAGAGGTGATGTATTCTTTTTTTTTTTTTTTTTTATGTGGCTAGGGCTCATTTTCTTATATTTCTAGCCACCCCCACCCCTCCCCAAAAAAAACTTAGCAAAAAGCACACAAAGCCACAATATCACAGAACACGGATGCGATTTTATCGTGGCAATATGATGTCGCCTGTGTGGAAGCGTCCTAAAGCTGGTCATATACTTGGGAAAAAAACTCACCCAAAATGGCCAATTTTAAACATTTCAGGCAACCAGCAGCTGTAAAATTAATACATTTGTTTGGAAAGGCTGATAGCAGAGTATAGTCTGTCAAAGATGCGATCTGTCATATTGTAAAATTTTGGTCAACTGTTTCTGAAAGTGCAAGTGTATGGCATGCTCAGTCCAATCCTGCCAATTTGGACAAGCCTGTAAAATAAAGAAATAAGCCATACTCACCTCCTTAAGTGTCCTTCCATCGAGCGTAGAAGCCCTGGTCACCACCACTCTAAACCTGGAAGAAGCTGGTAGCGGTCATGTGCTATTCATTCTGCAGCTGGCTGCTCAACCCATGACCACTACCAGGCCTTTTTTGGGTTAGGTAAGGCGGTGTCCAGGGCTCCTGCCTGGACAGGGGGATGCTTAAGAGGAGAGTATAGCTTATTTTTTTTTATTTTACACCATCCCAGAGAGTCACTTTAATTTGTACTGTAGCTGGTGAGATCCTTTGTATGAAAAATTCCATGAATGATCAATCAGTCTCATTGCAGCCATTCAACATCTTTACTGTATGGCCAGCTTTAAGGCTGGGTTCACACAGGGCGGATTTGCCGCGGAAAATCCGCCCGCGGCCGCTAATCTCGGGATTAGCCAGCCATGTGGACGAGATTTCTCAGAAATCTCGTCCACACGGGACGGCCAATCCGCTGCGGTAAGTCCGGCTGAAACCGCGGCTGCGGCCGCCGCAGACACGGTTTCCAAAGATGCAGCATGTCTATTTACTTTTACTTTTTTGTTTACTTTCGTTGCAGCCGCGCTCTCCTCTATGGGAGCGCCGGCCGCAACGTAAAAGCGAGCCGCCGGGCCGCTTCAAAGCCGCCGCGGCTTTTTCCGCGGCGGTTCTCCCGGCAGAGATCTCGCGGTTTTTGCTGCGGCCAAACCGTGAGATTTCCGACGGGAATACGCCCTGTGTGAACCCAGCCTAAAACTACCCATCACTCGGAAATACTGTACATAATTTCTTCTCTAGAACAAAGAAAATAAAAATACTATTCTTTATTTGTTTGCCAAAAGAACATCTAATTTCATGTGTAAATGAAATGAACTGTAAGGGCTCCCTCCCACTTGCATGTTTTTTTAATGCTGCGATATCGCTGCTTTTTTTTTTAACGAGATTGTCAATGGGACTTTCTAATGTTAAAAACGCATTGCACAAAAACTGCAAAGCACCATCTTGCGATGCGTTTTTTAACATTAGAAAGTCCCATTGACAACCGCGTTAAAAAACGCCAGTGGGTAGGAGCCCTAACAGTCAAAAATGGTCTATTAATTATATAACCACAAACAATAAAAAAAATTATGCAATAAGAGACTTACAAATAGGGTTTCATACCTCCCAAGTGTCCTGAAATTTAGACCTTACAGTCCTGGAAGTCTGGAATGCCCCCTATAACAGAAGTCTGGTTGCGTAGTCTGGAGCACCCCCTATGACAGCAGTCAGGATGTGTAGTCTGCAGTGCCCCCTATTACATTAGATTGCAGTTATGTGAATTGGTCAACAGCTGTTTGTACAGATGTTAGCAAAATGCAGAGGTGTGGTACTTGTTAGCCCCAAAGTCCTTGGCACTAACACTAGAGATGAGCGAACGTACTCGTCCGAGCTTGATGCTCGGGCGAATATTAGTGTGTTCGGGATGCTCGTTACTCTTAACGAGTACCACGCGATGTTCGGGTTACTTTCAGTTTCCTCTCTGAGACGTTAGTGCGCTTTTCTGGCCAATTGAAAGACAGGGAAGGCATTACAACTTCCCCCTGTGACGTTCAAGCCCTATACCACCCCCCTGCTGTGAGTGGCTGGGGAGATCAGATGTCACCCGAGTATAAAAGTCGGCCCCTCCCGCGGCTCGCCTCAGATGCCTTGTGAGTTAGCTGAGGGACAGTGCTGCTGGTGCCGGAGCTGCTGTAGGGAGAGCGTTAGGAGTTAGTGTAGGCTTCAAGAACCCCAACGGTCCTTCTTAGGGCCACATCTATCCGTGTGGAGGCTGCTGTTAGCAGTGTTGCCCTTTTTTTTTTTTTTTTTAAATCGGCTGTGCAGAGCATTGCGCCCTGCAGTAATACTACAGGGACAGAAGTGGTGTTTAGGCAGGGAGAGTGTTAGGAGTGAGTGTAGGCTTCAAGAACCCCAACGGTCCTTCTTAGGGCCACATTTAACTGTGTGCAGTACTGTGCAGGCTGCTGTTAGCAGTGTTGCATTTTTTTTTAATTTTTTTTAAATCGGCTGTGCAGAGCATTGCGCCCTGCAGTAACACTACAGGGACAGAAGTGGTGGTTAGGCAGGGAGAGTGTTAGGAGTGAGTGTAGGCTTCAAGAACCCCAACGGTCCTTCTTAGGGCCACATTTAACCGTGTGCAGTACTGTGCAGGCTGCTGTTAGCAGTGTTGCATTTTTTTTTATTTTTTTTTTAAATCGGCTGTGCAGAGCATTGCGCCCTGCAGTAATACTACAGGGACAGAATTGTGTAGGCAGGGCCAGAAGACATATTTATTATTGATTGAATATACGCAGTGGGCCTTTTCTTTAACAAAAAAAGGGAAACATTCTATTTGGCCTGCCTCTGACAGTCCTCAGCGTTCTGGGTACGTGTGTGGTGGGTGCAGAACGTAAACAAAAATCATACGCAGCCAGCTACGTTTAACAGCAGGCTTGCGCCAATTTATTTCCTGCCTGGGAAATCACCGCTCTGCTGTAGTTAATAACTCTGCAACCCTGCAGTTCTGTGACACATTTGCAGGGCCAGAAGACATATATTATTGATTGAATATACGCAGTGGGCCTTTTCTTTAACAAAAAAAGGGAAACATTCTATTTGGCCTGCCTCTGACAGTCCTCAGCGTTCTGGGTACGTGTGTGGTGGGTGCAGAACGTAAACAAAAATCATACGCAGCCAGCTACGTTTAACAGCAGGCTTGCGCCAATTTATTTCCTGCCTGGGAAAAATCACCGCTCTGCTGTAGTTAATAACTCTGCAACCCTGCAGTTCTGTGACACATTTGCAGGGCCAGAAGACATATTTATTATTGATTGAATATACGCAGTGGGCCTTTTCTTTAACAAAAAAAGGGAAACATTCTATTTGGCCTGCCTCTGACAGTCCTCAGCGTTCTGGGTACGTGTGTGGTGGGTGCAGAACGTAAACAAAAATCATACGCAGCCAGCTACGTTTAACAGCAGGCTTGCGCTAATTTATTTCCTGCCTGGGAAATCAAATCACTGGTAATACACCATGCTGAGGGGTAGGGGTAGGCCTATAGGACGTGGACGCGGGCGAGGACGCGGAGGCCCAAGTCAGGGTGTGGGCACAGGCCGAGCCAGTGCGGTGGCCAGGGGTAGAGGCAGGGCCAGACTGAATAATCCACCTACTGTTTCCCAAAGCGCCCCCTCACGCCATGCCACCCTGCAGAGGTCAAGGTGCTCTACGGTGTGGCAGTTTTTCACAGAGACGCCTGACGACCGACGAACAGTGGTGTGCAACCTTTGTCGCGCCAAGATCAGCTGGGGAGGCACCACCAACAGCATGCGCAGGCATATGATGGCCAAGCACCCCACAAGGTGGGACTGTGAGAGGGTGAGACAGCCTCCAATATGTGTACATTGTTCTTGTTACTGTAAATAGTCCACTACTGTGTGTTTTACTATTTGTCCACAAGAGGTCACTGTTCTGCAGAAAAGATTATGGTCAAGCTGTGAGGTGACAGGACCATGGTAGCCTGTGATTGGAGAACCCGTTGCCTGGTTACAGCGTGCGCACGGGAGGAGAGAAAATTAAAAGCGTGTGTACAGTGTGAGTTGGGCAGTTGGTCGAGGAAGCCATTTTGAGTGGAGCTACGGAAGAGGGACGGAGGTCGTATCCTGAAGGGATCGGAGCTACAGCGGATTCAGATGCCCGCTGGATGGGAGAAGACTTGCTGCCGGGGATGTTGCTGAACAACCAGAGCGAGACTGGATATTGTGTGGACAATACTGGATGCCGCTGAGGAAGTGAGTAATGGCTCTCTGCGGTACCGCACGCTTTTCTGGAGGAGACCCTCATCCGTCTAGACTTTTTGGCCGATCAAACAACAGACCGGTCTATGTGCACGCAAGACACCATATTTTGGCGCCAAGTTACTTGGGACTGCATTTTGGCCTGTAGTTAGATTAGGTAGGGTTATGGACCGTGTCAGGCCACACTTCAGCTGTCAGTAAGAAGCTACTGGAGAACATTCACCTGGCTATATAGCTGCTGTTATTTATACATACCCCTTATTGTATTGGTCTGGGGGGATAGAGTCAGTGTTGTTAAGTCTGTAAGCTGTTGTGCTGCACCGCCAGTACTCAGATCACTCTCCCTTTCCTTTGTTCCTTAGTAGCGGTATTAATAGGTAACAAGGGGCAGGATTATTTAGGCCTGCCCATTAGGTAAAAGCATAGTTTATTATAGTAGCGCCCTTTGGGGAGTACAGCGCTGTACAGCACAAGGGCCTCAGCCATCTGGCTGAGTGTATGTGAGTTTTGTTGGGTTACCCATTGTTTGTGGTCACGTGGGCCACAGGGCTTTAGTAAAATTGGGTTTGCCCCTGAACTGGTGTCAGAGACGTTTTTCTTGTTTGTGACTTCGCTGTATCCTGGGGAGCCCACCCCGGTACACGGATTACAACTCGATGCCCGTTCACCGCCTCCGGTTTGCACCACTGCCTCTCCCCCTGTGCCCCAACCTGCCACTGAGATTCAACCCCCCTCTGAGGACACAGGCACTACCGTCTCCTGGCCTGCACCCACACCCTCACCTCCGCTGTCCTCGGCCCCATCCAGCAATGTCTCTCAGCGTAGCGTCCAGACGTCGCTAGCGCCACAGTTTGAGCGCAAGCGCAAGTACGACGCCACGCACCCGCACGCTCAAGCGTTAAACGTGCGCATTGCAAAATTGACCAGCCTAGAGATGCTGCCGTATAGGCTTGTGGAAACGGAGGCTTTCAAAAGCATGATGGCGGCGGCGGCCCCGCGCTACTCGGTTCCCAGTCGCCACTACTTTTCCCGATGTGCCGTCCTAGCCCTGCACGACCACGTCTCCCGCAACATTGTACGCGCCCTCACCAACGCGGTTACTGCCAAGGTCTACTTAACAACGGACACGTGGACAAGCACAGGCGGGCAGGGCCACTATATCTCCCTGACGGCACATTGGGTGAATTTAGTGGAGGCTGGGACCGAGTCAGAGCCTGGGACCGCTCACGTCCTACCCACCCCCAGAATTGCGGGCCACAGCTCGGTGGTGGTATCTGCGGCGGTGTATGCTTCCTCCACTAAAGCACCTTCCTCCTCCTCCTCCTCCAACGCAACCTCTGTCTCGCAATCAAGATGTGTCAGCAGCACGTCGCCAGCAGTTGGTGTCACGCGGCGTGGCAGCACAGCGGTGGGCAAGCGTCAGCAGGCCGTGCTGAAACTACTCAGCTTAGGAGATAAGAGGCACACAGCCCACGAACTGCTGCAGGGTCTGACAGAGCAGACCGACCGCTGGCTTGCGCCGCTGACCCTACAACCGGGCATGGTCATGTGTGACAACGGGCGTAACCTGGTGGCGGCTCTGCAGCTCGGCAGCCTCACGCACGTGCCATGCCTGGCCCATGTGTTTAATTTGGTGGTTCAGCGCTTTCTGAAAAGCTACCCCCACTTCTCATACCTGCTCGGAAAGGTGCGCCAGCTCTGCGCACATTTCCGCAAATCCCACACGCACGCTGCCACCCTGCGGACCCTGCAACATCGGTTTAATCTGCCAGTGCACCGACTGCTGTGCGACGTGCCCACACAGTGGAACTCTATGCTCCACATGTTGGCCAGACTCTATGAGCAGCGTAGAGCTATAGTGGAATACCAACTCCAACTTGCGCGGCGCAGTGGGAGTCAGCCTCCTCAATTATTTACAGAAGAGTGGGCCTGGTTGGCAGCCATCTGCCAGGTCCTTGGAAAATTTGAGGAGTCTACCCAGATGGTGAGCGGGGATGCTGCAATCATTAGCGTCACCATTCCTATGCTATGCCTCTTGAGAAGTTCCCTGCAAAGCATAAAGGCAGACGCTTTGGAATCAGAAACAGAGGCGGGGGAAGACAGTATGTCGCTGGATAGTCAGAGCAACCTCATGTCTATATCTCAGCGCGTTGAGGAGGAGGGGGAGGAGCATGAGGAGGAGGGGGAAGAGACAGCTTGGCCCACTGCTGAGGGGACAGATGCTGCTTGCCTGTCATCCTTTCAGCGTGTATGGCCAGAGGAGGAGGAGGAGGAGAAGGAGGAGGATCCTGAAAGTGATCTTCCGAGTGAGGACAGCCATGTGTTGCGTACAGGTACCCTGGCACACATGGCTGAGAGTGCAAAGGCTTTCCTTATACCGTGGATCGAGCAGTGTGTACACCCAGTAATCCGTAGTGGCCAGAATGCGTGTAACGCGAGGGTCACGAGAAAGGCATCCTAACATGAAGTCAGCCATGTGTGCCAGGGTACCTGTACGCAACACATGGCTGACTTCATGTTAGGATGCCTTTCTCGTGACCCTCGCGTTACACGCATTCTGGCCACTACGGATTACTGGGTGTACACACTGCTCGATCCACGGTATAAGGAAAGCCTTTGCACTCTCATTCTAAGAGGAAAGGGGTTCGAGAATGATGCTATACCACAGGGCGCTGGTGGACAAACCGATGGTAAACTTCCCATCCGACAGCGCTAGTGGCAGAAGGCGCAGTTCCGAGGGCCAGGTAGCAGGGGAGGCGCAGAGATCAGGCAGCATGTACAGCGCAGGCAGGGGAACATTCTCCAAGGCCTTTGCCAGCTTTATAGCTCCCCAGCAAGACTGTGTCACCGAGGCTGAGTTGGCGGGAGCACTGTAAAAGGATGGTGAGGGAGTACGTAGCCGATTGCAGCACCGTCCTCGGTGACGCCTCTGCCCCCTACAACTACTGGGTGTTGAAGCTGGACACGTGGCCTGAACTCGCGCTGTATGCCCTGGAGGTGCTTGCTTGTCCTGCGGCTAGCGTCTTGTCAGAGAGTGTGTTTAGTGTGGCTGGGGGAATCATCACAGATAAGCGTACCCACCTGTCAACCGACAGTGCCGACAGGCTTAAACTCATCAAGATGAACAAAGCCTGGATTTCCCCAGACTTCTCTTCTCCACCAGCGGACAGCAGCGATACCTAAGCAATACGTAGGCTGCACCCGCGGATGGAAGCATCGTTCTGTATCCCCATCAAAAACGGGGACCTTTTTGCTTCATCAATCTGTGTATAATATTCCTCCTCCTCCTCCTGCTCCTCCTCCTGAAACCTCACGTAATCACGCCGAACGGGCAATTTTTCTTAGGGCCACAAGGCTCAGTCATATAATTTTTCTAAACAATTTTTATACGTTTCAATGCTCTTAAAAGCGTTGAAACTTTAACTTGAACCAATTTTTCGTTCAACTGGGCTGCCTCCAGGCCTAGTTACCACTTAAGCCACATTAACCAAAGCGATTAATGGGTTTCACCTGCCATCTTGGTTGGGCATGGCCAATTTTTTCTGAGGTACATTAGTACTGTTGGTACACCAATTTTTTTGGGCCCTCACCTACAGTGTAATCATAGTAATTTCTATGTTCTTCGCCTGCACTCATGGTACAGAAAGGTGTGTGGGGTTGGCCTACACTTTAGCTACACAAATGTAACTGGGGCCTTGTCTATACTGCAGCTACTGAAATGTGAAAGAGACTGTTATCTCCCTAAACTGCTGCAATGGGAATGTTACTGGGGCCTGTCTTGAGTGCTACTATTACTGAAATGGAACTAAGACTGCGCTCCCCCTATACTGCTGCTAGTGATATGCTAGTGGGGCCTGTCCCTAATGCTACCGTTGAAATGTTAATAATTGTGGGCTCTGCCTATACCGCTGCTAATGGTATGTCACTGGGGTGTGGAAACAGAGGCTTCACAAAGACATGATGGCGGCGAGGCCATTTCCCACCAACGCTGTTACTGTTAAGGTGCATATAACCACGGACACGTGTAGAGGACACATAGTGCCTCCAAAACATCCCCCTCCTCCTCCAACAATGAAAACATTCTTGGCAAATACCTTTGCATTGGTCCGTCTGGTGGCAGTCCAAGAATTTCACCTTTAACGACACAACAAGAGAGCACCACCACCATCCCCCCGCCACGGCCCACTTAATCCTGGCCACATTCCGAAAACCAACTACATAAAACCGCGCTACCAGGTCCGCAGTCACCACCACATTACCACCAACGAGGTTACTGTTAAGGTACATATTACCAGTCAGACTGGGGCATGCAGTGTGGGCCGAAACCCACCTGCATTAAGCACGACATTACTACCTCAGCTGTGTTGGGCAATGCAATGGGATATTTTTATGTACCGCCGGTGGCTTCCTGGCACCCACCCATGCTGTGGGTCCACAGGGAATTATAAATGCATCTGTTTCCACTTCTAAAGAACCCCAGTCAGACTGGGGCATGCAGTGTGGGCCGAAGCCCACCTGCATTAAGCACGACATTACTACCTCAGCTGTGTTGGGCAATGCAATGGGATATTTTTATGTACCGCCGGTGGCTTCCTGGCACCCACCCATGCTGTGGGTCCACAGGGAATTATAAATGCATTTGTTTCCACTTCTAAAGAACCCCAGTCAGACTGGGGCATGCAGTGTGGGCCGAAACCCACCTGCATTAAGCACGACATTACTACCTCAGCTGTGTTGGGCAATGCAATGGGATATTTTTATGTACCGCCGGTGGCTTCCTGGCACCCACCCATGCTGTCCACAGGGACTTCACAATAGGGAGTTGTACCTGCCTGTGTCTATGAATTAAAAACCGCGGTCTGACTGGGGCATGCAGACACCTTGACAGAATGAATAGTGTGTGGCACATAGGTTCCCCATTGCTATGCCCACGTGTGCAGCTCCTGATGGCGGTGGCACAGGATTATATTTCTCATTGCTTCTGTACAGCATTGTGGGCTATCGCCCCACCCCTTTTAAAGAGGGTCGCTGCCTAGCCGTGCCAACCCTCTGCAGTGTGTGCCTGCGGTTCCTCCTCATGGCAAACGCACTTATAAATAGACATGAGGGTGGTGTGGCATGAGGGCAGCTGAAGGCTGCGCAGGGACACTTTTGTGTGCGCTGTGGACACTGGGTCGTGCGGGGGGGTTGGGCAGCATGTAACCCAGGAGAAGTGGCAGCGGAGTGTCATGCAGGCAGTGATTGTGCTTTGTTGGAGGTAGTGTGGTGCTTAGCTAAGGTACCCATTGCTAATTAGGGCTTTTCAGAAGTAAAAGTTGTTGGGAGGGGGGGGGGGGGGCACTCTTGCCGGTATTGTGGCTTAATAGTGGGACCTGTGAACTTGAGATGCAGCCCACCATGTAGCCCCTCGCCTGCCCTATCCGTTGCTGTGTCGTTCCCATCACTTTCTTGAATTGCCCAGATTTTCACACATGAAAACCTTAGCGAGCATCGGCGAAATACAAAAATGCTCGGGTCGCCCATTGACTTCAATGGGGTTCATTACTCGAAACGAACCCTCGAGCATCGCGATAATTTCGTCCCGAGTAACGAGCACCCGAGCATTTTGGTGCTCGCTCATCTCTAACTAACACCCATACACTTACGATGGGGGTAAAAACAAACAGAAATAATATCTTCTATTACAACATTAAACAATTGTGGAAACTTCGTTATGATAAACTATGAACACCCAGAGTTCGAAAAACCCTGCGCTCTGTGCATGCCCTCTGAGAAATCTGTATTTGATATGCTAATATCTAACTGCCTACACATCCCTTTCTCTAATAAATCAATGTCAGACCCTTTATACAGGTCTTAGCAAAGATTGAAAATTGAAAACCAAGCCAGAATCAATACACAGAGCTGTTTTGCCCCTCATCAGTGTGCAGTAGGACTTTGGCTTGGCTAGCGAGAGGCCTATGACGTGAGTCGGGAGGGATATCGTCTCTCCTTGAGGAGACCACCTAGAAGGTGAGTGAGGAGGCTTATAAGGCCATGCATACTCCTCTGGGAGATATATGTAAATAAGGAAGATGGAACAATACCTACTGTGAGACAACGAACTGCCAGAAGCATACATAGTGTGCTGTATAGAGAGATAGACATCTGCCTGCTGTGGGAACCGTAAGAGGGAACAGTGACCACATGAAAGAACCAAGGATGATCTGCATAGTTGGCAATAAATTTCCCAGCAACCCACATATTATACGAAGTAGAGTATATTTCTTTTACATTCATTGACTCATCTGTTGAACTTTCATTACATTTCAGTTTCATTATTGTTTCCTGGGTACTAGGAGCAGCACAATCGAGTCATGTGTACACATACAGCGAGGGCGTGTAGTGCATTGGTTCAGTCAATGCCCTGAAAGTGGGGAATATTCCATATGTCATAGTTACTGTATACTGAGCTGTTTATATTAGAGGAGGCTACTTTTTTTTCATTTCAAGTCTAACATAATAACATACCATAGTATGTAAGGTTGAAAAAAGACATACCGTATATACCGGCGTATAAGACGACTTTTGAACCCCGAAAAATCTGCTCTGAAGTCGGGGGTCGTCTTATGCGCCGGTAATACAAAAAAAAAAAGTGTAAAAAAAAAAATCATTACTCACCTCCCCCGGCGTTCTGTCGCGCTCCGGCAGGATGTCGCTCGCTCCTCGTCTCCGGCGCAGCATTGCTTTCTGTATGCGGGGCTTGAAATCCCCGCTTCCAGAAAGCTAATACACACGCCGGCAGCCATGACAGCATTGAATGGCTGTGATTGGCTAAAACACACGTGGCTTCAGCCAATCACACTATTCAATGACATCATTGAATGGGTGTGATTGCTAACACGTGCGCCTTCAGCCAATCACAGCCATTCAATGCTGTCATGGCTGCCGGCGTGTGTATTAGCTTTCTGGAAGCGGGGATTTCAAGCCCCGCATTCAGAAAGCAATGCTGCGCCGGGGACGAGGAGCGAGCGACATCCTGCCGGAGCGCGACAGAACGCCGGGGGAGGTGAGTAATGATTTTTTTTTTTTCTCCACTGTATACCGGCGTATAAGGTGAAAGTTGGGGGGTCGTCTTATACGCCCCGTCGCCTTATACGCCGGTATATACGGTATGTCCATCTAGTTCAGCCTATTCAGCCCGAATGTTGATCCAGAGAAAGGCAAGAAATCCCAATGGGGTAAGATCCATTTTTCCCCATTTAAGGGAAAAAATTCCTTCCTGAATCCATTCTGGCAATTGGAATAATTCCTGGATCACCAACCCTTCTGAAGTTATTAGTATTAGACCTATGCCCCAGACCTACCTGCCTCCAGTTATTTCCGGCAGACGTAGGTGTCGTCTGGTTTCCACAGTAACCTGAACTGCTGTACATTTCTTTCCAGCAGTGCAGGGTTAATCCCTGCAGTGTTCCAGTTCAGCTTCCTATTTAGCTGAGCTAGGCTCTTAGTCTTATTGCTTGTGTATTTTGCTACAGTTATCCAGTCAGGTTCCTATATCCAAGTGCTTTCCTGCTCTTCGTCTAGTACTTCTCTGGTGTTCGAGTTCCCTATTGCCTTCCTGTCTTGTAAAGTATTTATCTCTGTGGTCAGTCTCTTCTGTTTACGTTTATTGTTCTCTGTGTGTGGGTTTAGTTTTTCAGTTCACCTTTCCTTCAGGAATAGACAGACCCCAGCTGAAGACCATGGGGCCATTCATCTCAGAAGGATCGCCCTGCATCTAAGCAGGGTTTTTTACCTAACCCGATTTCATTTTAGGGCAAGACCCCCATCTTTCATAGCCCGTCAGAGGACATCAGTCTTTACTTATACTAGGTATTTCTTGTACCTCTCCTGCTCTCGGATCGGACGGACTCGCAGCATTGCACTCCAACACCTACGTTCATCCGGATCAGCTGCTAATCTCACTGGTGTAGGATCACGGCCTAGCTAGTAAGTTGGCACAGTGGGTCTACACTCAACAGCTAAAATAATTTGTGAATATAACATGTAGTATTGTACCACCCAAGAAAGACATTCCGGCCCCTCTTGAACTCTTTTATCGAGTTTGCCATCACCACGTCCTCAGGCAGAGAGTTCCATAGTCTCACTGCTCTTACAGTAAAGAACCCCCTTTGATGTTGGTGTAGAAACCTTCTTTCCTCTAGACATAGAGGATGCCTCCTTGTTACAGTCACAGTCCTGGGTATAAATGGATAATGGGAGAGATCTCTGTATTGTCCCCAGATATATTTGTACATAGTTATTAGTCGCCCCTCTGCCGTCTTTATTCTAAACTAAATAACCACAATTTTGATTACCTCTCTGGATATTGTAGTCTGCGCACTCAATGTATTAATTTAGTTGCCCAGCTTTTGTACCTGCTTAAGTTATACACTCATTCATTACACTTCAACTCACAGTCAGTGATTGTGTAGGTGGGATGCTTGAGGCTAAAACAACACTGTTGATTTTCAATTTAATAAGCAGATAAGATACTCTATTAATATGTGAAATGTGGCTTAGGATGTAGTGGCATTTCCCAGAAAGTCTTTGATATGATGAGACATAAGAATTTGTAACCATGTAGAACATCATAATGCTCAACTCAGCTGCTGAACATCATAATACACACCTTAGAGGGGTATTCCCATCTTGGGATCTGATTGCAATGTTTTCGAAATGACAAAAACAATGCATGACCCATAAGATGTTTGTTTCCAAAATGTTTTGTTCTCCAAATATTGTAGTTATTGATTCCTCTGTCCTCTGGTTGTTTACAGTTTGTTGCCATGGAAACAGATCACCTCTTCTATGGAAAGAAATGGCTGAGGAGCAGAGGAAGCTGGTGCTCATGCTCTACTTCCATCTACTTCTCTCACACACTGCTCTCATTGCCTCTCTGTAGCCCCTTTCAGATCCTGTAATGCAGTTTCAAACTGCTAATGACCACTTGTCTGTCAAATTTGTGTGTGTGTGTGCCGTGTGAGTTACATACAGAGCCTGACAGTACCTGTGATGTCAGTTACCAGCTCTTATCTCTGCCCCCTGATTACATGACTGTGATGTCATCAGAGGCCCTTTATCCTTCTTCTGCAATGAATGAGGAATTATGGGCAGACTACACCCCCTACAAACCCCTGCGGTCTCAGTTGCTATGGATACAGCCATACTCAGTCTGATACTTTGTACCTGGTAGTCAGACTGCTGCACACCTGTATGGAGACTCCAATAAATGACACCGCACAAAAATACACATACCGGATCATAGCTCCACCCCTAGTCACATAATGGTGACGTCATCACAGGTCCTTTAGCCTCCTTCTGCAACCGAATGAGGAATTATGGGCAGACTACACCCCCCACAAACCTCTATGGACTCAGTTGCTATGGATACAGCAGTACTCAGTCTGGCAGTTTGTAGCTTGTTGTCAGACAGCTGGGCACCTGTGTGGAGACTCTAATAAATGACACCTCACAAATTTACACTTACATAACTCATGTGGTGAGAGGACCTGTGAGGGTGCCACCGTCAAATGATTAGTCACGTGGTCTCTGAGCTGAATGAGGGATTATGGGTGGACTACATCCCCCACAAACCCCCATGGACTCAGTTGTTAAGGATACAGAAGTACTCAGTCTGGCAGTTTGTAGCTGGTTGAGTGGAGACTCCAATAAAGGTACACATACATAGCTCGCAGTGCATATTGACCAACAACATTAAAGCATAGTCCATCACCACTATCATCACATCTCCTGAACGTGATATCATGTCATCTCAAGTCCCAAGGCCGCCAACACCAATTCAGCCTTCATCTAATCGGCAATCGTTCTCCAGTGTTGTAACAAACTGTCGCTGTCGTGCAAACATCTCGCCGCAGAGGGTTCAACACCACCATGGAACTAATGCAGCTTACATGACACAGCGACAAGCCACAACTTCACCTCAGCCACCAGCTGAAGTTTGTACATCTTGTGCAACAGATTCGCAAAAGCTAAGAGTGAACATATTTCCTCAGCGAGCTGCTGAAGTTTGTAAATCACATGCAGCTTATATGCGAAAGCAACAAAACAGATCTGTGTATGTAACATGCATGTAGCACAGCTGTGTGTGTGACATGCATGTAGCAGAGTTGTGTGGCACATTGCGTGACCAAAAACACTGGTACTATAATTTCCTAATAATTACTCGTTCTGTTCTATATCATACCCATAGACCTGCTAGTGACCTTGCATAACCTGGCACTATGAGAGGACTTAGCCTTACACTATTTCCTATGGAGAGGGCATACTCAAAGGTCTTTCTTCACACACACAGTTTTTTTAGGAGGCTTCTACAAAATGGCACTGTTCATCGCTTGCACCAAGCCGCCGTCAGCCACAGACTCCAAGTGGCTGAACCGCATATATTGTAAGGGAGCGCGTGGTGCACCCTCTTACACTTGAATGCTCCAGAAAGCAACTTCAACACTCCTTATACTACAATGTTTGTAACTACCTCCATCTCAGCTTCCCCTAATGTCACAGGGGTCTTAGACGTTCGGTCTCCACAGGATTCATGACAGTTAAATAATAACAAAACAGGTCAACTCTTCAACATAAGTTTCTATTCAGAACAAAAGAAGGTTCACTTCCACTTCCACTTACTCCTAAGGGCTCTCCCCAAAATAACTCATTTCGCAATTGCTCCAGTTCAGTCCACTACACCACAGTACTGAAATAACCAGGCCACAAGACAGGCCTCATATGCAAGAACATGTCCACACCCATGAACCACCCACCTTCATAAAATCCTTCCTGTTTATGTATACAGTGTATACTGCTTTTGTGTACAGATCAGTCTTATTTGTGTTTGCAGTACAAAGCTGCATTAATTATATACACAGGATGCACGGCTAAAGGAAGTCACAGTGGTATGAAAATCTATATGTAAACTCTTAGAAACCCTTCACAGATATAGATATAAAATGTATTTACTTTTATTAAATTATTTTAAAAGACATGGGCTTACACTGACACTAACAAACATAAATCGAGACGAAACAAGGAAAACCAAAGAAATGAAAAACCCTGGTTTGGAATTGAATGGGGAATTCACAACCTCGATAATATGTGGAAACAGGTGTATTAGTCCCTCTTGATGTATTTAGGGATGACCCATATGAATTAATGCGAATACTGCAGGTCGGATCTGTTAATCAGATCCTGCCAGATTCTGTTCAAACGGGGTGTATATACACCCTTAGGTGATTGGTGGCAAATCACCTATATGGATATACGGTCTTGCGGCGATTCCCCAGTTATGCCACAATATTCATTTGCATATTCAAAAGTTTTTGTTTCAGGATCTGGTTATAGTGCACTTGGGTATTTAGTTAACCAGAACCTACAAACAAACTCTTTGCACCTTGGTAGTGCTGGATCTAACAGCTCAAAGAACGAGCTAGCCGTGGCGTTCGGCAAATAGGAGTCTATGAGCTCACTGTTTGCCGTAGCGCCGTGCAGTAATACTCAAGGAATAGGCTCATGCTCAAAGATAGGCTCGACGCGTTTCCCTATCCGATTTTTTGGATAGTTCCTCAGGAGCAAAAGGTACGTATACCATCAGTTAATATGCAGTCCTTTTTATGTGGACCAATCGTCACCAGGGTCGGTGAACAAATAAGTTAACAATATGGTTTTTCCCGGTGGATTCACGGTTTAACCACCAGTTTCTATTAAAGGAATACCGTAGGATACGGTTATAGATTCCTTTTTCTTGCTCTCAATATGTGCAACCAACGAGTCAACACTATCTGTTAGACCGACCAGTGTTCTGGTATAAATGTCGGTACCATTACAGAATGTATCATTTAGTGAGAAAGGTTGGAGCTGAATGACCCTCGATATACATCAGTCACTTTCCAGGGACTTGTCTCGCAGTGAACAATCTCACTTGTGGACCCAGTTTCTGGAAGGTTATTTTACGTCTAAAGGCTCTATCCCCTAACTTTACCTAAAAGGGGCTGCATAAGCGAGTCCCCTCTAGGTTTGTACTTGTCCCCTAGTCTGTCAGTGATATAGCTGTTTGTCAGTATATGAACAGCCAGAGTCAATACTCCGTATATCACACAAAGAGTGACTGTTAGTTTAGGAGAGAAGGAAGAGTGAACCCAAGTGGGCAACTTCCAGGGTTGAACCCCCAAAAGGTACAGGGAGAGCCTAGATAGAGAGGACAACGACACCCCTAAATAGTCCCATCCACAGTCAGATGGGGCCCGGGTGTGTGACCGAGACGAGGAGAGCAAGAGGTAGTGCCTGCGGCTCTAATGGTGAGCGGCCGGCTATGAGGTGTTGAGGCTGATGACAGGGGTTATATAGGACTAGCTCCTCCTCAAAAGGGAGGAGTGTGGACTAATTGACCTATCCAAGGTGTCAGGAGGCGTTCCCTTTAACGCAGTACACTTCATTGTGTTTATTACACTTGCCGCTCCTTATGTACCTCACTTTTCTGCTGGAGGCATGTCTCTGATGGTCAGAGCTGAAGGGTTGCCATAATTGATCGCCGCTGGAACTCCCCGATTGTGCTCCCGAAGTTGTTACTGTCCTTTCCGCATTCCATGCTGGAACGCTTCACGCACTGCATGATTTCGTCATCGCGCTAGTACATCACCATTGGATAAAGTGCGGTGACGTACATGGCGTGCCGTGTCCCCGTGGGAGTGATCGTTCGGTCCGACGTCGCTGGTTTACTTCCGCGTTCCAAACTGGAACGCATCACGCGCTGCGTGACTTCGTCATCGCGCTGGAGCCCAACCATTGGGCCGCGCCTGTGACGTAGTAGCGTACCGCATCCCCTTAGGAGGGGTCATTTGGTCCATGCAGTGAGTGCGGGTGGGCCGTGTGTGAAACGTCACTTACAGATACCACCTCTCATATTAGGTAGGTGGACTTAGTGGATGTGAAAGCGTTTCTTTCATGGAATATCCGTTATGAGGAGGGGTGTGTACGGGGGCGGGGTTAGGCGTAACTTGGCATCCTGATGTGATGGCTACAAGGGTGTCAAGGGGGATTTGAATCGCGTGTATTAGGACACCCGCATCATAGCGGGTGTGTTAAGGGGCGGATCCACATATAATGTATCATCTAGTTGGTATGACAACCGAAGTGCCTGAAGAACGTTTATGTTAAGTTACCATATTCCATATCTTACGATGGAGGGGAAATGGATCATCTATCATACATACATCATCTGGTTGGTATGACAACCGAAGTGCCTGAAGAACGTTTATGTTCAGTTACCATATTCATATCTTACGATGGGAGGGAATGGATCATCTATCATACATATATTGAGATGTCCATATGGCAAAGGATATGTAAAGGGGCGAGAACAGATATAGATGTATCGCCCAATAGATGTGTTGACAAAAATACCTGGTAGATATTAGTAGATTGTCACCCACCTTTAAATTGTGATATATTAGATTTCCATAACCCATATGGTGACTCAATGTGTCCCTTGACATCATTGATGTTATGGCAACTAGGATGTATGGAAGAAACGGGTCTTGGTATTTTTTATTTTTGTCCCATAGGTGTAGAACCCTGCTTTTTGTCATCTTTTCAATCCCTCTATAGATCGTACAGTCAGGTATAAGTCCAATGGTATATAAGATCGTATACTGATAGGTGTCTGATATGTCAGAAGTTGCAGGTGTAGGTGCCAGGTGAATAAGAATGTACGGACAATCCCGTAGGACAATGCCTGAGTAGATCAATTTGTGAGTCCTCAAGAGACCACGAGGACTGTACTTTTAGGAGAAATAGATATACAGAGCTTATAGGAAGCAATTAAAATTCAAAATTGTGTTAAGACCTTCTGGTTTCACTGTATTTAATCTGAATATCCATTCAGCTTCCTTTTGCAGGAGTTTTTTATCAATGTTCCCGCATCTTGCATTTGTTCGTAACATCTCGATGCCTTGGAATTTCAGATCCTCTACTTCGCCATTATAGACATCACGGAAATGATCTGCAAGCGGGGTTGATTCCCCGCGACGAATGTTGCCCACGTGTCCCAGGATGCGACGCCGGAATTCTTGGGTGGTCTTTCCGACGTAGTTCCTGGGGCACAGGCAGGAAGCCATATAAATGATGTTGCGTGTTTTACAGTTTATGAATCCACGATTATGATAGGTCTTGCCTGTACTTGCACTCGTAAAGGTGTTGCTTTTGAGGATAAACGTACAGGCCACGTATTTGTGACAGGGGAACGTCCCAGACGGTTTACGGCTACTCAGCCAGTTTTCACTGGACTCCGCTGTTAGATGGCTCTTGACTAAGTGGTCCCTGATATTATGTCCTCTCCGGAATGTAATCATAGGGTCGGGTGGCAGGGTTTCTGTGAGATCAGGGTCGTTTTTAATTATGCTCCAATAATGTTGGAGTATTTGTCTCACCTCATGTGTGCCTGTGTCAAAGGTTCCAATTATCCTTGATATTGGAATATCGTCTCTTTTTTTGGGGACAAGGAGGTTACTTCTCGGCTGTTTAGCATGTTCATATGCACTTTCAATGATTTCACGTGGGTAGTCTCTATCCAGGAATCTCTTTCTTAGACCCACGCTTTTTGGTTCGAACTTGCGGTCGTCAGAGCAATTGCGTCTGACCCTAAGAAACTGTCCTTTTGGGATGCCACGTTTTAGGGCAAAGGGATGGTGGCTGTCCCATTTTAGGAGGCTGTTTGTTGCTGTTGTTTTCCGGTGTAGAGTAGAGGAGATGGTTCCATCCTCGTTTTTAGATATCCATAGATCTAAGAAGGCTACCGAGTTTGTGTTGATCTCTGCTGTCAATTTCAGATTTAGATCATTAGTATTAAGTGTATTTATGAAGCTTTGAAGAGATGTTTCGGTGCCTCCCCATAGGATCAGGATATCATCTATAAAGCGTAGCCATAATATGATTTTATCCGACCACTCGCTGTTGGTGTAAACGAACTTTTCCTCCCACCAGCCCAGGTAGAGATTGGCGTATGATGGGGCACATGATGTCCCCATCGCCGTCCCCTGAGCTGGTGGAAGTACTTCGTATCGAACAAAAAATAGTTGTGGGTCAATACAAATTATAGAAATTCCAGGACATAGTGATTGTGTTGCGAGAATTGGAAACCCCTTTTTTCAAGGAAATATTGGGTCGCTTTGATACCTCCTGTGTGTGGGATGGAACTATAGAGAGATTCCACGTCGAGGGTGGCGAGAAGAGTTTCTGGATCAACAGTGATTCCCTCTATCATTTTGAGGACGTCTGTAGTGTCCTGTACATGAGACCTTAGTGAAGTTACAAAAGGTCTTAGGATTTTATCTATGTATATGCTTAGGTTTTGTGTGAGGCTGTTGATACCAGAAACTATTGGTCTCCCGCGAAGGGGGTTGATCCCTTTGTGTATCTTAGGGAGGGCGTAAAATGTAGCAACGGTCGGGTGTTCTGGGTAGATGAAATCCCATTCCTTTTGGTTAATGCATTTGGCTTCAAGGGCCTTTTGTAGGAGATTTCTGAGTTCCATCTGATACCATAGAGTAGGGTCGGAGGGTAGTATCTTATATGTAGTTGTGTCTTTTAATATCTGATGGCACATTGATACATAGTTTTCTCTGTTCATCACAACCACATTACCTCCCTTATCGGCCGATTTTATGACCAATTGGGTATTGGTTTTTAGTTTTTGTAGTGCCACACTCTCCATTTGTGGTAAATTAGATTTTACTTTACGGGGTTTGATTGCCTTTAGACCGTATATCACATATAGGTGATTTGCCACCAATCACCTAAGGGTGTATATACACCCCGTTTGAACCGAATCTGGCAGGATCTGATTAACAGATCTGACCTGCAGTATTCGCATTAATTCATATGGGTCATCCCTAAATACATCAAGAGGGACTAATACACCTGTTTCCACATACTATCAAGGTGGTGATCTCCCCATTCAATTCCAAACCAGGGTTTTTTTCATTTCTTTGGTTTTCCTTGTTTCGTCTCGATTTATGTTTGTCAGTGTCAGTGTAAGCCCATGTCTTTTAAAATAATTTAATAAAAGTAAATACATTTTATATCTATATCTGTGAGGGGTTTCCAGGATGCAAGGCTAATATCGGGCCAAATGGAGATGGCGTCAGGACAGGCTAAACGGTGCCGAGGAAAAATGTATATTTGGTACCAAACAAGTATCTTTCCTGGCTTATGTGATTTCACCCACGGCGATTCAGATGGAGTCTGATAAAGTAGCAGCAATCTCTCAATGGGTCAGAGCAGATAACCTTAAGGCTCTCCAGCATTTTTTGGATTTCGCTAATTTTTACACAAAGTTCATTAAGAATTATTCAGTTATTGCTCAACCCTTGACCAATCTTACTAAGAAAGCGGCCGACTTGGTAAGATGGTCGCCTGAGGCCCTAGAGGCTTTTAGTCATCTGAAAAGAGCATTGACTACTGCCCCGGTGTTAGTACAGCCGGACACACGGCGACCATTTTTCGTTGAGGAAGATGCGTCTGAGGTAGGAGCAGGAGCTGTGTTCTCCCAGGAAGTCAGTGGGAGATCCGGGTATTGCTCATGTGCGTTCTTTTCACGGAAGTTTAGCTTGGCAGAACGTAACTGTGACGTGGGTAACTGTGAGTTACTGGCGATAAAATGGGCCCTTGAATAGTGGCGACACCATCTTGAGGAAGCTAGACACCCCATTACCATGTATACCGATCACAAAAACTTGGTATATCCCGTCAATGCTAAAAAAAATCATCGCTCGTCAAGCCAGGTGGGCGTTATTTTTCGCCAGGTTTAATTTCGTCGTGACTTATATTCCAGGAGAGAAGAATGTGAAGGCGGACGCCCTGTCACGGAGTTTCGGGTCGCCGGAAAGTGAGACAGTTACTCCTGAGAATATCTTGGCACCTGGGATGGTGGTGGCAGCTGTAGAAACTAACCTTGTCCCTCAACTACAGAACTGTCAGCAGGACGCTCCTTCGGGGGTAGCGGAGAGCAGATGGTTTGTGCAAGACACCTTATGTCTTAGAGTCATTGAAGAATCCCATCCTTCAGTTTTCGCAGACCATCCGGGAGTACAGGGAACTCTGGATCTTTGTTCTAGACACTTCTGGTGGCCAGGCATGGCTCAGAAGATCTGCGACTTTGTTAAGGGATGCTCTGTCTGTGCACGCAATAAAAGTCGTTGGCGTCCTCCGGAGGGCCCTCTGAGACCCTTACCAGTACCTTCTCACCCGTGGTCACAGGTATCAGTAGATTTTATCACCGACCTACCAGAATCTCAGAAGTTCACCACTATTTTAGTGGTTGTTGATTGGTCCTCGAAGATAGCACATTTTGTGGCGTTAAAGAAGCTACTTTCGGTATTAGAATTTTCTAGGATTTTTGTAATAGAAATAATTTGTCTACATGAGGGTCCCGAAAACATTGTATCCGATTGCGGGGTTCAGTTTGTTGCACAGTTTTGGCGAGCCTTCTGCAGAAACCTAGGAACGTTGCTTTCTTTCTCATCAGCATTCTACCCGCAAACCAATGGTCAGACTGAGCTGAAGAACCAAGATTTAGTGCAATATCTACAGTTGTTTGCTAGCGAAAGGGCTCATTGGTGGGCAGAGTTCTTGCCGTTGGCAGAGTTTGTGCTGAACAACTGCGCTTGTTCTTCCACTGGGGTGTCTCCATTCTTTTGTGTATACGGGCAGCATCCTCGCTTCCTTACAGCGATTCCTACTCCGTCTGTCTGCCCTGCAGCTGACGTCACCACAGATACGCTGCAAGGAGTATAGAAAGAAGTACAGAAAAACTTGGAAGCAATGGGGGCTCGTATGTAGTGGGAGGAGTTTGTTAGTGTCTGCACCTTACTGCATAGGGCAGAAGGTATACCTGTCTTCTAAAAATCTCAAATTAAAGGTCCTGTCTTTGAAGCTAGCACCGTGTTACGTGGGGCCCTTTGTTGTCACACGTGTAGTGAATCCTCCCGCCTATGAACTGGACTTGCCAGCTACATGGAGTGTTCACAGGGTTTTTCATAAGTCTTTATTGAAACCTTTTGTCCCTTCGGACTCATATTTTGCAAGCTCTGGTTCACAGTGCACCTCTTAGCAGAAAACTATGTTGCTGGATTCACAACACTCTCCTAAGTAGGCTGCTAAAAGCAAGTTTTATCTTCCAGTATGGCATAACCAAAGAGCAGCAGATGGGTCAGAATATCTGTACACCCTTCTCTGCGATTGGCTGAAAGCACGCAAAATGCGCTGGAACTCCGTCTTCAATCTCCTCCCTTCCTTCTTTCGCGAGACCTGAAATACTGCCCCCATACTCCATCACCCATTTTAACACTTAAAGTAAAAGTGACTAAATAAGGCATGGAATACTTCTTTCAGATAAGTGAAATTAGAGGAGATGCTTTCAAACAGCACAAATTGCAGGCACAAGTGAGGGTTTACCAAAAACAGTTGGAAGCCACTGGAGCATCCAGGGGTGACATTGTGAGTCACTCAAAAAAACATGAAAAGAAACAGAAAAGTATGGAGACAAAGGTGACCCAGAAAACTGTAACAAACCCCCACCTACCATGGATAAAACTGATGCTAATGTATGTGGCAAAAATACGGCCTGTAGTTACACATTTGTACATCACAACTAGAAAATATATAGCAAATATAAAGTATATAAATAATTCCACAGGTCTGCTGCTTAGGAATGAATATACTGGGAGGTAATAGATAATAAAGAGCCAGATAAATAGTAAGACTGAAGATTACAGAAATGATTTGGCTCATTGGCATTACCTTGTGTGGGTTTCCTTTCTAGGCGTTTATTCCGTCAAGGTGTGAAAAAAGTTAAACCGTTCAGTAAGCTTGTGGTCAGATAGAAGGATGTGCTGAAGTGAAGCTTTCCAGCTCTACAGCTCTGTAACAGACGTAAAGTTATACAGATTTAACCGATATATTAACTTCTATCAGAATTATGAATGCAAAATTCTATATGTAGGAAAACCATAAAATACAAACAATTCTAGAATAGCAGTGTCACTATACTGACCGCTCACACCTAAGCAGAACTGCAATTCTGCTGAGATTTACATTCATAACTAGAGATGAGCTAACGTACTTGGTAAGGGCGATTTCGCAATCGAGCACCGCGATTTTCGAGTACTTCACTACTCGGGTGAAAAGTACTCGGGTGCGCTGTGGGGCGGGGGCTTGCAGAGGGGAGTGGGGGGTAGCAGCGGGGAACAGGGGGGAGCCCTCTCTCTCTCCCTCTCCCCCCCACTCCCCTCTGCAACCCCCCGCTCACACCCTGCGCACCCGAGTACTTTTCACCCGAGTAGTGAAGTACTCGAAAATCGCGGTGCTCGATTGCGAAATCGCCCTTACCGAGTACGTTCGCTCATCTCTATTCCTAACCTGTCTAGTGCTCCTTAGTATAACAGTCGTGCTAACAAAATGGTCATTTGCAATCTGATTCTAAGGAGCAATCATTTTTTAATGTTAAAAAAAAAATCACATGAATTTATGAAACCTCAATAAAAGGCAAACATTTCTTTTAACCCCCCTACATCAATAATTTTAGGGTGTAGGGTTAGCAGTCACACCCAAGCCCTGGTTACTAAGGAGGCCAAAAGGCCCCTCTGCCACATGAGAAGACACCATTATGGTAAACATGCTACATGGTTGGTAGGGTGTGAGGCCAAGAGGGATATGCGGCGCAACTTTTACGGTGAAAACAAGCTCAAAGAACAGGAGGATTAACCCTTTGCAATCCAATTTTGGATTCAGGATTTCCTAGGGGGCTTTCTCTTTCTGCCATTATACAATGGCGCCATCTGCTGGCTAGAGGCAGTACTGCTGTATGTGACATGCTGGAGAGGCCCCCGACAATACAGCGGCCAATAATCTACAGTAAGAATACCCTGCCGGATGTCTTCTGACATTGGGGCTGTACAGCCTTCAATCAGAATGTGTTGAGAAGTCAGACAGTGGATTGGGAAGGGTTAAATCTGACTTATCTTTATTAAAAAGTAAACTAACAATAATATGTCTTTTGGGGAAACAAACCCCTTTCTCAGTACTGTTGGGTGGGACACCCTGCTTGTCTTCTGCATCCTTCGCTGGCAGCACAAGGTGATCGTTCATCTTGAGCGATCATCTTGCGCTGTAAATGGCACAATGATTATCGCTCAAAAGTTGCTTGAGCGACATCTTTTGAGCAATAATTGTTGTGTTTAAATGGTTCTTAAGAGATCTTGCTGTCGCAGGTAATCCAGCGGTGCAAAAACTAAAATGGACATTTGTTCCTGTTTCACCCCAGTTAAGTCCCTAAAGAAAAAGGACTTTAAAGTTTATTCCCCTGGTTGCATAACGCAAGTGTGTGTTTTTCATGTTAAAAAGTTTAATGCAACATTATAATGTTCAAGTATGTGCAGGAGGAAGTCAAAGGGGTGTTTATTGTTATTTCTCATGTGCTTATGCTCTCTAAGTAATTCATTTAAAGTCATTTATTCCTTGCAATGCAAATATGTGTAGTTTAAATATGTCTAATTTAATTATGCTAATTTAGAAATGCAAATTTTCACAATGTCACCTTATGCATGAAACCGCATGGATGGTGTGAATGCTACATGTGTGTCACTGGAGGTTTCTTGTGTTCCCCTAAGTCACGTCTTGGTGTTTGCAGCCTGTTCTAGCCTGTCCCAGGGGGCGGGGCCTTCCTTTCACCTTCTCATAATCATGGACAGTGATTTATTGACTTAAGCTACTGACTGCTCTGCTGATTTTTGTCTCTACACAGAAAGAGTGAAGTTCATACCACTCGTTTCATGTTCTTTCCTGCCAGTCACCCTATCATATTTTTGTATTGATAACAGTGTGTTTCATCCTCAGAAAAGACAGTGACATTCATTCCACTGATCTTATTTTTCTAGCCTTTGGAAAAAAGAGTCATGTATAAAGCTCCATAGCAATACTAGTGCCCTTGAATTCAGTTCAGCCTAGTAGTAATTTTCTAATGTACTTGCAAGTCAGAGTCCTTACACGCTGTCATAAATAAAAAGCCACATACAGAAATAACACTTCTTTTAGTCATAGCACATTGGAAGTGGGTTTATCCTACCACATAGGTGGCCAGGGGTTGGAGTTGTGTTTACAGGTTTTACCTTGCACACTCCGCAACTGCGCAGAGATCTCTCAAGGGAAGGGAAGTAATACACTCAAGATGGCCCGACTCCGGATTTATGCACTCTGTTTTGGAGGCACTGGGGTCGGCTTGTTCTTAAGCAGAGAGGAACTGTAGTGACCCAGTACTTAATCCTGTTCCCCTCCATAAATGTCATACATGTATGTCTTGTGTTGATGCACTGTACAAAACGGTCTTGTCATTTCCAGTGTGAGTGATGCGCAGCTGCAGCGCTTGAGAGGTTAATAAAATCCAAAGCCTGCATGTAAATATATCAAGTGGTATGTGGTATGAGAGAGTTTATAGAAGTGAGTGATTGAGATGGGGAAAAGGGTCCATCTTCTGGAGTTGAGAGAGTCTAGAGTCACATGGGGGCACCTTCAGCCCTCATGTGGTGAAGATGGAAGAGAAGGAAAGATTTCCCATATTGCTTGTGAACTGGATGTAAGGAGAGTGAGCCCCTAGAGAGAGAGACAGAGCATCTGTGAGTTCTAATCTGTGTTTATTCAAGGCCAGTGTACAGGTACTATCTCTTCTGTTTTTCCTACGCGGCCGTCTGAAGTCTGGATCACCGCGTAGAGGTACACCCTTTATTTGCACACCCACGCATCTCCAAGGCTGGGTGGAGGTACGACACGATAATAATCTCTGTTCACACATGTGCGGCTTTGAGTCTGTAAGAGCCATGTGGAGGTACTAAGTTCTGAAGTCTATTCATTTGCCTGCACTGTGAAGTCTACAAATGAACTGCCTTGTATTGTTCTTTTGTTATTCAAGTAAAGTTTAAACTGGGCTCTAACTGTTTCCAGAGACCAGTGGCACTTAAGAACTGTCTGTGGCTGAATTACTTAACCGCTGAGGGTCATACCGGTGTGAGTGTTGGAACGGTGGCATCACATGTGACAACCACCCCCATGTTATCCAGTAAACTGGGCATTCCCTATCCTAGGGGATTCCGAGGTGGACCGCAGTGCTATTCTGGCCTTGGCTGTGTGTGTCCCTCCGTGAAGGAGCCTAGTACGTGCCACCATAACAAATCAGCACTCTACACTCCCAGCTCCCAACGTATGTCAGGTGTCCAGGGTCTCCCTATGGGACTCTGCACAGGGAGAGGGAGTAGATAAAATGTGACATCACATATCGTGAATGGTGGATCCAGTGTTATCTCTATATACTTGTCCCCTTTATTGTAGTCCTGCCTGTGATGACAATGGGAGGACTACTGAAAAGTATGAAAAATGTAGGATTTTTTTAAAATATAGATTGTGACATTGAAAGTTTAAAAAAATACCAAAAATTCTAAAAAATATGTTCAACATAAAAACTTGATTTATTCAGTAGGCCATTTTCTGATAATGCATTCCATTTAACCTCAATGGGAGGCAAAATAATTGTGGTCACCACTGATATTGCTAGTGGAGGCAATACATAGTTAACAAAAGAATGAAAAGGGTGTGCACCTCTAACAAATATACTAATTTACAGTAATAATGGATGCACAGAAAACTATACACTACAAAACCACAGTCAAGCAAAACACTAAGATTGTGTATCAATAACCATCCAGCACACGAACAACAACATAAAAATAACATATTACATAATAATGCAAAAATCATAGTCTATTGAGAACATAAACAGAGGAAGCCACAATCTAGTGGTGACATGTAAGGGGCTACATGACTTCCTCTCTTTTCTGCTCTGATACTACAGTTACAATAAAAATCATTCAACCCCCCTCCCCCCCCCCCACCACCCCCCATTGCAAATAAGTTGTTTTTTTTTTTGCAAATGTAGAAACTTTCATCTGTTTGTAAAGGAAATCAAACAAAAGCAATTTAAATAGCTCAACACAAATTATATAACAAATGGTTTCCTAAATTGAACACAAAATTCCACATTTAATGACTAGTGTAGTCTCAGAATTATTCAGTCCCCTGAATAGAGCCTCTCATAACATTGTTTTAAGCATACTCGATGAAGCTGATCAAGGGGTTCATTATTTGTATCAGGTGTGCATGAGATTAAACACATCAAATACTTGCACTGGCTAGGGCTTTGTTGACTGAAATGCTTCACTGCATGTTAGAAATATGGCTAAATCAAGAGAATGGTCCATAAAGTTAAGAGAAGAGATCATTGCCCTTCACAAACAAGGACAAGGATACAAAAAGATATCAACAGCAGTGAAGCTTCCTAGGGATACAGTTGAAAGCAGTTTGCAAGTTCAAAGTTAAATGGAACATTGGCTGAACTACTTGGATGTGGCAGAAAGAGGAAGCTATCACTGGCTACCACACAATTCCCGAGGAGGCAGATGGTAAAAAAAAAATCCACGTGACTGCAACGAGTCTGCACAGAAATTTGATGGCAACAGACACTAAGGTTTCCGTTTGCACAGTAAGGTGCATACTAAACTTTGATGGTCTTCATGTCTGAACTCCAAGATGTACACCTCTACTGATGCAAAGGCATAGAAAGAGTCAACTCTAATATGCTCAAAGCCATAGAAGACTTGGGATTCTGTTCTGTTGAATGATTAAAAGAAAAGTGGAACCTATGGAAGAGTGAAGTATATGCTGAAAGGAACGCCCTGCCTACAGTGATGCATGGCAGTAGCTTGGTGATGATCTGGAGTTGTTTTGCCTCTTCTGCCACTGGAAACATACAGCATGTGGAGGGCAAGATGGGCTCAATCAAGTATAAAGAAATCCTAGGAGATTATGTCATGCCTTCTGTGAGGAAACTGAAATTTGGGCATCATTGGACATTTCAACTAGACAATAATCCCAAGCGTACTTCAAGGTCCACCAAGGTTTGGTTTCAGAATAAATCCTGGAAGATTCTGAAGTGTTTGTCACAGTCGGCTAGCTGATTTGAACCCCATAGAAAAGCTTTGGTGGGATATGAAGAGACGGTTGCAATACGTACACCCAAGAATATTGATGAACTGGAAGCCGTTGACCATGAGCAATTCTGAACGCTTTCAGAAGCTGCTGTCCACCTATGCATCAGCTTTGCAGCAGGTCATAACAGCAAAAGGGTGTTTGACCAGGGGCATAATTACAGGTGATGCAGGGGATGCGGTTACACCCGGGCCCAGGAGCCTTGGGGGGCCCATAAGGCCTCTTTTCCACATACAGGGAGCCTAGTAGTATGAATAAAGCATTATAGTTGGGGGGCCCTGTTACAGATTTTGCATTGAGGCCCCGAATCTTCAAGTTACGCCTCTGTGTTCTACTAAGTACTAAAGATGCTTCTCAGGAAAGGGTTGAATAATCATGAGATTGCAGTAGCTGTTAAAGCGAACCTGTCATGTCCCCAGGGCAACATAAACTAAGTTATGGTGCTCTTACGGGGTGTGACAAGGAGCCGGGTGATGTACTCGCTTGCTCCTGCAATCCAGCACTGTCACCCAGTCAAGTCAGCATGTGGCACAAAAATCTGGCTCTTTTCAGAGCCCCGTGCCTATGTGCTCCCATAGACTTCCATAGAAGACCATTACTTCACCTAGTGACAGCGCTGGATCGCGGGAGCTGATGATTATAAAGTAGACCTCACCCGGCTCCCTGTCATGTCGCCTTACAGCACCATAACTTCGTTTATGGTGCTGTGAGGATATGACAGTTTCCCCTTAAAAGAAGCATCTATTGAATTTGTAGAAACCCCTTGTAATATTAGTCGTGTTGAGCTATTTAAATTGTTCTTGTTTGATCGATTTTTTGCAAGCAGCTAAATGTTTGTAAATTTGGCAAGTAAACCTAATTTGCAGTGGGGACTAAATAATTTAGTTTGCAATGGTTTGTGATTTAGTATGGATTTCTGACTTAGGGCTTAAACAGATGTCCGTGTTCTCTTAGCATTTTGCGGGCGTGAAAATTACGCCTGCAAAATGTGATGCAACAAAACTATTGATTTCAATGGTTTTGTTTTAACTAGCATGATTCTCACGCGATATTACGTGCGAGAAACCATAGGGCAGGACCTATCTTACGTTTTTTTTAATTTTGTTTACCGGACGCAATAGCGTAAAATATAAACAGTAGGAAAACATTTTGACTTGTTCATGCGCTAATACACTCCACACGGGCAAGTGCATTTGCGCATGCGCTCATCTGTTTAAGCCCTTCTAGTGACCCTTGATGTATCCTATACCAGTGTTTTGCTCCTAGTAAATTAATTTGTTTTGAAAGGATATTTAGCCTCTGCATTTGTTTCACGCACTTGCCCATGTGAAGTTAGCCTAACAGGGTTTTTAAAGGTGTTGTCCCACGGTAAAAGTAAAAAAAATTTTTTTGCCCAGTTGCCCTAGCTAGCAAAGGGCATTAAATATACACTAAAACCGTTTCCATAAGTGCTGCACACTTACTTGTAGCAGCTTTTGTTCATTGGGAGAATTTTCCTTTTCAAGATGGCGCCTCGGGTCTTCTCCCACGGTGCACCGCGGGTCTTCTCCCATGGTGCATTGCGGGTGGTCTGCTGCTACGAGCGCGCTCCCGATGACGCCATCGCGGTTGGCGGGCACCTTTCTGTTCCTGCTCTCCGCTCTGGTGGCATGTATGCACTGTCGATTCCAGCCACCTCATTGGCTGTTCGGCACCCTGTGCAGGAGGGAGGAGGGTGTTCGGCCGAGGGAGGAGTCAGCTCGCAGCGTCCACAAGAAGAAAGAAGACTACTGCCTAGGTGCGACTGTTCCAGCGGTGGAGAAGAGGACTTTGGTCGGCGCCAAGACAACGGGGAAGGCAACACAGGGGGGGGCCCCCTGTAGGTAGGTATATAACTTCTGTATGGCACATATTTCATGCACGATGTATATTACAAAGTGCATGTATATGGCCATACAGAAGTGCTTAGCTTAACTTTAATTCGTGGGACAACCCCTTTAAGTTCACTTACATGGTATGTTCACATGGTGGATTCCACCGTAGAAATATTCATTGTGAATTTCAATGGATTCCCTTACATGGAGTGTTTTTTCGCGCAATCGAAAAAATACATAACATGCTCTATTTTTCTGCGCACCTAGGACACCACCCATCCGAAACAAAATCACGCACAGAACAACGCAAATTTTGCAATGTTAATAGATAACACCATATATGCCGCAGCATGAAAAACCCTCAGTCGGCATAAAACCTTGGCATAGCTTCTAAGGGTTAACTAGCTTTCATTATAAAATCAATGTCACCATCATTGCCATGTGAGTTGGCAGCCACGCATGTGTGAGCCCTATTAAGTGTGAGCTGGATCAAGTGTTTTACGCAGTTATACATTGCAGTTCGACAGGGTAGAAGACAGGTAGGCTACAAACATTGCCTAAATGCCTTGCACTTCACCACCATCACTGATATTGTAGCCTCTATCCTCATTTTAGCTGTTAGCTTTAAAACCTATTTCTAAAGCCCACCTCTGGTGCATTCTATTCATATATCAGCCCTTCTCTCCCTTCTTCACTCATCCACAGTTCACACACACTCTTTACTTTCTTACTAAGCCTCAAAGCCCCTAATGCCACTGAGAGACATAACAGCCGCCCTCAAAATCTCCTAACCCCCTGCTCACCCTTACTATCCTGCTGCTACTAGCAGCAGGGGATATTTCTCCCAATACTGGTCCACCCTCTGTTGCTCCTAACTCCTAGTCCATGCATACCCTCCCCTATCTCCAGTCAGCATTCAACAAACTCCCCACCATCCACGACTTTTTCAGAGTTAAATCTGTAAACCTGCTATCTATCAGAGAAACGTGGATACAGCAGTCTGACACTGCATCCGCAGCTGCACTTTCTTACAATACACTGCAGTTCTTTCAAACTCTAAGAGCAGACAATAGGTGTGATGGAGGAGTAGGTGCTCTTCTCTCTCGACAATGCACCTTCCAGGTCATCCTCCCCATACCCTCATTCACTTTCCCATCATTTGAGGTGCATACCCTACAACTTTTCCATGCGAGTAGAAGTTATCCACCGCCCCCAGGTCCTCCCCACCTGTTTCTGGATCACTTTGCTGCCTGACTCCCCCACTTCCTATCCTGCGAAATCCCAACCTCATTCTAAGTGACTTTAACATCCCCATCAATGACCCCATTTCCCCATCTGCCTCTCAGCTTCAATCGCTCACCTCCTCCCTTGGTCTCTCACAACTCACAGCCTTTCCCACTCACAGAGATGTCAACACTCTTGATCTGGTCTATCTCCACCTCTGCTCTGCTTTTCACTTCACTAATTCCCTTCTCCCACTCTAGGACCATAACCTCCTCTCTTTCTCTGTCTAGCTCCTTAGCATCTCACCAGACCCTCCTACCCACTGTACATAAAGGAACCTTTGGGGCTGTTCACACACAAAACTTTGCGGAGTCCATACAGTCCTCTCTGTCTCCTATCTTTCTCCTCCCCTGCCCCAACCTGGCTGCCGTACATTACAATACCACTCTCAAAACATGCCCTGGATGAAGCAGGACCCCTAGTGACCTAAGCCATTGGCAACCCTGGATCATGACTCAAACGCGATTCATCCAGCAGTGCTCTAGATGTGCTGAACAGCTGTGGAGAAAGTCGCAAAAGTCCGTAGACTTTCTCCATTTCAAATTCATGCTCAGAACCTACAACCTAGCCCTCCACCATGCCAAACAAGTCTACTTCACCTCTCTCATCTCCTCACAATCTTACAACCCTAAATGACTCTGACACTTTTCAATCCCTTCACAGCCCTAAATTGCAGCCCCCTGTGATGGACCTCAGTGCTGAAGGGCTGGCTGCATACTTCAAAAAGAAAAATCCATGACATCTGGCAGGAAATAACTTCTCAATCCAAGACTAGCCCTGACCCTAGTTTCTTTACTACCTCATCTAGCTCCTGCTCACTCTCTGTACTTAAACCAACAACAGAGGAATAAGTCTCTAGGTTGCTTTCTTTAGATCGCCCAACCACCTGCGCTAGTGACCCTCTTCCCTCACACCTCCTCTGGTCCCTCTCCCCAGTGGTCATCTCCCACATGAACAATATATTAAAGTTCTCTCTAACCTCTGACATTTCCCCTCCTCATTCAAACAAGCTATCATATCCCCACTGCTAAAGAAACTGACTTTACACTCAACTGATGCTCTGAACTACCCACCAATCTCAAATCTCCCCTTCATCTCCTAACTATTTGAACACCTGGTTTACTCCCACCTTATATTCCATCCATCCGATAACTCTTTTCTTGACCCCCTACAGTCCGGCTTCCGCCCTCTACACTCGACAGAAACTGCCCTTACAAAAAGTGTCAATCAGCCTCCTGATGGCCAAATCAAGGGGAGACTACTCCTTACTGATCCTCCTCGACCTCCCTGCAGCATTTGACACTGTTAGCCACAAAATCCTGCGCAACATGCTTTGCTCCATCAGCCTAAAGGACACTGCTCTCTCCTGGTTCTTCTCCTACCTATCTGACCACTCATTCAGCATATCCTTTGCAGACTCTACCCCCCCTCCTCTTCTCCTTGCTGTTGGGGTCCCCCAGAGCTCGGTCCGTGTCCCTCTCCTCTTCTCCATCTCCATCAGAGCCTCTATTAAACAAACCTTCAGGAGATTTGGCTTTCAGTACCATCTCTATGCTGACGATACCCAGCTGTACATCTCTTCCTGTGACATCACAACCCCATTCCTCCAGAACGACACTGACTGTCCTTTCTCTACCTAAAACTGAACTTCTCAAAAACTGACCTACTCGTGTTTTCCACCCCCTGCTAATCAACCTCATCCTAACATCTCCATCTCAGTGTGCGGCACCACCATAACTCCCAGACAGCACACCCGCTGTCTTGGGGTTATGTTAGACTCCAGTCTCTCCTTTACCCCCTACTTCCAACCTCTTATCTGAACATGTTACTGCACCTCCAGAATATCGCAAGAATCCGCCCTTTTCTCACCGTTGACACGCTAAAACCGTTCACTGTTGCCCTCATCTACTCTTGGCTCAATTATTGCAACTCACTGCTGATTGGTATCCCCAGTGCCAGATTTGCCCCCCTTCAATCCATCCTGAATGCGGAACTCAGACTCATCTTCCTGTCCAGCCGTTACTTGAGACACCTCTGCCCTGTGCCAGTCACTGCACTGGCTGCCTGTCAAATATAGAATTCAATTCAAACTCACTACCTTAATCCACAAAGTTCTCAACAACATTGCGCCGTCCTACATTGCTTCCCTCATCTCAATTCACCACCCAGCCCGCACCCTCAGCTCCACTAACGAAATCAGATTAAGTTCCCCTTTAATTCGAACCTCTCATTTCCACCTCCGAGACTTCTCCAGAGCAGCAACAGTCCTCTGGAATGCATAACCCCAGAATAAACGCGTTTCGAGGAAAGCCCTCTTCTTCAGCAATAACTGGGGCAAGACATGCTGTATGGCTACAGTAGGTAGGTACATTACCTACTATGATGCAATTGTTCTGCTGGTTTTATTCCTTGTATAATAAAATCTTTACATCTCATCATCACCATTTTTTGGAGTCGTTGTGCCTTGAGCCATTTTTCGCTCACTCCCATTGTGTACTTCTTGACCCATCTTGTACAGGTACACGTCTAAACAGTAGCACCTCCCACGTACAATTGTACCACTATTCACAATGAACTATATACATCCACTCATGGGGTAGCTCCACCACTTTGCTTTCACCAACACAAAATTTCAGGCGTGCTCTAGAAACACACCTCTTCAGGCAGGCATACCATATCATCTAAACCAAACCCCTCTTTACTCCACCTGATAACATGCTCCCTGTCCTACTGACTGCAATCCCTGCCAGCTGTAATCAACGGCTCCTGCAGTCATACCGATTCAGCCACCACACGGCTTAAGTCTGACTATTGTCTATGTGTATAGCATCCCACACTCTCCACCTCGCCATACCGTGCACATCTCCAGCCCCTTTACCTTCTGTATCACCCCATTATCTGTAGTATGTAAGCTCGTTGGAGCAGGACCCTCATCCTTCCTGTTTCCATCAATTGATTACTACATGGAACCGTGGTTTTTGTATTTTTGTTTTTTGTCTGTTAACCCCTGTTTTGTAAGCGCTGTGTAATACGTTGGCGCTATATAAAGATTATTATTATTATTATTATTAGAGCCAGCCATTGGACGCTGCTAAACTTCCTCTCCCTTCCTTTTTTTGCAGCTCCCATGGAAGTCTATGTGAGCCGCCATCATATATTCCTCCAGAATAGTCACAATCATTTGTCCTGTAACTCCTAGATATGGGCTCCTAGAAGACATAGAAGGTGCTGTACATTGGAGAAACGCCAACTTCCCCTTTCTGCTCTAAGCTAAAGCTAACTGCTTGGCAACAGCTGGCTGCTTGTCATGCTACCACTGTTTGGTGGAGGGGATGGTGTGAGCTTCCAGAGTGGGAAAATATCAGGTTGAGACAGAATGTTAGGGGGAGGAGTAGAAAAGTGCGGGAATGAGACAGGAAGAGAAGGCAGTTGGAAGGAGAACAGTGAGGGAGTCGGGAGGAGGTAGTTGTCAGAGAAGGACATGCGAGAGTAATTCTGCGAAGTGAGAATAGACAACGCGTGTTCTGAGTGAGGAAGTCAGGGTTCTCCTGCTTCCTTACCAACCAGCAATGTGGAGGAGAGAATTCGGGGTCATTTTCCACTAAAACAGTGAGTTACTAAAAATACCCAGTAAAGTCAAAGCCAGGGAAAGTAAAGAGGCCCATCTTATATTCTACTTTGCTACTGCCTTATAGTTGTCCAGTAAGCCCAACAGATAGCAAGGACTGTGGGAGTTATACTGAAGAAACCTCTGGAGTCAAATAGAGAGGGAACGTTGAAAAGTAAATTGTGTTCTATTGTTTTCAACTGTCTAGTAACGTGTCATCCCACTACCAAGTCTTAATCTCTGCCAAATTGCTGCAAGACTACTGTGGTGTTTTCTGTTTAATGCAAAGCTAAAGTTAATCTGTGCACTTCCAGTTTACTAAAACAAAGTTACCAGGACCTCACTTTTGTGGGCCCTGTTTGGACGCTGCACAACCACCCTGCAGGAGAAAAAAGTAAGTGAACCTTTGAATTTAATAATTGAATTTCACCTTGCACTGTGGATATAACTAGTATTGCTAGTTTAGTCAGATTTTGTCCATCTCTAATTTTGACTCAAATTACAATTAGGCCACATGT
Source organism: Eleutherodactylus coqui (assembly GCF_035609145.1). Classification (NCBI taxonomy): domain Eukaryota; kingdom Metazoa; phylum Chordata; class Amphibia; order Anura; family Eleutherodactylidae; genus Eleutherodactylus; species Eleutherodactylus coqui. Next base: position 93,228,429 of record NC_089842.1, read on the forward strand.
ATTTGTAATCAATGCAGGAATCCAGGAAATTTAAGAGGTTCATTTACTTTTTCGTGCAGCTGTATGCCCACTCTTGTGATAAATCGTTTTTGTTTTTGTTAAAGTTCCCCATTTCATTGATATGATGCCAGGCTTTTATTTTCTCTTTTTGCAGACAAATGTCAGACACAGCAGGAAATGTTGCTTCAAAAATAACTAAGAAAATAAGTCAGGTGCTTTAAAAGGTGTGAAAATCAATTTCCATAAAAAGAGGAAGAAAAGGGCATAACGAAAGAAAGGTTCTATTATAATGATGCAATTGAGTTATTTTCTCCCTGGAGAGCCTGTGAGATTTTGTTGGGGATTCAAGATCAAACAATTCAACTAGGGTGAATATACAATATATACAGCCTGCGCAGTTGCAGAAAGGCCGAGTATGAGGGGGCCTAGTATTACCTTTAAAAAGCCACCTACTGTCTTGATTTCTTGAATTAGGCTGAGTTGTTGAATTTCATAATTTAGAGTTATTGAAAGGATTAGAGGAACTTGAGGGTGTGTTCTACACTGAGCATTTTGAGAGGAAGGGGCCTTATTGCATTCTTGCACAGGAGCCCTCTGTGTTCACCCCTGAAAGTATGATATGCATGTGAACACTCACACGGAGAAGCATACATATGCACTTAAAACATACTGCAACTGTAACCCCTGCACACGGGTTGGTATAAAGGAATCAGTTAAACGTAGAGAGGGGAGTGGCAGTAGTGAGTTAAGAGAGTCTAAGTGAGTTAGAAGGCCTTGTGAAGAGAGGAAGAAGCAGCAAGAGCTGTGAGGTGAGAAGGAGAAAGTGTGAGTACAAAAGGAGTATTATATTTAAGGAAGAAAGGAAAAAGGAATTAGTTTATGTAAAGCTAGAAGAAGAAAGGATCATCCTAAATAACAATAACTAAAGAAAGAAGAAGATTTGTAACAGATTTAAACACAAAACAGGTTATTTAAGGAAATGTTTACATTTTTGGTCATTTCCTTTATTGGATTCCTGCTGTTCTCATCTTTTAAGGGATTTTACTAGAGATGAGCGAGCATACTCGCTAAGAGCAATTGCTCGAGCGAGCATTGCCCTTAGCGAGTACCTGCTCGCTCGAGAGACAAGGTTCGGGTGCCGGCGCAGGGGAGCGGTGAGTTGTGGCAGTCAGCAGGGGGGAGAGAGGGAGAGAGAGATCTCCCCTCCATTCCTCCCCGCTCTCCCCCACAACTCCCTGCCTGAACCTTTTCTCTCGAGCGGGCAGGTACTTGCTAAGGGCAATGCTCGCTTGAGCAATTGCCCTTAGCGAGTATGCTCGCTCATCACTAGATTTTACCCATGTAGTTTATATTTGCTTATTTTTTAAAATTTATATATTTACCCTAAAATAAAGTATTGTAATGGGTTCCTCATTTCATTTCGGATGTTATGATATATAATATGTTAGTTGTTGGATTACAGGGCACACACGGCAATAGTTCTGGTTGGCTTTCGGCTCTGGGTCATCTTTTTTATGTATATATTTTTACTTTATTCTGTACTTTTTTAAACTTATTTTTGTAACTATTCTTTTTTTACCATCTATGCCCTCCATGACACTATACAAGACCATATATATTCACATTGTTTTTTCTTTGTTTTCTTTTATGTCATACTTTTCCACTGTAGCTGGGGCATCCATAGGTGCCCCAGTTACAGGAGTAAACATCCCCCTGTAGTGACAATAGTCACTAACAGAGCAGTAACAGGGGGCACCCAGTGTTCACGTGACTGCTGGGTTGCATGTCTAGGACCTATCGCTCATTGAGTGCTATATAGCTTGGAAAGGGGAAGGCAGAAGTGGTTAAAAATAGCTTCTCCCTTCTCCTCCGGGTCCTCTGCTGTGTCTGACAGCTGACTCAACCTGATTGATTGCTGGAGCAGAGGCTCTAACCCCATGCCATACATTTGCTAATTAATGACTGTGTATGGTGCAGAGTGTTAAGGCAGCAGAAATGAAGTCCTAAGCACTCGCTCATGACCTGAAGGTTGCAAGTTCAAGCCCTGCATGGTTCAGGTAGCTAATGTAAGGTTAACTCAGCCTTCTATCCTTCTGAGGTTGGTAAAATGAATACTCAGCTTGGCGGGGGGTAATAAATAAATTACCTGAAAGTGCTGTGGAATATATTAGGACTATACAAAATTTATTTCTATATGCTACATTCACACGTACTATGGGTTAAGACAATTTATGTGAACGTCTAATGGTGGGCTGTGCACTGATCAGATCACAGAATTTAGAAGTGGATCAAATCCATTATTAGTTTATCATTTTTCTATACGATCAACATATTCTGCAGCATTGTACAATTATGACTATGTTGTCTCCTCAGCTCTGATTCCACACAGGGTACTTGCTGGTCAGCTTCTCTGCACACAACTCACATTAGCTACCTCAGGAACAGTTCTGGCCAAGCATGCACTGCACAGAACAATTTTAGCCATTTCTTGTCCCAGCCCTCTGGTCAGTAATACAAATGCACAGGAAATAGCATCTATGTGTATTACACGGACATTGGAGAGAATCAGTTAACACTAAATTGCTGTGAAATTTCTAATGTACTTAAGACATTAGTGATAGTATGTAATTAACAGGGATGTAGATACAACTGGTGCAGGAGAAATAGTTTCACCTGGTCTCTAATAGTGTGGATTGTTTAGTGGAATAATCGGATCAGGACAATTTCATCAAAATGATCAAGATGACCAATTCTGACTTCCATTAAAGTCAATGTGAGCAAACATTGTTTTCACTATTAGCCCTTCAGAAGGTCCCCAGCGCAGCCAAAGCTCCCCAAATCACATGGAAATATGGCCATGGGAAATACAGTGATCCTCGCAAAATTGGTCAACATAGTGTACAGTGGTGTGGTGGTCAATCGCAGCACACTGGTGTCACTGAAACCAAAAGAAGGCCCACATAGGGTCGCCTAGATAAAAAGTTGAGCCAAGGAGGACAGCAGGTGTGCTGCTTGTTTTAAAAACAATGTCATAAACTCTGCAAGGAGAAATTCTGCCAGGTGAACACAACACTGAACAGATGTCCTCCTCCTCTTCCTCCCAGGAAAAGTAGCGGAGTTACCATTTATTACGCCAAAGACGACGGCAGGTGTGGCATTTGTTTTAAAAACAATATTATAATGTTTGCAAATAGAAGAGGGAAGAAGGTTGGAGCGACTTCTGCTTGAGGGATTTTATTCTTTCCGCGTAGAGGACAAAACGTAAGGTTCTGCCTAGCCACTGTTGACTAACAAATAAACGGGGTGATATTTTTGCTTAAAGAAATAGAAAACTGTGGTTTTAAGGCGCAACACTTCTAGCCAAGAAAAGTATTACAAACAAGGGAATTACCTAGTTCTCCTTTATTCATTTTCTTAAAACAATAAAAATATAATGTGTTTCGGGAAAGCAGACCCTTCTTTAGATACTAGGTACATTAAATAGTATAAGACAGTAAAGTATGAAATAACATAGTAGTAGGGGAAGAGGGAGAGAAAACAAAAAAAAAATAATATACATGATTTAGTCAAACAACTTGAGCGAAATGCAATGACAAATGATTTTAAAAATGTCTAAAAGTTGAGAAATGAGCATGGTGAGGAAATAAAATGTGTCAATATGTCCTGTGGGTTTTATTTATGGGAAGTTGTAACAAGGAGTTTAAACCTAAAAAAAAAATAAAATAGGAGCTGTAATGTGGCTCAAACAATTTTCGTTGCTACAGTCTCACAAATTCACCCTCTGGTACTCCATTATCACTATATGCTGCTGGCTAACCCTCTGCAACATATGCAATGATGAATTCCACCATCTAGGTATTCTCACTAGAGATGAACGAGCGTACTCGGATAAGCACTACTCGCTCGAGTAATTGGCTTTATCCGAGTATCGCTGTGCTCGGGGCTAAAGATTCGGGTGCCGCTGCGGCTGACAGGTGAGTCGCAGCGGGGAGCAGGGGAGAGCAGGCGGGAGAGAGGGAGAGAAAGATCTCCCCTCCATTTCTCCCCGCTTTCCCCTGCAGCTCCCCGCTCCGTGCCGGCACCCGAATCTTTAGCCCCAAGCACAGCGATACTCGGATAAAGCCAATTACTCGAGCGAGTAGTGCTTATCCGAGTACGCTCGCTCATCTCTAATTCTCACATCTGCGTGACACAAGCACCACATCAGCACAGACGCAGGGCAGCATTCACACAAATGCAAGAAGCACAGATGCCAATACAATGCTAAGAGACTACACCATTCCAGGCAAAGATAGACGGAGAAACCTGTCCCTTACAACTTAAGGAAATGGGTGGCCCCTGTCTATAAGAGGGGTAGGCATCTTGGTAAGAACAGCACCACGTTCTTCACTTAGGACCTGAGTTTTTCTGAGTGGATACCTGGAGAGATGCACAAAACAGTACAAAGAAACTAAGTAAAGACTAGCAAAAAACAAAAGGAAAGAAAAACAGCACTTACCTGACAGTGGAACGCTTTCACCCAGAATAGAGGCTCCAACCTTCTCAACTAGTTTCTCTAACTGAACCAAATCAACACCAAGGGAGAAAGGGAGGGGTAGGAATATAAAGGCCTCCACACCTGCTGTTCGGTAGCACAGAAGCAACTACACCCCAAACCCTTTCTCATAGGTATGACTCTCAGATAGCATAGCAGTATGCAGCATTCAGTCACGTGTCAGCCTGGGCCTGCAGTCCCACAAGACTTAGTAGTACTTTAAAATGTGGACCACCACTTTTGGCTTCATGCCCCACCTGCAGGACATTGACCCAGTCTGCTGCTAAGAATGTGTAACGTTCCTGTCCATTCTTGCTTGACCACATTTCTATGGTCATGTGCATCCTGCCACTGACAATATTCTTTAACACCAGGCACACACTATCACTCACATGGTGGCTGGGCATCTGGTACTGTGGGTTAGCATGGAGCATCACGTTGCAAAAGGCATCTCTGTCCACTAACCTTAAGGGCAGCATTTCCATTGCAAGCAGCTGCACAATCAGGCTTTGTGCTCATGGATGGTTGATGTTTTTGTACATTCCCATAGCTAGGGGATGGAGGGGCTGGCTGCTGACCTGGGACAAGCTGGAATATGGGATAGATGTCAATTGCAGAGTAGAGGCCTGACATAAGTGTGCTACTGCCCCTACACAAAACTGCCTCTCTGTTCTTAGAGGCTACTGCATGAACAGGGAGGGTGATAAACGAAGAGGCAGCTACAGCAGTGGAAGAGGGAGTAGGATGAGTCTGACTCTTTGTCTACTGGCCCAAATGGGCTCTCCAAGGCAGCGAGTGATGTGAATTCATGTGGCTGTTCATACACCTTGTGTTGAGGTTGTAAGTAAACACTTACTGCAAATCTTTCAAATGACCACTCTCCTGTCATCTGTGGTTTCAAAGACTGTCCACGTTTAACAAGACCTGTGAGCGGATCTAGCTGTGAGCCTGATGTTGGTGCTGCTGTCACTAGTAGTGGCTGAAGGTGACTGTACAGCCCTTATGTTTTTCTGTGACACTCTACTCCCTGTCTTAGCACCCTTCCCTACAACATCGGCCTCTACCTTCTACCCCTAAGAGTCACTACTATGACTTTCCCTATGTTTATGTTGGGTGAAGCACCTCATAATCTTCCGCCTCCTCTTCCTCTTTGACATTCTTCTCCTCCTGAGTGGACTCTATGTCACAGTGAGTGATGGATGCTGGTATCTTTGTTTGCAACATCCCCCTAAGCACACATTGCCCGTGGAAGACTGACTGCACACACTGACCCACCCTCATCTTTCTCTTTTGAGGAAAAAAATGGTTGGGCACAAGTGCATTCAATGTCTTGGTTTCTCCCTCTGGTTGTTTGAACTGCCCGGTTGACATCCATGATACCGAATGATCAAATATCTCCTCAGACTGACGCATGTGGACTGCTCGGAGGGTGCAGGGGATTTGGCATGTGGTGATGTAGAGGGAGGATTCTCATGGCTCATTGATGCAGAGTGACTGCTGAGTGCCTGCGAGTGGGAGGAAGAGCAGGTAGTAGTACTTCAGGCATACTGCGTTATCCACTCTACAACCTGTCCTGCATACAGCAGATGTAATGAATGTGCAGAACCCATTCTATGGAATGGCAATGGATTTGCCTTGACCTGCAGAATGAGGAGCTGTTACTGCAGTGGGAGCCGCTTAAAGTGCCAACCTGGCCCTTCCTCTACCACCCCCACCTTTTCTACTCCTTGCTTTCTTCATGTTTGCTTTTTTATTTTTTTACTTAGTCCTTTTTTTTGTTTGCTTTTCAGTATAGTTTTTTGTCACTTTTCAGCTAACTTTGTAGTTTGCAGAAAACCGCTACTAGACTCCAAGAAATTTCTATAAAAATATTGCATACATCTTTGCAAAATAGAATTTAGACATAAATCGCCCACATGGAACTTATATATGAATACCATTTATCTCTCCATAGGTCAGTATAAGGGTGGACGCTCACTTGCGATTTTTTCTTTCTTGCGCTGCGAGAGCACGAGAAATCTCTTGCCTCGCAGTGCAAGAAAGACGCCGGTATAGAACCGGCATATCGCTAGTGGTTTCAATGGGGCCAGCGGCAGCAGCGCAAGCCCCATTGAAAACATAGGGAGGATGCCGCGGACTTCTGCCACAGCTGTGACAGGAGTTTCCTTCATCCCTGCAGGGATCGCGGGGATGAAGGAATGCTCTGCCACAGCTGTCACAGCTGTGGCAGAAGTCCCCGGCATTCTATCCCATTGCTTTCAATGGGATTGGCACTGCTGCCGATCCCATTGAAAGCACTGCTTTGTCAAGCCCCGCTGAATGATTATCGGGGAAGGGCTTAAAATATAAGCCCTTCCCCGATAATCATCAATAAGTGGTAAAAAAATAAAAAAATATATTACTCACCTCTCACTGCTGCCGATCCCATTGAAAGCACTGCTTTCTGCAAGCCATGTGGAATGATTATCGGGGAAGGGCTTGAATGAATAGCTAAGAGCTATGTGTGATTGGCTGAGCGCTCAGCCAATAGCTAAGTAGTAGCTGCTATTGGCTTAGCCCTCAGGCAATCTGCACAGCTCTTTCAGGAGGCGGGGATTTTTAAATCCCCGACTGCTGAAAGAGCTTCATAGCAGTGACGGGGAGCCAGCAGGAGGACGCGGCTGAGCGCAGGAGAGGTGAGTATGATTTAAAAAAAAAAAATTTCACACTTATTGATGATTATCGTGGAAGGGCTTATATTTCAAGCCCTTCCCCGATAATCATTCTGCGGGGCTTGGCTGAGACCATTGATTTCAATAGAATCGGCAGCAGTGCCGATCCCATTGAAAGCAATAGAATAGAATGCCGAGGACTTCTGCCACAGCTGTGACAGCTGTGACAACTGTGGCAGAGGATTCCTTCATTCCCACGGTCCCCGCGGGGATGAATGAAACTCCTGCCACAGCTGTTACAGCTGTGGCAGAAGTCCGCAGCATTTTCCCTAGGCTTTCAATGGGGCTAGCGCTGCTGTCACTAGCCCCATTGAAAGCACTTGCGATATGCCGGTTCTATACCGGCCTCTTTCTTGCGCTGCCATGCGAGATTTTTCTTGTGCTCTCGCAGCGCAAGAAAGAAAATATCGCCAGTGGGTGGGAGCCCTAACAGTATAAAAAAGGAGCACTCAATAAATGTGAGACAAATTGACAGAGCAATATTTATATGATAGTATGAAATATCTTAAGCATATAAAGAAATAATTTAATATCAGAAGATGTTTTTTTTTTTATATAAAAAACATAATAAATAATTAAGCATAGATGAGTAATACCATGATAAATACAGTATGTAAAAAGACCTACTATGGTATAGAATTTAAAAACATAGATAATACAGCACAATATACATTATTCATAAGAGAAATATACATCACAATTGTCTTGCCAACTGAACATGGAAAATATATAACAAATGAATGAATATATAACTAATAAAGTCATACCAAAATGCAATTAAAGGGGTTGTCCCGCGCCGAAATGGTTTTTTTTTTTTTTTTTAACCCCCCCCCCCCCCCCGTTTGGCGCGAGACAACCCCGATGCAGGGGTTAAAAAGACAAACCGCACAGCGCTTACCTGAATCCCGGCGGTCCGGCGTCTTCATACTCACCTGCTGAAGATGGCCGCCGGGGTCTGCTCTCTCCGTGGACCGCAGCTCTTCTGTGCGGTCCATTGCCGATTCCAGCCTCCTGATTGGCTGGAATCGGCACGTGACAGGGCGGAGCTACGCGGAGCCGGCATTCTGCACGAGCGGCCCCATTGAAGACAGCAGAAGACCCGGACTGTGCAAGCGCGGCTAATTTGGCCATCGGAGGCCGAAAATTAGTCGGCACCATGGAGACGAGGACGCCAGCAACGGAGCAGGTAAGTATAAAACTTTTGATAACTTCTGTATGGCTCATAATTAATGCACAATGTACATTACAAAGTGCATTAATATGGCCATACAGAAGTGTATAGACCCACTTGCTGCCGCGGGACAACCCCTTTAACTCTGTACCATATATTCACAATTCTGTGCTGAAATGTAGTATCAAAGAAGAGAAAGTGTGATGTATGTGATATATACACACAACAAAGTTGGAAAAAAAGCTATATTACTTTGTATTTACTGTATATGACTCTTGTAGAATAGATTACTTTAGAGTTTAAAGAGACTATCCAGTTTAGACAACCCCTTTATGTTAGTGAAGGACCTCTTCTAAGAAACCCCAAGATTAACTATTATTGCTAAGGCAAGTGGCCATAAAGATCTTATTTCTCCTGCAGCGACCCCCCTAGAATGAATCCATTTACATAGAACGAGGTGTCCGTCAAACAATGCTCGGCAGCTCGTCTCAGTGATGCTTTGGTCCTGTAATGTTACACCGGAATAAAAGTAAAAAAGTAGAAAAACTGCTGCGCTACTATGTATGCATGACAGATTAACAATAAAAGGTATAACTTACTCCACAAAGGAGACTTTAAAGCCACCAAGCTCCTCAGTGATAACGTTTTCTGGGATGGCCGCTCTGCAGAGCCAGCTGGAATAAGTCACTAATGAGCGGTAGAGAATAACATGGAGGCGGCTCATCTAAGTGGCCACTCTCAATTGTGAAAGCCATTCTCTTCATCCTGTGGTGACGTTTAATCTGTGAACCTGGATACTGAGGAGACTTGGTGGCCTTTAAATGTCCTCTGTGGAGTTAGTTAAATATTTGGTTGTTAATCTGTCAAGTATACATAGAGAAAACTCTGATGCTACTACTTTATTTTTACTTTCTATGACTGGAGGTTCTGTGGCCCTGGATACCTCCACTGTCGCTCTTCCTGCTCTTCTGAAACCGGACGAGAAATGTTCCTTGCGATTATCCTTGCTCTGCTAAGCTGTCTCACCTTGCCCAATGGCGTATACGCCACCCCATGCATCACACAGCCGGCCGATATACGCTCGTGTGAATAAGCCCTGGATCTACAGTTTTTAGTAATATGTCCCCAGTGTGCACCATGACTCAAACACAGGCCTCAGAAATGAAGGAGCACGGGACATTCTTTTATTCCCATGTACAGAGAACAAATTTTTATTTTTTTTCTCATGTACAATGTTGAGGGCTTATTTTTTGTAGGGTAACCTTACAATTTAATTTGTATCATTTTCGGATGCAGATAATATTTTTGATTGATTTTTATTATGTTTTAGGAGACAAACATCAAAAAAATCTAACATTGTTTTGGGCCCTACTCTTTTTAATATTTATTTTAATATAGTCTCATGTTGTTCAGGTAGCCGACTCCAGATTGACTCAGCCTTCCATCCTTCCGGGGTTGGTAAAATGAGTACCCAGCTTTCTGGGGAGTAAAGATGACTGAGAATGGCAATGGCAAACAACCCCGCAAAACAGTCTGCCAAGAAAACGTCACAATGTGACATCACCCTAGGAGTCAGTCATGACTTGGAGTTTGCACCAGGGGACTTTTTTTAATATGTTTATTAATGACCTAGTAGAAGGATTTCATCACCAAGCAGGTTTCATCATCAACACAGAAGGGGGTTCTTTACTGTAAGAGCAGTGAGACTGCGGAACTCTCTGCTGAGGACGTGGCGATGGCAAAATCCATTGAGGAGTTTAAGAGGGGACTGGACGTCTTTCTTGAGAGGAAGGATATTACAGGATATAGACATTAGGTGACCAGCGGGTTTGTAGTTCCAGATCTTATATTTAGGTAGGAACTATCAAAGGCTGATCCAGGGATTATTCTGATTGCCACTACAGAGTCGGGAAGGAATTTTCCCCCAATTAGGCTAATTGATTTCTTCCTCTGGTGGTTTTTGCCTTCCTCTGAATCAACTAGGGGTTGAAACAGGCTGAACTGGATGGACATTGTCTTCATTCTACTTAACATACTATGTTATTATGATTGTACAGTAAAATATCAATATTTGCAGATGACCCAAAACTATGTAAATAATTAACACAAGAGAGGATGCAAGGCAGTTGCAGGTGGATCTGGATACGTTGGGGTCAGAAAAACAATAATGAGGTTAAACACTGATAAATGTAAGGTTATGCACACAGGCAGAGAAAATATATGTCACCATTACACACTGAGGGCTCAGTCAGACAAGCAAATTTTAAACGCATGTATAGGCGCGTTTTTAAAACGGATTTATTAGAACCAATGCTTTCCAATGAAAGAAGTCAGATGTTCGGTTTTTACATGCATTTAAAATTTGCTCCGGGAGAATAGGACAGCCTTTTTCCATTCGTAAAAAAAAAAATGCAGTTTTTGTGCGAATCGATGCAACTTTGACAATAGGAAATCCTACTGTCAAAACCCTAAAATAAGCCCTAGCTGCAGGAAAAAAAATACTACATTACCTAGAAGCGCTGTCCAGCTCGGCGCATGTTCTCCCCTGGTCCCTGGCTCTTCTTTTTCATGTTCTTTTGACCAATCACTGGTCAAAGTGCTCAGCCAATCAGAGGCAGTTCTTCCAGGAGGTGGGGATTTTTCAATCCCCGGCTAGAAGAATATGAAGAAGAAGAGTCGAGGACCTGGGGAGTGCTTCTAGGTGATATATTATTTATTTTTATTTTTTTCTTGCAGCTAGAGCTTCTTTTCGGGGTAGGGCTTATATTGCAAGCACCCCCCATCCTGAAAATCCATGCATGGGTTGCCTTCATCCCATTGATTTGAATGGTGCAGCAGCAGTGCCGACCCCATTAAAAAGAAATGGGATAGTGCTGTGCTCCTCTGTCACAGCTGTGATAGTGTTCAGTGATGAGGGCACTGCCCCCAGGAATAAAGGAATCCCCTGCCATAGCTGTGGCAGAGAGCGCAATCTTCTCCTAATGTTTTCAATAGGGCCTGCTCTGCTGCAGCTGGCCCCATTGATAACAAATTGAAAACCCCTGGATGTGACAGCATCCAGGAGTTTGACATCCAAGGAATCCCCTGCTGCAGCTGTTACAGTCGCAGCAGGGGATAGCAATCTGCACTCATTGCTTTTAATCAGGCCACACTGAATCAGGCGAATTTTACCTTTGTGTGACCGCACAAGTGCAAATAAAAAAAGCATCTTAAGCTTTGGTCATGCATTTTTTATACATGCGTTTCGTTTTTCGGTTTCACTGACCTATACATCCGTGAAAAAAATGACTGAGCCCTTAATGTGAAACCACTGGGCAAAACTGACATGGAAAAGGACTTGGGGATTTTAGTTGATTCTAAACTTAACTTGAGTAACTAGTGTCAGGCAGCTGCTGCCGAGGCAAATAGGATCATAGTTAGCCAGTGGTAATCTGTGTGACACACTGTTTATTGCATTGAAGTAATTTGCCATCACTTCTGATTTACAACTTCTGTCATTAAATTGTGTTATTTTACTGCTTTTTATTGGACTTGTCTTCTTGCTTGAGATCCTAACGTCGATACATCATGTGCTAGCCTTTTCGATCTGCTTCATGTCCAAAATACAGATGCCTCTTCTGACCCAATCTCACAGCATCATAGGAACTTATGTGAGTTTTGGTCAGTAGAGCTGCGGTCTTGCCAGGACACTCGGGTGCCTAAGATAGAGCAGAGTCCTTCAGACTGAGAGCAGGATAGCAGGGTACTGCTTACTGTCATGACGAAATTGGCCTATTAAAACAAATGTTTTTATCAGTTTGATAGACCATTTACATGCTGCTAAATACTATTGTCAAAACATAATTTATAAACAACAAGTTGAGGTTTTTTAAACCAGAGAAAAATATTTCCCCTCCTGCTACCCTTTACCGCAATACTGTATGACATTCACCTGGTGTTACATTGACGCCACAGACCAAGATACCAAGTTATTTTCACACCCTGGCTGCACACACCCAAACTTAACTATTAGCGTTTCGGATTTAGCTTTTATCTTAATGTGTGCTTTTCTCTCAACTCCCCTAATAGCTGCAAAACAAGCACTATTCAGAAAGACTGTGGGCCCTTTTACATGGAACGATTATCGTATAAACAAACAATTGTGCATAATAATTGTTCAGTGCAAACATGGCCAACGATTTATTAATGAGTGATAATTCACTTGCTTAATGTTCATTCCAAACTAGCTTAAAAATATACTGTTGGCTTGTATGCTAATCGGTGGGTTTAAACATTGATAGTTTGTGACAGACCCCATTTTGCAATTCTAATGTGTCACTTTATGTAGTGGGGTAATTTCAGAATGCATTTACTTATCCAAATAATTCTGAACCAGTTTTTTTAGAACACGTTGTACTTTATGTTAGTGGTAAATTTTTTTTTAAATGGGGTCATTTGTGGAGGTAGCTATCATTCTGACACCTATGAGCCTTTGCGATCTTGGCTTGGTGTAGGAAAACAAAATGTTCCTCAAAATGTTAATCAATGTAAAATTTGTATGTATCCTAAATGGTTAAAAAAAAAGGTTTTCAAATGTGTGTCCAGAATAAAGTAAAGTAAGCAAATGGAAATATGTACCTCATCAAAAATGTATTCAGTAGGTTTGCTCATGTTTGAGATATTGCAGTGTGATAATAACAATAAATAACAATTTTTTTCAATTTATTTTCCAATTTTGGCCCTTTTAATAAATATACACAAATTCTATTTGTCTATTTTACCACCTAAATGAAGTACAATATGTGGCAAAAACATCAATGTCAGAATCACTTGGATATGCAAAACCTTAACAGAGTTATTCTATGTCAAAGTGACACGCCAGATTTCCAAAATTCATGAAGGCACAAACAGGCTTGGTCACTAAGGGGTTACATTAAACATTTATTTTTTAACAGCAGGAGTTAACAGAGAAGGCAAGGCAAAGTCCCCTGGTGCGAGCACCAAGTCATGACTGACTTCTAGAGTGATGTCACGTCGTGACGTTTTCTTGGCAAACTGTTTTTGCGAGGTTGTTTGCCATTGTCTTACCCAGTCATCTTTTACCCCCTCCAGCAAGCTGGGTACTCATTTTACTGATCAACCTTGTGGGCATTGAACCCGCAACCTTCTCATGAACCAGAGCTTAGGACTGCATTTCTGCTGACCTAAGATTCTTTGCCACATCTACCCTACATTCCAGTGTCTCCCAGGTCAGCAGCCAGCCTTTCAACTCCCAGCTATGTGAACGTAAAAAAAATACCACCCCATCCACACACGATTACAAAGTTTGAACGCAAGCATTGCACAGCTGCTTGCAGTGGAAGCGCTGCCCTTCAGGCTAGGGTACACATGTCTTCTGCAATGAGATCCCCAATGCTAACCCACAATACCAGATGCCCACATTATTCACATCTACATTCCATGTTACCCTCCTATACAGCATTTAACATCTGACCAGGAATGTCTCTGTACATGTGCACACCTTTTCCACATTTGTTTCGCCCACGCGGATGCTGGTAAACGTGGTAATATCATCAATGCACTATGTAATAGAGTGTAGGTATTCTATAGTTTCCCCTTAAGGAAGCTATTTGAGTATAGTGATACGTATGGGAATTTTCTTCTGTTCAGCTCTTTGTTTATTTGGGCTATACACATTTTTTCCTGAACCCTTATCATCGGGTTTGGTAATAGTTTATACTTTTATATACTGGATATCATTATTAAATTATCTTTTGTTGTGTATGTTTTGTGCATGCACTTTACATCTTTATGGGCATTTATACTTTACAGTGATCTCTCTTGCTCTATGCCGTAGACACCCATTGCATCATTTATCAGATGTATGTTGATCCCTTATTGTTACGTAATTGGGAGTTTACAGTTTAATCTTTATTTTTTGTTTGCATTAGATCCTTTTAATACATTTTATGGGATATATGTTGATTGATAATTGGGAGTTTAGCCCTTATTTCTATTGATTGCTTGATATACCATCATTGGTTGTCGAGATTTATTCATTTGGGGTGCGCGCTCTATATATTGTGCTGCTTTTTTGATCTTTTTTGTCATGAACCGATTATTCCTTTAATCTCTCATCACTAAACAACATTTCAATTCAGAGGCACACTTTGTTAGGAGTGCAGTACAGTCTGCAAGTAATTATTTAACCACTCCCTTGCACATACAATACTGACTACCAGGTACATAATTCTATATATACTAGTAATCAGTATATAGCATAGGAACAACGATGGAAACTAAATTTGGGCCTGATAAGTACAGGTCTCTACTGTAGACCTGAATGTATGCAGCGAACCTGCCCTGTATAGTGAGATCTTATCCATGAAAAACATAGCATTGGCTATAAATCATATGCATCAAGAGATATTATCTTGGGAAACAAAAAATGAATAGTAGGGAGAACCCATATAGAACTTAGCTGCTGAACTCAATGGACCTTCAGTGCTCTGCTTGGACAGTTCCACCATAGTCTCTTGTTAGTATTATAGCTCTATTGCTTATGCACAAAAATTTGGAAATTTTTACTGATGCAGGACTGACATCTAGTGCTGAACTAACAGCATCACACGTTACGAAGGACAGAGTTATCATTCTAAAATGTTACATTCTAGTCCAGAGTTCTAATACAGTATTGTTAATTACAAGCAGCATCTAACAAAACTATTAGCTCAGTTAGTATCCCTCATGGTGAGTTTCTTAGACTAAAGTAGACCCAGCAGGCAGCTGCTATCACTTGGAGACTTTGCAGGGAAATGCGGTATTATATAGTGGCTATTCAGATGAATGGGCGATCATGTAATACATGGTAATGTACTAGTCCACTAATACCCATATTCTTATTATATTATATTAAATTATTGTATATTGAAAAATCATACAATGAGAGGTGTAATTACCTGGGCCCAAATTCAAAATCTGTACCAGAGTACAAGCTAGCATTTATAATACTGGTGTCTTTATGTGGCAGAGGAGCCTTTATACCCCTTTAGTTACCAGAGCCTGGGTGAAACTGCTACCTCTGCACCCACTCTAGCACCACTGCCGCAAACCGCTTTCTAAAATACATGGTGTTCCCATTACGCACCATTGTTAAGATCTCTTTACCTTTAAAGGGATTTTCCAGGGAAATACTATAGGAATAGGATAGGTCACGCATAGTTTATCGGCAGGGGTTTGCCACTTGGGATCCCAACCAATCAGCTGAGTGGGCACATGCTGTCAGCACCACAAATACACAGAGCTCAGAGCAGAAGCCTCTGCGCTGACCTCCATATAGTTGCTGGCACTTATATCATTTCTCCTTAAGGAGAGCACCTAGGTGATGAGTGAGATGGCCATGCAAGCTCCTCTGGGAAATATATGCAAATGAGGAGGATGGAACAATACTTCTGCAGTGCCACCTATTGGATGGTAGCATTCCTGCAAATCAAGTTCAGATCCTTTATACAGGTCTATACAATGATTGGGAATTGAAAACCAAGCCAGAATCCATACACAGACAGCTCTTTCGGGGTTTTCACCCCTAATCAGTGTGCAGTAGAATCTTGGCTTGGCTAAGGAGAGGTCTATGATGTGAGCCAGAAGGGGTAACATCACTGCTTAGGTAGAGCACCTGGGTGGTGAGTGAGGAGACTTAAAAGGCCATGCATACTACTCTGGCAAATATATGTAAATAGGAAAGATGCAATACCTCTGCAGCACCACCTATTGGATGGCAACATAACTGCAAATCAATGTCTGACTCTTAGATAGGTCTTAATAATAATGATTGACAATTTTTCAGGTGAGATGATACCCCACCTGATGTACATTATAAGGCCTCTCACTACTGTACACTGATGAGGAGCAAAAACCCCAAAACAGCTGTCTGTATGGTATTCTGGCTTGATTCTCAATTCCCCATCATTGTTATAAAGATGAAATGCTGCCGTCCAATAGGTGGCGCTGCAGAAGTATTGTTCCACCTTCTGTATTAAGGAGTTGCATCTGAACCAATCAAATGTATTTTGCTTTAAACAAACAATATCCTTATGTCTTTGTCTCTACTACAATTAATAAGGGAGAGTAAGTATTGCTATTAAAAATACTGCAGCATTTTCACTTATCCAATCACAGGTTTATCTTGAGTGGAGATATGTTATTTTTTGATGTGCTTTGTACAATATCACCTATATACTGTTTCAGCAGTTTATGCCTGCAATAAAAAAAACAAAACCAGATTTTATTGCACTATTCTAAAAAAGATCAACGAATATAAAATAGGCCCAGCTCTGATCATAGGAGACTTCAGTAGTGTTGTATGACCTTCCCTGGACTCTTCTGCCTATAAAAGTTCAAACCCATTGATTTATATAATTTATTACTAAAAGAAAAAACTTACTAGATATTTGGAGACTTCGGCATCTCTGAGAGAAAAAGATCATACATTTCTTTTATAAGTCATACACTCATAGACAGGTTTCTTTCCGATTGTTTGCTGTTCTAGTGTATTTTATCCTCCAAAATTCGAACCATGCTATGGTCTGATAATGCACCAATTTCTATTACTATATCTAAAGTGTTTAATAACCTTTCTTCAAAACCCTAGAGGCTAAACAATTGCTAACTATATTCTTCCAAATATTCAGATAAATTGCCCCACCCTTCTTCATGAATTCTTTTATCATAACAGCACAGCCGATAGTCATCCCTCTACAGTATGGTGTGCTCACAAACATACATTAGGCCCACTGTCCACGGGCAAATTAGTATTTTCAAATCCGTGCGGGTCATCCGCACGCATGATCTGCACCCATAGGGATGCATTGGATATCTGCAGGTAATTAAATACCTGCGGATGTCATTCTTCTGATGCACGGACCGCACGTGCTGGAAAACACCCGCAGCATGCTCCATCTTTGTGTGGGTCTCCCACGGCTTCCATAAAAGCCCTCCGGTCCTGCGGCGCACCCGCAGCTGTCACTGCTTCCGTGCCGCGGGACTGTGGGAAAGCAGGGATTCAAAAAAACAAGTGCACGGCGCAAGCGAACGACACGCTGCCGGCGTGCCGAACACATCCACCGGGCTGAAAGAAAGAAGATCCGGACGCGACGGACAGGAACCCACACCATCTGGACAGGTGAGTATAATCAAATTTATGGCCCCACGTCTGCGGGAAAGGAGGGACCTGCTGTGAAATTCTGCATAGGGAATCCGTGTGGGCCCGAATTTCCCAATGGACATGACGCCTTAGAGGTCATTTTATAAGCCTAGGAAGGAGAAAAATGAACTGAGACTTCACCTTTCGAACAATATTATACATTTAAGCAAACTCAACAAAATATTGTTCTGTCTGACTAGGTCAGATATGATTCGAAACCTGCAAGACCAACTTCACCAACTAGATCTGTATAACTATGATCAATCTCTTCCTAAAATGAAAGCTAAACATTATGGTTATGGTAATAAAGCTAGCGCTCTACTAACTTCACACATTAACTCACAATCTATCAGTTGTAGAATTCCTTATATTTTCAACCCAAAGGGGGAGACAATATTTAATTTTTGAATTCAGTTTCACATCCAACTGTATCCCTTCAGCAGCTTAATGTTCTATCCAGACCCATTTTCTCAACAGAAATTACCATGTTTTCCCGAAAATAAGACAGTGTCTTAAATTAATTTTTGTTCAAAAAGGTTTAACTTTTTTACATGTATAGCTGCCTAGACACTATTGAAATTGACTTTTTTAATTAACTGTTAGCAGGGCTTAATTTTGGAGTAGGGCTTATATTTCAAGCATCCTCAAAAAGCCTGAAAAATCATTTTGCATCCTTAAAAATTCTGGAAAATCATGCTATGTCTTATTTTCAGGGTATGCGCTATAAAAACAGAAATCTTATAAAGCAACAGGCTCCAACAGCTTAACAAATGACTATTATAAATGTTTTCAGTCTGTATTAACACCTCATCCTTTAACCCTTTTCAATAACCTTCATGATTCAGGCAGCTTTCCTAGAAAAATGCTTCAGACAACGATAATTACTTCACCCAAACCAAGGCCACCCCTGGATAGACCAGGGAATTTTCGACCTATATCACTACTTAATACAGATCTGAAATTCTATTCCAAAATTCTAGCTTCCTGTCTTGCTGATGTATTGCCTTCATTGGTGCATCAAGATCAAGTGGGCTTTGTCAAGGGAAGAGTGTCAATAGATTGCACAGACAGATTCATTAATATTCTCAGTCGTGTTTGACCGAGTCTATTGGGGCTACTTAAGTGATGTGTTGTACAAATTTAGTGTAGTAGGATTAGCCCATAAATCTATTATGGCCTTATATTCTTTTCCCTCTGCAGCTGTATTGATTTCTGGGTAGATCTCTAAAGTGTTTACTATATCAAATGGCACTCGTCAAGGGTGTCCTCTATCCCCATTAATTTTCACCTTATTGATGAAACCTTTAGCTGAAAAGATTAGGACAGCTAAAGAAGTGGTGGGAATTAGTATAGGAGATACCGAAAATAGAATAGGATTCTTGCGGATGATGTAATTATTGATTTGTCTGATCTGGTAAAATTTGCTCCCGGCAGTTTTAGAAATCTTGAACCAGTTAGAATGGTATCTCCTACTACAAACTAAATGTTTCTAATTACTATGTTTCTTAAATCAGAGGTATCTTGGGTTGGAAGGATAGTGACTAGGGATGAGCGAGTATACTCGCTAAGGCACTACTCGCTCGAGTAATGTGCCTTAACCAAGTATCTCCCTGCTCGTCCCGAAAGATTCGGGTGCCGCCGCGGGGCGGGGAGCTGCGGGGGAGAGCAGGGAGGAACGGAGGGGAGATCTCTCTCTCCCTCTCGCTACCCGCCGCAACTCACCTGTCAGCTGCGGTGGCTCCCGAATCTTTCGGGACGAGCAGGGAGATACTCGGCTAAGGCACATTACTCGAGCAAGTAGTGCCTTAGCGAGTATACTCGCTCATCCCTAATAGTGACTATTAAGATGATGGTGATTCCCAATATCTTATATGCATTTAGGAATCTTCCAATCTTCTTATGGCCCATTTACATGTAAAGATTGTTGCTTAAAATTTGTTCAAATGAACGATAGTGCACGATAATCGTTGCATCCAAATGTGAAGCCATTGTACACTTTTCGTTTGTCGCTCAGTTTCAGCCAGCATAAAAATCATTGCTCGTTCGTTCACTTCTCGTTACGTCTAAACACTCTCTGCCCAGTGTTTCACATAGGAATGTGAAGCACTGAGTGAGAAATGAGTTAGCGATTCTCAACGATGATCTGCCAATCTAAACATTCCGCACAAACAACTAGCGTTGATGTCACTCGTGCTTGTTTAAATGAGAATCCCATGTAAAAAGGGTATTTCCATCCTCCTACCTTCACCGACTACAAACATGGTCGGGGTAAATAAATAAATTACCTGAAAGTGCTGTGGAATGAGTTGGTGCTATATAAATAACAAGTCCCTTCCCTTTCCCTTTAACTCCACAATGTCATTAATTAACCCTTTGCAATCCAATTTTGAATTCAGGGTTTCCTAGGGGGGTTTCTCTTTCTGCCATTATACAATGGCGCCATCTACTGGCTTGAGCCACTACTGCGGTATGGGAAATGCTGGAGAGGAACCCCCGGCAACAGAGCGACTGGCAATATACAGTAAGAACACCCTGCCGGACGTCTTCCGACATCGGAGCTGTACAGTCTTTAATCAAAATGTCTTCAGACGTCAGACAGTGGATTGGAAAGGGTTAATATATTGAAAATAATAGGGCACAGTACTGACCCAATCAGAGTATGAAATCATTCAAACATTTTACCCACAATATTAGTCTTACCGGCCTGTAGTTTCCAGTTTCACTTTGACAACTTTTTCAATATTGGCACTTCATTTGCTATGTACCAATGCAGTGGAACAGACCCCATCACTGTAGAGTTCCTAAATATAATAAGTCTGTCCATCACATTACTTATTTATCTTAGAACCCGAGTTTGTATGCCATTGTATGCCAGCAATTTGTCTATTTTAATCTTTTTAAGGTGGCTCTTCACTTCTTGCTGAGTTAGGGCACCTACCCACTGGCGATTTTTTTTTTCTTTGCGTTTTGCGTTTTTTCTGCAGAGCAATTAGAATTGAATGTACTCCTGTCCACTGGCGTTTTGCGTTGCGTTGCGTTGCGTTTTTTAACATAGGAACTGTCAGTTGCATATGTGTCCTTATTTTTCTCCTAATGCACCCATGAAAGTCAATGGAAATTAATGGAAAAGCCGCGAAAACGCCGCGAAAAACGCTGCGAAAAACGCATCTGACATTTCATTTTCCAAAGTGAATACACTGGCGAAAAAAATTGTTTAACAGATTTGCTTTCTCCTCATCATCATCTACTATTTTTCTTTAATTACTTTTTAAAGGCCCAACACTTTCCCTTTTAATTTTTTTGCTATTCATGTAGCTGAAGAACAGTTTAGGGTTTTAATCTATTTGGCAGCGAGTCCTCTGTCTCCACCTTTGCTGCTTTTATTTGCTTTTAACATAATTTATTTTTTTCCTTACAGCTTTTAATGCTTCTTCACTGCCTTCTTGTTTTAGTAGTTTAAATTCTTTCCTTGTGTTGTTTATTGCCCCCTCTACATCTTTATTGATCCATGTTAGTTTTCTCCTATTCCTAACCCTTTTATTTCTGTATTAACTGCTCTTAGTGAGTATTTAAGATGCTCTTAAAAAATTCTCATTTATTGCCTGTACTCGTATTTCTAAGGACATTGTTCCAGTCAATAAGGTTAGGGACATCTCAAAGCTGATTGAAATTTGCCTTCCTAAAGTTTACTATTTTTGTAGCTCCCCAATATGACTCCCTATTGAAGGACAATTTTATTTATTATGTTATGGTGACTAATTCCCAGGTGCCCTGTTATTTTGTCAGGTCTATTGGTTAATATTAAGTCCAAAATGGCCATCTCTCTAGTTGCGTCCTGCACAGGTTGGAGAAGGTTATTATTAGAGATGAGCGAGCATGCTTGTCCGAGCTTGCAGCTCGTTTGAGCATCAGCCTACTCGAGATACTCGTTACTCGAGATGAGTACCATGGGGTGCTCAATATAAAAATTTCCCCACATGTTTTCAATGGAGCTGCAGCTGCTGCCGGCGGCTCCATTGAAAACAATGGTCTGCCGGCACCCCTGTATTCTTTTTCATGAAAGGGCTTTACATATTTGCCCTTACCTGAAAAATAAAGATTTTGGTGTACAAGTAAAAAAAAAACCAAAACAAAAAAAAAAACCGCGTACCTCTCCGCCTCTGCCATGTCCCGCGGGGATGCAGAACACATCTGCAGCAGCCGCGGCTCCATTGAAAACAGTCAGGCAGCTACAGAGCATCGGTCACCCTGAAAAATGCTCAGGTCTCCCATTGTCTTCAATGGGGTTCGTTACTCGAAAGAAGCCCTCGAGCATTACAAAATGCTAGGCTCGAGTAACGAGCACCTGAGCATTTTGGTGCTCGCTCATCTCTAGTTATTATCTTTAACTATTGACAGGAACCCATTTCCTTTATGAGATCTGCAGGTTTTAGTTTCCTAGTTTATATCTGGATAGTTGAAGTCATCCATAATAATTTCTTCATGGTGATGTGACCCTTCATCTATTTGCCTTATTACTAGATTTTTGGTGACTTCTCTTGTATTTTATGGGCTATAGAAAACCCCTATGAGGATTTTATTATCATTTTTCCCTCCATGTATCTCTACCTATAGAGACTACACTTGTTCATTTCTCTCGTATATATCTTTACATAGTTTGGGCTTTAAACAGGACTTTACATAAAGACAAACCCCTCCCCTTTTCCATTTTTTAAATTCCTTCTAAATAAAACTACAACCCTGTAAGTTAATTGCCCAGTCACAGCTTTCATCCAACCAGGTCTCTGTTATTCCCACTATGCCATAGTTTTTCTCAGACATAATTACTTCCATTTTGTTACCCTCATTGGTCAGACTTCTAGCATTATTCAAAATACAGTTTAGAAAGTTTTTTTATTAAAGAACAATTTTAAGTGTATTCCTATTAATTGCCAGTTCCCATAGCTCCCCCCTAATTTCCATTGCTTAGTCCCAGATCACTGTCTACACTATCTTCCCCTCTATCTCTCCGATTGCCATTTCCCCTAGTCCCTAGTTTTAACACTCCCCAACCTTCTATGCAATTTTATGCAAGGGACACTTTTGCAAAAATGTTGTAACTTTTCAGCCTTTTGTGCCAGCCCCGCAATGTTTTAGAAAAGTGAGTGGGGCCTGTCAGCAGGAGGCATGACCGCCCTGCGCCGACAGATTTATATATAATTTATGCCATAATTTACTGGCATAAAAAATAATGCCATAAATGTATGCCTGGTTGAGACTAGGCATATATTCCAGTGAAGGTGAATGGTGTTGTGCTTAATACATAAAGAGGCCTGGACCCTTTTCATGTATTCAGCACCAGGGAAAATTGGAAATGCTGGGTTTAGTACATTTTCCCCATGGAAAGATCTCCACTTTACCAATAGGTTGGAGTCCTAAACATGGAACCTGCACTTATCTGACTTTTATGGCATATACAGGGGGTGGACCATACGAAATGCATGCCTTAAATTACATGGGATTATGAATCATTACAATAAGACATGTAGAGACTGGTTTTAACCCATTAAGGACCAAGCACAGTGTTAGGGCGAGCACCCACTGGCGTTTGCGTTTTCCGCGGGAAAAAAAGCAGCGTTTTCGCGGCGTTTTTCGCGGCGTTTTCGCGGCTTTTCCATTAATTTCCATGGAGAAAAATAAGGACACATATGCAACTGACAGTTCCTATGTTAAAAACGCAAACGCAACGCAAAAAAAACGCCAGTGGACAGGAACACATGTTATCTCTATGCCTGTGCAGGAAAAACGCAAAACGCAAAACGCAGGTAAAAAAACGCCAGTGGGTGCTCGCCCTTAGGACTGTGGATGTGAAACCACTGTGTCAACCTACTGGGTAGGTGAAGATCCGATCGAGCATGGCTGACAGTAAACCCCAGCATAGGGAGTAAGATACCAAATGAGCCCTGTATATAGATGGAAACTAGGGAAGGTATCTTGCCCTGAACTGATAACCAGGAGAGGGAAACCCCTGCCTATAAGCGGAGCACTCATCCCGATAAGGATGACCCCATGGTCTTCTTCTAGCTGCTGACTTACTCTAGCGGGCCAGAACACCAATAGGACAAAGATAGAACAACAATGAGGGGTACGGAAACAAAGAAGGAATGAGCTGACAAGGATAAACAGAGAAGTGGACCACGGGAATAATAGTCCACAGAGTAGACGAACGAAGAACACAGAACACAACCAAAACGCAGGGTAGCAAGGTAACTGCCGAAGCAGCGGCTGGACATGAAGAGAAGGAAACAAGCTTTCATCAACACTGCAGCAAGGTTTGAAAGGCCGAGGGCATCTATATAGGACAGTGATTAGAAAAGGAGCATCAGCTAAACAGGAGGCCAGAAGCTATTAACCCTAGGAGTGCTTGAAGAGAGTGAATATAAGCTAAGGGAACAGAGAGAATAGTCCGATGCCCATATTTGCCAGACACAGAAGATTGTGCCTGAACAGTCACCTAACACAGTAAATTTACAGAGCTGGGTCCTGAGCTTTAATCCCAGCTGATAGTAAAAATACGGTGTGGGATTAAAGCTCTTGCTTCTGCAATTGCAGCATCCAAGGAGCGGGCCCGCAGCTGAGGAGATAGTGGGGTAGAGAAAGACCTTGTCACGGGGCTCTATCATCTTCTCCTCTCGGGTAGCTTGGGACCCGACCACATTACTGCTGGGGGGGGGGGGGGGGGGAAATCACAGGGATAGTAACCAGGGGTTACTTTGAGTCCATTTGTCACATGTGACACCCCTATTCCACCCTTTGTGGTGAAACTAGATGATTAAATAAAGTAGTCCACAAACAGGGAAACTTTCTGAACAAAACTGAGAACGGTCGGCAATGTCAATTTACTGTAACTTGATAAAATCCAAACCACATCAACAGTCCTGGCACAGATACAACAACTCAGAGTGGTGTGACAGGGAGGATTCTCGGGGTATCTCGGATGATCTACAGTCCAAGTTATCTGTGTGATCCCGCTCCCGGCAACTTTCTCTCTCACTCTTTACTGGTCCACACTCACGTTAGTCGTGCTCTCCTCGCTTTGAAGCGGCTTGTCTCACTCTCAGTACTCCACAGCTGTACAGAGACTTCCTGGGCAGGATGGCCCAGGCTAAGCATCAGACCATCGCTCAGCCTTCTCCATGCTTCACACATAGACCGATCTCTGAAGTCTGACGCTCACTCACTAACCAACTCAGCTTCTTCCTCTGTCCGTCAGACTTATACCCTCTCAGTCCGTCAGACTTCTACTCCTCTGCATTGCCTTCTTGCAAACATATATAACAAGCAACATCACATTACTCACAAAACGATACATTTTTTCAGGCATAACCCAGATATTAACCCATTCAGTACTGCAGAAGTGCAATAAACATAAATCTAATGCATACTACACATAAGACGCTGACATGTGACAGACACAAAACATTATAGAGGGGCCTCACTAACTCTGGGCCACTACACAATCAATCAGAAGCAGGTTGGTTTGTCAGCTGTTAGTCACAGTTGATAATCTGTCACTGCAGGTGGATGTTTTCCCCTGTAACTGGGGCTTCTATAGATGCTCCAGCTACAGTGAAAAACTGTCAAATAAAAAAAAAAAAAAGACCATGTGAATGTTCCCAATGGTTTTACATGACGTCATGGGGGACATAGATGTTAAAAAATTAGAGGAAAATAAAAAATATATTTGTCAGAAAGAAAACGCAAAGCCGACGCCAACCAAAACCGTTGCCATATGCCCCTGTTACCTAAAACCAAGCATATTATATATCAAAACGTCCAAAACAAAATAAGGAACCCATTATTATACTTTTAGTGTAAATATACTAATTAAAAAAATATAACTATAAATGTAAAAAAAAAAACTTTAGCGTTTTACCTACAATAAAACTAAAAACTGAAAAAAGTGAGTGAAAAAGATATTAAAAAATAGCCCTATATATGTCATGGAAAAAAAAAAACACGGCAAACATAATTTTGGTAGCTGAAAGAAAAAAAAAAAATAGGGCAGTTAAACCACTACATGGGTAAAATCCCTAAAAAGTGTCTGGTCCTTTAGGTACATAAAAACCTGGTCGTCAAGAGGTTAAGTGGAGGTAATATGGCACAGATGTGAACATCTGTCTGAGCAACCAGGTTGCATTGGTTAGGGATTTGAGCCACTCAGATGCGGTTACCAGCTGGCTCCCAAAATCACCCAGAGCAGGGCAAGAGGTGAAGTAAACACAAAATGGTGCGCAAATTCTCAACCAAACAGGAGTCAAAAGGGAAGCTCAGTGCTACTAATTAAAATCCCTTTCTTTTTGTATCGTATTTCCATATTTTTTCCACCCCCTGTACTTTATATATGCCATAAATGTCTCAAATGGTAAGTAGAAAGTAACAGAATATGCTATGCTGCCCTGCTCTAGGGTGACCACTAGGTGGTGGATTTTAATAGTATGCATATGAATCAGGACATATCCCGATGGTATAGAAAACTTTCTGATTAATTATGGAAGATGGCTTGCTTGACTCAGTCATATTAATTCTTCCTTGAAACTTTTCTTTGTTTCTTGTTAAGGAATATGAGTAAGAAATTTCTCAATAAAATATGCCTTAAAGGATTATCTATTAACTTTTTGGCACTTTGCTGTCTTTACTGCCTGTTTTAATATCTAATTTGTTATGACAAGTGTTCACACCATCTTGTACTGATAAAGCACTGACAACTCTGTTCTACATCTTTCATAGAGATGAAATAAAACAAGATTTATAGTCTCTGCACTGGAATGAAGAATACATGTTCCTTGTCTGAGATCTCCTGAGATCCATACTTAGCTACAGGCATTCTAAGATCTTGACACTATTGCATATAATGTAAATATGTTAAATCCAAGGGAAATTTACCACTGATTATATATACATAGGGATGATGAAACATGAGGTTTTTATGCAGAATTTGTGGAATTGTAAGTTAAAAGTCTACAGATTCTTCAATGAGTTTTGAGCCAAGAGGCTGTCATTCATCATCTGCTTTCTGAAAAGGTTCACAAATCAGGGCAACGATTGACAGCTCTATATACAGAGAATACAAGACATTAATCAAATTCACAGGACACACTTCTATCTCCAGTGGACATAGGTAATGAGTGAATCTTTAAATGAACAGTAAGGGCGCCCACCCACTGGAGATTTTTTTCCCTGCGAAATTCGCAGCATTTTTTTCTCTGCAGGGGTCTATGGGACTTGTAATGTTAAAATCGCGATCGCGCAAAATCGCGATTTCGCGGTAAATTGCGATTTTGCGCGATCGCGATTTTAACATTACAAGTCCCATAGACCCCTGCAGAGAAAAAAATGCTGCGAATTTCGCACGGAAAAAAATCGCCAGTGGGTGGGCGCCCTCACCCTAGAAATAAATGATTTGCTCTAGGAGCTCTAGTTTTTGAGATATTCCTGATGTCATTATCTATTTTTGTCATACTTACTTTATTTTCCTGCCAGCATTTGCTTACTATTAGTACATAGGATGCATATTGCCACCAATGCGCATCAAACTTGGTTTGATGAAATACACAGAAAAATAAGCCAAATATGCAGCTGCCGATACTGCAGGGCAGTCCCAATCGCCACATCCCATAGTAACATGCAGAAAGACAGATTGCAATATGAGGAATCTAAATGTTCAGTGCAGACTAATGTGCAGCCACTCAACTCAATCCAAGATTAGGGGAGGGGTGACTGCAGACAATATAGTCTGCACATGTTAACTGATACCAAAAATGCCAGCCATAGATAAGTATGACACCATGCAGGAATACAACCCATACTGGCAAAGCAGTGGATTGCCCTGTATCACCACAGTGCACCACACTGGCAGGGCATCCCTGGCTCCCCCAGTATTTATAGCACACTGCATGCAAAAAAAAAAAAAAAAAGCGCTGATAAATGCGGGTGTTAGTTAGTATTTGGCCCAAAACATAACCTGACAGGCAACCACGCATATATCAGAACCTACACTATCTCACTAACAGCTAAATAAAATCACAAGGGTGAGAGAAAAAAATGTACAAAGACATAACTCACAGAAAAAGAAGACAAATATGCATCACCTGATACCGCAGGGCAAGCCCAATCACCATATCCCCTAGTAGCATGCAGACAGCCAGATTGCAAAATGAGTTATGTCTTTGCACATTTTTTCTCTCACCTCTGTGATTTTTCTTTTTTTTGGTTTGATGAAACAATGTGTAAAGACATTGAAGAGAAGTGGAATGTGCTTCGGCTACAAATGTAGAAAATGTCCTGCGATGAGCATAGAGAAGCTAAAGGCAGGTTATTTCAATGGACCACAAATATGGGAACTCAAGAAAGAACGGCATTTCCAAATTTTAGTGGACAACTTTGAGGCGAGGCGCGGTCGTTGTTTTGTAGGGTTGTAAAGCATTTCCTTTGGGAACTATAAGGCTGTAAACTCCGGTGAACTTGTGAAGAATACGCTCACTTCTTTTCCTGAACACTTGGGAGTTACATGAGCATCAGATTGGTGGACCTGCAGTCATTGTGGATGGATTTCCAGATTGTCCTGGTGATGGAAGTGATGAACGATTTCACCAGGAAATAAGGACCGTGGGAGAACAGGACTACGGATGATGGGCTATGCATATGATGGAGCACTACTGGTGACTGTGGAAGAACAGTACTGCGGATGATGGGATGCACATATGATGATGGACTACTAGTGACCATGGAAGTACAGTGCTGTGAACGATGGGATACACATATGATGGAGGACTACTGGTGACCATGGAAGAACAGTACTGCGGATGATGGGATACACATATGATATCGGACTACTGGTGACTGTGGAAGAACAGTACTGTGGATGATGGGATACACATATGATGGCGGACTACTGGTGACTGTGGAAGAACAGGACTGCGGATCATGGGATACACATATGATGGCGGACTACTGGTGACCGTGGAAGAACAGTACTGTGGATGTTGGGATACGCATATGATGGCGGGCTACTGGTGAAACATCCAGCGCAAATATCCAGGAATATATTATCACAGGAAATCATAAAAATGTAGTTTGTGACATCTCAATGAAGAAACTTTGTTTTGTTAGTGTTCTAGGCTTCTTGGGAGTTATCCTTGTACCTTCAGCTTTTGATTGGCAGTCATTACATATACAATACAGTATTCACACATATATATGGACATATGTCATATCTTGATAAGCAGATCTGATGGAGAAAAACTAATCTCATTATCAGAATCTATGACCCCAAAATACCCCCAAAAAGTTCTAACATCTGAGTCACCAAAAATTGTGCTCCCCAATGTAATAAAACATAATTGCTCACAGTATTTGTCAGCCTGCAAAATCTTTCAGCACCTGAAACAAAACAAAAATACTGTAGAGAACATTGGATGCGTGGCTTGGTAATCCATGGATAAGCAACACCTATTGAGCTCCGCTCAAGTAATTTTACGTTGTCCCTACAGTATGGCATGGGCAGAACATGTAAAGGGCACCGGAAGATCCAGGCACTAGAATTGCCATTTCCTTGGTGTTTAGAGGCATTTTTTCATGCTATGGTGACTTGTGACTGGGGCCAACATTTCAGATATAGCACTAAGATCATGCAATGCTTTAACACCTTGTGCTCTGCTCGCCTCTCGCCTTTGTACCAGGAATGGCTTATCCTGCTTAAAGGGGTTGTCCCGCGCCGAAACGGGTTTTTTTTTTTTTCAACCCCCCCCCCCCCCCCCGTTCGGCGCGAGACAACCCCGATGCAGGGGTTAAAAAAGATCACCGGACAGCGCTTACCTGAATCCCCGCGCTCCGGTGACTTCTTACTTACCTGCTGAAGATGGCCGCCGGCATCTTCTCCCTCGGTGGACCGCAGGGCTTCTGTGCGGTCCATTGCCGATTCCAGCCTCCTGATTGGCTGGAATCGGCACGTGATGGGGCGGAGCTACACAAAGCTACACGGAGCCCCATTGAGAAAAGCAGAAGACCCGGACTGCGCAAGCGCGTCTAATTTGGCCATTAGACGGCGAAAATTAGACGGCAACCATGGAGACGAGGACGCCAGCAACGGAACAGGTAAGTGAATAACTTTTGATAACTTCTGTATGGCTCATAATTAATGCACAATGTACATTACAAAGTGCATTAATATGGCCATACAGAAGTGTATAGACCCACTTGCTTTCGCGGGACAACCCCTTTAAGTTTTACATCAAGAAAAGATCTCCCATCAATAGCAGTACTCCCTGTGCACCAGGGAATAAAGAAGTAATCTACACTGTGCCCCCTGAAATGAATAATCATGCACACTTTGCCCCCATACATAAATAGTAATCTACATTGTGCCACAAAAATGAATAAAAACACTGTGCCCTCTGAAATTAATCAAAATTTGCTACATATCCTCTCAAATTAATCGTAATACACCATGTAAAATAAATCATACACACTGTGCCCCTACAATTAATCCTGATACACGTTTTGCCCCCAAAATTAATTATATACATTGTACCCCACAAATTAATTATAACACACTCTGCCCCCTGAACTTAACCCCTTAACGACCAGCCCATAGTGTTTTTACGTCCTCCCGAAGTGGGCTTTATTCTCTGAGGACGTAAAAACATGTGTCCTGCAGAGAATAAAGCCCCTCGGGCTCTGGACGTGACAGCTCCATGCTGTCGGTGTCCGCAGGTAGCCGACAGCATGGAGCTGTCATCCCGGGCTGTAAGGACCCCCTTCCCTGGCAATGCGATCGCAATGGATAGCGCCGATCGCAAAAAAGTAAATAAAAGTTGAAAAAAAGTTACATATTCAGCTGCCCTGATGGATCGGATCCATCGGAGCAGCTGAAATTACTCACCGAGGTCCGCCACACTGCTCCCCGCTCTCCCGATGCTCCGGGCCCCGTAGCCGTCCTTCTGCGCATGCGCGCCAGGCGGCATTACGTCAGCCGCATGCGTAGAAGGCCCGGCGGCGCAGGAAATTTAAAATCTCCTGGCTCCCGGCTCCTGTAGATAGCTGGGAGGCAGGAGATGTCAGCGGGGACCGCGGTGAGCGGTCCCCGGTACCGCGATCGCCGTTATACAACGGATAACGGTGATCGCAGAAAAGTGCAGAAAAAAGTAAAAAAAAGAAAAGTTTCACCTCCCCTCATGGATCGGATCCATGAGGGGAGGTGAAAATACTCACCCCGCTTCCTCCATGTCCTGCGGCTGGTCTCCGGACCCCCCGCTGGCTTCTGCGATGTGCCGATGTGGTGCGCATGCGCAGAAAGCCGGCGAGCCCGGCAAATTCAAAATCTCCCTGCACCCGGCTTTCACAGATAGCCGAGTGCAGGGAGATATGACTGGGGACCGCTGTAAGCGGTTTCCAGTCATATGATCACCGTTATCCATCGGATAACGATGATCATATAAAGTTAAAAAGTAAAAAAAAAAAGTTAAGTTAAAAAAAGTTTAAAAAGTTAAAGTTTCATGTCCCCTTACAGGGGATTTGTTCCCTGATGGGATGTTCATCCGCGGACCTTACCCCAGCTTCGGCGCATGCGCCCGTCAGCATGATGGCGGACGCATGCGCAAAAGTAAAATATTGCCCAAGAAATTTAAAATCTCCCTGCTGCTGGCTACCAAAGGTAGCCAAGAGCCTGGAGATGTCACGGGGAGCCGCGGTATGCGGTTACTGGTCACGTGATCACCGTTATCCAATGCATAATGGCGATCACGTAAAAGTTATTTAAAAAGTGGCAGTTTCATCTCCCCTCACCGATGCGATCGGTGAGAGGAGATGAAACATCTTCTCGGAGGCTTCCGCATTTGAATCCAGATGCGATTATCCTCCATGGACCCTTCCGGCTGCTGCGCATGCGCCCACCGGCAAAATGCCGGACACATTCCCAGGAGCCGGGGAGCCCAGGAAATTTTAAATCTCCTTGCTCCCAGCGACCAACGGTCGCTGAGTGCTTGGAGCAGTGACCGGAGACCTCGCTGAGCGGTCCCCGGTCACGTGATAAAGTAGCGATCTAACATTAGGCCGGTCACACATGACCAGAGAGGAATTATGGGTTCTGCATGCGCTTGATCAGCAGTAATCCACGGATCAATCGCATGCATTGGATTACACAATTCCCCCCAATTAGTGGGTCGGAATTACGTAATCCACTCGCAGAAACAGAACACGGCATGCTATATTTTATCGCGGATATCCACAACCTAGAGCCCATTGTGCTCTATGACCGCGGATATACTCGCAGCCCATGTGCAAATACATTGTGTAAGGGCTGCGAGTACCCGGGTCATCTCTAAGCGATGGCGCGGGAAATATAAACAAACAATGGTGTACTGCGCATGACCGCCTGTGTGAGTAGACAGTTATGCGCAGTACATTACGCGGCTGTATGCAGGGTCACAGCCGGGCTCACAGCTGGGATCCGCTGCAGGCCTCCGCAAGCGGATTCCACCTACGGCCATGTGAGCCCGGCGTTATTCAGAGCGCTACCTGTAATCCGTAATTTACAAGAAGCCCCTGGAACGCTCGCCTTCATGCAGTTCCAGGAGCACCTTGTTGAGCGCCTTCTGTGTGAGACCGTTGCACCGCAGCAAGATTACAAAGCCTCACAGAGCGCCACTTTTTACACCCCATACCTGCCGCTGAGGTTACAAAATACCCCCCAAAAAGCATGAGAGGAGGGGGGATACACGGTTTTCTTGCCCCATGTGCCCAACCCAACCAGCCTCCGTAATTACCCCTGTCTTCGGACATAAAACGCAGTTTATATTATTACCTTTATCTAATATTTAGGGAATGCCAAAAAATGGGGGGAGGGGGGGATTATTTTTAGGAAGTCAATTTTTTTTCCGTATAAGTGGGCAATGGGGCCTGGAATTTATTCAGTTCTGCCCTGAAATCCAGCGGGCATTCCCTCCATTATGGGCCTAGCCATGTGTCCTGTAAGTAGATTAGGGCCACAATGGATATGTTTCTGAACACAGGACAAACAGGGTATCCATTTTGGGGTGAAAGTCTTCATTCCTATGTACACTGTAGAAAAAAAAACTGTTTTTAAATTGACAAAATTGCCAAAAAATGAAAATCGTAATTTTTTCCTTCTGCTTTGCTTTGATTCATTCAAATACTGTGGGATCAAAATACGCAGTACACCCCTATATGAATTCGTTAAGGGGTCTAGTTTTCAAAATGGGGTCATTTGAGGGGGTTCTCTATTGTTTTGGCCGCTCAATGGCTCTACAAGTGGGCAATGGGGCCTGGAATTTATTCCGTTTTACCCTGAAATCCAACAGGTGTTCCTTCCATTATAGGCCTAGCCATGTTTCCTTTAAGTAGATTAGGGCCACAATGGGTATGTTTCTGAACACGGGACAAACAGGGGTATCCATTTTTGGGTGAACATCTTCATTCCTATGTACACTGGACAAAAAAAACCTGTTTTTAAATTGACATAATTGCCAAAAAAATGAAAATCATAATTTTTTCCTTCTGCTTGGCTTAGATTCATTCAAAAACTGTGAAGTCAAAAAAGTCATTGTACCCCTAGATAAATTCGTTAAGGGGTCTACTTTTCAAAATGTGGGGGTTCTCCATCGTTTTGGTCACTCAATGGCTCTACAAGTGGGCAATGGGGACTAAATCTCCTTCAAGCAAAATTTCTGTTCCAAAAGCCACCGGTTGCTCCTTTAATTTTGGGCCCCATTGTGCATACAGACGTAACACTAGGGCCACAATGGGTATGTTTCTGAGCACAGGACAAGCAGGGGTACCCATTTTGGGGTGCAAGTCCTCATTCATATATGTGCTGTACAAAAAAACTGCTTTTAAAAAGACAGAATTGCCAAAAAAATGAAAATCATAATTTTTTTCCTTCGGCTTGGCTTAGATTCATTCAAAAACTGTGAAGTCAAAAAAGTCATCGTACCCCTAGATAAATTCATTAAGGGGGTCTACTTTTCAAAATGGGGTCACTTGTGGGGGTTCTCCATCGTTTTGGTCACTTAATGGCTCTACAAGTGTGCAATAGGGCCTAAATCTCCTTCTAGCAACATTTCTGTTCCGAAAGCCACCGGTTGCTCCTTTCATTTTGGGCCCCATTGTGAATCCAGATATATGATTAGGGCCACAATGGGTATGTTTCTGAGCACAGGACAAACAGGGGTATCCATTTTGGGGTGCAAGTCCTCATTCATATATGTGCTGTACAAAAAAAACTGCTTTTAAAAAGACAGAATTGCCAAAAAAATGAAAATCATAATTTTTTTCCTTCGGCTTGGCTTAGATTCATTCAAAAACTGTGAAGTCAAAAAAGTCATCGTACCCCTAGATAAATTCGTTAAGGGGTCTACTTTTCAAAATGGGGTCACTTGTGGGTGTTCTCCATCGTTTTGGTCACTCAATGGCTCTACAAGTGTGCAATAGGGCCTAAATCTCCTTCAAGCAAAATTTCTGTTCCGAAAGCCACCGGTTGCTCTTTTCATTTTGGGCCCCATTGTGCATACAGACGTAATACTAGGGCCACAATGGGTATGTTTCTGAGCACGGGACAAACAGGCGTATCCATTCTGGGGTGCAAATCCTCATTTTCATGTGTACTATAGAAAAAATTCCTGTCTTTAAAATGACATATTTGCAAAAATATGAAATTTTAGTTTTTCTCTTCTAAGTTGCATTGACTACTAAAAAAAAAACCTGTGGGGTTAAAACACTCATGACACCCCTCAGTGAATACGTTAAGGGGTGTAGTTTTTTAAATGAGGTCATTTGTGGGGGTATCTATCATTTTGACTCCTATGAGCCTTTCCAATCTTGGCTTGGTGTAGGAAAACAAAGTGTTCCTCAATGCTGAAAAGTAATGTTAAATTTGTACGTCTCCTAAATGGTTAAAAAAACAAAAGTTTTTCCAATGTGCGCCCAAAATAAAGTAAACGGATGGAAATATATATCTTAGCAAAAATTTCTACATTATATTTGCACATATTTGAGATATTGCAGTTGGAAATGTGAAAAAATGACCATTTTTTCAAAATTTTCCCAATTTTGGCGCTTTTAATAAATAAACACAAATTCTATCGGTCTTTTTTTTCCTCCTAAATGAAGTACAACATGTGGCGAAAAAACAATATCAGAATTGCTTGGATATGCAAAACCTTTCTGGTGTTTTTCCATGCTAAATTGACACGTGTCAGATTTGCAAAATTTGGCCTGGTCATTAAGGCACAAACAGGCTTGGTCACTAAGGGGTGTGAGAAGGTAACCGGCAAAGTGCTGGAGGGCAGATATATTTCGCCTAGGATGCTCTCCTATAAGGCTTTGGGGAGCGCTTGGGCAGATACGTGCCACCGAGCAGCCTGGGCTCGGTGGAGGAAGCCGGCAGTATAGTGTTAGTAGCATTAAGCTACTAACACGTTGTAGTGTGTAAGTGGCTCCAAGCCACATAATCCGGGCCGGCTTTTTCTGGAGTGACCAAAGTGAAGGGTGGGATGGTCACTCCCACGTACCAGGTGGGGCTGGTACCAAGCCTTATAAAGCCTGGGCCTACAGGGCCTAGAGGGAGAGCTGAGACCTCTGCAGGTCTGAGAGTCCTGGCCTGGCTGGGTGCAGGAGCCATTTGTGTTACCAGTGTGTAGACAGGGACGCTCAATGTATAGTAAGTGCTCAGACGAGCAGGATTTACGTTATGTTTGCCTGATGTTAAGGCCTGTATTCTGCTTTTGTTTGCTTGGAAATAAACCCAGGCAAAGCCTGGACCAAAGACTTTATCCTATGTGTCACTGTCTCTGACTGCTTATGCCCAGGTTGCTACCGATCCTAAACGCTAATCCCTCACAGGGGTTAAAGGGATGGTCCCACTTCTAACTAATTTGATGCAGGAATCATACAGCTCTGTACATTGTGCACGGACCTAGGTTGGTACTGCAGGAGGAGTCTCATTCACTTCAATTGGCCACTGTCCAATTTACAGAGCCATTTGCTGCCTGTAGCAAAACGGCTAGAAGTGGTGCAACCCCTATAACTGTAGTACGCACTGTGCCTCCTGAAATAATATGCATGGCGTCCCCTGAAATTAATATATATCATGCAAGGAAATTATAAAGTGCACCAAGGTCTTCAGCCTTGCAAGGCCATTGTAAATTTTTACCCACACTCAGTCACTACTGCAGATCCATCTTGCTAGAAGGAGCTAGCAGGAGAAGAGCATATGAGGACTGGAGCTATGGCAGCAGGAACTGGCAAAACTGGAGTAATGCCAGTGGCTGGCGGGCAAGTATGGAAGAATAGCTGCAGCTGGCAGATGCAGACAAGAGTAGAGGAATAAATGAGGGCAAAACAGGAGGCAGAGCTAACCATCTCATCAGAGGCAGAGGCAGTGTTAGTTAACTCTACCTACACAGATTGGTGCCATCTCTATGGGGAGCTTAGAAACTTACCAGTAAGAGGGCGCCCACCCACTGGCGTTTGCGATTTTCGTGCGTGAAAAACGCAGCGTTTTCGCAGCGTTTTTCCCGCGTTTTCCGCCGCGTTTTCGCGGCTTTTCCGTTAATTTCCATTGACTTTCATGGGTGCATTAGGAGAAAACTAAGGACACATATGCAACTGACAGTTCCTATGTTACAAAACGCAACGCAACGCAAAAAAAAACGCCAGTGGACAGGAGTACATTCAATTCTAATTGCTCTTGAGAAAAAACGCAAAACGCAAAGAAAAAAAAATCGCCAGTGGGTGGGCGCCCAGAGCCAGATACAGTGTTATCACAGGAACGAAGATAAAGTTATCCAGCAGTGTGCCGCACCCGGAATCTGACCAGTCAAGTGGTTTGCTACTATGGACCTGATTACAAGTGGTGATCAAACCTTTCAAAAGTTTGGTTCAGCCAATTTGACAAACATTTACAATAAGTTTTGTTTGGTCTGTATTAGTTCAAACTGAACTGGAAGTTCACCAAAACCCCTAAAACTGGTGCATAACACTGCGTGCTTATTCACAGGAGAGTAAGTCGGCCAACGTTTTCTCGGCCGGCTTATATACGCTACCATCTGAGCCGTATTCCCCCTTACCAGCTCTCTCCTCCCCTCCCTCTGTTTGCAATGGGAGCGGTTGGGGGTGGAGCTATGCTCCCGCCCCCTTTCCACCCATTGCCCATAGCCAGTGATGGGAGGGGCAGTATGGGGGTGGAGCTTGGTTCCGCTGCCTCCCATTGCAAACAGCTGGAGGGGAGGAGAGAGGCAGAGAGCCGGTAGGGGAAGGGGGGTGGGGGAGACCTCTCAGATGGTAGCGTATATCGGCCGGCTATGAAAACGGCGTCCGATATACGCTCCTGTGAATATGCTTTAAGAGCCATAAAAAACCTGTATAACATTCTAAGAGTGTTATACAGGGCTTTTATGGCTCTTAGTGTAATGCACCAGTGCTCAAGATTATGTTAAGTTAACTGAACCAGTAGAACCCTGTTATGGGAAGAACTTTCCTAATTGCTCAGTTCGGGTCTGTGCTGAACTGTACTTTCAGCAAAATTGAACCTGAAACAGTTCTACTGGTTTGATTCACCTAACACTACTGATCACGAACCATGATATGGCAAACAATATGGGCATGGCTTTGTAGATATGTGATGTAGATTTTATGAGTGCACCTAAAGCTTTGGATAATATCGTCAATGAAGTGGAAACTACATGAGAAATATGGTGGAAATTGAGCGCCCCATGATTCTTCGCTCCATGCTATGTTTATTTTCCAATGTGAAAACCACTTGGATTATTGTAAGAGTAAAATATGACCCTGTGGGATTAGTTATTAGTAATTATTTGTATTTAATGCGATCACTGGAGGTTGAAAGGTGATGACTAGTCAGTGGTAATATTTCTGTAAATGGGTGATTATCACAGTGGCAGGACTGATGAATTAGTTTGCAGCTGTGTATGCTGAAGTACAAATTATACATAATGAGCCACTTCAGCCTCGGTTATGTGTTGATGTGCAAGTATACTTAATCATGGGTTAATGGAGGGCAGTGTTTTGTCTAGCGCAATTAATGATATTTAGAGGGTTATCACATATCACTACTGCAATCCTTACAGTCTCCTGAAGTTTTTTCTGCCTTAATGTTTTAAGAGAGTAATGGAAACATTATCGTATATGTAAGTCTTAAAAGAGAG
This sequence comes from Eleutherodactylus coqui, assembly GCF_035609145.1. Classification (NCBI taxonomy): domain Eukaryota; kingdom Metazoa; phylum Chordata; class Amphibia; order Anura; family Eleutherodactylidae; genus Eleutherodactylus; species Eleutherodactylus coqui. The sequence continues at coordinate 93,266,248 of NC_089842.1, forward strand.
CCCATCTTATTTCAATAACTTATACACACCAATCAACCATATTATATCTGCCATATTAACACCACTGCCAGGTGAAGTGAAAAATATTGATTATGTTGTGATAACGGCACCTGACAAGGAATGCAATATGTTGGGCAGTAAGTGAACAGTTCTTGAAGTTGACGTGTTGGAAGGTTGGAAGCAGTATAAATTGCCAAGTGTAAGGACCTGATGACATGGATAAGACTGGATTTTGATAACTAGGTCTAAGCATACCCAAAACAGCTGGGCGGCGGGTATTCTTAGAATGCAGTGGACCAAGAAAGGACAACCCATGAACCATCAACAGTGGACAGTGGGTGCACTAGACCCATTGATGCATGTGTAGAGTGAAGGCTATCCGCTCGCATAGAGGTTACAAAGTCCTGGTTCCTGATGGTGCCTAATGAGTAATACAGAGGTGTGCTGAACAAATATAAATGTGTACTAATCTTATGTTGTATGAAGGCCAAGCATTATGGTCATAAAAGTGCAGGGGAAGGGCAGGTTCCAGGAACTTCAAGCACATGCTTACTTTGCACATCATCAATACTACTTCATAATAAATCTACATATAAAAAAGGTGCGTAACTTTGCAAACATATTACATTATGCATGTTGTACTGATCCTGATTTAAGGTACCTCTGCACAGGTTGATAATTATTGGTATTATTGCTCAAACGAGCGATTATAGGTGGCTGCTGGCCAATATAGACACAGCCCCTGACAGAGCATTTAGCAAGCTCAGTAGTCACTAGTTGTTCGGTTTCAGCTTGGTAAGGGTGGCCGCACACAGGCATAAGCATATATATGCTTGCAATAGCGTGACATATGTGCTGTGCAGGGACCGCGACCACATGCTATTATGGCCATATTGGCACTTTTTTGTTGCACTTTGTTGCACTGCCAGGATGGCTCACATTGGCACAGTCCCAGCAGCACTAGGTTTGAGTAGGCGAGCCAACCTACTTAGTCCCAGATGTTATCACTTTTTTGCGCACAATTGCGCAGTTCAGTGCATAATTTTGTGCAGACGAGGCCTTTCGGTCCACAATTGCGCAAAAATATAGAGCATGTTGCTTTTTTTTAGGCATGGAAAAGAGACCCTATTTAAATCAATGACTTATATTTGCTGCATATTCCATGGACAGATTTTGCATACAAAAATAGGTGTGCAAGTACGCCCGTGTGTGGCCACCCTAAAACAGAAAAAGTACTGAGCGATTTCTCACTCAGTGTAAACAGCAGTTGTTCGATCTTTGAGCGAATGTCTATTTGTAGTGAATGGAAGTGGACGTTTTTCTTATAATACTATAATATTAGAAAATGTTGTTTTTGTATAAGACCCCAGTCTGGATTCACCTGGTGCTCCTGTCCCAGTCTGATAGATGTTAAACATGCAAATGGGAAAGGGTACGATGGAGCATATTTGGTAGAGTTGCCTGAAGATTTGTCTATTATTGATGCTTTTGGAGTCCAAATTAGTTAGAAATATTTTCAGCCCAGAGTAACTTGTAAACCACACTACACAAGGGATGTGATAGAAAGTTATCTGTTTATTAATTGACAGGCAGACGTTTTTCTAGAGGTACACGTCTCAATTACAATAATTGTAATTTATTATAATTCATTTATCACCATTGGTTCATAAAACTAAACAAAAATATGAATATGCGTGATAGAGTATTAACATCTAAATCGCCAAACCGACTTCTTGATTGGCTTCTTGTAACATGGGTACAGGAAGGAAAAAACAATAGGATTGTCTTGTCTTGAGTAGGTTTTGGTTCCCTGTTGACACCATCTTGTATATGGGCAGCCGTTTTATTGGACGGCAGTATCACATGACCTAGCCATATATAACACAGGCACAGAGTAACTAGTGGCCATTTTACAAGGCAGAGAAGCTGCATAACATTTTATATGTCTATAAAAGATGTGGTCTGTTGTTAATATGAACAGATATTCTACAAAGGATATATATGAAAGCTTATATACCAGAAGAGAAGTTAAGATGAGGGAGCAGAGAAAGTTGGTGCATCACATTTATATGCCTATATGAAATGTGGACTGTACAATGGGGAGGGGATATTTCTGCAGCTGTCAACATATTCAACAGCAAAGCAGACAGATAAAATACGCCAGTCCGACAACTATGAATTATTTACGAAATTAGCAGTGGGGTTTGAGGAATTCTATTACATAGCGGCAAACTGGGACGGTTCACAAATATGCAAGCTGTACTATGTGGCCTTCTGTTCTCACATATAGTGCCTCCCAGGGATTGCATCTTATTTAGTTGGTGTTTTTTTTTGCTAACATAAAAAAAAAAAAAAAAAAAAAGAAAACGAGGGAAACAGCAAATACATATAGTGCATCTCAGCTGCTACAGACATTGTTCAAAGTCACCAGTTCGGCCACTATGAGTTATTTGCAGGCCTTAGCTAGCAGCTAGCAGTGGTTTTCTGCAGACTACAAAGTGAGGTTATAATGTTATGGGAACAGAGGACCCCAGAGACTTGTTTCTTCAGGAAATTAGGTGCTTCTTATGCCAGCATACACCCAGTGAATTTTCATTCCAAACAACTGGGTGCTCAGAACAAAGGAAAGGCATGCCTGATATAGCAAAACTCTCACTTTCTCATGCAAATATGGCACGTTACAAAACAAAATGGCAGAAAACATATTTTCATTATGTGATTACATCATCCTATAACTGATGCACTATATAGTATAAGAATATTTCCTCTGTGTACAAAAAGCAAATATAACTCATGGTTTTTAACTTCTATGGAAACCCTTATCTCGATCAGAAACTATGCAAGATCTGAGTATGTTCTCGTCTTGGTTAACCCTTTACATCAACATTTAACCATTTCCTTCCCAGGCCTAGCTACCACAATAAGTGTCAGGAATTGAACCTGGGGACCTACTGCATTCCAGTCAGTAGCTCTAACTACTGAGCCATCCAGGCCATGTACAGTTCCCATCTATGATTCCAGTTATCTTTTTCCTGCCTTCTGGTTCTGACCCAATCTCTATTCCTGATTGGGCTCATTATAAAAGCCTGACCTTGCCACTGCAGCAGCGCGTGATTATCCTGCTCCACAGCATTGATTGATCAAGCGCCACTTCTGCTTGGTCCTCTGATTTTGCTAAAAGACCTCCTGATACCGACTTCTGGCTTCCTTTCTGACTACATTACCCAACTCATCCATCTGTACTGCAAACTGATTCCTCCCATTGCCAATTCCTGGCTTCTCTTCTGACTATGCTACACGCCTTATGCATCTGTACTGCAAGCCGAGACCTCCCTTTGCTAACTCCTGGCTCTTCCCTGATTACTCTCCAGACCTGCAACTATTACACTTGAGGCTCCAACCCAGTGCCTGAAACCACTACAATAAGTTACATAAACCTACACCAAAAAGTAAAAACATAAATAAAAAGCAAACATGACGAAAGGAAGGTGTAGGGGTCGAGGACAGGCCAAGTTGACATTTAAAACGGCTAACATAGAAGCAACAGTTCCACATTCTGCAGGAGGTGAGGCAAGCCCACTGCCATTTTTCTGCACATGTGTTACATCCACAGCATACAGAACAGATTGTAGAGTGGATAACACCGCATGTTTCAAGTACCACAACCTCCTTCCTCTTCCTTCCAGCCGCAAGCACACAACAGTCAGTCTGCACAGTCAGCCATGAGCATCCTCTCTCTACTTCACCACATGCCAAATTCCCTGCACTCTGAAGCAGTTTACATGGATCAGTCTGACATCTACCCTATATTTCAGTGTGTCCCAGCTTAGCAGCCAGCCCTCCATCCCCTGCTATGGGAACTTCAAAAAATTCCACTCCAACTGTAATATACAGACTGTGTCCCAGCCTTATGGCAATAGGAGTGCTGCTTCAGTGCATATACTTGTCCTAATATACAGCCCAATGATGTGCCAAGTTCCATTTGTTTAAACTGTGTTAAAGTTGAGTGTATATGTGTTCCTGTGATTCTGGTCCTTTAAGACAGCAGCCCCTGCACTGGGAATGTGATGCTGGAGGGACACACCCCTATGAGGTCAGCCTGCCTGTCTGCAGACCCAGTATGAGAAGGAAGCAGGATGTGACGACACACAGAGAGCAGCAGCCATCTTTGCAGAGAGAAAACCAAGTGTCTGTGCTGCATGGAGAGTGTGTGGAGATCTTATAGGACTGTCCTGTGCAGCTAACCTGTGTGTAATTCAGTCCAGAGGCAGACAGAGTGTAAAGAGACAGAATGTTCAGTGGAGCCATGCTGAAAGGACTGTGCCCAGTGGCTAACCAGTACTACTGACATTGTGGCTGTGGACATTGCCACCAAAGCTAAAGACTGGCAGTACTGTTGAGTACTGGACGGTAACTGCACAACCCTGGCTTATATCACACTGCGGTGTATGGATTCTGCAGGACTGTCAGTGTGCTGAGCTACTTGCTGTTGGATCCCATTTCATCCATTTTGTTTTCCTGCCTGCTGAGAAGAATCTTATTGCCTCGGATGTTGTGATAACCGTGAGTAGAATACGCTTCGCTATACAAGGAAGGAACGACATTGGGCCCCAACGCGCGCTTCTACACACTGTAAGCAGTCCACCCGGACCACTGGTAAGAGGGGTGCGCACCCAAATGTGAAGTTAGGGTCAGTTAGGGATAGTTTTGGGACTATTGTTCTTTCAGTGTCCGTGCTGTGGAGGTGGACATAGTAAACGTGGAATATATTGTGAAATCTAACTTGAATTGTTCAAACTATACTGTGTATTGTGCTTGTCCTTATTCCTGTTCTTTTACCATTAACTTGCCTTTATTAACCTGTAGTAAATACATTTTTCTTAACTTGACCACCCCGTGTGCGTCCTTTCTGGTTGCGGAGACCAAGCCACCTGCCTTGCTCTCGGTTCACACAACCATTCATGAGTACAGAGCCTGAACACAAGCATTGCATAGCTGCTTGCAACAGATGTCTACCGCAACATGATTCGCTGTGCTAAACCACAGTACCAGATGTCCAGTTGCCATTTCTTTGCCCAAACATGTCCCTGGCAATAAAGAATGCAGTCAGTGCAAGCATGGCCAGGGGTGTTACAAATCCTTAACAGCCCACTGGGAATATGTTCTGCAGGTTGGGCATGAAGCCGAAAGTGGTGGTCCATGTTTCATGGTATCCCCAAGAGATGTGAGACATTCACCCTTGTGAAGGGATACTAACGTCTCAACTGTCTAGCCAGTCTGCTATTACTTAACACCACAGGAAGGTTGACTTTGGGCAAAAAAGTAAGCGTGTTCTACAATACTTTTCTCCACCCATAGGAGGATTATAAAGCAGGAAACAGAGTGGGATAATAATGGATCAGAGACAGGGTAGAAGTGTGTACAATATTCCTTACATTCATCACTAAACCTAGGTCTTCTACGTAGTAAGTGGGACCAGCCAGAGGACACTCTTAGGCCTGACCGCAAGGAATATGGGCCATCTCCCTCATGCACTTTGAAAGATATGAGTGCTTTTATGTTGCAGTGCTTGCAGAAGGTCTGTTGCATCGCCCACATCAAAACACCAGATGATTACTGGGTGGCAATCCTCTTTGAACCCTGCTACAAGGCCAAAATGACAAATTTCATTCTGGCAGTGGAGATGGACCTTAAAATGTAGCACTATCAGGACAGCCTGTTAAGCAGCTTGGGCAAAGCATTTCCCCATAGCTACAGGGATGCATCCACAATGGATTACAGCTCTGCGGCTCATGAGCAGATAAGCAGGAAACGGCCACAGCACCGCCACCACTAGTAACAGGGGAAGTCTAACAGAAGTGTGGATTAGTTTTTTCAGCATATCGCAGCCTGCAGCAAAAGCAAACAATAGTACTGATTGTCACAGGCAGCACTTATCCATGATGGCCCAAGAGTATGTCAGCTCCCGCGTGGATGTACTCAGACATGGTGTTGGCCCTTTTGACTTCTGGTCGTCAAAGCTGGACGAGTGGCCAGAGCTAGCCCAACATCGTGTAGAGGTGCTTGCCTGCCCCACTGCCAGTGTGTTATCAGAAAGGGTGGTCAGTACAGCTGGGTGTGTGATAACTGACAGTTGCATCCCTCTCCAGTAGAAGGCAGGTGTCAGCATATCCAAATGTTTTTTATTGCCCAAAACAGCACTTAAAGTGCAATGTTTTTGCTCACATGAGCTTTTTTTAAGCATACAAATAGACATAATCTCCCACTATATACATGCATACCACTCACCCTGAGCCAATCCCTCATGTGATTCAAATCAGCAGAAAAGACTGATCACAGATACATCACATTTAACATTTTTAGCCACCAATGCAGAGCTGTATTGCTTAATCCTGTGGGAGGGCTGCTGGTCTTCAGATCTACATACCGTATATACTCGAGTATTAGCCGACCCGAGTATAAGCCGAGACAATAAGTTTCTCCACAAAAAACTGGGAAAACTTATTGACTTGAGTATAAGCTGAGCTATACTCGAGTATATACTAGGTAAAAAAAACCAAAAACCTACATACTCACCTCCTAGCCGGTGTTTGTGTTCATACGTCAAGCTGCTTGAATTCTCCCCGCTGTCATCCTCTGCTTGGCTGTCTGTGCTGTGTAAGTAAGCACATTGATTGGATTGAGCACCAGCCAAAAACAGCACTGATGGCAGGGGATTTGAAAGCCGAACAGGGAGATGACAGCGGGAAGAACTCTAAAGCAGCTTGATTGGCTGCGAATGATCGAGCACCGGCTGTGATTAGCTGATGCTCAATCCAATCACAGCTCTTACTTACACTGCGCTGACAGTGGGGGATGACAGAGCCGAGCAAAGAGGACGTCGGGGGATGACAGCGGAGATAATTCAAGCAGCCTGCCACACCGCCGCCAGAGACACAGATGCCGGCTGGGAGGCAAGTATGGAGTTTTTTTTTGTTTTTTTTTAAACCTTGCCTGACTCTAGTATAAGCCAAGGGGGGCTTTTTCAGCACACAAAAAAATGTGCTAGAGTATACACAGTAATCAAAATGCATCCAAAGTTCCCTGGTAGCCAAGCTCATTATTTAGTGCCTCATGTATGGCATGTGTGCATCCGCATACACAACTATAAGTCACTTCAGCATCCATAGCAACTCAGCCTTCAGTAAAACTCACACATGTGTGAAATCCACCAATCAAGCATAGAGGCGTGCACAACATCCACCAATCAATGGTAGAGCTCATTTATGTTCGCATCTGCGAGCTACTTTAGAGTCCATAGCAACTCAATACATATGCGTGGTATCAACCAATCAAATGCAAAAATGTGCGTGGCATTAGCCAATCAGCGCAGGGGCTATTCCCATTTCTTGTACCTACAATGCCAACATAACACACTGCCAGTGGCAGAGCCATCGTTGACAGGCAATGTGGATCACCTGATGTTCATAAAAATGAACCAGGCATGAATATCTCTTGATTTCTGCACCCCCATGGCAGATCTTACTGATTAGTTAGCACACATATGACGGTGCATAGATTTATATTAAAGACCACACTGTGTCCTCAAGGTGTTACTGGTGGCACTCCTGCTCTCCTTCTCCTGCTTCCGCCGTGTTCCCCCCCCCCCCCAATATGTCAATAGGAAATTTTGGCGCTACAGCTTTAATGTTTGCATGAGGGACACACTCAGTCCTCCCCTCAAGGTACAGTTGCTGGTGTTGTTGGAACTGCTGCTCCTCTCCTACCTTCTTCCACCCTGCTTTCTACTCCTTTTCCCAAAACAAACATTTTTGAAAGCACAAGAAACATCTGTACCTCTACAGCTTTTCCTTGGAGACGGTGCATGCTTGGGTGTTCTGTTCACTTGGTAGAATTTGTCCTTTGCAAACTTTATTACATTGTTTTTAAAACAAATAGCACACCTGCTGTCTAATATAGCAAAGCTTTTGGTAGCTCTACAGCTGTTCCTTAGAGTAGGGCTATGCTTGAGTGTTGTGTTCACTTGACATAATTTCTCCTTGTAGATTTAATGACATTGCTTTAAAAACAAGCAGCACACCCACTGTCTTCCTTCGTGTAATTATTGGTCTAGGAGTACCTATACGTTTTCAGTGACACCCGTGTACTACGATTAACCTCTACACCACTCACTGTACACCGTTATTTTGACCAATTTTTAGGAGGAGCACAGTGCTCCCCAGTTATATTCTTGGCTGTGCTGGGAACCTTCTGGAGAGCAAAATAGTGAACCCGATTTTTACTCCAATTGATACTGACACAAACAAATATTTCCACTAATTGCTCATGACTAGTCTAAACGTAATATAAATTACACTATCTTGCAGTATTAGCCAACACCACTAGATGGCGGAAGAGTTTATATGCAAGTTATCTTTATACAAACATGATATTGATTGGATAATTGGGGAATACAGTGTATCCCTTGAAAATACCGTAGATATTTTAAAGGTTTGTACAAGGTTTTGTCAAGCAGTTCTAATTCTCAATTCTTTTCATCTTCAACTGTACAAACTTTTCTAAACACTGTGGAATTACCTGTAAAATCTTTATTCTTGAAACAAAAGCTTGTATTGTGCAGTCCCAGGGCTGCAATCTATTGACAACAACAGACCTCTATTCAATGTAATGCTGCATTCATCAATCTTTTCCAAAATGCTTTATTTCCGTTTAAAGCGAAGACAAAGAATACAATGAAGAGCCTGGGTTCACATCAGTGTTTCATTTTTTTCCCTGTTCCATTCTTTACAGCAGAAAAACAGAAAAAAATGGATCCAGTAAAATCCCATTGATTTCAATGGCACTTAAGGCCCATTTACATCAGCGTCAGAGGTTCACTTTGGAGCCTGTGGTGCAGACCCAGCAGAAAATCCCAGACAAAAAAAGCCAAGCATGCTGCGCTATTTCATCAAGTAAAATGTTTGTCGGAATGCCAGAAGCCACACAGACTCCACTATAGTCAATGGGGTCCATTTGGCTCTGGCATATGCTGGATCTGGTGGTTCCGGAATTTGTTATTTAGCTCTGAGGACGGAGCTGAACAACAAAAATCACTTGGAGCTCTGGTGCAGATGTTCAAGGGGTCTTATTTTTTTTGTTTCCTTCAGTTTGCTTCCATTCAGTCCTTTTTATATGTATTTTTATGGAAATAAAAGACAGAATTACAGGACTTTTTTTCCCCCGCATCCACAAAAACAGAAACCTTGCAATCAATAACATAAGGATACAAAGAAAACCTATTCTGTTTGTACCTGTGTAGCGGCCCAGTACATGCTTTCCTAGCCCCCTCCATAATGTCATAATGTAGATGCTCTGTGTAAAACTGTCTTGTCATTTTGTTATGTGTATTGCACGACTGCAGCAAATGAGAGGTTAATGTCTGCAAAGTGTGAGCTGACTGTCTGTAAATGTATCAATTTATGTCCTGTCGTGGTGTGAGAGAGGCTATAAATGGGAGTGCTTGTGTGGGAAAGGGCTTTGATCGTATGTCCATCTTTTGGAGCTGAGAGAGTAAAGCACAGAGACACATGAGGGTACCTTCAACCCTCGTGTGTTGAAGATGGAAGAAGATGAGAGATTCCACCGAGTGTGTATTCTTGAAATGGAGAAAATAAGCCCCCAAAGAGAGAGTGAGTAGAAAGTGAGTGCATCATTCCAAGGCCTAGTACAGAGGTACTCATCTCTAATTGTTTCACCCCCTAGCATCCTGTAGTCTGCGACTGCCAGGTGGAGGTACTCTATTCTCATTGTTCACACTCAAACATCCTGAAGTCTGGGTTTGCTGAGTGAAGTTACGCGTCTTTAATTCATCACACTAAGGGCTCCCACCCACTTGCGTTACCGATTTGCATTTTTTTAGCGCTGCGATAGAGCGCTAAAACTTTCTAGTTTGAAACAAATGAGTTGTAATGTGGCTATGCGCATTTGCGATTTTTTTTCGCAGCGCGGGTGCGACTTTTTATCGATTGCGACTGCCCTATGGGTCATTCCATGTCAGTTCAACCAACGCTCCCAGTCGACCATCTCAGATTTCAATGAAACTTTGCACAAAGATAGAACCTGACCCTAAACTAAGATAGCCAAAATATTAGGCTTCAAAGTGCTTTGGTTCACGAGCTACAGGTCTTAATCTAGGGGGTTGTCATGTGATTACAGCCTACAGGTCTTAATCTAGGGGGTTGTCTTGTGATTACAGCGCGCAACCTGAAAAAAGTGGCGATTTCAATCCATTGCCAATCCAGTTCCAATGACTCTAGAGCAATGAAACTTCACACACTAGGAGAACTTTTGGTGCTGAATCCAGCTAAGCTACTCAGACTGCCACTCCCATCATCATTCTGCCACCATTGCATGTCAAAGTAGCTGAAAAATTCTATCGCACAAAATAAAATTCATATTTTAAGCAGTAATAACTCATAATCAATGCAATCCAACTCAGCTATGAATTTATCAATGTGTACTCCATAGAAATGTTTCTCATTATTCACATTATGGACCCAAAAGGATGCATAGCTCTTAAAGGGGTTGTCCCGCGCCGAAACGGGTTTTTTTTTTTTTCAACCCCCCCCCCGTTCGGCGCGAGACAACCCCGATGCAGGGACGTACAGACAGCTTACCGGAGCGCTTACCTTAATCCCCGCGCTCCGGTGACTTCTATACTTACCTGTGAAGATGGCCGCCGGGAACCTCTTGCTCCATGGACCGCAGCTCTTCTGTGCGGTCCACTGCCGATTCCAGCCTCCTGATTGGCTGGAATCGGCACGTGACGGGGCGGAGCTACACGGAGCCGCTCTCTGGCACGAGCGGCTCCATAGAAGATTACAGAAGACCCGGACTGCGCAAGCGCGGCTAATTTGGCCATCGGAGGCCGAAAATTAGTCGGGCTCCATGGGAACGAGGACGCCAGCAACGGAGCAGGTAAGTATAAAACTTTTTATAACTTCTGTATGGCTCATAATTAATGCACAATGTATATTACAAAGTGCATTATTATGGCCATACAGAAGTGTATAGACCCACTTGCTGCCTCGGGACAACCCCTTTAAGATACAATGAGTCAAAAATGGCAAAAAACATTTTAATGCAAATTTTTACCTTTTTCAGAGGCAAAAATCGGAATGTACTCTATTTTTTAATTTTTTTATTTTTGCTCTATTTGAAAGAGAATTTTTTGCTCTACAAGATTTGATGTTTTTCATTTTGTTCCCAGACCTTCTAGATGGGAAATTTTTGTTTTGCGTTTGTCATTAAAGGGGTTGTCCCGCGAAACAAAGTGGGGTTATACACTTCTGTATGGCCATATTAATGCACTTTGTAATGTACATTGTGCATTAATTATGAGCCATACAGAAGTTATAAGAAGTTATTCACTTACCTGTTCCGTTGCTAGCGTCCTCGTTTCCATGGAGCCGTCTAATTTTCAGCGTCTAATCGCCAAATTAGACGCGCTTGCGCAGTCCGGGTCTTCTTCTTTTCTCAATGGGGCTCCGTGTAGCTCCGTGTAGCTCCGCCCCGTCACGTGCCGATTCCAGCCAATCAGGAGGCTGGAATCGGCAATGGACCGCACAGAAGCCCTGCGGTCCACCGAGGGAGAAGATCCCGGCGGCCATCTTCAGCAGGTAAGTAAGAAGTCACCGGAGCGCAGGGATTCAGGTAAGCGCTGTGCGGTGTTCTTGTTTAACCCCTGCATCGGGGTTGTCTCGCGCCGAACGGGGGGGCTGTTGAAAAAAAAAAAAAAACCCGTTTCGGCGCGGGACAACCCCTTTAAGCTGCTTCATAGGATCAGTTGATCAGCCGGCATGCTACAGCTTGACATGGCATCCAGCAGTTGCGCTTCCTTTCTGCTCATTTTTCACTTCATCTTTGCTGGTGCACAGTCACTTGTAAACTATAGTTATTTATTAGCTGGATTCAGCACCAAAAGTTCTCCTAGTGTGTGAAGTTTCATTGCTCTAGAGTCATTAGAACTGGCTTTGCAATAGATTGAAACTGCCACTTTTTTCAGGTTGCGCGCTGTAATCACAAGACAACCCCCTAGATAAAGACCCGTAGCTCGTGAACCAAAGCACTTTGAAGCCTAATATTCTGGCTATCTTAGTATAGGGTCAGGGTCTATCTTTGTGCAAAGTTTCATTGAAATCTGAGATGGTCGACTGGGAGCGTTGGTTGAACTGACATGGAATGACCCCTATATTAGTGCGATGTCAGATTTTTCCCTCTCTCATGCAAGTAAATGGGTGCCGTAAAAACGCATCGCACAATCGCACGCTCGAATGCGTTGCGATTCTTTGGTTTATAATTATGTTTAAAGTGCTGTGATAAAAAAAAACACAGGACAGTCACAATACATAGAGCTTTGCCATGCGAGTTTAGTGGGAGAAAAATCGCAGCAAAATCGCACAAAAATCGCACGTTGGCAACTGCGATATCGCAGCGATTTTAAAAATCGCCCTCGCAAGTGGGGGGGAGCCCTTAGGTGTCCTGAAGTCTGGCCCTGCCGTTTGGAGGTATTCTAGCTTATCTATTGCCTGCATTTTCTCAGTCTATAATTTATGCCCTGTGTATTGCGGAAGTTTCATTGAAGGAAAATTATTCCAGGCCCTAACCGTTCCCGGTGACTTGAGGTACTATATCACTTTGGATGGGGACGATCTGTGAACAGCCATTTTCAGATCTCTTCAGAGATGTTTGATTGGGTTTAAGTCAGGGCTCTGTCTGGGCCAATCAAAGACATTCACCGAGTTGTCCCTAAGTCACTCCAGTGTTGACTGTGTGCTTAGGGTCATTGTCTTGTTGGAAGATGAACCTTCTGCCCAGTCTGAACAGTCTCTTGCACTCTGGATCAGGTTTTCATTAAGAATATCTTTGCACTTTGCTCCATCCAGTTTTCCATCAAGCCTGACCGGTCTCCCTGTCCCAGCCGCTAAAAAACACCATGATACTGCCACCACCATGCTTCACTGTAGGGATGGTATTGGGCAGGTGATGAGCAGCGTCTGGTTTCCTCAAGACATAATGCTTAGAATTGAGGACAAAGAGTTCAATTTTGTATAGTGGCTCAGAACATCATCCCGGTCCCCTCCATAAATCTCATACATGTATTGTCTCATGCGGATGACCTGTGCAAAGTTGTCATGTCATTTTCTGTTGCACAGTTGCGGTATCTGAAGGGCTAACGTTCATAAAATCATTGCCTGTCAGCTCTGTCTGCTGAATGTATCTATTCTCTTGTGTCATGTGGTAGAAGTGAAGGTATAAATGTGAGTGTTTGGGAGTGGGAAAGGAGTCCATCTTCAGGAGGAGCGAGTGCTACACAGAGCCGCATGGAAGCAACTTTAGCTTCCATGTAGGTGAAGATGGAGGAGGAAGAGCGACACCCTGTAGCATCTGGAGAGTGGATGTGAGAGGAGTGAGTCCCAGAAACAGAGTGCACACTACCCCAGTTTGCTAAAACAGGTGCTCATTCACAATGCAGGCGTTTTTCCTGTGCGGCCACCCGTCAGTTAGGATCACGCACAGAGGTACTTTATTGGCTAAGCCTTCTTGAATAAGTGTTCTTGTCAGACTGTATGCGGAGTGACCCCCTACCCCCTTTTCCTCCTCCGTAGTGCTCCCAATCCAGGGCCGGTGACCTAGATAGCGTGGACTATAGGGCTGTATTGATCCTGTGTATCCTCTCTACCTCTGAGTTTTGGCCTGTCTTTCTTCTAAAAGTGAATTGTACCTGCATTACCTGTTATTCAAGTTTATTTCAAGTAAAAGTTATACCGGGCCTTAACTGTTCCTAAGGACCCGAGGTACTATACACAAGTCTCTGTGTTTATTACTCCGCCGCACAGAATAACGGTGTGTGGGAATGGTGGCGTTATGAGTGATATTTACTATATCCTTTATCCCCTTTACTGGCACTCCCAGCCAAAGGAGTGTCAAAGCTTGGCTTGCAATTTACACTGGCCTTGGTTGCGTGTCATCCTTACGGGACCACAGCATGGTAAATGCTACTGTGACACATCAGCACTTAACCCTCCCACGTCTTCACGTTAGCCAGGTGCCCAGGGTCACCCCTATGGAGGGTTGCACTTGGCTTCATCAGACCAGAGAATCCTTTTTCTCAGTCTGAAAGTTTTTCAGGTGCTTTTTGGCAAACTCCAGGTAGGCTTTCATGTGTCTCTCACTCATAAGAGGCTTCTTTCCAGCCACTCAGCCATAAAGCCCAGATTGGTGGAGAGCTGCAGTGATTGTTGACCTTCTGGAAGTTTCTCCCATCTGCACAAAGGATCTTTGAAGCTCAGCCAGAGCAACCATTGGGTTTTTGGTCATTTCTCTTACCAAGGTCCTTCTTCCCTGATTTCTTAATTTGGTGGGTCGGCAGCTCTAGGAAGAGTCATGGCTGTTCCAAACTTCTTCCATTTAAGAATTATGGAGGCTGTTGTACTTCTGGGAACTCTATGCAGCAGAATTTTTTTCTCCAGATCTGTGCGTCCACACAATCCTGTCTGAGGTCTACAGGCAGTTCTTTCCTCTTCATGGCTTGGTTTTGGCTCTGATATGCATTGTGATCTGTGCGACCTTATATAGGCAGGTCTGTGTCTTTTAAAATTATGCCCAATCAGTAGATTTTACCTTAGATGGATTCAAATTAAGGTGTAGAAACATCTAAGATGATGAAGAAAAAAAGGGAGCCCCCCAGAGCTAAATTTCAAGTGCCATACCAAAGAGTGTGAATTCTTATTTCAATGCAAAATATTAGTTTGTCATTTTAAACAAGATTTCTAACATTCATTTTGTCATTATGGGGTATTGAATGCAGAATGATGGGGAAAAACTTGACTTTTTTTTTAATTTGCAGAAAGCCACACATAAGAAAATAAAAAAATAAATAAATAAAAAAAAGGAAAAGGGTCTGAAGACTTTCTGAATGCATTGTAATTCATCGTGCAGTGTGCCACCTTCAGGACAATAGGCAAACTGCAAACAAAGATGATTATGGGGAAGTAAAAATCAAGGCGTTTGCTCTGAGCATTGCAATTAGACTCTGACTACTCAATGCACACTTACAAACATATGCATACCAAAACAAGTGGCATTGTAAGATGCCAGGTTGTCTAAAAGCGACAGTTTTTCTTTTAAAGCAGTTTGAGTCTGTTAGCAATTGTGTTGTAGGAACCAAAGACATTAAGGCAGATTCTTCAGGAATTATAGCTTCTGTAATATATCAATATATATGAGCCCAGTGGAATTATTTCCCAAGACTGGACTGTGGAACAAAGGCAACATAATCTCTTATATAATCCACACAAAGACATTCCTTCATTATCTAAAGACAGACTGATTGGAAACAGTTCACCTCAGTATTACGCAGGTGCAGTAACTCTTTAATCCTACAATTGCTGTCCCATCTGCTGCCCTTGAATAGACGTATGTAGTGGCCTGAAGTGAATGGAAGGCTCCAAAGTGTGCTTGAATGATCTATGTCTATCTTGTGCCTTTGCAATGTCCTTCAGCATCATGTGTATTGCATGTCTGCAGCCCCTCAAGGGTTAGTTGTCTGAGTATGTCTATTAATGTATCATTTGTTAGTCACGTGACCATGATTTATATATGTGTTTGTAAGTGAGTGAAAGAGAGAGTTTAGTTTTGTAGGGGGAGTAAGAGAGAGTTAGTGAGTTAGGAAGGAGTGACAGTCTGCCTGCACACAGACACCATAAGTCTGTGCGTGGAGAAGATGGAGGAGGCCAAGAGATTGCCGAATGTTCTGCCTCCGTGAATGATCTAAAGAGTCCATAGTGCTGATGTCAGGTACTGAGAGAGAAGGAGTCATTCCTATGCAAGTGGTCAGTGAGTTCTTGTATGCAAGCCAGTGTTAAGAGCATTGATTCGGGGAGAGAAAGCAAGACACAGGTAACTGGGACTGTGGACTTTGTATGTATTCCCCGTGTATCTCCACTGCTGCTTTGCCTATTATACCAATGGATTGTATACTATGCTCGATTAACTACGTTCAGTAAAGTGGACATCAACCGTTTCCGGCGTGTCCAGAAAAGTACTACTTTGTGTGGGTTCTATTTATTTCAAGGAGCAGCCGCATCAAAGGAAAGGAACAGTGGCATCAACCGTCACAACTAAAGACTTTCAGGTAACTTTGCCCGGTTATCATCCCTGTCTATTTACCATGACCTCCCCCTGTAGCAAGGTGGATGGGTCCCGTGCTATCCGGAACTGGGGAAGGGATGGTAGAGCCACCGTGACAAGTGACCATCTCTACCCCTGTTGACTCCTCGGCTGTGGGCCTGCTCTGCGGAGGCTGCACATACAACACCCACCATCTTACTTGCATTAACTCTTTCATATCCAAATCTCAGCTACCAAATTGAGATGTATTCCTTAGACTTATAATGTTCTGATTCTGTTACTAAAAGTCTGCTGCCTTATTTATCTTCATTGTCCATTAGTGGACCTTTCAGATTGGCAGAATTCGCCCACAACATGTGGAAAATACTGCATGCCTCCATGGAATTGAATATAGCTTAATTTTGTTGGCAATTCCACATCAAAATCCCTATAGGCCACTCATAAGTGTTAAATAGTGGCAGGAATTATTCTGTGTTTAAGGTAAATTTGCATATCCTTAGTGATTGTTCATCAAGGCCACTTAAGTAGCCAATCTAAATGTGGCTTGTCAGCATGGAAGGTTGTTAAAAGTCGTGGCAGCTTGCCAGGGATTGGGTAGAAGAGGCAGTAAGGTGACTTTAGTTGTAAATTTAAACCTGGGATTGGAGTCAAACCGCCAGCATATAAAAGAAAAAAAAATGCTCACTCTCCCTCCCATACAAATAAAATTATCAGCATGGCCTTTCGTATGGGGGGGGGGGGGGTTAGTCAGTCAGGGGCGTTTAGTGGACATATTGTTTGATATAACCTGGAGTTCATGGCTAAGGCAATTGACATATGAGTATTTGCTTCAAAATTTTATTAAATACTTATTAAAAGTTTGTTAAAAGGTAACTTTAAAAAATAAGCCGCAGCCAATTTTTTTCCTACTTCTATTGCCTGTATCTTATTTTAAGTTATATGTATATATTTTTTATACCACCACATATCAAAACATTTTGAATGGGTTTTCCCTTTTACTTTATCTCTAAGCACAGGAATAGTTTGAAGCTCCTGAGTGAATGCACAGTGTATGGACTATGCCTGGCACTTCCACCTAACTTCCTATGACTGTGCACACCAGATTATATGAGATGTAAAGGGGGTAGAAACACCAGTTCTATTGGGTGAAGCAATAGTCTGACTGTTATATGTTTTCGTACAACTATTTACAACTTATTACAAGCCATTCTTGGCTCCGGGGACTTTGTATGTACAGTATTGATCACAGTGCAGTGGTCATTAGAATTTTGCATAACTGGGTACTATGCTGGGTTGGGGTATGTGAGTTTGTCAGACCAATGGTAGGGCATGGTTTGCCCACAGGAAGGTGCCTGTACATGGCAGGCAAGCGTGGTCGTGGAGTGAACAGCTGTCGAGGAGTGTAGTAACAAGTGCAAGAGGTCTATGGAAGAGACTGGGTGCATCTGACAAGAGTGAGCTGTGAGAACGCCCTGGAGCCTCCTGGCCGTGGGAGGAGAAAGTGCTCCGGTCAGTAACCTGCTGTATCTCTGTGAGGCCGGTAGCCTTGTGATCAAAAAGACTGTGTGCATGATCTCTGTTTACCATGAGAGTGACCTTGGAGAAGCTGTATCCTGATCCTGTAAGGCCATAAGGTGTTGTCAGGTTCTAACAACTGTCTTACCAGTTTTGCTACTAAGTAAAGACTTTTTACTGGAACATGTGTTCCCCCTCTTAACCTACCAGTCTGATATACAGTACTGTGCAAACATCTTTAGACAGGTGTGGAAAAATGGTGCCAAGTAAGAATGCTTTTAAAAACAAAAGTGTTAATAGTCTTTTGTCAACTAACAATACAGGTACTGTTGTACCATGTCAACACTGGAAGTGGTGGGTGTTGACAAGGGTAAGGCTATTTGACAGCCACGTGACGCCCCCTATTCTTGATTGGCTGCATGGCTCGTTCCCTGTCCTCGGCCTCACAGGTCCTGCCACTCAGCACTCCGGTCTCTGCTGACACCCAACATAAATGCACCAGTATGTGGGGGCGCCGGGGACTGTGACAGCGGGACCGCTAGGGGAGATGCCATGGACTGTGACAGCGGCTCCAGGAGCTGAGATGAATGTGGTGCTGGGGACTGACAGCGGGGCCAGTAAGGGGAGATGCGAGGCCACCGTCGACTACAGTGACAGCGCAGCTGGAAGGGCGCTGGTGGCTAGAGTCAGAGTGGGGGCAGGAGCAGCCCCACCACAGCAGATGCCAGATCTAGTGGGGACATAAACAGCGGCCACAGGAGGGGAGATGGCAGCAGGACACTCACATTAGCGGGGTGTCAAAGGTACATGGCAGTGGGACACTCCAATCAGGAGACCGGAGTGGTGCATGGCAGGACCTGTGAGGCTGAAGAAGGGGAGCCAGCCATGCAGCCAACCAGGAACAGGGGGCGTACTTGGCTGTCAAACAGCCTTACCCTTGTGGACACCCACCACTTCCGGTGTCGACAGGGTACAAAAGTACCAACAATGCAAGGTGAATGAACAAAAGGGGAATATAAATCAAATCAATATTTGGTGTGACGGCCCTTTGTCTTCAAAACAGCATGAATTTTCTAGGCACATTTGCACACTTTTTTGAAGAGTCTTAACAGGGTGGATTCTTCAAACATCTTGGAGAGCTAATCACAGATCTTCTGTGGATGTAGCTTGCTCAAATCCTTCTGTCTCTTCATGTAATCCCAGATAGTCTCAATGATGTTGAGATCAGGATTCTGTGGAGCCATATCATCACTTTCAAGACTCCTTGTTCTTCTTTATGGTGTAGATAGTTATTAATAAAATAGGTCTTATGTTTGGGGCCGTTGTCCTGCTGCAGAATCAGATGCCTTCTATTTTTGAAGAAACTTCTTAGTCTGCATTATTTTTCCACACCTGCCTACAACTTTTACACAGACCTGTAACATTACTTTCCATAGTCCCAATGTTATTGTCACCAATATTATATGCTAGGGTTTCAAGGCATTGAGATGCAGTTTCTGGTGTAAGTTCTACAACCCTCATAGCAGTGTCCCAGGTAAGGTTATAGCATGATTTCACTTATATCCAAGCTTTCTGGATGATTGCAAATCTCTATAAATAAAAGCATGTTGGATTTGGAACAATAATGAAACATTCATTTATGTATGGAACTATGCATGTAAAAGATCAACACTATAGAGAATTACAAAGTACCTCCAGTGCCAGGAATCAGAGTGACGGCTGCATTGACGGCCTGTGACTTGCTTACTTCATGCCAAGATCAACTGAAGCCCTCTCTTCTGTGTACCACAACATAACTCCCAATTCTATGCCTGGAAAGCCTGGCTCCTGTGAGGTATATGCTGAGCTGCCCGTCACAGCTTGTTTGTCATGCGGAATTTGCAAGTAAAAACTGTTCCAAGAGAGAAATTATTTCTCAGGAACATAGCAATGTATCTTTTAAATGATTTTGCACCTATCATGACACTTGCAGTTTTATAGTTTGTGCTTTCAATTTGTGGTGTTTACAAATATGGAGCATATGATGTGCGATATTCCTGAGGCGGGCACCATTTATAATTTGGTGCTGCAATATGAGGTTTGATTTTTCTTTATTTTTATAGAACGCTGAATTGCTTTCCTGAAGTCCCTCTAAAACAGCAATTGTTTTTGAGTCTCTTCCCATGTGTCTAGTCTTAGCTTTGTACAAGCTTCTGCTTACTATATGCGATAGCCAGTGGGATAACTAGAAAAAAAACGCGAATCACTTTATTTACCTAAAATTATGCTTTTGTGCTGCAACATCACTTTAAAATGCCTCGTATACTGGCCAAGAGGCTTTTCACTTCCTTCTTACTTGACAATTGTTGTCAAGTGAAATCTGTCTCAACAGCTGAGATACCAAGAATGATTACAGGGAGATAGGCAACAATCTTTGCTTGTTGCTGTCTTATCCTGACCATAGTCTATGAAAAAGGAAGGGGAGGAGAATGGGCTGCTGGAGGGTGATAGAGACACTCACACTGCAAACTCCAGCTGCTAATTCTAAGGCCTCATGTCCACGGGGAAAATCAGATCCGCTGCAGATTCTCCATGTAGAATCTGCAGCGGGTCCCTCCTGCCCCGCGGACATGAGCGCTGAAAATAGCAATTTAAAAGCATTTACCTGTCCGTAGCGGGCGGCGAAGCTCTGCTCTTCCTCACGGCCGGATCTTCATTTTCGGCCGGCGGATGAATTCCTGACGCCGGCGGCACGTCGCCGGCACGTCGTCGACGTGCCGCGCGCATGCGCCGTGCACATCCGCCGAGCCGAAGCAAGGGAGATGCGGCCGTGAGGAAGAGAAGAGCTTCGCGGTCCGCTGCGGTGAGTAAATGCTTTAAATTCCTATTTTAGGTCTCCCGCGGATCCGGACGGCTTCCATAGGCTTCAATAGAAGCCCGCGGGAGCCGTCCCCGCGGGAGACCCGCACGAAAATGGAGCATGGTCCAGATTTTTTCATGCTCCATTTTTTTTTAAATGCCTTTTATTGACGATCCGCGGGTATTTATCTACCCGCGGGTGGTCAATGCATCCCTATGGGGTGCGGATCCGCGCGCGGGAGATCCGCTGCGGATTTTAAATCACATTTTGCCCGTGGACATGAGCCCTAAGTGTTTTTTTTTTATTTCAGTGCTGGTTTCACATCTACACTGCTCAGTACTGCTGTATGATGTCCTCCATGATGCTATTACTTATGAGGGTGTGCTAGAGAGGTAAGGAAGAGAACAAGTCCTGCTTTCCTATGTGTACATCATAGCAGCTAACCTCTGTCTGGCCACCTAACGAAGACTGAAAATTAGAGATGAAGTCTGCAGAAGGAAAAACTGCAGGAAAGTTACATATAGAGATGAGCGAGCGTACTCGGAAAAGCACTACTCGCTCGAGTAATTTGCTTTATCCGAGTATCGCTGTGCTCGTCCCTGAAGATTCGGGTGCCGCTGCGGCTGACAGGTGAGTCGCAGCGGGGAGCAGGGGAGAGCGGGCGGGAGAGAGGGAGAGAAAGATCTCCCCTCCATTCCTCCCCGCTCTCCCCTGCAGCTCCCCGCTTCGTGCCGGCACCCGAATCTTCAGGGACGAGCACAGCGATACTCGGATAAAGCAAATTACTCGAGTGAGTAGTGCTTTTCCGAGTACGCTCGCTCATCCCTAGTTACATATACAAGTCATATAATTGTCAGAAATAGTGTTATGCAACCTTTGCACACTCTGCAACTTATTCTGAAAAGTCACATGAAAGATTAGGAATGCCTTAAAAGAAAGATAATGCAGATAAAATGTAGCGCTCACAAGTGTGTAAAGAGTTCATGTGAGGAACACAAGTTTTAAAGTGAGTGTGCACCATAAGGTTACCTACACATGTTTGAGCATGAAACTCGGCTCGATATTGCACTAGTGAACATGCGATTTACCTGCGTATACGAGGCGTTTTTCAGGCAAAAATGCTCTGCATCACATCTGTGAAATTCCGATCCTCTTATGTAAGTTTCATGTGAGATGGAGGATTGGATGGGTTTCCCATTGATTTCACATGCACATCGCATAGCATGCAAAAGCCATGCGATGCATTAAATATCCCATTGAAATCAATGGGTAATGCCTTCCAAGGAACACAAAGAGATAGGACACATTGCTCGTGTACATGACTTAATGTAAAACAACAGGGTTTATACTCGAGTGAGATTTGTGCATTTCACAATGCACAAATGTTGCATGAATTTCACAGCCATGAAAAAGCGGCCTTAGACACAATTTTCTTATTTTCATCCAAATTGGAACACTGCAGGATAATAGGTTGAACTAGATGATGTATGTTTTTTTAATGTATACACTTTAATTGGAAATAAAAAAATGCATATACTAGTATACACGTTCTGTAGGCCGTTGGTTCACAAAGGGGCTTTGGTTCTGCCTGAGCATAGAACCTGAACATTAATATTGTACAGCTACTGGCAATGTAAATGCTGCCCTTCAGGCTACTGGACACAGACATTTCTGCAATGTGATGCTCCATGCTAACCCACAGTATCATGTGCCCAGCAGTTCCTGCCCTGCACTGCCATTTAAGTCATAACATGTCCCTGGCACTAAAGAACACTGTCAGTGGCAGGTTGCACCTGGTCCAACAAGCAGGGTCAGGGGCATCCAATATCCCTAACAGCATACTGGATCAATGTCTTGTAGGTTGGGCATAAAGCCGAAAGTGGTGGTCCGCATTTCATGATATTCCCAAGAGTTGTAGGACATTCATACTTGTCTGTCCTCAACTTAACACACTCCTCCTCCTTCTCCACCTCTTTATACCATCTTTCAACACCCTCCACGTCAGCACTGACCTGTATGTGATAAAATCCAACCTCAATACAGGTAAACACCAAAATTCTGTCCTAAAATTCATATGTCTAGGGAGCTCAGCCAGATGGCCAAAGAGCTGTTGATTGCTCTGCAGGCCCAGACTGACATATGGCTGAAACCACACAATCTGAAGCCAGGCAAGATCGTGCGCAACAATGGGGCCAACCTCCTGGCTGCTCTTTGCCTCGGCAATGTCACACATGTACCTTGCCTGGCCCATGTAATGAACCTGGTAGAGCAGCGCTTTTCATTGTTACATCCAGGGCTGGAAAAGGCCAGTAAACTGTGCTCATACTTTTGGCGTTCAGACTCAGTTGCTTCTCATCTGGCAGAGGTGCAGCGACAGTTCGGACTACCACTCAACTGTCTCATTTGTGACATGCCTACATGGTGTAATTCCATGATGCCAATGCTTAGCCAGCAGCACAGAGCAATCACGGAGTACCAAGTTCTGTATGGAGGTCAGTGACTTGACACCTGCGGAGTGGTTGCAAATCAAAGTCACGTGTGCTGTTTTAGCCTGCTTTAAAGTAGTGATCAAAATGGTCAGTTATGATGACATAATGATCTGTATAACCATCAATGTTGTCTACATGCTGAAACAGATGCTACAGGGCCTCAGGGACAATGACATGTTGTCACAGAAGGAGAAGGATGAATACAAATCTCCAAACTTTCTGGCCAGTCCACCATTACTCAACATAGCTTAGTGGGTGGTTTTGGGCAAGAAAGGCGGGTGTTTTCTCCACCATGTTTTTCCACCCATGGGGAAAGCATAGAGGAGGAAGAAGAGGACAGGGATAATATAGGACTAGATGCAGGGGAGAGGGTTATGCAATGTTCTTTCCATCCATCACCAGCCCTAGGTATTCTACATGTATGTTTGGACGAACTGGAGGACACTCTTAAGTCAGATCCTAAGAATTGTGGGTCATCACCATTAAGCACTTTGAAATATATGAGTGTTTTTATGCTTCAGTGTTTGCAGAAGGACCATTGCATAGCCACATCAAAACACCAGATGACACATCTCATTCTGGCTGTGGAGGAACCTCAAAATGTGAATACGATCTGAACAGACTGTTAAGCTGCTTCAGCACAGCACTTCCGCATGACTGTGGGCATGTATCAGCAGTGGATTGCAGCTCTGTGGGTTATGCCGAATGAGCATAAAGTTGCTGCAACAGCGCCAACACTGGTTCCAGGAGAAGTAACAACCTTTCTGTTTTTAATTAAGGGCATATACAAAGGACTGTGACTGTAACTAGAAGATTTCTACACCAACATAGAAGGGGGTTCTTTACTGTAAGAGCAGTGAGACTGTGGAACTCTGCCTGAGGACGTGGTGATAGTGAACTCACTAAAAGAATTAAAGAAGAGCCTGGAGCCTTTTCTTCAGTGTAATATTACATGTTATAGTCACTGATTACTTCAAAATTGTTGTTGATTGAAGGAATATTCTGATTGCCAGATTGGAGCTGGGAAGGATTTTGTCCCCTAAAATGAGGAACACTGGCTTCTACCTCAAATTTTTTTGCCTTCCTGTGGATCAACATAGCAGCATAATAGGCTAAACTGGATGGACATATGTATTTTCAGCTTTACACACTAAGTTACTATGTATTTTCCTGTATCATATTTCTGCAAAGTTTCTAAGAGTTCAGCAATATCCTGAAGTGCATGCAAATTCAATATGTTCCATAGAATTGAAAAACTATACTACTACAGAAATGAGCCTATGGCAATCTGGGACTCTGTGCTTGACTGAGCATTATGGGAGATGACATTCAAGAACAGCTGTGCTGAACATTGCTTATGCATGACTTAGGGCAGAGGTAAGCAACCTGGGGCTTTCCAGCTGTTGTGGAACTATGTGGCCCAGGAATACAAGGTAGACTCAGCAAAACTGATAAATATTACTAAAGCATCTTTCTAACTTCAGTGCCTAAAACAAAGGGGTGTTTTAGGGTAAGAAAAGATGGTTCAATGCCTCAAGCCCCAGAAGACCCGCCCACCGACAGTGACCAATGGCCACAGAAATGTAACCTCAAAATCGTGTGGCCATTGGCCAGTTGTATCGTGATGCTTCGCGGTAAGCCAGTTTATAAGAAGGTCAGTTTTTTTTACATGGTCCTTGACTATGACTAGGGAGTCCCACTCAAGAATGGCGCAATAAGGAAACAAACACAAGGATGTTCAATTAAACCAACTTTACTCCAAAAGAGCAACTAACGTGATGCTTAAAAATAGTGTACTCTAGGAGTTACAGCATAACATATAACAGTCTCAGATGGATACACAGTAGCAATTAGCATCTTAAACACAGCGTGGTGGTTGTATACTCTAGTGGGCACACAGATGGCAGTTACCAGTAGTGAAGCAGAATAGGAGAAGTTTTCATTAGGCACACGGTGCAGTGGTTGCAATCACTCTATGGTTCACAGATCATCTTGCAATAAATTGTACAAAGGGTTAAGGCACTGGAAGTAGCCCGCAACTGATCAAATCAGATGTTGGTGTTGTTGCTCCTCTTCAACAGGCCCAATTCCAGCCAGAGGACATCTTCATTGCTTACTATTTCTCAAGACAAGTATTATTGTCACATATGAATATCGACCCAATGACACTCAATATCTACTCCCCAAAAAGCACACTAGCCGCTCCATTTACCAACTGACCCCAATTTAAGGTGCCATGCTACTGCATCCACACAGAGCCCAAGCTATCCCATGTACCACCATTTATAGTGCAACACATTATTAAAGGCACAGTTACATGGGTGCCTAAAAGAAAACCCATATTAATATAACCGCTTACATAAACAAGACAATACATGGCATAGGCTAACAGGAGATATCACTAGTTAAAGGATGCACTTTGGAGGTAAAGAGGAAAGGCGGTCGATGCTCTGCAGATCATGCTGAAGCACCCCCTTATAAGTTACCCTTAAAGTATCAGTTTAAAATGTTGGAAAATTTTAAGGACGTGGATTTACAATAGATTTGATTTTTTACCCTAATGGCTATGCCAGGAAAGAGGACTGGCTAAAGATGGCATATTGTAGTTCTATAAGTTCCGAATTTCTAGTCTTATATTCATGAATCAGTAGGATCAGGCTAAACAAAGCAATAAAAGAACGTGATAAAAGTGAATTCCCATTGTTTATGGTATTCTTCATTAAGCAATATAACATTTCTGGATGCAGTGTATGGCACTTCCCAGAATCACATCTTTATTTTTACAAGGTACTTCTTAGAAATAAAATTAATTTTCTGTGCCCTGCACAATGTGTCTCTGCTTTTATAGCACACCTTCTAATGCCAGCCAGACAAAGCACCTTCATAAAAGCACAGGTTAAGTGCTGTCTGATTGAATCCCTTGCTCAATGAACTCAATGGCGATTTGGAAACACAATGTGATCAGTAGATGAAAGCGTGCATAATATTCTCGCAGTATTACCATTGTTTCCCATTCAGAGGAAAGTCACCTTCATGGGAGTTTTCAAAACGAAGGGGAGACACAAAGTTAACTTGACTTCAGAGAGATGCGTTTGCCATATGGGTGAAAAGATCCATTATATAGCTGCTTTACATAACATAAATAAGCAAACACCTAAACATTCTTTGTAAAAAGCTTTCACAATCAGCATTGTTAGGCTTTCTGATTCTGATTCAGTTTGCTCAATTCTCTGCTGCTAAAAGAATGACAATCAGCTGACTGTATTTGGGGACATCTTTTATGTGGCACCAAAAGTCATCTTTGTTAGCAGTACATTTCGCCATGTAAACATGGAAAGTGCTGCCAGAAATGATGCAACTCTATGAGGGATAATCGTTCCTTTTCTATACGGTCTGCTTTGATCTGTCTGAATGCCCCTTAAAGAGCACAGATATGATCGATCCACACCCGACTTGCATTCAAGACTACTTAGGTCTTTTTATTGGCTATGCCTGATGATGAGACCTAAGTAGTCTCAATAGCTTGTTGTAACATAATTTCTTATCTATAAGATTATGTTATTCATACTGAGAATAACTGTAAGGGCGCCCACCCACTTGCGTTTTTTTACCTGCGTTTGCGTTTTGCGTTTTTCCTGCACAGGCATAGAGATAACATGTGTTCCTGTCCACTGGCGTTTTGCGTTGCGTTGCGTTTTTTAACATAGGAACTGTCAGTTGCATATGTGTCCTTATTTTTCTCCTAATGCACCCATGAAAGTCAATGGAAAAGCCGCGAAAACGCCGCGAAAA
Source organism: Eleutherodactylus coqui (assembly GCF_035609145.1). NCBI lineage: Eukaryota > Metazoa > Chordata > Amphibia > Anura > Eleutherodactylidae > Eleutherodactylus > Eleutherodactylus coqui. Next base: position 93,293,053 of record NC_089842.1, read on the forward strand.
TGCGGCAAAAAACGCAGCGAAAAACACCGCGAAAACGCGGCGTTTTTCACGCACGAAAATCGCAAACGCCAGTGGGTGGGCGCCCTTACATCCAATCAGGATGCGCTGGATACGAAAAGCTAAAAGACTCACGGGTTTGGAGCAAACAGACCACACAAAAAAGAGTGGTAAACAATAATGAAGACAGACAAAAGAAACACTGTCCCTATAAACTCCTCACCCAGGAAAGGGATCTGCCTATATGCAGATAACCCGCTCTAGCAAGGGCGAACCTGACTATGTACCTAGGCCTCTAGCAGATCCTACATGGAAGGGGAGAAAACCACAGAGAACAACTATAGCAATTTCAGTACTTAGCTTTGTGATGAATCAGGAACACAGGCGCTCCAGCACCAAGCTCTAACTTCTACCACAGTCAGAGGAAGACTAAATTAAACAGCAATGAGCTAAGCACAAGGCCAGGTTAAATAGTACTAAATTACCCACAGGTGAGATCAAGCAAGTCTCACCTAAAACCATTCCCACCAGAGCCAGAAGATGAGGAGAATCAAATACAAGATCTGAACCAGAGTACTAGGAAGAAACAGATCTCAGAACTGCCGCAACAATAATATTTTGTGATACTAAGGGTGCATTCACATGAACGTATATCGGCTTGGTTTTCACGCCGAGCCGATATACGTCGTCCTCATCTGCAGGAGGGGGGAGGATGGAAGAGCCAGGAGCAGGAACTGAGCTCCCACCCCCTCACTGCCTCCTCTCCGCCCCTCTGCACTATTTGCAATGAAAGGAGGCGGGAAGGGGGCGGGCTAAGTTTCAGGGAATTAGCCCCACCCCTGTCCCGCCTCTCCTTATTGCAAATAGTGCAGAGGGGTGGAGAGGAGGCAGAGAGGGGACGGGTGCTCAGTTCCTGCTCCTGGCTCTTCCATCCCTCCCCCCCCCCCCGCAGATGAGGACGACGTATATCGGCTCGGCGTGAAAACCGAGCCAATATACGTTCGTGTGAATGCACCCTAACACAGTACCAAACTTTTTTTTATCTCATAGGGTAAACCTTCTAACAGATAGGATAAATAAAAGTGAAAAGTAGACAACCCTCGATGTTTTTCATAACATATTAACTGCCTGTAGAACATCAATGCACACACCTTCCAATAAAGTGTAACTATAGCCCATATCTCCAACCCTTAAGTACCATACACTTTTTTCTGCAGTTTGCTCTTCTAGTCGCCCTAAGTGGTAGGTGCATAAATGGACCCTCTTCCTAAAGGTCAAAAAGAATGGGAACTAGGAGTAGTTGCATTTGAAATATATCCTGATGTTAGAAACAGAGGTTGCATTTACCGCTAAAAGCAATGGACTATGGAACAATAGCTGGATTTGACTCCTGAAGTAGACTGCAGTGTCTTCATTTGGCTATGCTGGTAGCCATGTCGCCATGGTTTGCATCTTCGGTTTACACAGACGGTGATATACCTACAATGAAGGCAAGGGATGCAGCTGATTTGGTGTCTATGGCGAGGTGGGAGGGGAGCTAGGCACTATCCGAGAGGCTAATTGTGTTTACCACTAGGGGAGCTCATTGCATTTAGCTTTATACAGCCCTCAATGAGGAGTGGGGTCAATTTTGAGTTTTGCTTTGGGGCCTTAAAATATTTGTGGATGCCCCTCAGCACCAACACCCTGAGAAAGTCATGTGTAAGGAGGTGGAAGAGACCGTCCTTATCCTAAGGGCGCATTCAGACGAGCGTATATCGGCTGGTTTTTCACGCCCAGCCGATATACGGTGTCCCTCTCTGCAGGGGGAGGAGGCTGGAAGAGCCGGGAGCAGTGCTCTGAGCTCCCGCCCCCTCTCTACCTCCTCTCTACCCCCCCTACACTATTTTCAATGAGGAGAGGAGGAATGGAGGCGGAGCTAATTCCCGGAACTTAGCCCCACCCCGTCCCGCCTTTTCTCATTGCAAATAGTGCAGAGGGGCAGAGAGGGGGTAGAGAGAGGGCGGGAGCTCAGAGCACTGCTCCTGGCTCTTCCAGCCTCCTCCCCCTGCAGAGAGAGACGCCGTATATTGGCCGGCGTGAATACCCGGCCGATATACGGTCATCTGAATGCGCCCTTACAGTCATGTCCAGTGGCTTCGCATATGTTTGCAATTTGTTATGCTACTATGATACCAGCTAGGGCAGTTGCCTAAATGATATGCTGCTGGGATAGTGAGTATAATGCCCCAGATAGTACATTATCACTGTGCCTGTTTGCCTTGTGCCTTTGTATTCTTATGTTTCAGGGCAATGCATACAGATGAGGATGATCATCATGTTTTTAAGTTAAAAGCATTAGCATGTTAGGTTCGGACACATTAGTTGGAGCAACGGTACTGCAATTTTCCTGGTTGTGCATCACCTCTTTATGAGAACGATTATAATCATCATAGTCATTGACATCCTCCACAGACCCCTTTCATAGAAGTTATTTATATATACAAGATCCCCTTTTGTTGGCTGTATTTCCTTGTTCACACCATTTTCAGAATACTTGACCCTACAAGGTTGTCATCGTTCGAAGCATGGGCTCCCGCTAGTCTACCACCGATGACCATGCTTCGTTTGAAGTTGCACAGAGCGCTCAATTTTCCCATTCTACACACTTAAACTTGCTCACTTGATTTTATTCCCCTCTCGGGGGGTCACATATCTCATTTCCATACAGGAAAGATCCAACTTTGAAATGGCAGGTGTCTCTAATATAGTGACCATTGAGCATGCATACAATGTCTGTCCACTCCCGTTAAGAAGACATCTAAAGATGAGCAGAATGCTTCCACATCCGGAGAAATGTTGACTTAACACTTTCATCACCAGAGAGTATTGTCTATGGTTAACAGCTTAGCACATTAATCCGCCAGGGTGCAACATGATGAATGTTCCAACAAGGGAGAAACAATTAGAAAGGATATTTTCAGTACCTGTTGCTAATAGGTGATAGTGTGAGAAGCCAGCAGTCGGAGCGGCACAATGATATTTTGTACTATGTCCTGGTTCCCTAAAGAGCTTACACCTGGTTAGTCGATTTAGACGTGGTAATGAGCTGGCAAGCATAGCTGTGCGTTCCTGTATTAAATGCTGCCTCTGTTCCACGTCCCTGTCAACAACGTGTTATTGGAAGAAAAATCACAGCTTGTCTGTTAAGACTTTGTGAATGACTGATGGGGGCCGTTTATCTGTGCTGGAGGTGGTTGCGGTGCAACAAAGAACCTCAAGGTCCTGTAAAGTCTCCACTGGCTTGTCACTTTCCATGATAAGCAAGCCCTGTTCTGACTCACTTTAGATATGCTTTGACAATTTGTCAGGTATCCTGCTTGTTTTCCTGTGCTGCGAGAGGACAGAGTGCAGGAAATCTACTTAAGACAACCCCAGCTGGATTTCCCTGACATTTATAAGTCATGCATGAGCCACTTTGGCTTTGAGAGACGGCACCACACAGCGTTCTGCGGCTCCTTCACTAATACAGCAAAAGTGTGCCTTGTAGAGATTTGCTTCATCTGAAACTAAGGCCGAGACATCGGGCTGGGATGGCTAGGGGCGCTCTAGCAGATTTGGCTTTAGAGACATACCTGAAAGTTATAGGCAAAGATTACCTGGCCATTTTTAGGTCTTTAGGACGCAGCAATTTTTTTTTTTGTTTGGAATTACTTTTTTTTCCCATTTGTCCACCAAAAATGAAATGAAAGTCAATAAATAAATATGTATCCCAAATGGCTCAAATTATGACTTGTTCCGCAAAAAAGAACAAGATTAAGGCCAGTCTCACACGACCAGATGTTAATTGCGGATCACCATCCGCGTGGACAATCCGTGGTAATAAGAAGAATGGACTTCTGCTAGTTTGCTCACATGTGAGGGTAGGAATTGCGGATTTCGCGAACCAGAGAAAAATTGCAGCATGTTCTATTTTAACGCGGATTCCGCACTTATCGTCTCCGTTGATCTCTACAGATGAGTGTGATTCGCAGTGCATCACAATTAACATTGCGTATGAGTGTGGAATTGCTTGCCACTTGCAGGGTATTCCAGCTGGCAATTTGTTTGCATGATCATTCACAGGTATTCCGCTGTGGATATCCGCACAAGGAATCCGACCCGTTCACCTAAATTTTTTTTAACACAAAACATGTTTTTATTGTGCAAAAGTAGTAAAATGGAGAATAAATGATACATACATGCAGATATGGTAATGCCAGTTTCACAAAAAACGTATTTGCACAGGGTATGTTGGTAATATGGTTCCATTAGGGCTCCCACCCACTAGCGTTTTTTTCTCCACTGCGCTGAGAGAGTAAGTGAAAATTCTCGCAGAGCAGTGCGAGAAAATCGCTGCGATATCGCTGCGACAGTCTTTTCAATAGGGCCAGCGGCAGCAGAGCTAGCCCCATTGAAAAGATATGGAGAATGCCGCGGACTTCTGCCACAGCTGTCACAGCTGTCACAGCTGTGGCAAGAGTTTCCTTCATCCCCGCGGGGATGAAGGAACCCTCTGTCACAGCTGTGGCAGAAGTCAGCAGCATGCTATCCCATTGCTTTCAATGGGATTGGCAGCAGTGCCGATCCCATTGAAAGCAGTGGTTTCTGATAAGCCCTGCAAAATGATTATCGGAGAAGCGCTTGAAATATAAGCCCTTCCCCGATAATCCTAAAAAAGTGGTTAAAAAAATAATAAAAAAGTTACTCACCTCTCCTGCTGTCAGCCGCGTCCTCCTCCGGCTGGCTCCCCGGCACTGCTACTGAGCTCTTTCAGCAGACGGGGATTTAAAAATCCCCGCCTCCTGAAAGGGCTGTGCGGATTGGCTGAGGGCTCAGCCAATAGCAGCTACTGCTTAACTATTGGCTGAGCGCTCAGCCAATGACAGATAGCTCTTAGCTATTCATTCATGCTGCTGCTGCTGGCCCCATTGAAAAGACTGGCGATGTCGCAGCAAAAGCCCAGTGATTTTGGGATATCTGCCTGCGTTTTTCTCGCACTGTGATGCGAGACTTTAACTTTAGAATCGCATTGCAGTGGAGAAAAAAACGCCAGTGGGTGGGTGCCCTTATACAGACGTATTACAGTTGAGATTACATCAGTATTTGGCTCCGTATTTCCTTTAATTGGTTTTATTTTGTACCTGGAAAAAAAAAACGGATTTACTTTTTGCCCAATAGAAAATAATACCAATAAAAGCAAGTACAGATGAAGTACTGATTGAGCATGGATGCATGAATGTTGTAATCACTTTCCGTAGATTAAAATGAGCATATTTTAAATAAAAATGGACAAAAGTTGCACATGCTGCATTCTTTAAACACATGTGTGAATGTGAAGTAATAGCTCTTAGGGCTGCTTTACACTGGCAAGGGCAGTATCGGGCCATGATTCACAGCCATCACAGCTGAATCGATTTCCTCGCCGCTTCTGAAGGGATTCCTCATGAGGCTAAAGGGATTCCCCATGGGGATGAAGGAATATCCTGCTGCGGCTGTCACAGCCATAGTAGAGGATTGGGGAGTTATCCCATTGCTTTCAATTGGGCCGGCACTGCTGCTGCTGGCCCCATTGGAAACATGTTGAGACCCCTGAATGCAAGGCATTCTCACATGAAAACAGCCTCGCATCCCTGCGGGGCTGAAGGAATCCCCCGATGCAACCGTCACAGCCGTGGCAGGAGATCACGATGTTCTCCCATTGTTTTCAATGGGTCTGGTGCTGCCGCATGACCCATTGAAAACAATGGGCAATATTGCAGAAAGAAAGGCCATGCTGTGATTTTTTTTACGCAGCATCACAGGAGTGAAAACACCGCAAATAAGAATGCACTGAGCTCCTGTTCCCTCTCCACCCTCTCTCTGCCCTCACTCTGTCCTTCGCCACTATTTGCAATGACAAGATTCAATAGGCGGCGCTCCAATTGGGGAAAATAAATAATAATGAAAAAGAATGTATAGTGATATCAAAAAATGGTTGGGACTCACCCGGACGTGACCGGACTACCCTTCGGTAAACCCGGTACGTCACCCAGTCCAAACAAGCGTTGTATAGAGCCAAGCTGTTGAAGGTGGTAATGGATCAGCTGGGCAGTCTTAGAGGAGCTCTGCCAGTTTTAGTGACATCCCATCGGGAGAGCATCATGAGTTAACTCTGGGCATGTACATGTCAGAGGAAAGCAAGGGTATGTAGACTATGTAAATAAATTTCTCAGCGCTCCAGCCAGGGACATAACTATAGGGGATGCAGGTGATGCGGTTGCACCCGGGCCCAGGAGCCTTAGGGGGCCCATAAGGCCTCTCTTCTCCATATAGGGAGCCCAGTACTATGAATAAAGCATTATAGTTGTGGGCCCTGTTACTGGTTTTGCATTGGGGCCCAGGAGCTTCAAGTTACACCTCTAGCTCCAGCGGTGTTTACATGAAAAAAAAAAAGTAGAGGGAACTTACTTCACAGGGGTGCCTTGTCTTAGGCACCCCTAGTTCCAGAAGGCATGTAAAAAATTACACTATTTTGACTACTGGGACATACTCCCCGTTTTTCAGATATCATATAGAAGCTGAATGGATATACCTCCTATTGAATATATTAATAGGAGATGCTCCCCACAGAAGCTCCAAAAGAAATGGAGATGACACTTGTGGAGTGCACACTTGGGTCATTTTAATCATGTGACTGTGAAGGGAAAATAAACGTGTTGCGTCATCACATTAAAAAACGTTACCACCTGCTACCTGGAAACTTGTGGAACGCACCGTTGCGTTTCATCTGCGAAAGTTAAAGCCACATGAGTGCGAGAATACGTAGCGTCATCACGTTATAGCACGTCATCACTAGTGGAATGCACCCTGCGTTCCACAGCGGAACCTCCTATCACATGAGTGCGACAAACAGCTGCATCATCAGTACACACCGGAACAGAGTGTAGTCCGGAGCAAGGAGGGGGAGAGGGGTATTTACAATTATATTTGATATATATACAGTATATATATATATATATATATATATATATATATATATATACTTGTATATTTTAACTGTTATGCTTGAGAAAGACTTATGTGTAAATGCCGAAACGAGTTGCAATAATAAACAACTGTTCCTGTGGAAGCAGAACATCTCCTGCCCCTTGTAATTTTCTACACGCCTTCTGGGACTAGGGGTGCCTAAGACAAGGCACCCCTGTGAAGTAAGTTCCCTCTACTTTTTTTCATTTAAACACTGCTGGAGCGCTGAGAATTTTATTTACTTACATGCACTATTTACAAATGGGAGGGTGCGGGAGAGAGCGGAACTTAGCTCCGCCCCCGTCCCACTCCTCCCATTTCAAACAGTGGCAAGGGACGGAGAGGGGGCAGGAGCTCAGTGCGCTGTGCCCGGCCCACCTCCTCCCCCTGCAGAGACTGGCAGCGTATATCGGCCGGGCATGAAAACCCATCCGCTATACAGACGTGTGAATAAGCCCTTTATGCGACGTCACACAAGCATATGCGCAAATATTCTTTCTTTCCGCAGCATATTTGCACATGAACGAGGTTTGAAGAGGACCATATTCAGGGCATTGCGTGCGTGTCTGCTCATATTACTGTAATATTTGCACACGCAGGGCCAGTGCACACACACGTGTAACACACTATTTCTGTAGAATTTAATGGCTATTTAAGCCTAATAGGGTCCAGATCTGTTCTTTTTCCTGTGTTTCGCACAGTAACACACCCTTATCCTTGCGTATTTTCGCACCTGCTGTATACATCTATGGCACTTTTTCTGGGCAAAAACACAAGAAAATAGAGCAGGATCTATTTTTTGGGCACGCATGAAATGCATGCAAAATGTGCTTAGAAGAATCCCTTTGAAATAAATGGCTTCTAGTCACTGTGTTTAGCGTGCACAGATATTTCGTGCGCAAATTCACTCTAAGGGCGCCCACCCACTGGCGTTTGCGATTTTCGTGCGTGAAAAACGCTGCGTTTTTCCCGCGTTTTTCGAGGCGTTTTTCGCGGCGTTTTCGCGGCGTTTTCGCGGCGTTTTCGCGGCTTTTCCATTGACTTTCATGGGTGCATTAGGAGAAAAATAAGGACACATATGCAACTGACAGTTCCTATGTTAAAAAACGCAACGCAACGCAAAACGCCAGTGGACAGGAACACATGTTATCTCTATGCCTGTGCAGGAAAAACGCAAAACGCAAAACGCAAACGCAGGTAAAAAAACGCAAGTGGGTGGGCGCCCTAAGGCTAACTTCACACCTGCTTGCAAAACATGGGAATTCTCCGCAGATGCCAGGCGTTTTTACATTACAACCGCCTTGCATCAATTCAGGGGAAGAAGCAATACTCCTCTGCGCAAAGGATCACAGAGTTTCTCGCATTGCTTTCAATGGGGCATCTCGCACCGCGTGCACCTAGCCCACAATGCGATGCTGCCGCCAGCTCCACTGAAAACAATGGGAGATGCGATGCGAGAGCAAGCACAAAGATAGGACATGCCGCGATTTGTTTTGCAGATCACATTGTAGTGCAATGCAGGAAAACATTACTCATGTGTCTGACCCCATTCAATGCACAAAGCTCGCCCGCGTGAAGCTGGCCTAAGGGCGGCTTCAGATGAATGTATGTGCAAATATGCTCGCCTTGTGCAATATATCTGTGTAGTGTACGAGGTTGATTTGCATACGTATTAGCACATAGTTCTGTACTTTTGCGCATGCAGAGACTGTTCACATACCTGCGTGACACTCTCCTGTCCTGATTTAAGAGGCTATTTAGCCTAATCAGGTCCAGATATTTTTTTTTGTTATAAAATTGCGCAGCATTTTGCACATGTTCTTGTGTATTGCGGGTGCATTTGCACACCTCCCATAGGCTTCTATGAGGCCCTTGATGCGCAAATGCGCATATAAAAATCATTACCAGGAACTAACCCATTGACATCAATGGGTTCAATTCTTTGCATATTGTGCGCTTATATTTTTCGTGCGCAAAAACACACGCAAATACGTCCGTCTGAAGCCACCTATACTAAGTGATTCGTTACTATGGCTCATATTGTGGAGTCCCAAGAGAGACCCCCATGATGTCCATATACCTAATAAGACATATAAACATAAGTTGCCCTATTAAGACTAGCCCTTTAAGTACAACATTATTATCATGCCGGGGCCAACTAATTCCTATAGTTATTTTATACTTACTATTTATGCTGTTATCTTCCTTTCATTCTCTGTAATTACTATGTAAATATGTAACTAATGGCGCTTTGTAAAGATACAATAGTTGCAGATATTTCCCTCTTGATGCGATAATTGTTCATTTATATCTAAGATAATAATCATATGCGTATGCTAACAGAACTGAAAACAATCGCTGTTAAATGAAAGGAACCTTGCATATTGATCAAAACAATTACCAAAATGTTGGATAATTTGTATTTTCAGACCATGTGCAGCTATGGGATCGTAGCTTCTGTTTGGCAATCAGCTGAGCTGTACACACAATTCATGTATTATGCAGCTTGCACATTAATACGTTTGATTGGCTTGGATTCTGATGAGGATGTTGAAGGGAACATTGCAAATAAAATGAGCTGTGAAAATATATTCAATGCTGAAACTTGTCATAGATGGGCAATGGGCATGCATCTCAACAATAGTGGGGCCAGTAGGACATTTGCTTCCCATCTGACCCCCGGTGTAACTTGTTGTAAAGGGGGTATATTCATAATATTTTGTAAATATATTGCATTGCATTACTAACGTTCAATTACCTTATAAGGGAATATAGAGTTCCTAGAGGGGAAAATCTCTATTTAGGGCCGCCATCTATTAGGGCTCTTTCACATGAGCGTATATTGGCCGCCTTTTTCACGACTGGCCGATATACGCCACCATCTGATGCATTAGATTCTAATGCAGCAGTTCAGATGGGCATATTTCCGTGGCATAAAAGCCCCCCAGATGGCTAATTTAGTGCCGGGCACTTTTTTCCCGGGAAGGAAAGATAGTACTGGAACTATCTTTCTGGCCGGAATATGTTGGCTGCTGCATAGATTCCTATGGGAACGTACAACAGCTGCCGGAGAAGGGAGGTAGAGGTAGCATGGCTGCTAAACTCCCTCCCCCTTCTCTCCTCCTCTCCACCACTTGACATCTTTTTGCAATGGGAGGGGCAGGACAGGGGCAGAGCTAGTTGTTAAGCTCCGGCTCTGTCCCGCCCCCTCCCCTTGCTGAGAGCCAACGAGGGTGAGGCAAAGGGGAGACAGTTTAGCAGAACACTACGGGCTCAGCGTACAGGCTTGGACCATCTGAATGGGTGCACAAACGTTAAATTTGTGCGCCGATTCATACGTTTTTACATCACTGGTGAGCGTACTTAAAAACACCAATGCCCTGTAAAAGAGCGCATAGCCAGAGAGGAGATAAGCTATGTAGATAACACTAGGCAACCAAAAAGATTTTTTTTGTGTGTCTGGAAAATCAGTGATATTTTCACATTATTTGGATAACCAACAAATAGTTATTAGCAGTTATTGAGCCAAAACTTTGATTGTCACATTGCTGACTAAGATTATATGTACAGTGCAGGTTCATGATTATACATGTACAGGAATTATTTTGAATGTAAATATAATGCTGTTATTTTCAGTTTTTTAACATCTGTAGATAAATTGGTGATTATTTGAAACAAGTATGGCATCAAGAGGTTGTAAGTATCCTGCAGATGCTTTCTGTTATGTATGAGGAGAGTTCATCAAAACACGGGCAAAGAAGCACTCTTTGGCAACAACAGCAAAAAAGAATGCAGCCTACAAAGCATAGTTTGGGATGGCTGTGGGTGATCAAGATAAGTCATGGGCACCTCACTTCAGCTGTGATAATTGCACGAAAACTCTAGAACACATGTGTCAAACACAAGGCCCGCGGGCCGAATCCGGCCCGCTGCCTTGTGTTATGTGGCCCGCGGCGTGCCGACGGCCGCTCACCTCTGTAGTGATTACCAGCTGGGGTGCCGCAGCTCCCCGCTGGTAATCACACTGACAGCGCTGATCCCTTCTCCCCTGAGTCCCCTGCTCTTCAGTTCCGCAGGAGAGGACTCAGGGAGGAAGCGTGCCGTGCTGCTTACTGATGTCAGTGCACACCCGGACGCATATGAACTTTTTCCACAAGACTTCTGCACTTGTCAGCAATTCCAGCAATCTGATTGGGGAATCAGCCAACCCAGAGAACCAAACAACCAATCAGGTTGCTGGAATTGCTCAATAGTGCAGAAGTCTTGTGGGAAAAGTTCATATGCCACCCGGGCTCAGCACGATCCGAGGAGGAACGGTGCTGACAGCAAGGAGGAGGTAAGCATATGGCTGGGGAAGGGGGAAGTTAATATTGCTGCTGGGGGGTGAGGGTTAATATTGTTGTTGCTGGGAGAAGGTTAATAATGCTGATTGCTGCCGGGGCTGAGGGAGTTAATATTGCCGGTGTGTTGGGGGGGAGGGGTTTAAATTGTTGCTGGCAGGGGGTTAATATTGCTGCGGGGGTCGGGTGGGGTGGTAATATTGCTGGTGGGGGTTAATATTGCTGCGGGGGTCGGGTGGGGTGGTAATATTGCTGCTGGGGGTTAATATTGCTGCTGGGAGGGGGTTAATATTGTTGCTGGGAGGGGGTTAATATTGCTGCCGGGTTGGGAAGGGGAGGAGGGGGGGGGGGTGTTAATATTGCTGCTGGGTGGGTGGGGGTTAATACTGTTGCTGGGAGGGGGTTAATATTGGTGCAGGGGGGAGGGGTTAATATTGCTGGTGGGGGTTAATGTTGCTGTGTGGGGGGGTTAATATTGTTGCTGGCAGTGGGTAATATTGCTGCTGGGAGGGGGTAATATTACTGTAGGGGTCGCTATTACTACTGGGGCCACTGTGGGGATCGCTATTACTAACTGGTCTACTGTGGGGGTCAATATTTTTACTAGAGCAACTATGAGTCACTATTATTACTGCGACCACTATAGGGGTCACTATTTTTACTGAGGCCACTATCAGAGTCACTATTACTACTGCGACCACTATGGGGGTCACTATTAGGGCTCGTTCACACGGGCGTAATTGCATTTCGGTCGCACAAATACGCTACGTATTTGCGCAATCGAAAATCGCTTATGCCTGCGTATTTGGGCACGCAGAAAAGAACGCAGATGGGCCCCTGAGATGGTGCGCAAATATGCATTGAATACATAGGCTTCCTGCGCATTCACCACGTATTTGCGCGGCCCATTCACTTCAATGGCCTATCGGGGTGCCTAGTTTGAAACAATATAGGTCATGCTGTGTGAGAATATACATCATGTGAATGAAATCATTGACATCAATGGCTTCTGTTCTCTGCATATTATGTACGCAAATACGCTGGTGTGAACAGGCCCTTACTACACTGTCTTACAATCGGCCCTTTGAAGTTCACCAAAAACCTGATGTGGCCCCCGGTGAAAATGAGTTTGACATCCCTGCTCTAGAAAGTTGGTTCAGAGGCGAAAATAGAGCCATGAAGTTTGCAATACTGAGAATTTGGTGGGAGCCAACTGATCATTCCACCAACTGATATTTCTTCATGGTAGACCCCTCCAAATGTCGAAGTGGAAAAAATGCAGTTGCTGTGTCGTATCCAAACATTTCTTCATGACAGGTCTAATCAGTGAAATTGGGATACTTTGTAATGCACAGGATTGGCGCCTTTTCATCTTCCAAGAGCCTGAAAGCAGTTCTGCTTGACAATGGAAATCAACTACCTTCTCTTCCAGTGGCTCACTCTGCACATTTCAAGGGGAGTACAGTAGTGTGAAATTCCTGTTGCAAGTTCTGAAGTACTATCAGTATGGTTGGGAGGTAATTGGAGACTTCAAGATGGTTGCTTTCCTAATGGGTCTTCAAGGTGGTTTCACAAAGTTTCCATGCTATCTTTGTCTTTGGGATAGCAAAGCCAAAACTGAACACTACCATCGATGAGACTGGCCTGAACGTATTGACTTCACTGTCGGACGAAGCAACGTCAAGTGGGAACCCCTAGTAGATCCTAAGATGATTTGGATGCTACCTCGTCACATAAAACTCGGACTTATCGGGGGAAGAGCGAGAAAGATCTCTCTCCCCTCTCCCGCTATCGGACAGATAAATCATTCGTTTGAATGTAGACTAAAACACAGTGCAAACGTAAACTAAACAATCTTAAAATGCCCCAGTTTTATCACAGTAGCTCTGCCGAATGATACATCTATTGAATTTTAAGACTGTCTAGATGGAGACCTGCATTCACACGAACGTATATTGGCTCGGTTTTCATGCCGAGCGGATATACGTGGTCCTCATCTGCAGGGGAGGGGAGGATGGAAGAGCCAGGAGCAGAAACTGAGCTCTCGCCCCCTCTCTGCCTCCTCTCCGCCCCTCTGCACTATTTGCAATGAAAGAAGGCGGGATGGGGGCGGGGCTAAGTTCTGAAAATTAGTCCCGCCTCTCCCCATTGCAAATAGTGCAGAGGGGTGGAGAGGAGGCAGAGAGGGGGCGGGAGCTCAGTTCCTGCTCCTGGCTCTTCCATCCTCCCCCCCTGCAGATGAGGACCACGTATATCGGCTCGGCGTGAAAACCGAGCCGATATACGTTCGTGTGAATGCACCCTTACCTGGACGTTTTTCTGCATACATTTATGCATGAAAACTTTTGTGTGTGCAATATGTAGAAAATAGAACCCATTGATCTCAATGCGTTTGTTCACATGCGTGTATTTTGTGCGTGCATTTCGCTTGCGCAAAATAAACTGCAGCATACTCTATTTTCTTGCACATTTGCACAGGGAAAGAACACATCTTGAACTTTAATTAATTGGCCATTTCAATGACTGAGAGCATCAGTGTACATATTTTTTCCATGTGCAATTACGCACGACTTGTGTGCGCATAAACTACAGTAAAATACGCTGTTGTGCATATAAACATGCTGATATGTAAAAAGGTGGAGCAAATGCACACACAAATACTCATACGTTCGTGTAACACAAGCTGCAGTTTCGACCACCTTTTATTTAACTAAGTGTACACCAAAATATTGAGTCAAATATTGGTGCAATTTGCAGCAAATTGGTGCAATTTTCAGTGCAATTCAGACCACTCCTCTTTTTTAACAAAGGAATGTCCCTTTGTCAGACACAGCAAAAAAAGTATTTCATAGTGTCTAAAACACATAATAAATGTGGCACAAAGCACAGTTGACAGTTTTCTGGAACAATTTATGCCAAAGATCTGTGAGTTTTCAATAGTAAATAAGCCCCAATGTATTTACAGAATTATTCATTGTTTTATGTAGATTATTTTGATACATAAGCTGTAAATTAGTACTCAAAAGTGGATGTATGCTTAGATCAAAGGGTGGCACCATTAGGAAACTGACTGATGAAGTCTTTCACATAGCTAACCAGCAGTAGGTTATCACAGCGGTGATTGAGATAAGAAGCCTCAATCCTTTCTTCTTCAACTGTCCCCATGTGTCTGCAAGCTGCAGGCATTTCCTAATGCGGCCATATAAATAGACATTTAGGGTGCGGGCAGACGAGCGTAGGCGTATTTACGTTCGCACGAGCGCAACGTATAATCGCCTGAGCGATCGTTTTTCACCGATCACGACCAGAGCTAGAAAGCGTATTTTCGTTTGTTCCTACTTTGCAAACGGTCTTTTCGGCGATCGAATATGCGTTGGCGCGTATTTCGGTCGCATATGTTCCGTTTTTTTTCGAATTGCCGTTTTTACGCGCCGTAAAATCGCCCATGTGAACGAATACATTCGAAACCATTGCCTCAGATGGTCACGTATATACGTTTGGTCGCAAAAACGCGCCGTTTATGCGCTCGTCTGCCCGCACCCTGAGGGTGCGTTCCCACGAACGTATATCGGCTCGGTTTTCACGCCGAGCCGATATACGTTGTCCTCGTGTGCAGAGGGGGGAGGCTGGAAGAGCCTCAGAGCAGGAACTGAGCTCCCGCCCCCTCTCAGCCTCCTCTCCGCCCCTCTGCACTATTTGCAATGAGAGGAGGTGGAACGGGGGCGGAGCTAAGGTCCGGGAATTAGCCCCGCCCCCGTTCCGCCTCTCCCCATTGCAAATAGTGCAGAGGGGTGGAGAGGAGGCAGAGAGGGGGCGGGAGCAGAGTTTCTGCTCCTGGGCTCTTCCAGCCTCCCCCCTCTGCACACGAGGACAACGTATATCGGCTCGGCGTGAAAACCGAGCCGATATACGTTCGTGGGAATGCACCCTTAGGGTGCGGGCAGACGAGCGCATAAACGGCGCGTTTTTGCGACCAAACGTATATACGTGACCATCTGAGGCAATGGTTTCGAATGTATTCGTTCACATGGGCGATTTTACGGCGCGTAAAAACGGCAATTCGAAAAAAAACGGAACATATGCGACCGAAATACGCGCCAACGCATATTCGATCGCCGAAAAGACCGTTTGCAAAGTAGGAACAAACGAAAATACGCTTTCTAGCTCTGGTCGTGATCGGTGAAAAACGATCGCTCGGGCGATTATACGTTGCGCTCGTGCGAACGTAAATACGCCTACGCTCGTCTGCCCGCACCCTTACAGATGAATTCAATGTAACATACCCTCATTGTTTGTCCTACGGTAAGTCATATTTGACCTTCAATCAAAAATCCTCTGTAGAATTGGCATTCTGCATGTAAACCATTCAATTTCACTTGTTTGAGTGATGTCTAAATCAATACTTTCATGCCAGTCTGCTGTGAGAAGGTTAAAAAAAAGAATCGCTAACAACATGGCTGACAGGACTTTTAATTAGTGCTTCCATGTAAACTGCAGATGATCGCTGGCACAGGGACAGGAAAACATACGCCACCAGGCAATTCTTGCTTATACTGATGGGGGACAGCAAACATTCAGCATTCTCATATAAGCAATGGCACTCAGAATCTGTGTATAATGCAGCTTCTAAAAACTAACTTATTACAGATCTTAGAAAATGCCTAGTAAACTCTCCCATAGAAGTCACTGATCATCTCCTGCTTGCAGGTTACTATGGTCCATGCAGCTATTGTAAAGCATGTCTCTGAATACTGCTGAATGTTACTCAAGCAAAGTGGAAGCCTCCATAATCATGGATAGAAAATAGCTAAAAATTTACTGTCTGACAATAAAAGCAGATTATAAATAGAGATGAGCGAGCACCAAAATGCTCGGGTGCTCGTTACTCGAGACGAAATTTTCGCGATGCTCGAGGGTTCGTTTCGAGTAACGAACCCCATTGAAGTCAATGAGCGACCCGAGCATTTTTGTATATCGCTGATGCTCGCTAAGGTTTTCATTTGTGAAAATCTGGGCAATTCAAGAAAGTGATGGGAACGACACAGCAACGGATCGGGCAGGCGAGGGGCTACATGTTGGGCTGCATCTCAAGTTCCCAGGTCCCACTATTAAGCCACAATAGCGGCAAGAGTGCCCCCCCCTCCCAACAATTTTTACTTCTGAAAAACCCTCATTAGCAAGGCATACCTTAGCTAAGCACCACACTACCTCCAACAAAGCACAATCACTGCCTGCATGACACTCCGCTGCCACTCCTCCTGGGTTACATGCTGCCCAACCCCCCCCCCCCCCCACCCGCACGACCCAGTGTCCACAGCGCACACCAAAGTGTCCCTGCACAGCCTTCAGCTGCCCTCATGCCACACGCTGGCCTCATAGCCACACCACCCTCATGTCTATTTATAAGTGCATCTGCCATGAGGAGGAACTGCAGGCACACACTGCAGAGGGTTGGCATGGCCAGGCAGCGACCCTCTTTAAAAGGGGCGGGGCGATAGCCCATAATGCTGTACAGAAGCAATGAGAAATCCAATCCTGTGCCACCTCCATCAGGAGCTGCGCACGTGGGCATAGCAATGGGGAACCCATGTGCCACACACTATTCATTCTGTCAAGGTGTCTGCATGCCCCAGTCAGACCGGGGTTTTTTATAAATAGTCACAGGCAGGTACAACTCTGCAAGGGGACTTCCGTGTGCACCCACAGCATGGGTGGCTCCCTGGAACCCACCGGCTGTACATAAATGTATCCCATTGCAGTGCCCAGCACAGCTGAGGTAACGTCAGGTTTAATGCAGGTGGGCTTCGGCCCACACTGCATGCCCCAGTCAGACTGGGGTTCTTTAGAAGTGGACACATGCAGTTACAACTCCGTGTGGACCGACAGCATGGGTGGGTGCCAGGAAGCCACCGGCGGTACATAAATATATCCCATTGCAGTGCCCTGGACAGCAAAGCTAACGTCAGATTAAATGCAGGTGGGCTTCGGCCCACACTGCATGCCCCAGTCAGACTGGGGTTCTTTAGAAGTGGACACATGCAGTTACAACTCCGTCTGGACCGACAGCATGGGTGGCTCCCTGGAACCCACCGGCGGTACATAAATATATCCCATTGCAGTGCCCAGCACAGCTGAGGTAACGTCAGGTTTAATGCAGGTGGACTTCGGCCCACACTGCATGCCCCAGTCAGACTGGGGTTCTTTAGAAGTGGACACATGCAGTTACAACTCCGTGTGGACCGACAGCATGGGTGGCTCCATGGAACCCACCGGCAGTACATAAATATATCCCATTGCAGTGCCCAGCACAGCTGAGGTAACGACAGGTTTAATGCAGGTGGGCTTTGGCCCACACTGCATGCCCCAGTCAGACTGGGGTTCTTTAGAAGTGGACACATGCAGTTATAACTCAGTGTGGACCGACAGCATGGGTGGGTCCCAGGAAGCCACCGGCGGTACATAAATATATCCCATTGCAGTTTCCAGCACAGCTGAGGTAGAGTCAGGTTTAATGCAGGTGGGCTAAAAATTACTAGGATTACAATGTAGGCGAGGGCCCAAAAAAATTGGTGTACCAACAGTACCAATGTACTTCAGAAAAATTGCCCATGCCCAACCAAGAGGGCAGGTGAAACCCATTAATTTGTTTAATGTGGCTTAATTTGTAACTAGGCCTGTAGGCAGCCCAGTTAAAATAAAAATTGGTTCAGGTGCAAGTTTCAACGCTTTAATGAGAATTGAAACGTATAAACATTGTTTACTAAAGTAATATGACTGAGCCTTGTGGGCCTAAGAAAAATTGCCCGTTCGGCGTGATTACGTGATGTTTCAGGAGGAGGAGCAGGAGGAGGAGGATGAATGTAATACACAGTCATGAAGCTAAAAGGTCCCAGTTTTTTATGGTGAGAGAGAACGATGCTTCCATCCGTGGGTGCAGCCTACGTATTGTTTAGGTACCGCTGCTGTCCGCTGGTGGAGAAGAGAAGTCTGGGGAAATCCAGGCTTTGTTCATCTTGATGAGTGTAAGCCTGTCGGCACTGTCGGTTGACAGGCGGGTACGCTTATCCGTGATGATTCCCCCAGCCGCACTAAACACCCTCTCTGACAAGACGCTAGCCGCAGGACAAGCAAGCACCTCCAGGGCATACAGCGCGAGTTCAGGCCACGTGTCCAGCTTCGACACCCAGTAGTTGTAGGGGGCAGAGGCATCACGGAGGAAGGTCGTGCGATCGGCTACGTACTCCCTCACCATCCTTTTACAGTGCTCCCGCCGACTCAGCCTTGACTGGGGAGCGGTGACACAGTCTTGCTGGGGAGCCATAAAGCTGTCAAAGGCCTTGGAGAGTGTTCCCCTGCCTGCGCTGTACATGCTGCCTGATCTCCGCGCCTCCCCTGCTACCTGGCCCTCGGAACTGCGCCTTCTGCCACTAGTGCTGTCGGATGGGAATTTTACCATCAATTTGTCCGCCAGGGTCCTGTGGT
This sequence comes from Eleutherodactylus coqui, assembly GCF_035609145.1. Lineage (NCBI taxonomy): Eukaryota > Metazoa > Chordata > Amphibia > Anura > Eleutherodactylidae > Eleutherodactylus > Eleutherodactylus coqui. The sequence goes on from NC_089842.1 coordinate 93,311,898, forward strand.
ATAGCATCACTCTCGAACCCCTTTCCTCTTCGGGTATGAGAGTGGAAAGGTTCTCCTTATACCGTGGGTTGAGCAGTGTGTACACCCAGTAATCCGTAGTGGCCAGAATGCGTGTAACGCGAGGGTCACGAGAAAGGCATCCTAACATGAAGTCAGCCATGTGTGCCAGGGTACCTGTACGCAACACATGGCTGTCCTCACTAGGAAGATCACTTTCAGGATCCTCCTCCTCCTCCTGCTCAGGCCATACACGCTGAAAGGATGACAGGCAAGCAGCATGGGTACCCTCAGCAGTGGGCCAAGCTGTCTCTTCCCCCTGCTCCTCATGCTCCTCCCCCTCCTCCTCCTCCTCATCAACGCGCTGAGATATAGACAGGAGGGTGCTCTGACTATCCAGCGACATACTGTCTTCCCCCGCCTCCGTTTCCGAGCGCAAAGCATCTGCCTTTATACTTTGCAGGGAACTTCTCAAGAGGCATAGCAGAGGAATGGTGATGCTAATGATTGCAGCATCGCCGCTCACCATCTGGGTAGACTCCTCAAAGTTTCCAAGGACCTGGCAGATGTCTGCCAACCAGGCCCACTCTTCTGTGAAGAATTGAGGAGGCTGACTCCCACTACGCCGCCCATGTTGGAGTTGGTATTCCACTATAGCTCTACGCTGCTCATAGAGCCTGGCCATCATGTGGAGCGTAGAGTTCCACCGTGTGGGCACGTCGCACAGCAGTCGGTGCACTGGCAGATTAAACCGATGTTGCAGGGTCCACAGGGTGGCAGCGTCCGTGTTGGACTTGCGGAAATGTGCGCAGAGCCGGCGCACCTTTCCAAACAGGTCTGACAAGCGTGGGTAGCTTTTCAGAAAGCGCTGAACGACCAAATTAAAGACGTGGGCCAGGCATGGCACGTGCGTGAGGCTGCCGAGCTGCAGAGCCGCCACCAGGTTACGGCCGTTGTCACACACGACCATGCCCGGTTGGAGGCTCAGCGGCGAAAGCCAGCGGTCGGTCTGCTCTGTCAGACCCTGCAGCAGTTCGTGGGCCGTGTGCCTCTTCTCTCCTAAGCTGAGTAATTTCAGCACGGCCTGCTGGCGCTTGCCCACCACTGTGCTGTCACCTCGCGCGACACCGACTGCTGGCGACGTGCTGCTGCTGACACATGTTGATTACGAGACAGAGGTTGCGTAGGAGGAGGAGGAGGAGGGTGGTTTAGTGGAGGAAGCATACACCGCCGCAGATACCACCACCGAGCTGGGGCCCGCAATTCTGGGGGTGGGTAGGACGTGAGCGGTCCCAGGCTCTGACTCGGTCCCAGCCACTACTAAATTCACCCAATGTGCTGACAGGGAGATATAGTGGCCCTGCCCGCCTGTGCTTGTCCACGTGTCTGTTGTTAAGTGGACCTTGGCAGTAACCGCGTTGGTGAGGGCGTGTACAATGTTGCGGGAGATGTGGTCGTGCAGGGCTGGGACGGCACATCGGGAAAAGTAGGGGCGACTGGGAACAGAGTAGCGCGGGGCCGCCGCCGCCATCATGTTTTTGAAAGCCTCCATTTCCACAAGCCTATACGGCAGCATCTCCAGGCTGATCAATTTGGCCATGTGCACGTTTAACGCTTGAGCGTGCGGGTGCGTGGCGGTGTACTTGCGCTTGCGCTCAAACAGTTGCGCTAGCGACGGCTGGACGCTGCGCTGAGATACATTGCTGGATGGGGCCGAGGACAGCGGAGGTGAGCGTGTGGGTGCAGGCCGGGAGATGGTCGTACCTGTGTCCTTAGAGGGGGGGTTGGATCTCAGTGGCAGGTTGGGGCACAGGGGTAGAGGCAGTGGTGCAAACCGGAGGCGGTGAACGGCCTTCGTCCCACCTTGTGGGGTGCTTGGCCATCATATGCCTGCGCATGCTGGTGGTGGTGGCTCCCCGGCTGATCTTGGTGCGACAAACCTTGCACACCACAGTTCGTCGGTCGTCTGCACTCTCAGTGAAAAACTGCCAGACCTTTGAGCACCTCGGCCTCTGCAGGGTGGTATGGCGCGAGGGGGCACTTTGGGAAACAGTTGGTGGATTATTCGGTCTGGCCCTGCCTATACCCCTGGTCACCGCACTGCCTCTTCCAACCTGCCCTGCTGCTGCACTTGCCTCCTCCTCTGAAGACCTGTCCACAGTAGGCTTAGCAAACCAGGTGGGGTCAGTCACCTCATCGTCCTGCTGCTCTTCCTCCGAATCCTCTGTGCGCTCCTCCCTCGGACTTACTGCAATTACTACTACCTGAGTGATAGACAACTGTGTCTCATCGTCATCGTCCTCCTCACCCACTGAAAGCTCTTGAGACAGTTGCCGGAAGTCCCCAGCCTCATCCCCCGGACCCCGGGAACTTTCCAAAGGTTGGGCATCGGTCACGACAAACTCCTCCGGTGGGAGAGGAACCATTGCTGCCCATTCTGGGCAGGGGCCCAAGAACAGTTCCTGGGAGTCTGCCTGCTCCTCAGAATGTGTCATTGTAATGGAGTGAGGAGGCTGGGAGGAAGGAGGAGCAGCAGCCAGAGGATTCAGAATTGCAGCAGTGGACGGCGTAGAACTCTGGGTGGTCGATAGATTGCTGGATGCACTTTCTGCCATCCACGACAGGACCTGCTCACACTGCTCATTTTCTAATAAAGGTCTACCGCGTGGACCCATTAATTGTGAGATGAATCTGGGGACGCCAGAAACGTGCCTCCCTCTTAATCCCGCAGCAGTCGGCTGCAATACACCTGGATCAGAAGCTCGGCCCGTGGCCACACCCTGACTTGGGCCTCCGCGTCCTCGCCCGCATCCACGTCCTCTAGGCCTACCCCTACCCCTCAGCATGGTGTATTACGAGTAGAGCAGAAACAGAACGCTGTAATTAAATGTTCCGCTTATTGGCCTGTGGTTGGAGGCTGACTTCCCTTATGGAACACACAGCAGAGCCAGGAAACAATTTTGCGCACGCCTGTAGTGAGACATAGGTGCGTATCACTGAGCTAGTGGAATTCACAGCGCAGTCGCAGTCAAGTCGCCAAAGGGCAGTGGTACGCCTTAAGTATTTGGCTTCCCTTTTTTTAAATGGTGAGCTGAAATACCAGACAGATACTGTATGCAGCGTATATTATATATACTGTTTCCCTCTGGCGCTATCACGGCGGTGATGTAACGGAGACAGCAGAGCCAGGAAACAATTTTGCACACGCCTGTAGTGAGATGTAGGTGCGTATCACTGAGCTAGTGGAATTCACAGCGCAGACGCAGTCAAGTCGACAAAGGGCAGTTGTACGCCTTAAAGGGGTTGTCCCGCGGCAGCAAGTGGGTCTATACACTTCTGTATGGCCATATTAATGCACTTTGTAATGTACATTGTGCATTAATTATGAGCCATACAGAAGTTATAAAAAGTTTTTCACTTACCTGCTCCGCTGCTGGCGTCCTCGTCTCCATGGTTGCCGTCTAATTTTCGCCGTCTAAAATGGCCTAATGGCCAAATTAGACGCGCTTGCGCAGTCCAGGTCTTCTCCTGTTCTCTATGGGGCTCCGTGTAGCTCCGTGTAGCTCCGCCCCGTCACGTGCCGATTCCAGCCAATCAGGAGGCTGGAATCGGCAATGGACCGCACAGAAGAGCTGCGGTCCACGGAGGTAGAGGATCCCGGCGGCCATCTTCAACCGGTAAGTATAGAAGTCACCGGAGCGCGGGGATTCAGGTAAGCGCTGTGCTGTTCTTTTTTTCAGTCCCTGCATCGGGGTTGTCTCGCGCCGAACGGGGGGGGGGGGGGGGGGGGGGGGTTGAAAAAAAAAAAAACCGTTTCGGCGCGGGACAACCCCTTTAAGTATTTGGCTTCCCTTTTTTTAAATGGTGAGCTGAAACAGCAGACAGATACTGTATGCAGCGTATATTATGTATACTGTTTCCCTCTGGCGTTATCACGGCGGTGATGTAATGGGCACAGCAGAGCCAGGAAACAATTTTGCGCACGCCTGTAGTGAGACGTAGGTGCATATGACTGAGCTAGTGGAATTCACAGCGCAGAAGCAGTCAAGTGGCCAAAGGCCACTAGTAGGCCTTAAGTATTTTGCTTCCCTTTTTTTAAATGCTGAGCTGATACAGCAGACAGATACTGTAGGCAGCGTATATTATGTATACTGTTTCCCTCTGGCGCTATGACGGCGGTGATGTAACGGAGACAGCAGAGCCAGGAAACAATTTTGCGCACGCCTGTAGTGAGACGTAGGTGCGTATCACTGAGCTAGTGGAATTCACAGCGCAGACACAGTCAAGTCGCCAAAGGGCAGTGGTACGCCTTAAGTATTTGGCTTCCCTTTTCTTAAATGGTGAGCTGAAACAGCAGACAGATACTGTATGCAGCGTATATTATGTATACTGTTTCCCTCTGGCGCTATCACGGCGGTGATGTAACGGGCACAGCAGAGCCAGGAAGCAATTTTGCGCAAGCCTGCTGTAACGCTTAGCTGCGTATTAATTAGGACTACTACCCCCAGCAGACACGCAGTACACTGAAGACAGTCACAGGCAGCCCAAATATAGTATTTTTCCCCAATTTTTTTTAAAAAGCCCACTGCCTATATAGACAGTATATCTCTTTCACCTTTCCCACTGTCCCTGCCTCACCAGTACTGTCCCTATACTGAGTAAAATGACTGCAGACTGAGGACGCAATGGTCTGCACGCCCAATATACAAAAACAAAAAAAAATGATGCAACACTTCTAAAAGCAGCCTCAACAGTACTGCACACTGTCAGATGTGGCCCTAAGAAGGACCGTTGGGGTTCTTCAAGCCTAAAATAACTCCTAATGCTCTCCCTATAGCAGCAGCAGCATCAGCAGCACTTTCCCTGATCTATGTCAGAATGCATCTGTGGCGAGCCACGGGCGCGGCAGATTTTAATACTCGGGTGACACCTGATCTCCCCAGCCACTCATTGCAGGGGGGTGGTATAGGGCTGGAATGTCACAGGAGGAAGTTGTTATGCCTTCCATGTCTTTCTATTGGCCAGAAAAGCGCGCAAATGTCTCAGAGATGAAAGTGAAAGTAACTCGAACATCGCGTGGTGTTCGTCTCGAGTAACGAGCATCTCGAACACACTAATACTCGAACGAGTATCAAGCTCGGACGAGTACGCTCGCTAATCTCTAATTATAAAATAAGAATATGTATCAGTATCAGGTTTTAATTAATAAAATATAATTGATATATTCCCTTTAGTCCTCCTTCACATGGGCGACACGGCATCGCCGCGAGAAAACTGCAGCCATATGGCATTGCTGGTCCGTGTGATATCGCTGCATCTTCTCTCGGGAATACCGCGACTTTGTAGCGCTACAAAGTCGCATGGGACACTACAAAGTTGTGCGACTTTTTAGCATTACATACAAGAATTTTCAGGGGGTGGGGGTGGGTTTGAAATACAAGCCCTACTCCAAAAAAGGCTGAAGCTGAAGGGAAAAAAAAGGTATAAATCACCTTTCCCGTGCTGTCTGGGGCGCCACCGCAGCTTCTCCCCAGCTCCCAACACTGCTTCTCCTCTTCATCCTCTGGCCGGGGATTAAAAAATCCCTGCCTTCTTGAAGCACTGGCTGTGATTGGCTAAGCGTCAGCCAATCACAACCAGCGCTTCTAGTAGTCGGGGATTTTTCAATCCCTGGCCAGAAGAGAAGATGAAGATCAGTGCCGGGCTGACAGTGCGTCTAGGGTGATGTATGTGTATTTTTTTCTGCAGTTAGGGCTCAGATTATAGCTTTAACAGTAGAATGAATGAATAGCTAAGGGCTATGTGGCATTGGCTGAGCGCTCAGCCAATAGCTAAGCAGTAGCTGCTATTGGCTGAGCCCTCAGCCAATCAGCACAGCCCTTTCAGGAGACGGGGATCTTTAAATCCCCGCCTGCTGAAAGAGCTTAACAGCAGTGCAAGGGAGCCAGCCGGAGGATGCGTCTGGGCCGCGGAGAGGTGAGTAATTAAAAAAATTTTTTTTTTTACCACTTATTGATGATTATCGGGGAAGGGCTTATATTTTAATCATACTGCGGGCTTGGCAGAAAGCAGTGCTTTCAATGGGATCCATTGAAAGCAATGGGATAGAATGCCGCGGACTTCTGCCACAGCTGTGACAGCTGTGGTAGGAGTTTCCTTCATCCCCACCGGGACCGTTCAGTTATACTGTTCTTAGTCTGCAGTGCATTAGACAGAGGTCTCACCGCGAAACAGTACTCTAATATTTCCTAGGCTACTGCAAAGCCTTTCAGTTATACCGTTCTCAGTCTGCAGTGCATTAGACAGAGGTCTCACCGCGAAACAGTACTCTAATATTTCGTAGGCCACTGCAAAGTATTTGAGCTCTGCCACTGTGCAGAGCGTCTCACAATACCCATTCCTTGGGGGGGGGGGGGGGTTAAATAGCCGCAGTTACCAGCACTATCCACTGGCTTTAGAGTCTTCTTCCACTCCATACAGCCTCTCTGTGAGCCGTAAATTTCCTCTAGGTATCAGCGCAAGACAGCGGTTAAATTTTTTCAAGTCACAGCATAGAATCTCTGCTATCTACAAGTCTCTGTGTGCGGTGAATTAGCCACAGTTGTCAGTGCTGTACAGTGGGGCAATTTATTTGGGCCCTGCTCTATCCTCAATCTGCCATGATAAGGGGTAGGGGTAAGGGTCGAGGACGTTCGTCCAAGTGAGGGTGTGGGCACAGGCCGAGTTCCTGGGCGGTGTGAATCACAACCGGCTGCTGAGCGATTAGGAGAGAGCCACGTTTTTGGGCTCCCCAGATTTACATCACAATTTGCTGGTCCGCATGGTAGACCTTTATTACAAACACAGCAGTGCAAGCAGGTTCTGTCGTGCATGGCAGAAAACGCGTCCAGCAATGTATCGACGACCCAGTCTTCTACACAGTCCACTACTCCCGGTCTAGGGACTGCAACTCTGAATCCTCTGGCTGCTCCTCCTTCCTCCGAGCCTCCTCACTCCATGAAAATGACATATTCTGAGCATGCAGACTCCCAGGAACTGTTCTCTGGTCCTTGCCATGAGTGGGAAAAAACAGTTTCTCTCTCACCAGAGGAGATTGTCGTGACCGATGCCCAACCTTTGGAAAGTTCCCGGAGTCCGGGTGATGAGGCTGGGGACTTCCGACAACTGTCTCAAGAGCTTTCAGTGGGTGAGGAGGATGATGACGAGACACAGTTGTCTATCAGTGAGGTAGTAGTAAGGGCAGTAAGTCCGAGGGAGGAGTGCACAGAGGATTCGGAGGAAGAGCAGCTGGACGATGAGGTGACTGACCCCACCTGGTTTGCTAAGCCTACTGAGGACAGGTCTTCAGAGGGGGAGGCAAGTGCAGCAGCAGGACAGGTTGGAAGAGGCAGTGGAGTGGCCAGGGGTAGAGGCAGGGCCAGAGCGAAGAGTCCCCCAACTGTTTCCCAAAGCAACCCCTCGCAGCAAGCCTCTGTGCAGAGGGCTAGGTGTTCAAAGGTGTGGATGTTTTTTTAGTGAGAGCGCGGACGACCGACGAACAGTGGTGTGCAACCTGTGTTGCACCAAGATCAGTCGGGGAGCCACCACCACCAGCCTCACCACCACCAACATGAGCAGGCATATGAAGGCCAAGCACCCCCAAGGTAAGACGAAGGCCATTCACCGCCTCCAGGTCACACCAATGCCTCTTCCCCTGTGCCCCAATCTGCCACACAGATCCAATCTCCCAGAACACAGGCACGAGCGCCTCCTGGCCTGCACCCACACCCTCACCTCCACAACAGTAATGCACACTATGAAGAGTGAGTAGCCCTAAGAAGGACCGTTGGGGTTCTTGAAGACTGGATTCTACTCTAACACTTTCCCTATAACAGCAGCAGCACTTCCCCTAACCTCTGCCAGCATGCGTTTGAGGTGAGCCACGGGCGGGACCAGTTTAAGTACTCTGCGGTCACCTGAACGGTCCAGCCACTCCCTACTGTGGGGTAGGATAGGGCTGGCACGTCACAGCAGGAAGTGATAATGCCTTCCCCACATGTCTACTGGCTAGAAAATGGCGCTAAACATGCGGGGAAGGAAATGCAATTGACTCGAGTATTGCGTGTTGTTCGTCTCGAGTAACGAGCATCTCGAGTACCCTAATGCTTGAGGAGTGTGCTCGCTAATCTCTACTCAGTACCTTCCTACTCAGTTGAGTTCTGAAACATATATAATTGTAAGCGACAGTGTTGATCTTGTGAAACATACGAATCAGACTATAAGTAGCTAATAAACTAGTTATTCTCCCCTTAATTTAAATGTTGTGCAAGTCATTAATGAAAAGAACAACTTTTTAAATTACTCATGTTAGATTAACTGGTCTTGCCTTTTCATTACTCTTTATATTCAAAAACAATTTCAAAAAGACTTCTTGGACCATTAGCAGTATTATACATGTTCAATTATTATCCACCCTTACCACAAGATGGAGCCAAAGATGCGGAAGAAGACACTGTAATTGGAGAGGCTGATCCAAGAAATAGGGTTCCAACTCAGACAAAAAGGGAAAGGAATGTGTGTTACTTGTATAGGTTTGTGTGTGCTATGCCGAAGTACAGCCATTCAGAAATGCAGAGTGCAGTAGTTGGGTGTCTATCAGTCTTCGCTAGCGCTCCATACGGTAGAAGTAAAAATATACTTGTTTTTCAATTAAAAAAAAAAAACTGTCTGATGGACAGCCGAATATGTCATCTTGATTTACAGTTTCAATTCCTTTAGGGTAGGAAAGAAGTTTTACCCATTGGTAGTGTAACATGTTTACAATCTTTCGCAAGAAGGAAATGTTTCCAAAGATTCTAATTAGTATGTCAGGTATATGCAATGGAGTCAGAAGGGATAGCTGTTGGAGACATGAGTGATCAGCGGACTATTGTCTATCACGTATGTCTTAGGTTGTCAACAAGGCCCAGTGATCTAATGGAGAAGGCATCAGCCTCTGGAGCTGGGGACTGTGGGTTCAAGTCCCACCCGGGTCATTGGGTTTTAAGGTCTTGACTGTTTGAAGCTCTATTGTTCATGAATCTAAAAGCTCAGTACCTTCATACTCAGTTGAGTTCTGAAACATATATGATTGTAAGCCACATTGTGGCTGTTGCGAAACATATGAATTGGATTATAAGTAGCTAATAAACTAGTTGTTTTCCATTATTTTAAATGTTGTGCAAGTCATTAAAGGGGTTGTCCCGAGGCAGCAAGTGGGTCTATACACTTCTGTATGGCCATAATAATGCACTTTGTAATATACATTGTGCATTAATTATGAGCCATACAGAAGTTATAAGAAGTTTTTCACTTACCTGCTCCGTTGCTAGCGTCCTCGTCTCCATGGTGCCGACTAATTTTTGGCCTCCGATGGCCAAATTAGCCGCGCTTGCGCAGTCCGGGTCTTCTTGCTGTCTTCTATGGAGCCGCTCGTGCCAGAGAGCGGCTCCGTGTAGCTCCGCCCCGTCACGTGCCGATTCCAGCCAATCAGGAGGCTGGAATCGGCAGTGGACCGCACAGAAGAGCTGCGGTCCACGGAGCAAGAGGTTCCCGGCGGCCATCTTCACAGGTAAGTATAGAAGTCACCGGAGCGCGGGGATCAAGGTAAGCGCTCCGGTAAGCTGTCTGTACGTCCCTGCATCGGGGTTGTCTCGCGCCGAACGGGGGGGGGGTTGAAAAAAAAAAAAACCCGTTTCGGCGCGGGACAACCCCTTTAATGAAAAGAACAACTCTTTAAATTACTCATGTTGGATTAACTGGTCTTGCCTTTTCATTACTCTTTATCTTCAAAAACAATTTCAAAAAGACTTCTTGGACCATTAGCAGTATTATACATGTTCAATTATTATCCACCCTTCTCACAAGATGGAGCCAAAGATGCGGAAGAAGACACTGTAATTGGAGAGGCTGATCCAGGGAAAAGGGTTCCAACTCAGACAAAAAGGGAAATGAATGTGTGTTACTTGTACAGGTTTGTGTGTGCTGTGCCGAAGAACAGCCATTCAGAAATGCAGAGTACAGCAGTTGGGTGTCTATCAGTGTTCGCTAGCGCTCCATACGGTAGCAGTAAAAATATCCTTGTTTGTCAATTAAAAAAAAAAACTGTCTGATGGACAGCCGAATATGTCATCTTGATTTAGAGTTTCAATTCCTTTAGGGTAGGAAAGAAGTTTTTCCCATGAATAGTGTAACATGTTTACAATCTTTCGCAAGAAAGAAATATTTCCAAAGTTTCTAATTAGTATGTCAGGTATATGCAATGGAGTCAGGAGGGATAGCTGTCGGAGACATGAGTGATCAGAGGACTATTGTCTGTCACGTATGTTTTAAGCTGTCAACAAGGCCCAGCGGCCTAATGGAGAAGGCATCAGCCTCCGGAGCTGGGGATTGTGGGTTCAAGTCCCACCTGGGTCATTGGATTTTAAAGTGTTGACTGTTTGAAGCTCTATTGTTCATGAATCTAAAAGCTCAGTACCTTCCTACTCAGTTGAGTTCTGAAACATATATAATTGTAAGCCACATTGTTGATCTTGCGAAACATATGAATCTTATTTTAAGTAGCTAATAAACTAGTTGTTTTCCCCTTAATTTAAATGTTGTGCAAGTCATTAATGAAAAGAACAACTCTTTAAATTACTCATGTTGGATTAACTGGTCTTGCCTTTTCATTACTCGTTATTAGAGATGAGCGAGCACCAAAATGCTCGGGTGCTCGTTACTCGAGACAAATTTTTCGCGATGCTCGAGGGTTCGTTTCGCGTAACGAACCCCATTGAAGTCTATGGGTGACTCGAGCATTTTTTCATATCGCCGATGCTCGCTAAGGTTTTCATTTGTGAAAATCGGGGCAATTCAAGAAAGTGATGGGAACGACACAGCAACGGATAGGGCAGGCGAGGGGCTACATGTTGGGCTGCATCTCAAGTTCACAGGTCCCACTATTAAGCCACAATACCGGCCAGAGTGGGCCCCCCCCCCCTCCCAACAACTTTTACTTCTGAAAAGCCCTCATTAGCATGGCATACCTTAGCTAAGCACCACACTACCTCCAACAAAGCACAATCACTGCCTGCATGACACTCCGCTGCCACTTCTCCTGGGTTACATGCTGCCAATTCCCCCCCCCCACGACCCAGTGTCCACAGCGCACACCAAACTGTCCCTGCCCAGCCATCAGCTGCCCTCATGCCACGCCACCCTCATGTCTATTTAGAAGTGCGTCTGCCACAGGAAAAGCAGGCACACACTGCAGAGGGTTGGCACGGCTAGGCAGCGACCCTCTTTAAAAGGGGCGGGGCGATAGCCCACAATGCTGTACAGAAGCAATGAGAAATCCAATCCTGTGCCACCTCCATCTGGAGCTGCACACGTGGGCATAGCAATGGGGAACCTATGTGCCACACACTATTCATTCTGTCAAGGTGTCTGCACGCCCCAGTCAGACCGCGGTTTTTTATAAATAGTCACAGGCAGGTACAACTCCGCAATGGGAATTCCGTGTGCACCCACAGCATGGGTGGCTCCCTGGAACCCACCGGCTGTACATAAATGTATCCCATTGCAGTGCCCATCACAGCTGAGGTAGTAATGTCATGTTTAATGCAGGTGGGCTTCGGCCCACACTGCATGCCCCAGTCAGACTGGGGTTCTTTAGAATTGGAAACAGATGCATTTACAACTCCGTGTGGACCCACAGCATGGGTGGGTGCCAGGAAGCCACCGGCGGTACATAAATATATCCCATTGCATTGCCCAACACAGCTGAGGTAGTAATGTCATGTTTAATGCAGGTGGGCTTCGGCCCACACTGCATGCCCCAGTCAGACTGGGGTTCTTTAGAAGTGGAAATAGATGCATTTACAACTCCCTGTGGACCCACAGCATGGGTGGGTGCCAGGAAGCCACCGGCGGTACATAAATATATCCCATTGCATTGCCCAACATAGCTGAGGTAGTAATGTCATGTTTAATGCAGGTGGGCTTCGGCCCACACTGCATGCCCCAGTCAGACTGGGGTTCTTTAGAAGTGGAAACAGATGCATTTACAACTCCCTGTGGACCCACAGCATGGGTGAGTGCCAGGAAGCCACCGGCGGTACATAAATATATCCCATTGCATTGCCCAACACAGCTGAGGTAGTAATGTCATATTTAATGCAGGTGGGCTTCGGCCCACACTGCATGCCCCAGTCAGACTGGGGTTCTTTAGAAGTGGAAACAGATGCATTTACAACTCCCTGTGGACCCACAGCATGGGTGGGTGCCAGGAAGCCACCGGCGGTACATAAATATATCCCATTGCATTGCCCAACACAGCTGAGGTAGTAATGTCATGTTTAATGCAGGTGGGCTTCGGCCCACACTGCATGCCCCAGTCAGACTGGGGTTCTTTAGAAGTGGAAACAGATGCATTTACAACTCCCTGTGGACCCACGGCATGGGTGGGTGCCAGGAAGCCACCGGCGGTACATAAATATATCCCATTGCATTGCCCAACACAGCTGAGGTAGTAATGTCATGTTTAATGCAGGTGGGCTTCGGCCCACACTGCATGCCCCAGTCAGACTGGGGTTCTTTAGAAGTGGAAACAGATGCATTTACAACTCCCTGTGGACCCACAGCATGGGTGGGTGCCAGGAAGCCACCGGCGGTACATAAATATATCCCATTGCATTGCCCAACACAGCTGAGGTAGTAATGTCATGTTTAATGCAGGTGGGCTTCGGCCCACACTGCATGCCCCAGTCAGACTGGGGTTCTTTAGAAGTGGACACAGATGCATTTACAACTCCCTGTGGAACAACAGCATGGGTGGCTCACTGGAACCCACCGGCGGTACATAAAAATATCCCATTGCAGTGCCCATCACAGCTGAGGTAGTAATGTCATGTTTAATGCAGGTGGGCTTCGGCCCGCACTGCATGCCCCAGTCAGACTGGGGTTCTTTAGAAGTGGAAACAGATGCATTTACAACTCCCTGTGGACCCACAGCATGGGTGGCTCCCTGGAACCCACCGGCGGTACATAAAAATATCCCATTGCAGTGCCCATCACAGCTGAGGTAGTAATGTCATGTTTAATGCAGGTGGGCTTCGGCCCGCACTGCATGCCCCAGTCAGACTGGGGTTCTTTAGAAGTGGAAACAGATGCATTTACAACTCCCTGTGGACCCACAGCATGGGTGGCTCCCTGGAACCCACCGGCGGTACATAAAAATATCCCATTGCAGTGCCCATCACAGCTGAGGTAGTAATGTCATGTTTAATGCAGGTGGGCTTCGGCCCACACTGCATGCCCCAGTCAGACTGGGGTTCTTTAGAAGTGGAAACAGATGCATTTACAACTCCCTGTGGACCCACAGCATGGGTGGGTGCCAGGAAGCCACCGGCGGTACATAAATATATCCCATTGCATTGCCCAACACAGCTGAGGTAGTAATGTCATGTTTAATGCAGGTGGGCTAAAAATTCATTTGATTACACTGTAGGCGAGGGCCCACAAAAATTGCTGTATCAACAGTACTAATGTACATCAGAAAAATTGGCCATGGCCAACCAAGAGGGCAGGTGAAACCCATTAATCGCTTTGGTTAATGTGGCTTAATTGGTAACTAATAGAGATGAGCGAGCACCAAAATGCTCGGGTGCTCGTTACTCGGGACGAACTTTTCGCGATGCTTGAGGGTTCGTTTCGAGTAACGAACCCCATTGAAGTCAATGGGCGACCCGAGCATTTTTGTATTTCGCCGATGCTCGCTAAGGTTTCCTTGTGTGAAAATCGGGGCAATTCAAGAAAGTGATGGGAACGACACAGCAACGGATAGGGCAGGCGAGGGGCTACATGTTGGGCTGCATCTCAAGTTCACAGGTCCCACTATTAAGCCACAATAGTGGCAAGAGTGGGCCCCCCCCCCTCCTAAAAACTTTTACTTCTGAAAAGCCCTCATTAGCATGGCATACCTTTGCTAAGCACCACACTACCTCCAACAAAGCACAATCACTGCCTGCATGACACTCCACTGCCACTTCTCCTGGGTTACATGCTGCCCAACCGCCCACCCTCCCCCCCACAGCGCACACCAAAGTGTCCCTGCACAGCCTTCAGCTGCCCTCATGCCACACCACCCTCATGTCTATTTAGAAGTGCGTCTGCCATGAGGAGGAACCGCAGGCACACACTGCAGAGGGTTGGCACGGCTAGGCAGCGACCCTCTTTAAAAGGGGCGGGGCGATAGCCCACAATGCTGTACAGAAGCAATGAGAAATAGAATCCTGTGCCACCGCCATCAGGAGCTGCACACGTGGGCATAGCAATGGGGAACCTATGTGCCACACACTATTCATTCTGTCAAGGTGTCTCTGCATGCCCCAGTCAGACCGGGCTTTTTAATTCATAGACACAGGCAGGTACAACTCCCTATTGTGAAGTCCCTGTCGACCGACAGCATGGGTGGCTCCCTGGAACCCACCGGCGATACACAAAAATATCCCATTGCATTGCCCAACACAGCTGAGGCAGTAATGTCGTGCTTAATGCAGGTGGGCTTCGGCCCACACTGCATGCCCCAGTCTGACTGGGGTTCTTTAGATGTGGAAACAGATGCATTTATAATTCCCTGTGGACCCACAGCATGGGTAGGTGCCAGGAAGCCACCGGCGGTACATAGAAATATCCCATTGCATTGCCCAACACAGCTGAGGTAGTAATGTCGTGCTTAATGCAGGTGGGCTTCGGCCCACACTGCATGCCCCAGTCAGACTGGGGTTCTTTACAAGTGGAAACAGATGCATTTATAATTCCCTGTGGACCCACAGCATGGGTGGCTCCCTGGAACCCACCGGCGATACACAAAAATATCCCATTGCATTGCCCAACACAGCTGAAGTAGTAATGTCGTGCTTAATGCAGGTGGGCTTCGGCCCACACTGCATGCCCCAGTCTGACTGGGGTTCTTTAGATGTGGAAACAGATGCATTTATAATTCCCTGTGGACCCACAGCATGGGTGGGTGCCAGGAAGCCACCGTCGGTACATAGAAATATCCCATTGCATTGCCCAACACAGCTGAGGTAGTAATGTCGTGCTTAATGCAGGTGGGCTTCGGCCCACACTGCATGCCCCAGTCAGACTGGGGTTCTTTACAAGTGGAAACAGATGCATTTATAATTCCCTGTGGACCCACAGCATGGGTGGCTCCCTGGAACCCACCGGCGGTACATAAAAATATCCCATTGCATTGCCCAACACAGCTGAGGTAGTAATGTCGTGCTTAATGCAGGTGGGCTTCGGCCCACACTGCATGCCCCAGTCTGACTGGGGTTCTTTTGATGTGGTTTCAGATGCATTTATAATTCTCTGTGGACCCACAGCATGGGTGGGTGCCAGGAAGTCACCGGCGGTACATAAATATATCCCATTGCATTGCCCAACACAGCGGATGTAACGTCAGCTGTAATGCAGGTGGGCTAAAAATTCATTTGATTACACTGTAGGCGAGGGCCCACAAAAATTGCTGTATCAACAGTACTAATGTACATCAGAAAAATTGGCCATGGCCAACCAAGAGGGCAGGTGAAACCCATTAATCGCTTTGGTTAATGTGGCTTAAGTGGTAACTAGGCCTGGAGGCAGCCCAGTTTAACGAAAAATTGGTTGAAGTTAAAGTTTCAACGCTTTTAAGAGCATTGAAACGTATAAAAATTGTTTAGAAAAATTATATGAGTGAGCCTTGTGGCCCTAAGAAAAATTGCCCGTTCGGCGTGATTACGTGAGGTTTCAGGAGGAGGAGCAGGAGGAGGAGGAGGAGGAATATTATACACAGATTGATAAAGCAGAAATGTCCCCGTTTTGGATGGTGAGAGAGAACGTAGCTTCCATCCGCGGGTGCAGCCTACGTATTGCTTAGGTATCGCTGCTGTCCGCTGTTGGAGAAGAGAAGTCTGGGGAAATCCAGGCTTTGTTCATCTTGATGAGTGTAAGCCTGTCGGCACTGTCGGTTGACAGGTGGGTACGCTTATCTGTGATGATTCCCCCAGCCACACTAAACACACTCTCTGACAAGACGCTAGCCGCAGGACAAGCAAGCACCTCCAGGGCATACAGCGCGCGTTCAGGCCACGTGTCCAGCTTCGACACCCAGTAGTTGTAGGTGGCAGAGGCGTCACGGAGGACGGTCGTGCGATCGGCTACGTACTCCCTCACCATCCTTTTACAGTGCTCCCGCCGACTCAGCCTTGACTGGGGAGCGGTGACACAGTCTTGCTGGGGAGCCATAAAGCTGGCAAAGGCCTTGGAGAATGTTCCCCTGCCTGCGCTGTACATGCTGCCTGATCTCTGCGCCTCCCCTGCTACCTGGCCCTCGGAACTGCGCCTTCTGCCACTAGCGCTGTCGGATGGGAAGTTTACCATCAGTTTGTCCACCAGCGCCCTGTGGTATAGCATCATTCTCGAACCCCTTTCCTCTTCGGGAATGAGAGTGCAAAGGCTCTCCTTATACCGTGGGTCGAGCAGTGTGTACACCCAGTAATCCGTAGTGGCCAGAATGCGTGTAACGCGAGGGTCACGAGAAAGGCATCCTAACATGAAGTCAGCCATGTGTGCCAGGGTATCTGTACGCAACACATGGCTGTCTTCACTAGGAAGATCACTTTCAGGATCCTCCTCCTCCTCCTCTTCCTCCTCCTCAGGCCATACACGCTGAAAGGATGACAGGCAAGCAGCATGGGTACCGTCAGCAGTGGGCCAAGATGTCTCTTCCCCCTCCTCCTCATCTTCTTCCTCCTCCTCCTCCTCCTCACCGCGCTGAGATATAGACAGGAGGGTGCTCTGACTATCCAGTGACATACTGTCTTCCCCCGGCTCTGTTTCCGAGCGCAAAGCGTCTGCCTTTATGCTTTGCAGGGAACTTCTCAAGATGCATAGCAGAGGAATGGTGACGCTAATGATTGCAGCATCGCCGCTCACCACCTGGGTAGACTCCTCAAATTTTCCAAGGACCTGGCAGATGTCTGCCAACCAGGGCCACTCTTCTGTAAATAATTGAGGAGGCTGACTCCCACTGCGCCGGGCAAGTTGGAGTTGGTATTCCACTATAGCTCTACACTGCTCATAGAGTCTGGCCAACATGTGGAGCGTAGAGTTCCACTGTGTGGGCACGTCGCACAGCAGTCGGTGCACTGGCAGATTAAACCTATGTTGCAGTGTCCGCAGGGTGGCAGCGTGCGTGTGGGATTTGCGGAAATGTGCGCAGAGCTGGCGCACCTTTCCGAGCAGGTATGACAAGTGGGGGTAGCTTTTCAGAAAGCGCTGAACCATCAAATTAAAGACATGGGCCAGGCATGGCACGTGCGTGAGGCTGCCGAGCTGCAGAGCCGCCACCAGCTTACGGCCGTTGTCACACACGACCATGCCCAGTTGGAGGCTCAGCGGCGCAAGCCTGTGGTCGGTCTGCTCTGTCAGACCCTGCAGCAGTTCGTGGGCCGTGTGCCTCTTATCTCCTAAGCTGAGTAGTTTCAGCACGGCCTGCTGACGCTTGCCCACCGCTGTGCTGCCACGCCGCGTGACACCGACTGCTGGCGACGTGCTGCTGACACATCTTGATTGCGAGACAGAGGTTGCGTTGGAGGAGGAGGAGGAGGAAGGTGCTTTAGTGGAGGAAGCATACACCGCCGCAGATACCACCACCGAGCTGTCGCCCACAATTCTGGGGGTGGGTAGGACGTGAGCGGTCCCAGGCTCTGACTCTGTCCCAGCCTCCACTAAATTCACCCAATGTGCCATCAGGGAGATATAGTGGCCCTGCCCGCCTGTGCTTGTCCACGTGTCCGTTGTTAAGTGGACCTTGGCAGTAACCGTGTTGGTGAGGGCGCGTACAATGTTGCGGGAGACGTGGTCGTGCAGGGCTGGGACGGCACATTGGGAAAAGTAGTGGCGACTGGGAATCGAGTAGCGCGGGGCAGCCGCCGCCATCATGCTTTTGAAAGCCTCCGTTTCCACAAGCCTATACGGCAGCATCTCTAGGCTGATCAATTTTGCAATGTGCACGGTTAACGCTTGAGCGTGCGGGTGCGTGGCGTCGTACTTGCGCTTGCGCTCAAACTGTGGCACTAGCGACGTCTGGACGCTACGCTGAGAGACATTGCTGGATGGGGCCGAGGACAGCGGAGGTGATGGTGTGGGTGCAGGCCAGGAGACGGTAGTGCCTGTGTCCTCAGAGGGGGGTTGGATCTCAGTGGCAGGTTGGGGCAGAGGGGGAGAGGCAGTGGTGCAAACCGGAGGCGGTGAACGGGCATCGTCCCACCTTGTGGGGTGCTTGGCCATTATATGCCTGCGCATGCTGTTGGTGGTGCCTCCCCAGCTGATCTTGGCGCGACAAAGGTTGCACACCACAGTTCGTCGGTCGTCAGGCGTCTCTGTGAAAAACTGCCACACCGTAGAGCACCTTGACCTGTGCAGGGTGGCATGGCGCGAGGGGGCGCTTTGGGAAACAGTTGGTGGATTATTCGGTCTGGCCCTGCCTCTACCCCTGGACACCGCACTGGCTCGGCCTGTGCCCACACCCTCACTTGGCCCTCCGCGTCCTCGGCCGCGTCCACGTCCTCTAGGCCTACCCCTACCCCTCAGCATGCTGTATTAGCAGTGATTTGATTTCACAGGCAGGAAAGAAATTGGCGCAAGCCTGCAGGCCAAATATAATTTTTTAACTTTTTTTAAAAAGGAAAGGCCCACTGCCTCTAGTGAATGAATAATAAGTTTAATAACTGTGTTGCGGCCCTGCAAAAGTGTCACAGAACTTTACTGTTGCAGAGTTATTAACTGTGGCAGAGCAGGTATTTCCCAGGCAGGAAAGAAATTGGCGCAAGGCTGCACTCAACCGTAGCTGGTTGCGTCTGCTTTTTTTAGGTTCTCCACGCAGCACACACGTACCCAGAGCCCTTAGGACTGACAGAGGCAGGACAAATATACTTTTTTCCCTTTTGTTAAAAAAGAAAAGGCCCACTGCGTCTATTCAATGACTAATATAACTGTGTTGCGGCCCTGCAAAAGTGTCACAGAACTTTACTGTTGCAGAGTTATTAACTGTGGCAGAGCAGGTATTTCCCAGGCAGGAAAGAAATTGGCGCAAGGCTGCACTCAACCGTAGCTGGTTGCGTCTGATTTTTTTACGTTCTCCACGCAGCACACACGTACCCAGAGCCCTTAGGACTGACAGAGGCAGGGCAAATATACTTTTTTCCCTTTTGTTAAAAAAGAAAAGGCCCACTGCGTCTATTCATTGACTAATATAACTGTGTTGCGGCCCTGCAAAAGTGTCACAGAACTTTACTGTTGCAGAGTTATTAACTGTGGCAGAGCAGGTATTTCCCAGGCAGGAAAGAAATTGGCGCAAGGCTGCACTCAACCGTAGCTGGTTGCGTCTGATTTTTTTAGGTTCTCCACGCAGCACACACGTACCCAGAGCCCTTAGGACTGACAGAGACAGGGCAAATATACTTTTTTCCCTTTTGTTAAAAAAGAAAAGGCCCACTGCGTCTATTCAATGACTAATATAACTGTGTTGCGGCCCTGCAAAAGTGTCACAGAACTTTACTGTTGCAGAGTTATTAACTGTGGCAGAGCAGGTATTTCCCAGGCAGGAAAGAAATTGGCGCAAGGCTGCACTCAACCGTAGCTGGTTGCGTCTGCTTTTTTTAGGTTCTCCACGCAGCACACACGTACCCAGAGCCCTCAGGACTGACAGAGGCAGGGCAAATATACTTTTTTCCCTTTTGTTAAAAAAGAAAAGGCCCACTGCGTCTATTCAATGACTAATATAACTGTGTTGCGGCCCTGCAAAAGTGTCACAGAACTTTACTGTTGCAGAGTTATTAACTGTGGCAGAGCAGGTATTTCCCAGGCAGGAAAGAAATTGGCGCAAGGCTGCACTCAACCGTAGCTGGTTGCGTCTGCTTTTTTTAGGTTCTCCATGCAGCACACACGTCCCCAGAGCCCTTAGGACTGACAGAGGCAGGGCAAATATACTTTTTTCCCTTTTGTTAAAAAAGAAAAGGCCCACTGCGTCTATTCAATGACTAATATAACTGTGTTGCGGCCCTGCAAAAGTGTCACAGAACTTTACTGTTGCAGAGTTATTAACTGTGGCAGAGCAGGTATTTCCCAGGCAGGAAAGAAATTGGCGCAAGGCTGCACTCAACCGTAGCTGGTTGCGTCTGATTTTTTTACGTTCTCCACGCAGCACACACGTACCCAGAGCCCTTAGGACTGACAGAGGCAGGGCAAATATACTTTTTTCCCTTTTGTTAAAAAAGAAAAGGCCCACTGCGTCTATTCAATGACTAATATAACTGTGTTGCGGCCCTGCAAAAGTGTCACAGAACTTTACTGTTGCAGAGTTATTAACTGTGGCAGAGCAGGTATTTCCCAGGCAGGAAAGAAATTGGCGCAAGGCTGCACTCAACCGTAGCTGGTTGCATCTGATTTTTTTACGTTCTCCACGCAGCACACACGTACCCAGAGCCCTTAGGACTGACAGAGGCAGGACAAATATACTTTCTTCCCTTTTGTTAAAAAAGAAAAGGCCCACTGCGTCTATTCAATGACTAATAACTGTGTTGTGGCCCTGCCTACACAATTCTGTGCCTGTAGTATCAATGGAGGGTGCAATGCTCTGCACCGCCGATCTTGAGAAAAAAAAAAAAAAAAGCAACACAGCTAACAGCAGCCTGCACAGTACTCCACACAGTTAAATGTGGCCCTAGAAAGGACCGTTGAGGTTCTTGAAGGCTACACTCACTCCTAACACTCTCCCTGCCTAAGCACCACTTCTGTCCCTAATACCGGGTGCAATGCTCTGCACTGCCGATTTTGAGAAAAAAAAATAATTTCTCCACTGCTAACAGCAGCCTGCACACACGTAGATGTGGCCCTAAGAAGGACCGTTGGGGTTCTTGAAGCCTACACTCACTACAAATACTCTCCCTACAGCAACTCCAATAGAACAGCACTTTCCCTCAGCTAACTCACAAGACATCTGAGGCGAGCCGCGGGAGGGGCCGACTTTTATACTCGGGTGACA
Organism: Eleutherodactylus coqui; assembly: GCF_035609145.1. NCBI lineage: Eukaryota > Metazoa > Chordata > Amphibia > Anura > Eleutherodactylidae > Eleutherodactylus > Eleutherodactylus coqui. The sequence goes on from NC_089842.1 coordinate 93,332,989, forward strand.
TCTGATCGCCCCAGCCACTCACAGCAGGGGGGTGGTATAGGGCTTGAACGTCACAGGGGGAAGTTGTAATGCCTTCCCTGTCTTTCAATTGGCCAGAAAAGCGCGCTAACGTCTCAGAGAGGAAACTGAAAGTAACCGGAACACCGCGTGGTACTCGTTACGAGTAACGAGCATCCCGAACACTGTAATATTCGCACGAATATCAAGCTCGGACGAGTACGTTCGCTCATCTCTAGTAACTAACTAGGCCAGGAGGCAGCCCAGTTAAAATAAAAATTGTTGAAGGTGAAAGTTTCAACGCTTTAATGAGCATTGAAACGTATAAAAATTGTTTAGAAAAATTATATGACTGAGCCTTGTGGGCCTAAGAAAAATTGCCCGTTCGGCGTGATTATGTGAGGTTTCAGGAGGAGGAGCAGGAGGAGGAGGAGGAATATTATACACAGATTGATGAAGCGAAAAGGTCCCCGTTTTTGATGGGGATACAGAACGATGCTTTCATCCGCGGGTGCAGCCTACCTATTGCTTAGGTATCGCTGCTGTCCGCTGGTGGAGAAGAGAAGTCTGGGAAAATCCAGGCTTTGTTCATCTTGATGAGTGTTAGCCTGTCGGCACTGTCGGTTGACAGGCGGGTACGCTTATCTGTGATGATTCCCCCAGCCGCACTAAACACCCTCTCTGACAAGACGCTAGCCGCAGGACAAGCAAGCACCTCCAGGGCATACAGCGCGAGTTCAGGCCAGGTGTCCAGCTTCGACACCCAGTAGTTGTAGGGGGCAGAGGCGTCACGGAGGACGGTCGTGCGATCGGCTACGTACTCCCTCACCATCCTTTTACAGTGCTCCTGCCGACTCAGCCGTGACTGGGGAGCGGTGACACAGTCTTGCTGGGGAGCCATAAAGCTGTCAAGGGCCTTAAAGAGTGTTGGCCTGCCTGTGCTGTACATCTTGGCTGATCTCCGCGCCTCCCCTGCTACCTGGCCCTCGGAACTGCGCCTTTGGCCACTAGCGCTGTCGTATGGGAATTTTACCATCAGTTTGTCCGCCAGGGTCCTGTGGTATAGCAACACTCTCGAACCCCTTTCCTCTTCGGGTATGAGAGTGGAAAGGTTCTCCTTATACCCGGGTCGAGCAGTGTGTACACCCAGTAATCCGTAGTGGCCAGAATGCGTGTAACGCGAGGGTCACGAGAAAGGCATCCTAACATGAAGTCAGCCATGTGTGCCAGGGTACCTGTACGCAACACATGGCTGTCCTCACTAGGAAGATCACTTTCAGGATCCTCCTCCTCCTCCTCCTCCCCCTCCTCAGGCCATACACGCTGAAAGGATGACAGGCCAGCAGCATGTCTACCCTCACCAGTGGGCCAAGCTGTGTCTTCCCCCTCCTCCTCATCTTCGTCCTCCTCCTCCTCCTCACCGCGCTGAGATATAGACAGGAAGGTGCTCTGACTATCCAGCGACATACTGTCTTCCTCCGGCTCTGTTTCCGAGTGCAAAGCGTCTGCCTTTATGCTTTGCAGGGAACTTCTCAAGAGGCATAGCAGAGGAATGGTGACGCTAATGATTGCAGCATCGCCACTCACCACCTGGGTAGACTCCTCAAAGTTTCCAAGGACCTGGCAGATGTCTGCCAACCAGGCCCACTCTTCTGAAAATAATTGAGGAGGCTGACTCCCACTGCGCCGCCCATGTTGGAGTTGGTATTCCACTATAGCTCTACGCTGCTCATAGAGCCTGGCCAACATGTGGAGCGTAGAGTTCCACCGTGTGGGCACGTCGCACAGCAGTCGGTGCACTGGCAGATTAAACCGATGTTGCAGGGTGCGCAGGGTGGCAGCGTCCGTGTGGGACTTGCGGAAATGTGCGCAGAGCCGGCGCACCTTTCCGAGCAGGTCTGACAAGCGAGGGTAGCTTTTCAGAAAGCGCTGAACCACCAAATTAAAGACGTGGGCCAGGCATGGCACGTGCGTGAGGCTGCCGAGCTGCAGAGCCGCCACCAGGTTACGGCCGTTGTCACACACGACCATGCCCGGTTGGAGGCTCAGCGGCGCAAGCCAGCGGTCGGTCTGCTCTGTCAGACCCTGCAGCAGTTCGTGGGCCGTGTGCCTCTTATCTCCTAAGCAGAGTAGTTTCAGCACGGCCTGCTGACGCTTGCCCACCGCTGTGCTGCCACGACGCGCGACACCGACTGCTGGCGACGTGCTGCTGCTGCTGACACATCTTGATTGCGAGACAGAGGTTGCGGAGGAGGAGGAGGAGGAGGGTGGTTTAGTGGAGGAAGCATACACCGCCGCAGATACCACCACCGAGCTGTGGCCCGCAATTCTGGGGGTGGGTAGGACGTGAGCGGTCCCAGGCTCTGACTCTGTCCCAGCCTCCATTAAATTCACCCAATGTGCCGTCAGGGAGATATAGTGGCCCTGCCCGCCTGTGCTTGTCCACGTGTCCGTTGTTAAGTGGACCTTGGCAGTAACCGCGTTGGTGAGGGCGCGTACAATGTTGCGGGAGACGTGGTCGTGCAGGGCTGGGACGGCACATCGGGAAAAGTAGTGGCGACTGGGAACCGAGTAACGCGGGGCCGCCGCCGCCATCATACTTTTGAAGGACTCCGTTTCCACAACCCTATACGCCAGCATCTCCAGGCTGATAAATTTTGCTATGTGCACGTTTAACGCTTGAGCGTGCGGGTGCGTGGCGGCGTACTTGCGCTTGCGCTCAAACACTTGCGCTAGCGACAGCTGGACGGTGCGCTGAGAGACATTGGTGGATGGGGCCGAGGACAGCGGAGGTGAGGGTGTGGGTGCAGGCCAGGAGACGGTAGTGCCTGTGTCCTCAGAGCGGGGTTGGATCTCAGTGGCAGGTTGGGGCACAGGGGGAGAGGCAGCGGTGCAAACCGGAGGCGGTGAACGGCCTTCGTCCCACCTTGTGGGGTGCTTGGCCATCATATGTCTGCGCATGCTGGTGGTGGTGAGGCTGGTGGTGGTGGCTCCCCGGCTGATCTTGACGCGGCAAAGGTTTCACACCACTGTTCGTCGGTCGTCTGCACTGTCAGTGAAAAACTGCCAGACCTTTGAGCACCTCGGCCTCTGTAGGGTGGCATGGCGCGAGGGGGCGCTTTGGGAAACAGTTGGTGGATTATTCGGTCTGGCCCTGCCTATACCCCTGCACACCGCACTGCCTCTTGCAACCTGCCCTGCTGCTGCCCTTGCCTCCCCCTCTGAAGACCTGTCCTCAGTAGGCGTAGCAAACCAGGTGGGGTCAGTCACCTCATTGTCCTGCTGCTCTTCCTCAGAATCCTCGGTGCGCTCCTCCCTCGGACTTAATGCCCTTACTACTACCTCACTGATAGACAACTGTGTCTCATCGTCATCGGCCTCCTCACCCACTGAAAGGTCTTGAGACAGTTGCTGGAAGTCCCCAGCCTCATCCCCCGGACCCCGGGAACTTTGCAATGGTTGGGCATCAGTCACGATAAACTCCTCTGGTGGGAGAGGAACCACTGCTGCCCAATCTGAGAAGGGGCCCGAGAACAGTTCCTGGGAGTTTGCCCGCTCCTCAGAATGTCTCATTTTCATGGAGTGAGGAGGCTGGGAGGAAGGAGGAGCAGCAGCCAGAGGATTCTGAGTTGCAGCAGTGGACGGCGCAGAACTCTGGGTGGACGATAGGTTGCTGGAAGCACTTTCTGCCATCCACGACAGGACCTGCTCACACTGCACATTTTCTAATAAGGGTCTACCGCGTGGACCCATTAAATGTGCTATGAATGTGGGGACGCCAGAAACGTGCCTCTCTCCTAATCCCGCAGCAGTCGGCTGCGATACACCTGGATCAGGAGCTCGGCCTGTGCCCACACCCGGACTAGGGCCTCTGCGTCCTCGGCCGCGCCCACGTCCTCTAGGCCTACCCCTACCCCTCAGCATGCTGTATTACCAGGAATGCAGAAACACAACACTGTAATTAAATGTGCCGCTTATTGGCCTGTGGTTGGAGGCTGAGTTCGCTTACGGAACGCCAGGAAATAATTTGCCGCAAGCCTGCTGTAACACTTAGCTGGCTGCGTATTTATCTGTAGAATTACTACCCCCAGCAGACACGGACCCAGAACACTGAGCAGAGTGACAGGCAGGCCAAATAGATTTTTTTCAAATATTTTTTTCAAAAGGACCACTGCGTATATTCAATCTATATATGTCTTCTGGCCCTGCCTACACAATTCTGTCCCTGATGTGTGTGTGACGGAACTGCAGTGTTGCACTGTTATTAAGTGCAACAGAGCGGTGATTTCAGAGCCAGGAAATAATTTTGCGCAAGCCTGCTGTAACACTTAGCTGGCGGCGTATTTATTTGGAGAACTACTACCCCCAGCAGACACAGACCCAGAACACTGAGCAGAGTGACAGGCAGGCCAAATAGATTTTTTTCAAATATTTTTTTCAAAAGGACCACTGCGTATATTCAATCTATATATGTCTTCTGGCCCTGCCTACACAATTCTGTCCCTGATGTGTGTGTGACGGAACTGCAGTGTTGCACTGTTATTAAGTGCAACAGAGCTGTGATTTCAGAGCCAGGAAATAATTTTGCGCAAGCCTGCAGTAACACTTAGCTGGCTGCGTATTTATTTGGAGAACTACTACCCCCAGCAGACACAGACCCAGAACACTGAGCAGAGTGACAGGCAGGCCAAATAGTTTTTTTTCAAATATTTTTTTCAAAAGGACCACTGCGTATATTCAATCTATATATGTCTTCTGGCCCTGCCTACACAATTCTGTCCCTGATGTGTGTGTGACGGAACTGCAGTGTTGCACTGTTATTAAGTGCAACAGAGCGGTGATTTCAGAGCCAGGAAATAATTTTGCGCAAGCCTGCTGTAACACTTAGCTGGCTGCGTATTTATTTGGAGAACTACTACCCCCAGCAGACACAGACCCAGAACACTGAGCACAGTGACAGGCAGGCCAAATAGATTTTTTTCAAATATTTTTTTCAAAAGGACCACAGCGTATATTCAATCTATATATGTCTTCTGGCCCTGCCTACACAATTCTATCCCTGTAGTATTACTGCAGGGCGCAATGCTCTGCACGGCCGATATACCAAAAAAAAAAAAAGTGCAACACTGCTAAAAGCAGCCTCCACACTACTGTACACGGTTAGATGTGGCCCTAAGAAGGACCGTGGGGTTCTTGAAGCCTACACTAACTCCTAACACTCTCCCTGCCTAACCACCACTTCTGTCCCTGTAGTATTACTGCAGGGCGCAATGCTCTGCACGGCCGATATACCAAAAAAAAAAAAAGTGCAACACTGCTAAAAGCAGCCTCCACACTACTGCACACTGTTAGATGTGGCCCTAAGAAGGACCGTTGGGGTTCTTGAAGCCTACACTAACTCCTAACACTCTCCCTACAGCAGCTCCAACACTATAGCACTGTCCCTCAGCTATCTCACAACGCATCTGAGGCGAGCCGCGGGAGGGGACGATTTTTATACTCGGGTGACGCCTGATCTCGCCAGCCACTCACTGCAGGGGGGTGGTATAGGGCTTGAACGTCGCAGGGGGAAGTTGTAATGCCTTCCCTGTCTTTCAATTGGCCAGAAAAGCGCGCTAACGTCTCAGAGAGGAAAGTGAAAGTAACTCGAACATCGCGTGGTACTCGTTACGAGTAACGAGCATCTCGAACACGCTAATACTCGAACGAGTATCAAGCTCGGACGAGTACGTTCGCTCATCTCTACTCTTTATCTTCAAAAACAATTTCAAAAAGACTTCTTGGACCATTAGCAGTATTATACATGTTCAATTATTATCCACCCTTACCACAAGATGGAGCCAAAGATGCGGAAGAAGACACTGTAATTGGAGAGGCTGATCCAAGGAAAAGGGTTCCAACTCAGACAAAAAGGGAAAGGAATGTGTGTTACTTGTACAGGTTTGTGTGTGCTGTGCCGAAGAACAGACATTCAGAAATGCAGAGTGCAGCAGTTGGGTGTCTATCAGTCTTCGTTGGCGCTCCATACGATAGCAGTAAAAAAATCCTTGTTTTTCAATTTAAAAAAAAAACTGCCTGATGGACAGCCGAATATGTCATCTTGATTTAGAGTTTCAATTCCTTTAGGGTAGGAAAGAAGTTTTACCCATGGATAGTGTAACATATTTACAATCTTTCGCAAGAAGGAAATATTTCCAAAGTTTCTAATTGGTATGTCAGGTATATGCAATGGAGTCAAGAGGGATAGCTGTCGGACACATGAGTGATCAGACGACTATTGTCTGTAACGTATTTATTAGGCTGTCAACAAGGCCCAGTGGCCTAATGGAGAAGGCATCAGCCTCTGGAGCTGGGGATTGTGGGTTCAAGTGACCACCTGGGTCATTGGATTTTAAAGTGTTGACTGTTTGAAGCTCTATTGTTCATGAATCTAAAAGCTCAGTACCTTCATACTCAGTTGAGTTCTGAAACATATGTAATTGTAAGCCACATTGTTGATCTTGCGAAACATACGAATCGGATTATAAGTAGCTAATAAACTAGTTGTTTTCCCCTTAATTTAAATGTTGTGCTAATTATTAATGAAAAGAACAACTCTTTAAATTACTCATGTTGGATTAACTGGTCTTGCCTTTTCATTACTCTTTATCTTCAAAAACAATTTCAAAAAGACTTCTTGGACCATTAGCAGTATTATACATGTTCAATTATTATCCACCCTTACCACAAGATGGAGTCAAAGGTGCGGAAGAAGACACTGTAATTGGAGAGGCTGATCCAAGGAAAAGGGTTCCAACTCAGACAAAAAGGGAAAGGAATGTGTGTTACTTCTACAGGTTTGTGTGTGCTATGCCGAAGAACAGCCATTCAGAAATGCAGAGTGCAGCAGTTGGGTGTCTATCAGTCTTCGCTAGCGCTCCATACGGTAGCAGTAAAAATATCCTTGTTTTTCAATTTAAAAAAAAAAAACTGTCTGATGGATAGCCGAATATGTCATCTTGATTTAGAGTTTCAATTCCTTTAGGGTAGGAAAGAAGTTTTACCCATGGATAGTGTAACATGTTTACAATCTTCGCAAGAAAGAAATATTTCCGAAGTTTCTAATTGGTATGTCAGGTATATGCAATGGAGTCAAGAGGGATAGCTGTCAGACACATGAGTGATGAGAGGACTATTGTCTGTCACGTATGTTTTAAGCTGTCAACAAGGCCCAGTGGCCTAATGGAGAAAGCATCAGCCTCCGGAGCTGGGGATTGTGGGTTCAAGTCCCACCTGGGTCATTGGATTTTAAGGTGTTGACTGTTTGAAGCTCTATTGTTCATGAATCTAAAAGCTCAGTACCTTCCTACTCAGTTGACTTCTGAAACATATATAACTGTAAGCCACATTGTTGATCTTGCGAAACATACGAATCGGATTATAAGTAGCTAATAAACTAGTTGTTTTCCCCTTAATTTAAATGTTGTGCAAATTATTAATGAAAAGAACAACTCTTTAAATTACTCATGTTGGATTAACTGGTCTTGCCTTTTCATTACTCTTTATCTTCAAAAACAATTTCAAAAAGACTTCTTGGACCATTAGCAGTATTATACATGTTCAATTATTATCCACCCTTACCACAAGATGGAGCCAAAGATGCGGAAGAAGACACTGTAATTGGAGAGGCTGATCCAAGGAAAAGGGTTCCAACTCAGACAAAAAGGGAAAGGAATGTGTGTTACTTCTACAGGTTTGTGTGTGCTATGCCGAAGAACAGCCATTCAGAAATGCAGAGTGCAGCAGTTGGGTGTCAATCAGTCGTCGCTAGCGCTCCGTATGCTAGCAGTAAAAAAATCCTTGTTTTTCAATTAAAAAAAAAAACTGCCCCATGGACAGCCGAATATGTCATCTTGATTTAGAGTTTCAATTCCTTTAGGGTAGGAAAGAAGTTTTACCCATGGATAGTGTAACATATTTACAATCTTTCGCAAGAAAGAAATATTTCCGAAGTTTCTAATTGGTATGTCAGGTATATGCAATGGAGTCAAGAGGGATAGCTGTCGGACACATGAGTGATCAGAGGACTATTGTCTATCACGTATGTTTTATGTTGTCAACAAGGCCCAGTGGCCTAATGGAGAAGGCATCAGCCTCGGGAGCTGGGGATTGTGGGTTCAAGTCCCACCTGGGTCATTGGATTTTAAAGTGTTGACTGTTTGAAGCTCTATTGTTCATGAATCTAAAAGCTCAGTACCTTCCTACTCAGTTGACTTCTGAAACATATATAACTGTAAGCCACATTGTTGATCTTGCGAAACATACGAATCGGATTATAAGTAGCTAATAAACTAGTTGTTTTCCCCTTAATTTAAATGTTGTGCAAATCATTAATGAAAAAAACAACTCTTTAAATTACTCATGTTGGATTAACTGGTCTTGCCTTTTCATTACTCTTTATCTTCAAAAACAATTTCAAAAAGACTTCTTGGACCATTAGCAGTATTATACATGTTCAATTATTATCCACCCTTACCACAAGATGGAGTCAAAGGTGCGGAAGAAGACACTGTAATTGGAGAGGCTGATCCAAGGAAAAGGGTTCCAACTCAGACAAAAAGGGAAAGGAATGTGTGTTACTTCTACAGGTTTGTGTGTGCTGTGCCGAAGAACAGCCATTCAGAAATGCAGAGTACAGCAGTTGGGTGTCTATCAGTCTTCGCTAGCGCTCCATATGCTAGCAGTAAAAAAATCCTTGTTTTCAATTTTAAAAAAAAACTGCCTCATGGACAGCCAAATATGTCATCTTGATTTAGACTTTCAATTCCTTTAGGGTAGGAAAGAAGTTTTACCCATGGATAGTGTAACATGTTTACAATCTTTCGCAAGAAAGAAATATTTCCGAAGTTTCTAATTGGTATGTCAGGTATATGCAATGGAGTCAAGAGGGATAGCTGTCGGACACATGAGTGATCAGAGGACTATTATCTATCACGTATGTTTTGCGTTGTCAACAAGGCCCAGTGGCCTAATGGAGAAGGCATCAGCCTCCGGAGCTGGGGATTGTGGGTTCAAGTCCCACCTGGGTCATTAGATTTTAAAGTGTTGACTGTTTGAAGCTCTATTGTTCATGGGGATTGTGGGTTCAAGTCCCACCTGGGTCATTGGATTTTAAAGTGTTGACTGTTTGAAGCTCTATTGTTCATGAATCTAAAAGCTCAGTACCTTCCTACTCAGTTGACTTCTGAAACATATATAACTGTAAGCCACATTGTTGATCTTGCGAAACATACGAATCGGATTATAAGTAGCTAATAAACTAGTTATTTTCCCCTTAATTTAAATGTTGTGCAAATCATTAATGAGAAGAACAACTCTTTAAATTACTCATGTTGGATTAACTGGTCTTGCCTTTTCATTACTCTTTATCTTCAAAAACAATTTCAAAAAGACTTCTTGGACCATTAGCAGTATTATACATGTTCAATTATTATCCACCCTTACCACAAGATGGAGCCAAAGATGCGGAAGAAGACACTGTAATTGGAGAGGCTGATCCAAGGAAAAGGGTTTCAACTCAGACAAAACGGGAAAGGAATGTGTGTTACTTGTACAGGTTTGTGTGTGCTGTGCCGAAGAACAGTCATTCAGAAATGCAGAGTGCAGCAGTTGGGTGTCTATCAGTCTTCGCTAGCGCTCCATACGGTAGCAGTAAAAATATCCTTGTTTTTCAATTTAAAAAAAAAAAAACTGTCTGATGGATAGCCGAATATGTCATCTTGATTTAGAGTTTCAATTCCTTTAGGGTAGGAAAGAAGTTTTACCCATGGATAGTGTAACATGTTTACAATCTTTCGCAAGAAAGAAATATTTCCGAAGTTTCTAATTGGTATGTCAGGTATATGCAATGGAGTCAAGAGGGATAGCTGTCGGACACATGAGTGATGAGAGGACTATTGTCTGTCACGTATGTTTTGAGCTGTCAACAAGGCCCAGTGGCCTAATGGAGAAGGCATCAGCCTCCGGAGCTGGGGATTGTGGGTTCAAGTCCCACCTGGGTCATTGGATTTTAAAGTGTTGACTGTTTGAAGCTCTATTGTTCATGAATCTAAAAGCTTAGTACCTTCCTACTCAGTTGACTTCTAAAACATATATAATTGTAAGCCACATTGTTGATCTTGCGAAACATACGAATCGGATTATAAGTAGCTAATAAACTAGTTGTTTTCCCCTTAATTTAAATGTTGTGCAAATCATTAATGAAAAGAACAACTCTTTAAATTACTCATGTTGGATTAACTGGTCTTGCCTTTTCATTACTCTTTATCTTCAAAAACAATTTCAAAAAGACTTCTTGGACCATTAGCAGTATTATACATGTTCAATTATTATCCACCCTTACCACAAGATGGAGCCAAAGATGCGGAAGAAGACACTGTAATTGGAGAGGCTGATCCAAGGAAAAGGGTTTCAACTCAGACAAAACGGGAAAGGAATGTGTGTTACTTGTACAGGTTTGTGTGTGCTGTGCCGAAGAACAGTCATTCAGAAATGCAGAGTGCAGCAGTTGGGTGTCTATCAGTCTTCGCTAGCGCTCCATACGGTAGCAGTAAAAATATCCTTGTTTTTCAATTTAAAAAAAAAAAACTGTCTGATGGATAGCCGAATATGTCATCTTGATTTAGAGTTTCAATTCCTTTAGGGTAGGAAAGAAGTTTTACCCATGGATAGTGTAACATGTTTACAATCTTCGCAAGAAAGAAATATTTCCGAAGTTTCTAATTGGTATGTCAGGTATATGCAATGGAGTCAAGAGGGATAGCTGTCAGACACATGAGTGATGAGAGGACTATTGTCTGTCACGTATGTTTTAAGCTGTCAACAAGGCCCAGTGGCCTAATGGAGAAAGCATCAGCCTCCGGAGCTGGGGATTGTGGGTTCAAGTCCCACCTGGGTCATTGGATTTTAAGGTGTTGACTGTTTGAAGCTCTATTGTTCATGAATCTAAAAGCTTAGTACCTTCCTACTCAGTTCACTTCTAAAACATATATAATTGTAAGCCACATTGTTGATCTTGCGAAACATACGAATCGGATTATAAGTAGCTAATAAACTAGTAGTTTTCCCCTTAATTTAAATGTTGTGCAAATTATTAATGAAAAGAACAACTCTTTAAATTACTCATGTTGGATTAACTGGTCTTGCCTTTTCATTACTCTTTATCTTCAAAAACAATTTCAAAAAGACTTCTTGGACCATTAGCAGTATTATACATGTTCAATTATTATCCACCCTTACCACAAGATGGAGTCAAAGGTGCGGAAGAAGACACTGTAATTGGAGAGGCTGATCCAAGGAAAAGGGTTCCAACTCAGACAAAAAGGGAAAGGAATGTGTGTTACTTCTACAGGTTTGTGTGTGCTATGCCGAAGAACAGCCATTCAGAAATTCAGAGTGCAGCAGTTGGGTGTCAATCAGTCTTCGCTAGCGCTCCATATGCTAGCAGTAAAAAAATCCTTGTTTTTCAATAAAAAAAAAAACTGCCAGATGGACAGCCGAATATGTCATCTTGATTTAGAGTTTCAATTCCTTTAGGGTAGGAAAGAAGTTTTACCCATGGATAGTGTAACATGTTTACAATTTTTCGCAAGAAAGAAATATTTCCGAAGTTTCTAATTGGTATGTCAGGTATATGCAATGGAGTCAAGAGGGATAGCTGTCGGACACATGAGTGATCAGAGGACTATTGTCTATCACGTATGTTTTAGCTTGTCGACAAGGCCCAGTGGCCTAATGGAGAAGGCATCAGCCTCCGGAGCTGGGGATTGTGGGTTCAAGTCCCACCTGGGTCATTGGATTTTAAAGTGTTGACTGTTTGAAGCTCTATTGTTCATGAATCTAAAAGCTTAGTACCTTCCTACTCAGTTGACTTCTAAAACATATATAATTGTAAGCCACATTGTTGATCTTGCGAAACATACGAATCGGATTATAAGTAGCTAATAAACTAGTTGTTTTCCCCTTAATTTAAATGTTGTGCAAATCATTAATGAAAAGAACAACTCTTTAAATTACTCATGTTGGATTAACTGGTCTTGCCTTTTCATTACTCTTTATCTTCAAAAACAATTTCAAAAAGACTTCTTGGACCATTAGCAGTATTATACATGTTCAATTATTATCCACCCTTACCACAAGATGGAGCCAAAGATGCGGAAGAAGACACTGTAATTGGAGAGGCTGATCCAAGGAAAAGGGTTCCAACTCAGACAAAAAGGGAAAGGAATGTGTGTTACTTGTACAGGTTTGTGTGTGCTATGCCGAAGAACAGCCATTCAGAAATGCAGAGTGCAGCAGTTGGGTGTCTATCAGTCTTCGCTAGCGCTCCATATGCTAGCAGTAAAAAAATCCTTGTTTTTCAATTTAAAAAAAAAAACTGCCTCATGGACAGCCAAATATGTCATCTTGATTTAGAGTTTCAATTCCTTTAGGGTAGGAAAGAAGTTTTACCCATGGATAGTGTAACATGTTTACAATCTTTCGCAAGAAAGAAATATTTCCGAAGTTTCTAATTGGTATGTCAGGTATATGCAATGGAGTCAAGAGGGATAGCTGTCGGACACATGAGTGATCAGAGGACTATTGTCTATCACGTATGTTTTAGGTTGTCAACAAGGCCCAGTGGCCTAATGGAGAAGGCATCAGCCTCCGGAGCTGGGGATTGTGGGTTCAAGTCCCACCTGGGTCATTGGATTTTAAAGTGTTGACTGTTTGAAGCTCTATTGTTCATGAATCTAAAAGCTTAGTACCTTCCTACTCAGTTGACTTCTAAAACATATATAATTGTAAGCCACATTGTTGATCTTGCGAAACATACGAATCGGATTATAAGTAGCTAATAAACTAGTTGTTTTCCCCTTAATTTAAATGTTGTGCAAATTATTAATGAAAAAAACAACTCTTTAAATTACTCATGTTGGATTAACTGGTCTTGCCTTTTCATTACTCTTTATCTTCAAAAACAATTTCAAAAAGACTTCTTGGACCATTAGCAGTATTATACATGTTCAATTATTATCCACCCTTACCACAAGATGGAGTCAAAGGTGCGGAAGAAGACACTGTAATTGGAGAGGCTGATCCAAGGAAAAGGGTTCCAACTCAGACAAAAAGGGAAAGGAATGTGTGTTACTTCTACAGGTTTGTGTGTGCTGTGCCGAAGAACAGCCATTCAGAAATGCAGAGTACAGCAGTTGGGTGTCTATCAGTCTTCGCTAGCGCTCCATATGCTAGCAGTAAAAAAATCCTTGTTTTCAATTTTAAAAAAAAACTGCCTCATGGACAGCCAAATATGTCATCTTGATTTAGAGTTTCAATTCCTTTAGGGTAGGAAAGAAGTTTTACCCATGGATAGTGTAACATGTTTACAATCTTTCGCAAGAAAGAAATATTTCCGAAGTTTCTAATTGGTATGTCAGGTATATGCAATGGAGTCAAGAGGGATAGCTGTCGGACACATGAGTGATCAGAGGACTATTATCTATCACGCATGTTTTGCGTTGTCAACAAGGCCCAGTGGCCTAATGGAGAAGGCATCAGCCTCCGGAGCTGGGGATTGTGGGTTCAAGTCCCACCTGGGTCATTAGATTTTAAAGTGTTGACTGTTTGAAGCTCTATTGTTCATGGGGATTGTGGGTTCAAGTCCCACCTGGGTCATTGGATTTTAAAGTGTTGACTGTTTGAAGCTCTATTGTTCATGAATCTAAAAGCTCAGTACCTTCCTACTCAGTTGACTTCTGAAACATATATAACTGTAAGCCACATTGTTGATCTTGCGAAACATACGAATCGGATTATAAGTAGCTAATAAACTAGTTGTTTTCCCCTTAATTTAAATGTTGTGCAAATCATTAATGAGAAGAACAACTCTTTAAATTACTCATGTTGGATTAACTGGTCTTGCCTTTTCATTACTCTTTATCTTCAAAAACAATTTCAAAAAGACTTCTTGGACCATTAGCAGTATTATACATGTTCAATTATTATCCACCCTTACCACAAGATGGAGCCAAAGATGCGGAAGAAGACACTGTAATTGGAGAGGCTGATCCAAGGAAAAGGGTTTCAACTCAGACAAAACGGGAAAGGAATGTGTGTTACTTGTACAGGTTTGTGTGTGCTGTGCCGAAGAACAGTCATTCAGAAATGCAGAGTGCAGCAGTTGGGTGTCTATCAGTCTTCGCTAGCGCTCCATACGGTAGCAGTAAAAATATCCTTGTTTTTCAATTTAAAAAAAAAAACAACTGTCTGATGGATAGCCGAATATGTCATCTTGATTTAGAGTTTCAATTCCTTTAGGGTAGGAAAGACGTTTTACCCATGGATAGTGTAACATGTTTACAATCTTCGCAAGAAAGAAATATTTCCGAAGTTTCTAATTGGTATGTCAGGTATATGCAATGGAGTCAAGAGGGATAGCTGTCGGACACATGAGTGATGAGAGGACTATTGTCTGTCACGTATGTTTTAAGCTGTCAACAAGGCCCAGTGGCCTAATGGAGAAAGCATCAGCCTCCGGAGCTGGGGATTGTGGGTTCAAGTCCCACCTGGGTCATTGGATTTTAAGGTGTTGACTGTTTGAAGCTCTATTGTTCATGAATCTAAAAGCTCAGTACCTTCCTACTCAGTTGACTTCTGAAACATATATAACTGTAAGCCACATTGTTGATCTTGCGAAACATACGAATCGGATTATAAGTAGCTAATAAACTAGTTGTTTTCCCCTTAATTTAAATGTTGTGCAAATCATTAATGAGAAGAACAACTCTTTAAATTACTCATGTTGGATTAACTGGTCTTGCCTTTTCATTACTCTTTATCTTCAAAAACAATTTCAAAAAGACTTCTTGGACCATTAGCAGTATTATACATGTTCAATTATTATCCACCCTTACCACAAGATGGAGCCAAAGATGCGGAAGAAGACACTGTAATTGGAGAGGCTGATCCAAGGAAAAGGGTTTCAACTCAGACAAAACGGGAAAGGAATGTGTGTTACTTCTACAGGTTGTGTGTGCTATGCCGAAGAACAGTCATTCAGAAATGCAGAGTGCAGCAGTTGGGTGTCTATCAGTCTTCGCTAGCGCTCCATACGGTAGCAGTAAAAATATCCTTGTTTTTCAATTTAAAAAAAAAAAACTGTCTGATGGATAGCCGAATATGTCATCTTGATTTAGAGTTTCAATTCCTTTAGGGTAGGAAAGAAGTTTTACCCATGGATAGTGTAACATGTTTACAATCTTTCGCAAGAAAGAAATATTTCCGAAGTTTCTAATTGGTATGTCAGGTATATGCAATGGAGTCAAGAGCGATAGCTGTCGGACACATGAGTGATCAGAGGACTATTGTCTATCACGTATGTTTTAGCTTGTCGACAAGGCCCAGTGGCCTAATGGAGAAGGCATCAGCCTCCGGAGCTGGGGATTGTGGGTTCAAGTCCCACCTGGGTCATTGGATTTTAAAGTGTTGACTGTTTGAAGCTCTATTGTTCATGAATCTAAAAGCTTAGTACCTTCCTACTCAGTTCACTTCTAAAACATATATAATTGTAAGCCACATTGTTGATCTTGCAAAACATACGAATCGGATTATAAGTAGCTAATAAACTAGTAGTTTTCCCCTTAATTTAAATGTTGTGCAAATTATTAATGAAAAGAACAACTCTTTAAATTACTCATGTTGGATTAACTGGTCTTGCCTTTTCATTACTCTTTATCTTCAAAAACAATTTCAAAAAGACTTCTTGGACCATTAGCAGTATTATACATGTTCAATTATTATCCACCCTTACCACAAGATGGAGTCAAAGGTGCGGAAGAAGACACTGTAATTGGAGAGGCTGATCCAAGGAAAAGGGTTCCAACTCAGACAAAAAGGGAAAGGAATGTGTGTTACTTCTACAGGTTTGTGTGTGCTATGCCGAAGAACAGCCATTCAGAAATTCAGAGTGCAGCAGTTGAGTGTCAATCAGTCT
Source organism: Eleutherodactylus coqui (assembly GCF_035609145.1). Classification (NCBI taxonomy): domain Eukaryota; kingdom Metazoa; phylum Chordata; class Amphibia; order Anura; family Eleutherodactylidae; genus Eleutherodactylus; species Eleutherodactylus coqui. The sequence continues at coordinate 93,348,998 of NC_089842.1, forward strand.
TCGCTAGCGCTCCATATGCTAGCAGTAAAAAAATCCTTGTTTTTCAATAAAAAAAAAAACTGCCAGATGGACAGCCGAATATGTCATCTTGATTTAGAGTTTCAATTCCTTTAGGGTAGGAAAGAAGTTTTACCCATGGATAGTGTAACATGTTTACAATTTTTCGCAAGAAAGAAATATTTCCGAAGTTTCTAATTGGTATGTCAGGTATATGCAATGGAGTCAAGAGGGATAGCTGTCGGACACATGAGTGATCAGAGGACTATTGTCTATCACGTATGTTTTAGGTTGTCAACAAGGCCCAGTGGCCTAATGGAGAAGGCATCAGCCTCCGGAGCTGGGGATTGTGGGTTCAAGTCCCACCTGGGTCATTGGATTTTAAAGTGTTGACTGTTTGAAGCTCTATTGTTCATGAATCTAAAAGCTTAGTACCTTCCTACTCAGTTCACTTCTAAAACATATATAATTGTAAGCCACATTGTTGATCTTGCGAAACATACGAATCGGATTATAAATAGCTAATAAACTAGTAGTTTTCCCCTTAATTTAAATGTTGTGCAAATTATTAATGAAAAGAACAACTCTTTAAATTACTCATGTTGGATTAACTGGTCTTGCCTTTTCATTACTCTTTATCTTCAAAAACAATTTCAAAAAGACTTCTTGGACCATTAGCAGTATTATACATGTTCAATTATTATCCACCCTTACCACAAGATGGAGTCAAAGGTGCGGAAGAAGACACTGTAATTGGAGAGGCTGATCCAAGGAAAAGGGTTCCAACTCAGACAAAAAGGGAAAGGAATGTGTGTTACTTCTACAGGTTTGTGTGTGCTATGCCGAAGAACAGCCATTCAGAAATTCAGAGTGCAGCAGTTGGGTGTCAATCAGTCTTCGCTAGCGCTCCATATGCTAGCAGTAAAAAAATCCTTGTTTTTCAATAAAAAAAAAAACTGCCAGATGGACAGCCGAATATGTCATCTTGATTTAGAGTTTCAATTCCTTTAGGGTAGGAAAGAAGTTTTACCCATGGATAGTGTAACATGTTTACAATTTTTCGCAAGAAAGAAATATTTCCGAAGTTTCTAATTGGTATGTCAGGTATATGCAATGGAGTCAAGAGGGATAGCTGTCGGACACATGAGTGATCAGAGGACTATTGTCTATCACGTATGTTTTAGGTTGTCAACAAGGCCCAGTGGCCTAATGGAGAAGGCATCAGCCTCCGGAGCTGGGGATTGTGGGTTCAAGTCCCACCTGGGTCATTGGATTTTAAAGTGTTGACTGTTTGAAGCTCTATTGTTCATGAATCTAAAAGCTTAGTACCTTCCTACTCAGTTCACTTCTAAAACATATATAATTGTAAGCCACATTGTTGATCTTGCGAAACATACGAATCGGATTATAAATAGCTAATAAACTAGTAGTTTTCCCCTTAATTTAAATGTTGTGCAAATTATTAATGAAAAGAACAACTCTTTAAATTACTCATGTTGGATTAACTGGTCTTGCCTTTTCATTACTCTTTATCTTCAAAAACAATTTCAAAAAGACTTCTTGGACCATTAGCAGTATTATACATGTTCAATTATTATCCACCCTTACCACAAGATGGAGTCAAAGGTGCGGAAGAAGACACTGTAATTGGAGAGGCTGATCCAAGGAAAAGGGTTCCAACTCAGACAAAAAGGGAAAGGAATGTGTGTTACTTCTACAGGTTTGTGTGTGCTATGCCGAAGAACAGCCATTCAGAAATTCAGAGTGCAGCAGTTGGGTGTCAATCAGTCTTCGCTAGCGCTCCATATGCTAGCAGTAAAAAAATCCTTGTTTTTCAATAAAAAAAAAAACTGCCAGATGGACAGCCGAATATGTCATCTTGATTTAGAGTTTCAATTCCTTTAGGGTAGGAAAGAAGTTTTACCCATGGATAGTGTAACATGTTTACAATTTTTCGCAAGAAAGAAATATTTCCGAAGTTTCTAATTGGTATGTCAGGTATATGCAATGGAGTCAAGAGGGATAGCTGTCGGACACATGAGTGATCAGAGGACTATTGTCTATCACGTATGTTTTAGCTTGTCGACAAGGCCCAGTGGCCTAATGGAGAAGGCATCAGCCTCCGGAGCTGGGGATTGTGGGTTCAAGTCCCACCTGGGTCATTGGATTTTAAAGTGTTGACTGTTTGAAGCTCTATTGTTCATGAATCTAAAAGCTTAGTACCTTCCTACTCAGTTCACTTCTAAAACATATATAATTGTAAGCCACATTGTTGATCTTGCGAAACATACGAATCGGATTATAAGTAGCTAATAAACTAGTAGTTTTCCCCTTAATTTAAATGTTGTGCAAATTATTAATGAAAAGAACAACTCTTTAAATTACTCATGTTGGATTAACTGGTCTTGCCTTTTCATTACTCTTTATCTTCAAAAACAATTTCAAAAAGACTTCTTGGACCATTAGCAGTATTATACATGTTCAATTATTATCCACCCTTACCACAAGATGGAGTCAAAGGTGCGGAAGAAGACACTGTAATTGGAGAGGCTGATCCAAGGAAAAGGGTTCCAACTCAGACAAAAAGGGAAAGGAATGTGTGTTACTTCTACAGGTTTGTGTGTGCTATGCCGAAGAACAGCCATTCAGAAATTCAGAGTGCAGCAGTTGAGTGTCAATCAGTCTTCGCTAGCGCTCCATATGCTAGCAGTAAAAAAATCCTTGTTTTTCAATAAAAAAAAAAACTGCCAGATGGACAGCCGAATATGTCATCTTGATTTAGAGTTTCAATTCCTTTAGGGTAGGAAAGAAGTTTTACCCATGGATAGTGTAACATGTTTACAATCTTTCGCAAGAAAGAAATATTTCCGAAGTTTCTAATTGGTATGTCAGGTATATGCAATGGAGTCAAGAGGGATAGCTGTCGGACACATGAGTGATCAGAGGACTATTGTCTATCACGTATGTTTTAGGTTGTCAACAAGGCCCAGTGGCCTAATGGAGAAGGCATCAGCCTCCGGAGCTGGGGATTGTGGGTTCAAGTCCCACCTGGGTCATTGGATTTTAAAGTGTTGACTGTTTGAAGCTCTATTGTTCATGAATCTAAAAGCTTAGTACCTTCCTACTCAGTTCACTTCTAAAACATATATAATTGTAAGCCACATTGTTGATCTTGCGAAACATACGAATCGGATTATAAATAGCTAATAAACTAGTAGTTTTCCCCTTAATTTAAATGTTGTGCAAATTATTAATGAAAAGAACAACTCTTTAAATTACTCATGTTGGATTAACTGGTCTTGCCTTTTCATTACTCTTTATCTTCAAAAACAATTTCAAAAAGACTTCTTGGACCATTAGCAGTATTATACATGTTCAATTATTATCCACCCTTACCACAAGATGGAGTCAAAGGTGCGGAAGAAGACACTGTAATTGGAGAGGCTGATCCAAGGAAAAGGGTTCCAACTCAGACAAAAAGGGAAAGGAATGTGTGTTACTTCTACAGGTTTGTGTGTGCTATGCCGAAGAACAGCCATTCAGAAATTCAGAGTGCAGCAGTTGGGTGTCAATCAGTCTTCGCTAGCGCTCCATATGCTAGCAGTAAAAAAATCCTTGTTTTTCAATAAAAAAAAAAACTGCCAGATGGACAGCCGAATATGTCATCTTGATTTAGAGTTTCAATTCCTTTAGGGTAGGAAAGAAGTTTTACCCATGGATAGTGTAACATGTTTACAATTTTTCGCAAGAAAGAAATATTTCCGAAGTTTCTAATTGGTATGTCAGGTATATGCAATGGAGTCAAGAGGGATAGCTGTCGGACACATGAGTGATCAGAGGACTATTGTCTATCACGTATGTTTTAGGTTGTCAACAAGGCCCAGTGGCCTAATGGAGAAGGCATCAGCCTCCGGAGCTGGGGATTGTGGGTTCAAGTCCCACCTGGGTCATTGGATTTTAAAGTGTTGACTGTTTGAAGCTCTATTGTTCATGAATCTAAAAGCTTAGTACCTTCCTACTCAGTTCACTTCTAAAACATATATAATTGTAAGCCACATTGTTGATCTTGCGAAACATACGAATCGGATTATAAATAGCTAATAAACTAGTAGTTTTCCCCTTAATTTAAATGTTGTGCAAATTATTAATGAAAAGAACAACTCTTTAAATTACTCATGTTGGATTAACTGGTCTTGCCTTTTCATTACTCTTTATCTTCAAAAACAATTTCAAAAAGACTTCTTGGACCATTAGCAGTATTATACATGTTCAATTATTATCCACCCTTACCACAAGATGGAGTCAAAGGTGCGGAAGAAGACACTGTAATTGGAGAGGCTGATCCAAGGAAAAGGGTTCCAACTCAGACAAAAAGGGAAAGGAATGTGTGTTACTTCTACAGGTTTGTGTGTGCTATGCCGAAGAACAGCCATTCAGAAATTCAGAGTGCAGCAGTTGGGTGTCAATCAGTCTTCGCTAGCGCTCCATATGCTAGCAGTAAAAAAATCCTTGTTTTTCAATAAAAAAAAAAACTGCCAGATGGACAGCCGAATATGTCATCTTGATTTAGAGTTTCAATTCCTTTAGGGTAGGAAAGAAGTTTTACCCATGGATAGTGTAACATGTTTACAATTTTTCGCAAGAAAGAAATATTTCCGAAGTTTCTAATTGGTATGTCAGGTATATGCAATGGAGTCAAGAGGGATAGCTGTCGGACACATGAGTGATCAGAGGACTATTGTCTATCACGTATGTTTTAGCTTGTCGACAAGGCCCAGTGGCCTAATGGAGAAGGCATCAGCCTCCGGAGCTGGGGATTGTGGGTTCAAGTCCCACCTGGGTCATTGGATTTTAAAGTGTTGACTGTTTGAAGCTCTATTGTTCATGAATCTAAAAGCTTAGTACCTTCCTACTCAGTTGACTTCTAAAACATATATAATTGTAAGCCACATTGTTGATCTTGCAAAACATACGAATCGGATTATAAGTAGCTAATAAACTAGTAGTTTTCCCCTTAATTTAAATGTTGTGCAAATTATTAATGAAAAGAACAACTCTTTAAATTACTCATGTTGGATTAACTGGTCTTGCCTTTTCATTACTCTTTATCTTCAAAAACAATTTCAAAAAGACTTCTTGGACCATTAGCAGTATTATACATGTTCAATTATTATCCACCCTTACCACAAGATGGAGTCAAAGGTGCGGAAGAAGACACTGTAATTGGAGAGGCTGATCCAAGGAAAAGGGTTCCAACTCAGACAAAAAGGGAAAGGAATGTGTGTTACTTCTACAGGTTTGTGTGTGCTATGCCGAAGAACAGCCATTCAGAAATTCAGAGTGCAGCAGTTGGGTGTCAATCAGTCTTCGCTAGCGCTCCATATGCTAGCAGTAAAAAAATCCTTGTTTTTCAATAAAAAAAAAAACTGCCAGATGGACAGCCGAATATGTCATCTTGATTTAGAGTTTCAATTCCTTTAGGGTAGGAAAGAAGTTTTACCCATGGATAGTGTAACATGTTTACAATTTTTCGCAAGAAAGAAATATTTCCGAAGTTTCTAATTGGTATGTCAGGTATATGCAATGGAGTCAAGAGGGATAGCTGTCGGACACATGAGTGATCAGAGGACTATTGTCTATCACGTATGTTTTAGCTTGTCGACAAGGCCCAGTGGCCTAATGGAGAAGGCATCAGCCTCCGGAGCTGGGGATTGTGGGTTCAAGTCCCACCTGGGTCATTGGATTTTAAAGTGTTGACTGTTTGAAGCTCTATTGTTCATGAATCTAAAAGCTTAGTACCTTCCTACTCAGTTGACTTCTAAAACATATATAATTGTAAGCCACATTGTTGATCTTGCAAAACATACGAATCGGATTATAAGTAGCTAATAAACTAGTAGTTTTCCCCTTAATTTAAATGTTGTGCAAATTATTAATGAAAAGAACAACTCTTTAAATTACTCATGTTGGATTAACTGGTCTTGCCTTTTCATTACTCTTTATCTTCAAAAACAATTTCAAAAAGACTTCTTGGACCATTAGCAGTATTATACATGTTCAATTATTATCCACCCTTACCACAAGATGGAGTCAAAGGTGCGGAAGAAGACACTGTAATTGGAGAGGCTGATCCAAGGAAAAGGGTTCCAACTCAGACAAAAAGGGAAAGGAATGTGTGTTACTTCTACAGGTTTGTGTGTGCTATGCCGAAGAACAGCCATTCAGAAATTCAGAGTGCAGCAGTTGGGTGTCAATCAGTCTTCGCTAGCGCTCCATATGCTAGCAGTAAAAAAATCCTTGTTTTTCAATAAAAAAAAAAACTGCCAGATGGACAGCCGAATATGTCATCTTGATTTAGAGTTTCAATTCCTTTAGGGTAGGAAAGAAGTTTTACCCATGGATAGTGTAACATGTTTACAATCTTTCGCAAGAAAGAAATATTTCCGAAGTTTCTAATTGGTATGTCAGGTATATGCAATGGAGTCAAGAGCGATAGCTGTCGGACACATGAGTGATCAGAGGACTATTGTCTATCACGTATGTTTTAGCTTGTCGACAAGGCCCAGTGGCCTAATGGAGAAGGCATCAGCCTCCGGAGCTGGGGATTGTGGGTTCAAGTCCCACCTGGGTCATTGGATTTTAAAGTGTTGACTGTTTGAAGCTCTATTGTTCATGAATCTAAAAGCTTAGTACCTTCCTACTCAGTTCACTTCTAAAACATATATAATTGTAAGCCACATTGTTGATCTTGCAAAACATACGAATCGGATTATAAGTAGCTAATAAACTAGTAGTTTTCCCCTTAATTTAAATGTTGTGCAAATTATTAATGAAAAGAACAACTCTTTAAATTACTCATGTTGGATTAACTGGTCTTGCCTTTTCATTACTCTTTATCTTCAAAAACAATTTCAAAAAGACTTCTTGGACCATTAGCAGTATTATACATGTTCAATTATTATCCACCCTTACCACAAGATGGAGTCAAAGGTGCGGAAGAAGACACTGTAATTGGAGAGGCTGATCCAAGGAAAAGGGTTCCAACTCAGACAAAAAGGGAAAGGAATGTGTGTTACTTCTACAGGTTTGTGTGTGCTATGCCGAAGAACAGCCATTCAGAAATTCAGAGTGCAGCAGTTGAGTGTCAATCAGTCTTCGCTAGCGCTCCATATGCTAGCAGTAAAAAAATCCTTGTTTTTCAATAAAAAAAAAAACTGCCAGATGGACAGCCGAATATGTCATCTTGATTTAGAGTTTCAATTCCTTTAGGGTAGGAAAGAAGTTTTACCCATGGATAGTGTAACATGTTTACAATTTTTCGCAAGAAAGAAATATTTCCGAAGTTTCTAATTGGTATGTCAGGTATATGCAATGGAGTCAAGAGGGATAGCTGTCGGACACATGAGTGATCAGAGGACTATTGTCTATCACGTATGTTTTAGGTTGTCAACAAGGCCCAGTGGCCTAATGGAGAAGGCATCAGCCTCCGGAGCTGGGGATTGTGGGTTCAAGTCCCACCTGGGTCATTGGATTTTAAAGTGTTGACTGTTTGAAGCTCTATTGTTCATGAATCTAAAAGCTTAGTACCTTCCTACTCAGTTCACTTCTAAAACATATATAATTGTAAGCCACATTGTTGATCTTGCGAAACATACGAATCGGATTATAAGTAGCTAATAAACTAGTAGTTTTCCCCTTAATTTAAATGTTGTGCAAATTATTAATGAAAAGAACAACTCTTTAAATTACTCATGTTGGATTAACTGGTCTTGCCTTTTCATTACTCTTTATCTTCAAAAACAATTTCAAAAAGACTTCTTGGACCATTAGCAGTATTATACATGTTCAATTATTATCCACCCTTACCACAAGATGGAGTCAAAGGTGCGGAAGAAGACACTGTAATTGGAGAGGCTGATCCAAGGAAAAGGGTTCCAACTCAGACAAAAAGGGAAAGGAATGTGTGTTACTTCTACAGGTTTGTGTGTGCTATGCCGAAGAACAGCCATTCAGAAATTCAGAGTGCAGCAGTTGAGTGTCAATCAGTCTTCGCTAGCGCTCCATATGCTAGCAGTAAAAAAATCCTTGTTTTTCAATAAAAAAAAAAACTGCCAGATGGACAGCCGAATATGTCATCTTGATTTAGAGTTTCAATTCCTTTAGGGTAGGAAAGAAGTTTTACCCATGGATAGTGTAACATGTTTACAATCTTTCGCAAGAAAGAAATATTTCCGAAGTTTCTAATTGGTATGTCAGGTATATGCAATGGAGTCAAGAGGGATAGCTGTCGGACACATGAGTGATCAGAGGACTATTGTCTATCACGTATGTTTTAGGTTGTCAACAAGGCCCAGTGGCCTAATGGAGAAGGCATCAGCCTCCGGAGCTGGGGATTGTGGGTTCAAGTCCCACCTGGGTCATTGGATTTTAAAGTGTTGACTGTTTGAAGCTCTATTGTTCATGAATCTAAAAGCTTAGTACCTTCCTACTCAGTTCACTTCTAAAACATATATAATTGTAAGCCACATTGTTGATCTTGCGAAACATACGAATCGGATTATAAATAGCTAATAAACTAGTAGTTTTCCCCTTAATTTAAATGTTGTGCAAATTATTAATGAAAAGAACAACTCTTTAAATTACTCATGTTGGATTAACTGGTCTTGCCTTTTCATTACTCTTTATCTTCAAAAACAATTTCAAAAAGACTTCTTGGACCATTAGCAGTATTATACATGTTCAATTATTATCCACCCTTACCACAAGATGGAGTCAAAGGTGCGGAAGAAGACACTGTAATTGGAGAGGCTGATCCAAGGAAAAGGGTTCCAACTCAGACAAAAAGGGAAAGGAATGTGTGTTACTTCTACAGGTTTGTGTGTGCTATGCCGAAGAACAGCCATTCAGAAATTCAGAGTGCAGCAGTTGGGTGTCAATCAGTCTTCGCTAGCGCTCCATATGCTAGCAGTAAAAAAATCCTTGTTTTTCAATAAAAAAAAAAACTGCCAGATGGACAGCCGAATATGTCATCTTGATTTAGAGTTTCAATTCCTTTAGGGTAGGAAAGAAGTTTTACCCATGGATAGTGTAACATGTTTACAATTTTTCGCAAGAAAGAAATATTTCCGAAGTTTCTAATTGGTATGTCAGGTATATGCAATGGAGTCAAGAGGGATAGCTGTCGGACACATGAGTGATCAGAGGACTATTGTCTATCACGTATGTTTTAGGTTGTCAACAAGGCCCAGTGGCCTAATGGAGAAGGCATCAGCCTCCGGAGCTGGGGATTGTGGGTTCAAGTCCCACCTGGGTCATTGGATTTTAAAGTGTTGACTGTTTGAAGCTCTATTGTTCATGAATCTAAAAGCTTAGTACCTTCCTACTCAGTTCACTTCTAAAACATATATAATTGTAAGCCACATTGTTGATCTTGCGAAACATACGAATCGGATTATAAATAGCTAATAAACTAGTAGTTTTCCCCTTAATTTAAATGTTGTGCAAATTATTAATGAAAAGAACAACTCTTTAAATTACTCATGTTGGATTAACTGGTCTTGCCTTTTCATTACTCTTTATCTTCAAAAACAATTTCAAAAAGACTTCTTGGACCATTAGCAGTATTATACATGTTCAATTATTATCCACCCTTACCACAAGATGGAGTCAAAGGTGCGGAAGAAGACACTGTAATTGGAGAGGCTGATCCAAGGAAAAGGGTTCCAACTCAGACAAAAAGGGAAAGGAATGTGTGTTACTTCTACAGGTTTGTGTGTGCTATGCCGAAGAACAGCCATTCAGAAATTCAGAGTGCAGCAGTTGGGTGTCAATCAGTCTTCGCTAGCGCTCCATATGCTAGCAGTAAAAAAATCCTTGTTTTTCAATAAAAAAAAAAACTGCCAGATGGACAGCCGAATATGTCATCTTGATTTAGAGTTTCAATTCCTTTAGGGTAGGAAAGAAGTTTTACCCATGGATAGTGTAACATGTTTACAATTTTTCGCAAGAAAGAAATATTTCCGAAGTTTCTAATTGGTATGTCAGGTATATGCAATGGAGTCAAGAGGGATAGCTGTCGGACACATGAGTGATCAGAGGACTATTGTCTATCACGTATGTTTTAGCTTGTCGACAAGGCCCAGTGGCCTAATGGAGAAGGCATCAGCCTCCGGAGCTGGGGATTGTGGGTTCAAGTCCCACCTGGGTCATTGGATTTTAAAGTGTTGACTGTTTGAAGCTCTATTGTTCATGAATCTAAAAGCTTAGTACCTTCCTACTCAGTTGACTTCTAAAACATATATAATTGTAAGCCACATTGTTGATCTTGCGAAACATACGAATCGGATTATAAGTAGCTAATAAACTAGTTGTTTTCCCCTTAATTTAAATGTTGTGCAAATCATTAATGAAAAGAACAACTCTTTAAATTACTCATGTTGGATTAACTGGTCTTGCCTTTTCATTACTCTTTATCTTCAAAAACAATTTCAAAAAGACTTCTTGGACCATTAGCAGTATTATACATGTTCAATTATTATCCACCCTTACCACAAGATGGAGCCAAAGATGCGGAAGAAGACACTGTAATTGGAGAGGCTGATCCAAGGAAAAGGCTTCCAACTCAGACAAAAAGGGAAAGGAATGTGTGTTACTTCTACAGGTTTGTGTGTGCTATGCCGAAGAACAGCCATTCAGAAATGCAGAGTGCAGCAGTTGGGTGTCTATCAGTCTTCGCTAGCGCTCCATATGCTAGCAGTAAAAAAATCCTTGTTTTTCAATTTAAAAAAAAAACTGCCTCATGGACAGCCAAATATGTCATCTTGATTTAGAGTTTCAATTCCTTTAGGGTAGGAAAGAAGTTTTACCCATGGATAGTGTAACATGTTTACAATCTTTCGCAAGAAAGAAATATTTCCGAAGTTTCTAATTGGTATGTCAGGTATATGCAATGGAGTCAAGAGGGATAGCTGTCGGACACATGAGTGATCAGAGGACTATTGTCTATCACGTATGTTTTAGGTTGTCAACAAGGCCCAGTGGCCTAATGGAGAAGGCATCAGCCTCCGGAGCTGGGGATTGTGGGTTCAAGTCCCACCTGGGTCATTGGATTTTAAAGTGTTGACTGTTTGAAGCTCTATTGTTCATGAATCTAAAAGCTTAGTACCTTCCTACTCAGTTCACTTCTAAAACATATATAATTGTAAGCCACATTGTTGATCTTGCGAAACATACGAATCGGATTATAAGTAGCTAATAAACTAGTTGTTTTCCCCTTAATTTAAATGTTGTGCAAATTATTAATGAAAAAAACAACTCTTTAAATTACTCATGTTGGATTAACTGGTCTTGCCTTTTCATTACTCTTTATCTTCAAAAACAATTTCAAAAAGACTTCTTGGACCATTAGCAGTATTATACATGTTCAATTATTATCCACCCTTACCACAAGATGGAGTCAAAGGTGCGGAAGAAGACACTGTAATTGGAGAGGCTGATCCAAGGAAAAGGGTTCCAACTCAGACAAAAAGGGAAAGGAATGTGTGTTACTTCTACAGGTTTGTGTGTGCTGTGCCGAAGAACAGCCATTCAGAAATGCAGAGTACAGCAGTTGGGTGTCTATCAGTCTTCGCTAGCGCTCCATATGCTAGCAGTAAAAAAATCCTTGTTTTCAATTTTAAAAAAAAACTGCCTCATGGACAGCCAAATATGTCATCTTGATTTAGAGTTTCAATTCCTTTAGGGTAGGAAAGAAGTTTTACCCATGGATAGTGTAACATGTTTACAATCTTTCGCAAGAAAGAAATATTTCCGAAGTTTCTAATTGGTATGTCAGGTATATGCAATGGAGTCAAGAGGGATAGCTGTCGGACACATGAGTGATCAGAGGACTATTATCTATCACGTATGTTTTGCGTTGTCAACAAGGCCCAGTGGCCTAATGGAGAAGGCATCAGCCTCCGGAGCTGGGGATTGTGGGTTCAAGTCCCACCTGGGTCATTAGATTTTAAAGTGTTGACTGTTTGAAGCTCTATTGTTCATGGGGATTGTGGGTTCAAGTCCCACCTGGGTCATTGGATTTTAAAGTGTTGACTGTTTGAAGCTCTATTGTTCATGAATCTAAAAGCTCAGTACCTTCCTACTCAGTTGACTTCTGAAACATATATAACTGTAAGCCACATTGTTGATCTTGCGAAACATACGAATCGGATTATAAGTAGCTAATAAACTAGTTGTTTTCCCCTTAATTTAAATGTTGTGCAAATCATTAATGAGAAGAACAACTCTTTAAATTACTCATGTTGGATTAACTGGTCTTGCCTTTTCATTACTCTTTATCTTCAAAAACAATTTCAAAAAGACTTCTTGGACCATTAGCAGTATTATACATGTTCAATTATTATCCACCCTTACCACAAGATGGAGCCAAAGATGCGGAAGAAGACACTGTAATTGGAGAGGCTGATCCAAGGAAAAGGGTTTCAACTCAGACAAAACGGGAAAGGAATGTGTGTTACTTGTACAGGTTTGTGTGTGCTGTGCCGAAGAACAGTCATTCAGAAATGCAGAGTGCAGCAGTTGGGTGTCTATCAGTCTTCGCTAGCGCTCCATACGGTAGCAGTAAAAATATCCTTGTTTTTCAATTTAAAAAAAAAAACAACTGTCTGATGGATAGCCGAATATGTCATCTTGATTTAGAGTTTCAATTCCTTTAGGGTAGGAAAGACGTTTTACCCATGGATAGTGTAACATGTTTACAATCTTCGCAAGAAAGAAATATTTCCGAAGTTTCTAATTGGTATGTCAGGTATATGCAATGGAGTCAAGAGGGATAGCTGTCGGACACATGAGTGATGAGAGGACTATTGTCTGTCACGTATGTTTTAAGCTGTCAACAAGGCCCAGTGGCCTAATGGAGAAAGCATCAGCCTCCGGAGCTGGGGATTGTGGGTTCAAGTCCCACCTGGGTCATTGGATTTTAAGGTGTTGACTGTTTGAAGCTCTATTGTTCATGAATCTAAAAGCTCAGTACCTTCCTACTCAGTTGACTTCTGAAACATATATAACTGTAAGCCACATTGTTGATCTTGCGAAACATACGAATCGGATTATAAGTAGCTAATAAACTAGTTGTTTTCCCCTTAATTTAAATGTTGTGCAAATCATTAATGAGAAGAACAACTCTTTAAATTACTCATGTTGGATTAACTGGTCTTGCCTTTTCATTACTCTTTATCTTCAAAAACAATTTCAAAAAGACTTCTTGGACCATTAGCAGTATTATACATGTTCAATTATTATCCACCCTTACCACAAGATGGAGCCAAAGATGCGGAAGAAGACACTGTAATTGGAGAGGCTGATCCAAGGAAAAGGGTTTCAACTCAGACAAAACGGGAAAGGAATGTGTGTTACTTCTACAGGTTTGTGTGTGCTATGCCGAAGAACAGTCATTCAGAAATGCAGAGTGCAGCAGTTGGGTGTCTATCAGTCTTCGCTAGCGCTCCATACGGTAGCAGTAAAAATATCCTTGTTTTTCAATTTAAAAAAAAAAAACTGTCTGATGGATAGCCGAATATGTCATCTTGATTTAGAGTTTCAATTCCTTTAGGGTAGGAAAGAAGTTTTACCCATGGATAGTGTAACATGTTTACAATCTTTCGCAAGAAAGAAATATTTCCGAAGTTTCTAATTGGTATGTCAGGTATATGCAATGGAGTCAAGAGCGATAGCTGTCGGACACATGAGTGATCAGAGGACTATTGTCTATCACGTATGTTTTAGCTTGTCGACAAGGCCCAGTGGCCTAATGGAGAAGGCATCAGCCTCCGGAGCTGGGGATTGTGGGTTCAAGTCCCACCTGGGTCATTGGATTTTAAAGTGTTGACTGTTTGAAGCTCTATTGTTCATGAATCTAAAAGCTTAGTACCTTCCTACTCAGTTCACTTCTAAAACATATATAATTGTAAGCCACATTGTTGATCTTGCAAAACATACGAATCGGATTATAAGTAGCTAATAAACTAGTAGTTTTCCCCTTAATTTAAATGTTGTGCAAATTATTAATGAAAAGAACAACTCTTTAAATTACTCATGTTGGATTAACTGGTCTTGCCTTTTCATTACTCTTTATCTTCAAAAACAATTTCAAAAAGACTTCTTGGACCATTAGCAGTATTATACATGTTCAATTATTATCCACCCTTACCACAAGATGGAGTCAAAGGTGCGGAAGAAGACACTGTAATTGGAGAGGCTGATCCAAGGAAAAGGGTTCCAACTCAGACAAAAAGGGAAAGGAATGTGTGTTACTTCTACAGGTTTGTGTGTGCTATGCCGAAGAACAGCCATTCAGAAATTCAGAGTGCAGCAGTTGAGTGTCAATCAGTCTTCGCTAGCGCTCCATATGCTAGCAGTAAAAAAATCCTTGTTTTTCAATAAAAAAAAAAACTGCCAGATGGACAGCCGAATATGTCATCTTGATTTAGAGTTTCAATTCCTTTAGGGTAGGAAAGAAGTTTTACCCATGGATAGTGTAACATGTTTACAATTTTTCGCAAGAAAGAAATATTTCCGAAGTTTCTAATTGGTATGTCAGGTATATGCAATGGAGTCAAGAGGGATAGCTGTCGGACACATGAGTGATCAGAGGACTATTGTCTATCACGTATGTTTTAGCTTGTCGACAAGGCCCAGTGGCCTAATGGAGAAGGCATCAGCCTCCGGAGCTGGGGATTGTGGGTTCAAGTCCCACCTGGGTCATTGGATTTTAAAGTGTTGACTGTTTGAAGCTCTATTGTTCATGAATCTAAAAGCTTAGTACCTTCCTACTCAGTTGACTTCTAAAACATATATATCTGTAAGCCACATTGTTGATCTTGCGAAACATACGAATCGGATTATAAGTAGCTAATAAACTAGTTGTTTTCCCCTTAATTTAAATGTTGTGCAAATCATTAATGAAAAGAACAACTCTTTAAATTACTCATGTTGGATTAACTGGTCTTGCCTTTTCATTACTCTTTATCTTCAAAAACAATTTCAAAAAGACTTCTTGGACCATTAGCAGTATTATACATGTTCAATTATTATCCACCCTTACCACAAGATGGAGCCAAAGATGCGGAAGAAGACACTGTAATTGGAGAGGCTGATCCAAGGAAAAGGGTTCCAACTCAGACAAAAAGGGAAAGGAATGTGTGTTACTTCTACAGGTTTGTGTGTGCTATGCCGAAGAACAGCCATTCAGAAATGCAGAGTGCAGCAGTTGGGTGTCTATCAGTCTTCGCTAGCGCTCCATATGCTAGCAGTAAAAAAATCCTTGTTTTTCAATTTAAAAAAAAAACTGCCTCATGGACAGCCAAATATGTCATCTTGATTTAGAGTTTCAATTCCTTTAGGGTAGGAAAGAAGTTTTACCCATGGATAGTGTAACATGTTTACAATCTTTCGCAAGAAAGAAATATTTCCGAAGTTTCTAATTGGTATGTCAGGTATATGCAATGGAGTCAAGAGGGATAGCTGTCGGACACATGAGTGATCAGAGGACTATTGTCTATCACGTATGTTTTAGGTTGTCAACAAGGCCCAGTGGCCTAATGGAGAAGGCATCAGCCTCCGGAGCTGGGGATTGTGGGTTCAAGTCCCACCTGGGTCATTGGATTTTAAAGTGTTGACTGTTTGAAGCTCTATTGTTCATGAATCTAAAAGCTTAGTACCTTCCTACTCAGTTCACTTCTAAAACATATATAATTGTAAGCCACATTGTTGATCTTGCGAAACATACGAATCGGATTATAAGTAGCTAATAAACTAGTAGTTTTCCCCTTAATTTAAATGTTGTGCAAATTATTAATGAAAAGAACAACTCTTTAAATTACTCATGTTGGATTAACTGGTCTTGCCTTTTCATTACTCTTTATCTTCAAAAACAATTTCAAAAAGACTTCTTGGACCATTAGCAGTATTATACATGTTCAATTATTATCCACCCTTACCACAAGATGGAGTCAAAGGTGCGGAAGAAGACACTGTAATTGGAGAGGCTGATCCAAGGAAAAGGGTTCCAACTCAGACAAAAAGGGAAAGGAATGTGTGTTACTTCTACAGGTTTGTGTGTGCTATGCCGAAGAACAGCCATTCAGAAATTCAGAGTGCAGCAGTTGAGTGTCAATCAGTCTTCGCTAGCGCTCCATATGCTAGCAGTAAAAAAATCCTTGTTTTTCAATAAAAAAAAAAACTGCCAGATGGACAGCCGAATATGTCATCTTGATTTAGAGTTTCAATTCCTTTAGGGTAGGAAAGAAGTTTTACCCATGGATAGTGTAACATGTTTACAATTTTTCGCAAGAAAGAAATATTTCCGAAGTTTCTAATTGGTATGTCAGGTATATGCAATGGAGTCAAGAGGGATAGCTGTCGGACACATGAGTGATCAGAGGACTATTGTCTATCACGTATGTTTTAGCTTGTCGACAAGGCCCAGTGGCCTAATGGAGAAGGCATCAGCCTCCGGAGCTGGGGATTGTGGGTTCAAGTCCCACCTGGGTCATTGGATTTTAAAGTGTTGACTGTTTGAAGCTCTATTGTTCATGAATCTAAAAGCTTAGTACCTTCCTACTCAGTTGACTTCTAAAACATATATATCTGTAAGCCACATTGTTGATCTTGCGAAACATACGAATCGGATTATAAGTAGCTAATAAACTAGTTGTTTTCCCCTTAATTTAAATGTTGTGCAAATCATTAATGAAAAGAAGAACTCTTTAAATTACTCATGTTGGATTAACTGGTCTTGCCTTTTCATTACTCTTTATCTTCAAAAACAATTTCAAAAAGACTTCTTGGACCATTAGCAGTATTATACATGTTCAATTATTATCCACCCTTACCACAAGATGGAGCCAAAGATGCGGAAGAAGACACTGTAATTGGAGAGGCTGATCCAAGGAAAAGGGTTCCAACTCAGACAAAAAGGGAAAGGAATGTGTGTTACTTCTACAGGTTTGTGTGTGCTATGCCGAAGAACAGCCATTCAGAAATGCAGAGTGCAGCAGTTGGGTGTCTATCAGTCTTCGCTAGCGCTCCATATGCTAGCAGTAAAAAAATCCTTGTTTTTCAATTTAAAAAAAAAACTGCCTCATGGACAGCCAAATATGTCATCTTGATTTAGAGTTTCAATTCCTTTAGGGTAGGAAAGAAGTTTTACCCATGGATAGTGTAACATGTTTACAATCTTTCGCAAGAAAGAAATATTTCCGAAGTTTCTAATTGGTATGTCAGGTATATGCAATGGAGTCAAGAGGGATAGCTGTCGGACACATGAGTGATCAGAGGACTATTGTCTATCACGTATGTTTTAGGTTGTCAACAAGGCCCAGTGGCCTAATGGAGAAGGCATCAGCCTCCGGAGCTGGGGATTGTGGGTTCAAGTCCCACCTGGGTCATTGGATTTTAAAGTGTTGACTGTTTGAAGCTCTATTGTTCATGAATCTAAAAGCTTAGTACCTTCCTACTCAGTTCACTTCTAAAACATATATAATTGTAAGCCACATTGTTGATCTTGCGAAACATACGAATCGGATTATAAGTAGCTAATAAACTAGTAGTTTTCCCCTTAATTTAAATGTTGTGCAAATTATTAATGAAAAGAACAACTCTTTAAATTACTCATGTTGGATTAACTGGTCTTGCCTTTTCATTACTCTTTATCTTCAAAAACAATTTCAAAAAGACTTCTTGGACCATTAGCAGTATTATACATGTTCAATTATTATCCACCCTTACCACAAGATGGAGTCAAAGGTGCGGAAGAAGACACTGTAATTGGAGAGGCTGATCCAAGGAAAAGGGTTCCAACTCAGACAAAAAGGGAAAGGAATGTGTGTTACTTCTACAGGTTTGTGTGTGCTATGCCGAAGAACAGCCATTCAGAAATTCAGAGTGCAGCAGTTGAGTGTCAATCAGTCTTCGCTAGCGCTCCATATGCTAGCAGTAAAAAAATCCTTGTTTTTCAATAAAAAAAAAAACTGCCAGATGGACAGCCGAATATGTCATCTTGATTTAGAGTTTCAATTCCTTTAGGGTAGGAAAGAAGTTTTACCCATGGATAGTGTAACATGTTTACAATTTTTCGCAAGAAAGAAATATTTCCGAAGTTTCTAATTGGTATGTCAGGTATATGCAATGGAGTCAAGAGGGATAGCTGTCGGACACATGAGTGATCAGAGGACTATTGTCTATCACGTATGTTTTAGCTTGTCGACAAGGCCCAGTGGCCTAATGGAGAAGGCATCAGCCTCCAGAGCTGGGGATTGTGGGTTCAAGTCCCACCTGGGTCATTGGATTTTAAAGTGTTGACTGTTTGAAGCTCTATTGTTCATGAATCTAAAAGCTTAGTACCTTCCTACTCAGTTGACTTCTAAAACATATATAATTGTAAGCCACATTGTTGATCTTGCAAAACATACGAATCGGATTATAAGTAGCTAATAAACTAGTTGTTTTCCCCTTAATTTAAATGTTGTGCAAATCATTAATGAAAAGAACAACTCTTTAAATTACTCATGTTGGATTAACTGGTCTTGCCTTTTCATTACTCTTTATCTTCAAAAACAATTTCAAAAAGACTTCTTGGACCATTAGCAGTATTATACATGTTCAATTATTATCCACCCTTACCACAAGATGGAGCCAAAGATGCGGAAGAAGACACTGTAATTGGAGAGGCTGATCCAAGGAAAAGGGTTCCAACTCAGACAAAAAGGGAAAGGAATGTGTGTTACTTCTACAGGTTTGTGTGTGCTATGCCGAAGAACAGCCATTCAGAAATGCAGAGTGCAGCAGTTGGGTGTCTATCAGTCTTCGCTAGCGCTCCATATGCTAGCAGTAAAAAAATCCTTGTTTTTCAATTTAAAAAAAAAACTGCCTCATGGACAGCCAAATATGTCATCTTGATTTAGAGTTTCAATTCCTTTAGGGTAGGAAAGAAGTTTTACCCATGGATAGTGTAACATGTTTACAATCTTTCGCAAGAAAGAAATATTTCCGAAGTTTCTAATTGGTATGTCAGGTATATGCAATGGAGTCAAGAGGGATAGCTGTCGGACACATGAGTGATCAGAGGACTATTGTCTATCACGTATGTTTTAGGTTGTCAACAAGGCCCAGTGGCCTAATGGAGAAGGCATCAGCCTCCGGAGCTGGGGATTGTGGGTTCAAGTCCCACCTGGGTCATTGGATTTTAAAGTGTTGACTGTTTGAAGCTCTATTGTTCATGAATCTAAAAGCTTAGTACCTTCCTACTCAGTTCACTTCTAAAACATATATAATTGTAAGCCACATTGTTGATCTTGCGAAACATACGAATCGGATTATAAATAGCTAATAAACTAGTAGTTTTCCCCTTAATTTAAATGTTGTGCAAATTATTAATGAAAAGAACAACTCTTTAAATTACTCATGTTGGATTAACTGGTCTTGCCTTTTCATTACTCTTTATCTTCAAAAACAATTTCAAAAAGACTTCTTGGACCATTAGCAGTATTATACATGTTCAATTATTATCCACCCTTACCACAAGATGGAGTCAAAGGTGCGGAAGAAGACACTGTAATTGGAGAGGCTGATCCAAGGAAAAGGGTTCCAACTCAGACAAAAAGGGAAAGGAATGTGTGTTACTTCTACAGGTTTGTGTGTGCTATGCCGAAGAACAGCCATTCAGAAATTCAGAGTGCAGCAGTTGGGTGTCAATCAGTCTTCGCTAGCGCTCCATATGCTAGCAGTAAAAAAATCCTTGTTTTTCAATAAAAAAAAAAACTGCCAGATGGACAGCCGAATATGTCATCTTGATTTAGAGTTTCAATTCCTTTAGGGTAGGAAAGAAGTTTTACCCATGGATAGTGTAACATGTTTACAATTTTTCGCAAGAAAGAAATATTTCCGAAGTTTCTAATTGGTATGTCAGGTATATGCAATGGAGTCAAGAGGGATAGCTGTCGGACACATGAGTGATCAGAGGACTATTGTCTATCACGTATGTTTTAGCTTGTCGACAAGGCCCAGTGGCCTAATGGAGAAGGCATCAGCCTCCGGAGCTGGGGATTGTGGGTTCAAGTCCCACCTGGGTCATTGGATTTTAAAGTGTTGACTGTTTGAAGCTCTATTGTTCATGAATCTAAAAGCTTAGTACCTTCCTACTCAGTTCACTTCTAAAACATATATAATTGTAAGCCACATTGTTGATCTTGCGAAACATACGAATCGGATTATAAATAGCTAATAAACTAGTAGTTTTCCCCTTAATTTAAATGTTGTGCAAATTATTAATGAAAAGAACAACTCTTTAAATTACTCATGTTGGATTAACTGGTCTTGCCTTTTCATTACTCTTTATCTTCAAAAACAATTTCAAAAAGACTTCTTGGACCATTAGCAGTATTATACATGTTCAATTATTATCCACCCTTACCACAAGATGGAGTCAAAGGTGCGGAAGAAGACACTGTAATTGGAGAGGCTGATCCAAGGAAAAGGGTTCCAACTCAGACAAAAAGGGAAAGGAATGTGTGTTACTTCTACAGGTTTGTGTGTGCTATGCCGAAGAACAGCCATTCAGAAATTCAGAGTGCAGCAGTTGGGTGTCAATCAGTCTTCGCTAGCGCTCCATATGCTAGCAGTAAAAAAATCCTTGTTTTTCAATAAAAAAAAAAACTGCCAGATGGACAGCCGAATATGTCATCTTGATTTAGAGTTTCAATTCCTTTAGGGTAGGAAAGAAGTTTTACCCATGGATAGTGTAACATGTTTACAATTTTTCGCAAGAAAGAAATATTTCCGAAGTTTCTAATTGGTATGTCAGGTATATGCAATGGAGTCAAGAGGGATAGCTGTCGGACACATGAGTGATCAGAGGACTATTGTCTATCACGTATGTTTTAGCTTGTCGACAAGGCCCAGTGGCCTAATGGAGAAGGCATCAGCCTCCGGAGCTGGGGATTGTGGGTTCAAGTCCCACCTGGGTCATTGGATTTTAAAGTGTTGACTGTTTGAAGCTCTATTGTTCATGAATCTAAAAGCTTAGTACCTTCCTACTCAGTTCACTTCTAAAACATATATAATTGTAAGCCACATTGTTGATCTTGCGAAACATACGAATCGGATTATAAATAGCTAATAAACTAGTAGTTTTCCCCTTAATTTAAATGTTGTGCAAATTATTAATGAAAAGAACAACTCTTTAAATTACTCATGTTGGATTAACTGGTCTTGCCTTTTCATTACTCTTTATCTTCAAAAACAATTTCAAAAAGACTTCTTGGACCATTAGCAGTATTATACATGTTCAATTATTATCCACCCTTACCACAAGATGGAGTCAAAGGTGCGGAAGAAGACACTGTAATTGGAGAGGCTGATCCAAGGAAAAGGGTTCCAACTCAGACAAAAAGGGAAAGGAATGTGTGTTACTTCTACAGGTTTGTGTGTGCTATGCCGAAGAACAGCCATTCAGAAATTCAGAGTGCAGCAGTTGGGTGTCAATCAGTCTTCGCTAGCGCTCCATATGCTAGCAGTAAAAAAATCCTTGTTTTTCAATAAAAAAAAAAACTGCCAGATGGACAGCCGAATATGTCATCTTGATTTAGAGTTTCAATTCCTTTAGGGTAGGAAAGAAGTTTTACCCATGGATAGTGTAACATGTTTACAATTTTTCGCAAGAAAGAAATATTTCCGAAGTTTCTAATTGGTATGTCAGGTATATGCAATGGAGTCAAGAGGGATAGCTGTCGGACACATGAGTGATCAGAGGACTATTGTCTATCACGTATGTTTTAGCTTGTCGACAAGGCCCAGTGGCCTAATGGAGAAGGCATCAGCCTCCGGAGCTGGGGATTGTGGGTTCAAGTCCCACCTGGGTCATTGGATTTTAAAGTGTTGACTGTTTGAAGCTCTATTGTTCATGAATCTAAAAGCTTAGTACCTTCCTACTCAGTTCACTTCTAAAACATATATAATTGTAAGCCACATTGTTGATCTTGCGAAACATACGAATCGGATTATAAATAGCTAATAAACTAGTAGTTTTCCCCTTAATTTAAATGTTGTGCAAATTATTAATGAAAAGAACAACTCTTTAAATTACTCATGTTGGATTAACTGGTCTTGCCTTTTCATTACTCTTTATCTTCAAAAACAATTTCAAAAAGACTTCTTGGACCATTAGCAGTATTATACATGTTCAATTATTATCCACCCTTACCACAAGATGGAGTCAAAGGTGCGGAAGAAGACACTGTAATTGGAGAGGCTGATCCAAGGAAAAGGGTTCCAACTCAGACAAAAAGGGAAAGGAATGTGTGTTACTTCTACAGGTTTGTGTGTGCTATGCCGAAGAACAGCCATTCAGAAATTCAGAGTGCAGCAGTTGGGTGTCAATCAGTCTTCGCTAGCGCTCCATATGCTAGCAGTAAAAAAATCCTTGTTTTTCAATAAAAAAAAAAACTGCCAGATGGACAGCCGAATATGTCATCTTGATTTAGAGTTTCAATTCCTTTAGGGTAGGAAAGAAGTTTTACCCATGGATAGTGTAACATGTTTACAATTTTTCGCAAGAAAGAAATATTTCCGAAGTTTCTAATTGGTATGTCAGGTATATGCAATGGAGTCAAGAGGGATAGCTGTCGGACACATGAGTGATCAGAGGACTATTGTCTATCACGTATGTTTTAGCTTGTCGACAAGGCCCAGTGGCCTAATGGAGAAGGCATCAGCCTCCGGAGCTGGGGATTGTGGGTTCAAGTCCCACCTGGGTCATTGGATTTTAAAGTGTTGACTGTTTGAAGCTCTATTGTTCATGAATCTAAAAGCTTAGTACCTTCCTACTCAGTTCACTTCTAAAACATATATAATTGTAAGCCACATTGTTGATCTTGCGAAACATACGAATCGGATTATAAATAGCTAATAAACTAGTAGTTTTCCCCTTAATTTAAATGTTGTGCAAATTATTAATGAAAAGAACAACTCTTTAAATTACTCATGTTGGATTAACTGGTCTTGCCTTTTCATTACTCTTTATCTTCAAAAACAATTTCAAAAAGACTTCTTGGACCATTAGCAGTATTATACATGTTCAATTATTATCCACCCTTACCACAAGATGGAGTCAAAGGTGCGGAAGAAGACACTGTAATTGGAGAGGCTGATCCAAGGAAAAGGGTTCCAACTCAGACAAAAAGGGAAAGGAATGTGTGTTACTTCTACAGGTTTGTGTGTGCTATGCCGAAGAACAGCCATTCAGAAATTCAGAGTGCAGCAGTTGAGTGTCAATCAGTCTTCGCTAGCGCTCCATATGCTAGCAGTAAAAAAATCCTTGTTTTTCAATAAAAAAAAAAACTGCCAGATGGACAGCCGAATATGTCATCTTGATTTAGAGTTTCAATTCCTTTAGGGTAGGAAAGAAGTTTTACCCATGGATAGTGTAACATGTTTACAATTTTTCGCAAGAAAGAAATATTTCCGAAGTTTCTAATTGGTATGTCAGGTATATGCAATGGAGTCAAGAGGGATAGCTGTCGGACACATGAGTGATCAGAGGACTATTGTCTATCACGTATGTTTTAGCTTGTCGACAAGGCCCAGTGGCCTAATGGAGAAGGCATCAGCCTCCGGAGCTGGGGATTGTGGGTTCAAGTCCCACCTGGGTCATTAGATTTTAAAGTGTTGACTGTTTGAAGCTCTATTGTTCATGGGGATTGTGGGTTCAAGTCCCACCTGGGTCATTGGATTTTAAAGTGTTGACTGTTTGAAGCTCTATTGTTCATGAATCTAAAAGCTCAGTACCTTCCTACTCAGTTGACTTCTGAAACATATATAACTGTAAGCCACATTGTTGATCTTGCGAAACATACGAATCGGATTATAAGTAGCTAATAAACTAGTTGTTTTCCCCTTAATTTAAATGTTGTGCAAATCATTAATGAGAAGAACAACTCTTTAAATTACTCATGTTGGATTAACTG
Organism: Eleutherodactylus coqui; assembly: GCF_035609145.1. Lineage (NCBI taxonomy): Eukaryota > Metazoa > Chordata > Amphibia > Anura > Eleutherodactylidae > Eleutherodactylus > Eleutherodactylus coqui. Next base: position 93,373,012 of record NC_089842.1, read on the forward strand.
GTCTTGCCTTTTCATTACTCTTTATCTTCAAAAACAATTTCAAAAAGACTTCTTGGACCATTAGCAGTATTATACATGTTCAATTATTATCCACCCTTACCACAAGATGGAGCCAAAGATGCGGAAGAAGACACTGTAATTGGAGAGGCTGATCCAAGGAAAAGGGTTTCAACTCAGACAAAACGGGAAAGGAATGTGTGTTACTTGTACAGGTTTGTGTGTGCTGTGCCGAAGAACAGTCATTCAGAAATGCAGAGTGCAGCAGTTGGGTGTCTATCAGTCTTCGCTAGCGCTCCATACGGTAGCAGTAAAAATATCCTTGTTTTTCAATTAAAAAAAAAAAAACTGTCTGATGGATAGCCGAATATGTCATCTTGATTTAGAGTTTCAATTCCTTTAGGGTAGAAAAGAAGTTTTACCCATGGATAGTGTAACATGTTTACAATCTTTCGCAAGAAAGAAATATTTCCGAAGTTTCTAATTGGTATGTCAGGTATATGCAATGGAGTCAAGAGGGATAGCTGTCGGACACATGAGTGATCAGAGGACTATTGTCTATCACGTATGTTTTAGCTTGTCGACAAGGCCCAGTGGCCTAATGGAGAAGGCATCAGCCTCCGGAGCTGGGGATTGTGGGTTCAAGTCCCACCTGGGTCATTGGATTTTAAAGTGTTGACTGTTTGAAGCTCTATTGTTCATGAATCTAAAAGCTTAGTACCTTCCTACTCAGTTGACTTCTAAAACATATATAATTGTAAGCCACATTGTTGATCTTGCGAAACATACGAATCGGATTATAAGTAGCTAATAAACTAGTTGTTTTCCCCTTAATTTAAATGTTGTGCAAATCATTAATGAAAAGAACAACTCTTTAAATTACTCATGTTGGATTAACTGGTCTTGCCTTTTCATTACTCTTTATCTTCAAAAACAATTTCAAAAAGACTTCTTGGACCATTAGCAGTATTATACATGTTCAATTATTATCCACCCTTACCACAAGATGGAGCCAAAGATGCGGAAGAAGACACTGTAATTGGAGAGGCTGATCCAAGGAAAAGGGTTTCAACTCAGACAAAACGGGAAAGGAATGTGTGTTACTTGTACAGGTTTGTGTGTGCTGTGCCGAAGAACAGTCATTCAGAAATGCAGAGTGCAGCAGTTGGGTGTCTATCAGTCTTCGCTAGCGCTCCATACGGTAGCAGTAAAAATATCCTTGTTTTTCAATTTAAAAAAAAAAAACTGTCTGATGGATAGCCGAATATGTCATCTTGATTTAGAGTTTCAATTCCTTTAGGGTAGGAAAGAAGTTTTACCCATGGATAGTGTAACATGTTTACAATCTTCGCAAGAAAGAAATATTTCCGAAGTTTCTAATTGGTATGTCAGGTATATGCAATGGAGTCAAGAGGGATAGCTGTCAGACACATGAGTGATGAGAGGACTATTGTCTGTCACGTATGTTTTAAGCTGTCAACAAGGCCCAGTGGCCTAATGGAGAAAGCATCAGCCTCCGGAGCTGGGGATTGTGGGTTCAAGTCCCACCTGGGTCATTGGATTTTAAGGTGTTGACTGTTTGAAGCTCTATTGTTCATGAATCTAAAAGCTCAGTACCTTCCTACTCAGTTGACCTCTGAAACATATATAACTGTAAGCCACATTGTTGATCTTGCGAAACATACGAATCGGATTATAAGTAGCTAATAAACTAGTTGTTTTCCCCTTAATTTAAATGTTGTGCAAATCATTAATGAGAAGAACAACTCTTTAAATTACTCATGTTGGATTAACTGGTCTTGCCTTTTCATTACTCTTTATCTTCAAAAACAATTTCAAAAAGACTTCTTGGACCATTAGCAGTATTATACATGTTCAATTATTATCCACCCTTACCACAAGATGGAGTCAAAGGTGCGGAAGAAGACACTGTAATTGGAGAGGCTGATCCAAGGAAAAGGGTTCCAACTCAGACAAAAAGGGAAAGGAATGTGTGTTACTTCTACAGGTTTGTGTGTGCTGTGCCGAAGAACAGCCATTCAGAAATGCAGAGTACAGCAGTTGGGTGTCTATCAGTCTTCGCTAGCGCTCCATATGCTAGCAGTAAAAAAATCCTTGTTTTCAATTTTAAAAAAAAACTGCCTCATGGACAGCCAAATATGTCATCTTGATTTAGAGTTTCAATTCCTTTAGGGTAGGAAAGAAGTTTTACCCATGGATAGTGTAACATGTTTACAATCTTTCGCAAGAAAGAAATATTTCCGAAGTTTCTAATTGGTATGTCAGGTATATGCAATGGAGTCAAGAGGGATAGCTGTCGGACACATGAGTGATCAGAGGACTATTGTCTATCACGTATGCTTTAGCTTGTCGACAAGGCCCAGTGGCCTAATGGAGAAGGCATCAGCCTCCGGAGCTGGGGATTGTGGGTTCAAGTCCCACCTGGGTCATTAGATTTTAAAGTGTTGACTGTTTGAAGCTCTATTGTTCATGGGGATTGTGGGTTCAAGTCCCACCTGGGTCATTGGATTTTAAAGTGTTGACTGTTTGAAGCTCTATTGTTCATGAATCTAAAAGCTTAGTACCTTCCTACTCAGTTGACTTCTAAAACATATATAATTGTAAGCCACATTGTTGATCTTGCGAAACATACGAATCGGATTATAAGTAGCTAATAAACTAGTTGTTTTCCCCTTAATTTAAATGTTGTGCAAATCATTAATGAAAAGAACAACTCTTTAAATTACTCATGTTGGATTAACTGGTCTTGCCTTTTCATTACTCTTTATCTTCAAAAACAATTTCAAAAAGACTTCTTGGACCATTAGCAGTATTATACATGTTCAATTATTATCCACCCTTACCACAAGATGGAGCCAAAGATGCGGAAGAAGACACTGTAATTGGAGAGGCTGATCCAAGGAAAAGGGTTTCAACTCAGACAAAACGGGAAAGGAATGTGTGTTACTTGTACAGGTTTGTGTGTGCTGTGCCGAAGAACAGTCATTCAGAAATGCAGAGTGCAGCAGTTGGGTGTCTATCAGTCTTCGCTAGCGCTCCATACGGTAGCAGTAAAAATATCCTTGTTTTTCAATTTAAAAAAAAAAAACTGTCTGATGGATAGCCGAATATGTCATCTTGATTTAGAGTTTCAATTCCTTTAGGGTAGGAAAGAAGTTTTACCCATGGATAGTGTAACATGTTTACAATCTTCGCAAGAAAGAAATATTTCCGAAGTTTCTAATTGGTATGTCAGGTATATGCAATGGAGTCAAGAGGGATAGCTGTCAGACACATGAGTGATGAGAGGACTATTGTCTGTCACGTATGTTTTAAGCTGTCAACAAGGCCCAGTGGCCTAATGGAGAAAGCATCAGCCTCCGGAGCTGGGGATTGTGGGTTCAAGTCCCACCTGGGTCATTGGATTTTAAGGTGTTGACTGTTTGAAGCTCTATTGTTCATGAATCTAAAAGCTCAGTACCTTCCTACTCAGTTGACTTCTGAAACATATATAACTGTAAGCCACATTGTTGATCTTGCGAAACATACGAATCGGATTATAAGTAGCTAATAAACTAGTTGTTTTCCCCTTAATTTAAATGTTGTGCAAATCATTAATGAGAAGAACAACTCTTTAAATTACTCATGTTGGATTAACTGGTCTTGCCTTTTCATTACTCTTTATCTTCAAAAACAATTTCAAAAAGACTTCTTGGACCATTAGCAGTATTATACATGTTCAATTATTATCCACCCTTACCACAAGATGGAGCCAAAGATGCGGAAGAAGACACTGTAATTGGAGAGGCTGATCCAAGGAAAAGGGTTCCAACTCAGACAAAAAGGGAAAGGAATGTGTGTTACTTCTACAGGTTTGTGTGTGCTATGCCGAAGAACAGCCATTCAGAAATGCAGAGTGCAGCAGTTGGGTGTCTATCAGTCTTCGCTAGCGCTCCATACGGTAGCAGTAAAAATATCCTTGTTTTTCAATTTAAAAAAAAAAAACTGTCTGATGGATAGCCGAATATGTCATCTTGATTTAGAGTTTCAATTCCTTTAGGGAAGGAAAGAAGTTTTACCCATGGATAGTGTAACATGTTTACAATCTTTCGCAAGAAAGAAATATTTCCGAAGTTTCTAATTGGTATGTCAGGTATATGCAATGGAGTCAAGAGGGATAGCTGTCGGACACATGAGTGATCAGAGGACTATTGTCTATCACGTATGTTTTAGCTTGTCGACAAGGCCCAGTGGCCTAATGGAGAAGGCATCAGCCTCCGGAGCTGGGGATTGTGGGTTCAAGTCCCACCTGGGTCATTGGATTTTAAAGTGTTGACTGTTTGAAGCTCTATTGTTCATGAATCTAAAAGCTTAGTACCTTCCTACTCAGTTGACTTCTAAAACATATATAATTGTAAGCCACATTGTTGATCTTGCGAAACATACGAATCGGATTATAAGTAGCTAATAAACTAGTTGTTTTCCCCTTAATTTAAATGTTGTGCAAATCATTAATGAAAAGAACAACTCTTTAAATTACTCATGTTGGATTAACTGGTCTTGCCTTTTCATTACTCTTTATCTTCAAAAACAATTTCAAAAAGACTTCTTGGACCATTAGCAGTATTATACATGTTCAATTATTATCCACCCTTACCACAAGATGGAGCCAAAGATGCGGAAGAAGACACTGTAATTGGAGAGGCTGATCCAAGGAAAAGGGTTCCAACTCAGACAAAAAGGGAAAGGAATGTGTGTTACTTCTACAGGTTTGTGTGTGCTATGCCGAAGAACAGCCATTCAGAAATGCAGAGTGCAGCAGTTGGGTGTCTATCAGTCTTCGCTAGCGCTCCATATGCTAGCAGTAAAAAAATCCTTGTTTTTCAATTTAAAAAAAAAACTGCCTCATGGACAGCCAAATATGTCATCTTGATTTAGAGTTTCAATTCCTTTAGGGTAGGAAAGAAGTTTTACCCATGGATAGTGTAACATGTTTACAATCTTTCGCAAGAAAGAAATATTTCCGAAGTTTCTAATTGGTATGTCAGGTATATGCAATGGAGTCAAGAGGGATAGCTGTCGGACACATGAGTGATCAGAGGACTATTGTCTATCACGTATGTTTTAGGTTGTCAACAAGGCCCAGTGGCCTAATGGAGAAGGCATCAGCCTCCGGAGCTGGGGATTGTGGGTTCAAGTCCCACCTGGGTCATTGGATTTTAAAGTGTTGACTGTTTGAAGCTCTATTGTTCATGAATCTAAAAGCTTAGTACCTTCCTACTCAGTTCACTTCTAAAACATATATAATTGTAAGCCACATTGTTGATCTTGCGAAACATACGAATCGGATTATAAGTAGCTAATAAACTAGTAGTTTTCCCCTTAATTTAAATGTTGTGCAAATTATTAATGAAAAGAACAACTCTTTAAATTACTCATGTTGGATTAACTGGTCTTGCCTTTTCATTACTCTTTATCTTCAAAAACAATTTCAAAAAGACTTCTTGGACCATTAGCAGTATTATACATGTTCAATTATTATCCACCCTTACCACAAGATGGAGTCAAAGGTGCGGAAGAAGACACTGTAATTGGAGAGGCTGATCCAAGGAAAAGGGTTCCAACTCAGACAAAAAGGGAAAGGAATGTGTGTTACTTCTACAGGTTTGTGTGTGCTATGCCGAAGAACAGCCATTTAGAAATTCAGAGTGCAGCAGTTGAGTGTCAATCAGTCTTCGCTAGCGCTCCATATGCTAGCAGTAAAAAAATCCTTGTTTTTCAATAAAAAAAAAAACTGCCAGATGGACAGCCGAATATGTCATCTTGATTTAGAGTTTCAATTCCTTTAGGGTAGGAAAGAAGTTTTACCCATGGATAGTGTAACATGTTTACAATTTTTCGCAAGAAAGAAATATTTCCGAAGTTTCTAATTGGTATGTCAGGTATATGCAATGGAGTCAAGAGGGATAGCTGTCGGACACATGAGTGATCAGAGGACTATTGTCTATCACGTATGTTTTAGCTTGTCGACAAGGCCCAGTGGCCTAATGGAGAAGGCATCAGCCTCCGGAGCTGGGGATTGTGGGTTCAAGTCCCACCTGGGTCATTGGATTTTAAAGTGTTGACTGTTTGAAGCTCTATTGTTCATGAATCTAAAAGCTTAGTACCTTCCTACTCAGTTGACTTCTAAAACATATATAATTGTAAGCCACATTGTTGATCTTGCGAAACATACGAATCGGATTATAAGTAGCTAATAAACTAGTAGTTTTCCCCTTAATTTAAATGTTGTGCAAATTATTAATGAAAAGAACAACTCTTTAAATTACTCATGTTGGATTAACTGGTCTTGCCTTTTCATTACTCTTTATCTTCAAAAACAATTTCAAAAAGACTTCTTGGACCATTAGCAGTATTATACATGTTCAATTATTATCCACCCTTACCACAAGATGGAGTCAAAGGTGCGGAAGAAGACACTGTAATTGGAGAGGCTGATCCAAGGAAAAGGGTTCCAACTCAGACAAAAAGGGAAAGGAATGTGTGTTACTTCTACAGGTTTGTGTGTGCTATGCCGAAGAACAGCCATTCAGAAATTCAGAGTGCAGCAGTTGAGTGTCAATCAGTCTTCGCTAGCGCTCCATATGCTAGCAGTAAAAAAATCCTTGTTTTTCAATAAAAAAAAAAACTGCCAGATGGACAGCCGAATATGTCATCTTGATTTAGAGTTTCAATTCCTTTAGGGTAGGAAAGAAGTTTTACCCATGGATAGTGTAACATGTTTACAATTTTTCGCAAGAAAGAAATATTTCCGAAGTTTCTAATTGGTATGTCAGGTATATGCAATGGAGTCAAGAGGGATAGCTGTCGGACACATGAGTGATCAGAGGACTATTGTCTATCACGTATGTTTTAGCTTGTCGACAAGGCCCAGTGGCCTAATGGAGAAGGCATCAGCCTCCGGAGCTGGGGATTGTGGGTTCAAGTCCCACCTGGGTCATTGGATTTTAAAGTGTTGACTGTTTGAAGCTCTATTGTTCATGAATCTAAAAGCTTAGTACCTTCCTACTCAGTTGACTTCTAAAACATATATAATTGTAAGCCACATTGTTGATCTTGCGAAACATACGAATCGGATTATAAGTAGCTAATAAACTAGTTGTTTTCCCCTTAATTTAAATGTTGTGCAAATCATTAATGAAAAGAACAACTCTTTAAATTACTCATGTTGGATTAACTGGTCTTGCCTTTTCATTACTCTTTATCTTCAAAAACAATTTCAAAAAGACTTCTTGGACCATTAGCAGTATTATACATGTTCAATTATTATCCACCCTTACCACAAGATGGAGCCAAAGATGCGGAAGAAGACACTGTAATTGGAGAGGCTGATCCAAGGAAAAGGGTTCCAACTCAGACAAAAAGGGAAAGGAATGTGTGTTACTTCTACAGGTTTGTGTGTGCTATGCCGAAGAACAGCCATTCAGAAATGCAGAGTGCAGCAGTTGGGTGTCTATCAGTCTTCGCTAGCGCTCCATATGCTAGCAGTAAAAAAATCCTTGTTTTTCAATTTAAAAAAAAAACTGCCTCATGGACAGCCAAATATGTCATCTTGATTTAGAGTTTCAATTCCTTTAGGGTAGGAAAGAAGTTTTACCCATGGATAGTGTAACATGTTTACAATCTTTCGCAAGAAAGAAATATTTCCGAAGTTTCTAATTGGTATGTCAGGTATATGCAATGGAGTCAAGAGGGATAGCTGTCGGACACATGAGTGATCAGAGGACTATTGTCTATCACGTATGTTTTAGGTTGTCAACAAGGCCCAGTGGCCTAATGGAGAAGGCATCAGCCTCCGGAGCTGGGGATTGTGGGTTCAAGTCCCACCTGGGTCATTGGATTTTAAAGTGTTGACTGTTTGAAGCTCTATTGTTCATGAATCTAAAAGCTTAGTACCTTCCTACTCAGTTCACTTCTAAAACATATATAATTGTAAGCCACATTGTTGATCTTGCGAAACATACGAATCGGATTATAAGTAGCTAATAAACTAGTAGTTTTCCCCTTAATTTAAATGTTGTGCAAATTATTAATGAAAAGAACAACTCTTTAAATTACTCATGTTGGATTAACTGGTCTTGCCTTTTCATTACTCTTTATCTTCAAAAACAATTTCAAAAAGACTTCTTGGACCATTAGCAGTATTATACATGTTCAATTATTATCCACCCTTACCACAAGATGGAGTCAAAGGTGCGGAAGAAGACACTGTAATTGGAGAGGCTGATCCAAGGAAAAGGGTTCCAACTCAGACAAAAAGGGAAAGGAATGTGTGTTACTTCTACAGGTTTGTGTGTGCTATGCCGAAGAACAGCCATTCAGAAATTCAGAGTGCAGCAGTTGAGTGTCAATCAGTCTTCGCTAGCGCTCCATATGCTAGCAGTAAAAAAATCCTTGTTTTTCAATAAAAAAAAAAACTGCCAGATGGACAGCCGAATATGTCATCTTGATTTAGAGTTTCAATTCCTTTAGGGTAGGAAAGAAGTTTTACCCATGGATAGTGTAACATGTTTACAATTTTTCGCAAGAAAGAAATATTTCCGAAGTTTCTAATTGGTATGTCAGGTATATGCAATGGAGTCAAGAGGGATAGCTGTCGGACACATGAGTGATCAGAGGACTATTGTCTATCACGTATGTTTTAGCTTGTCGACAAGGCCCAGTGGCCTAATGGAGAAGGCATCAGCCTCCGGAGCTGGGGATTGTGGGTTCAAGTCCCACCTGGGTCATTGGATTTTAAAGTGTTGACTGTTTGAAGCTCTATTGTTCATGAATCTAAAAGCTTAGTACCTTCCTACTCAGTTGACTTCTAAAACATATATAATTGTAAGCCACATTGTTGATCTTGCGAAACATACGAATCGGATTATAAGTAGCTAATAAACTAGTTGTTTTCCCCTTAATTTAAATGTTGTGCAAATCATTAATGAAAAGAACAACTCTTTAAATTACTCATGTTGGATTAACTGGTCTTGCCTTTTCATTACTCTTTATCTTCAAAAACAATTTCAAAAAGACTTCTTGGACCATTAGCAGTATTATACATGTTCAATTATTATCCACCCTTACCACAAGATGGAGCCAAAGATGCGGAAGAAGACACTGTAATTGGAGAGGCTGATCCAAGGAAAAGGGTTCCAACTCAGACAAAAAGGGAAAGGAATGTGTGTTACTTCTACAGGTTTGTGTGTGCTATGCCGAAGAACAGCCATTCAGAAATGCAGAGTGCAGCAGTTGGGTGTCTATCAGTCTTCGCTAGCGCTCCATATGCTAGCAGTAAAAAAATCCTTGTTTTTCAATTTAAAAAAAAAACTGCCTCATGGACAGCCAAATATGTCATCTTGATTTAGAGTTTCAATTCCTTTAGGGTAGGAAAGAAGTTTTACCCATGGATAGTGTAACATGTTTACAATCTTTCGCAAGAAAGAAATATTTCCGAAGTTTCTAATTGGTATGTCAGGTATATGCAATGGAGTCAAGAGGGATAGCTGTCGGACACATGAGTGATCAGAGGACTATTGTCTATCACGTATGTTTTAGGTTGTCAACAAGGCCCAGTGGCCTAATGGAGAAGGCATCAGCCTCCGGAGCTGGGGATTGTGGGTTCAAGTCCCACCTGGGTCATTGGATTTTAAAGTGTTGACTGTTTGAAGCTCTATTGTTCATGAATCTAAAAGCTTAGTACCTTCCTACTCAGTTGACTTCTAAAACATATATAATTGTAAGCCACATTGTTGATCTTGCGAAACATACGAATCGGATTATAAGTAGCTAATAAACTAGTTGTTTTCCCCTTAATTTAAATGTTGTGCAAATCATTAATGAAAAGAACAACTCTTTAAATTACTCATGTTGGATTAACTGGTCTTGCCTTTTCATTACTCTTTATCTTCAAAAACAATTTCAAAAAGACTTCTTGGACCATTAGCAGTATTATACATGTTCAATTATTATCCACCCTTACCACAAGATGGAGCCAAAGATGCGGAAGAAGACACTGTAATTGGAGAGGCTGATCCAAGGAAAAGGGTTCCAACTCAGACAAAAAGGGAAAGGAATGTGTGTTACTTCTACAGGTTTGTGTGTGCTATGCCGAAGAACAGCCATTCAGAAATGCAGAGTGCAGCAGTTGGGTGTCAATCAGTCGTCGCTAGCGCTCCGTATGCTAGCAGTAAAAAAATCCTTGTTTTTCAATTAAAAAAAAAACTGCCCCATGGACAGCCGAATATGTCATCTTGATTTAGAGTTTCAATTCCTTTAGGGTAGGAAAGAAGTTTTACCCATGGATAGTGTAACATATTTACAATCTTTCGCAAGAAAGAAATATTTCCGAAGTTTCTAATTGGTATGTCAGGTATATGCAATGGAGTCAAGAGGGATAGCTGTCGGACACATGAGTGATCAGAGGACTATTGTCTATCACGTATGTTTTATGTTGTCAACAAGGCCCAGTGGCCTAATGGAGAAGGCATCAGCCTCGGGAGCTGGGGATTGTGGGTTCAAGTCCCACCTGGGTCATTGGATTTTAAAGTGTTGACTGTTTGAAGCTCTATTGTTCATGAATCTAAAAGCTCAGTACCTTCCTACTCAGTTGACTTCTGAAACATATATAACTGTAAGCCACATTGTTGATCTTGCGAAACATACGAATCGGATTATAAGTAGCTAATAAACTAGTTGTTTTCCCCTTAATTTAATTGTTGTGCAAATCATTAATGAGAAGAACAACTCTTTAAATTACTCATGTTGGATTAACTGGTCTTGCCTTTTCATTACTCTTTATCTTCAAAAACAATTTCAAAAAGACTTCTTGGACCATTAGCAGTATTATACATGTTCAATTATTATCCACCCTTACCACAAGATGGAGCCAAAGATGCGGAAGAAGACACTGTAATTGGAGAGGCTGATCCAAGGAAAAGGGTTCCAACTCAGACAAAAAGGGAAAGGAATGTGTGTTACTTCTACAGGTTTGTGTGTGCTATGCCGAAGAACAGCCATTCAGAAATGCAGAGTGCAGCAGTTGGGTGTCAATCAGTCGTCGCTAGCGCTCCGTATGCTAGCAGTAAAAAAATCCTTGTTTTTCAATTAAAAAAAAAACTGCCCCATGGACAGCCGAATATGTCATCTTGATTTAGAGTTTCAATTCCTTTAGGGTAGGAAAGAAGTTTTACCCATGGATAGTGTAACATATTTACAATCTTTCGCAAGAAAGAAATATTTCCGAAGTTTCTAATTGGTATGTCAGGTATATGCAATGGAGTCAAGAGGGATAGCTGTCGGACACATGAGTGATCAGAGGACTATTGTCTATCACGTATGTTTTATGTTGTCAACAAGGCCCAGTGGCCTAATGGAGAAGGCATCAGCCTCGGGAGCTGGGGATTGTGGGTTCAAGTCCCACCTGGGTCATTGGATTTTAAAGTGTTGACTGTTTGAAGCTCTATTGTTCATGAATCTAAAAGCTCAGTACCTTCCTACTCAGTTGACTTCTGAAACATATATAACTGTAAGCCACATTGTTGATCTTGCGAAACATACGAATCGGATTATAAGTAGCTAATAAACTAGTTGTTTTCCCCTTAATTTAATTGTTGTGCAAATCATTAATGAGAAGAACAACTCTTTAAATTACTCATGTTGGATTAACTGGTCTTGCCTTTTCATTACTCTTTATCTTCAAAAACAATTTCAAAAAGACTTCTTGGACCATTAGCAGTATTATACATGTTTAATTATTATCCACCCTTACCACAAGATGGAGCCAAAGATGCAGAAGAAGACACTGTAATTGGAGAGGCTGATCCAAGGAAAAGGGTTCCAACTCAGACTAAAAGGGAAAGGAATGTGTGTTACTTCTACAGGTTTGTGTGTGCTATGCCGAAGAACAGCCATTCAGAAATGCAGAGTGCAGCAGTTGGGTGTCTATCAGTCTTCGCTAGCGCTCCATATGCTAGCAGTAAAAAAATCCTTGTTTTTCAATTTAAAAAAAAAACTGCCTCATGGACAGCCAAATATGTCATCTTGATTTAGAGTTTCAATTCCTTTAGGGTAGGAAAGAAGTTTTACCCATGGATAGTGTAACATGTTTACAATCTTTCGCAAGAAAGAAATATTTCCGAAGTTTCTAATTGGTATGTCAGGTATATGCAATGGAGTCAAGAGGGATAGCTGTCGGACACATGAGTGATCAGAGGACTATTGTCTATCACGTATGTTTTAGGTTGTCAACAAGGCCCAGTGGCCTAATGGAGAAGGCATCAGCCTCCAGAGCTGGGGATTGTGGGTTCAAGTCCCACCTGGGTCATTGGATTTTAAAGTGTTGACTGTTTGAAGCTCTATTGTTCATGAATCTAAAAGCTTAGTACCTTCCTACTCAGTTCACTTCTAAAACATATATAATTGTAAGCCACATTGTTGATCTTGCGAAACATACGAATCGGATTATAAGTAGCTAATAAACTAGTAGTTTTCCCCTTAATTTAAATGTTGTGCAAATTATTAATGAAAAGAACAACTCTTTAAATTACTCATGTTGGATTAACTGGTCTTGCCTTTTCATTACTCTTTATCTTCAAAAACAATTTCAAAAAGACTTCTTGGACCATTAGCAGTATTATACATGTTCAATTATTATCCACCCTTACCACAAGATGGAGTCAAAGGTGCGGAAGAAGACACTGTAATTGGAGAGGCTGATCCAAGGAAAAGGGTTCCAACTCAGACAAAAAGGGAAAGGAATGTGTGTTACTTCTACAGGTTTGTGTGTGCTATGCCGAAGAACAGCCATTCAGAAATTCAGAGTGCAGCAGTTGAGTGTCAATCAGTCTTCGCTAGCGCTCCATATGCTAGCAGTAAAAAAATCCTTGTTTTTCAATAAAAAAAAAAACTGCCAGATGGACAGCCGAATATGTCATCTTGATTTAGAGTTTCAATTCCTTTAGGGTAGGAAAGAAGTTTTACCCATGGATAGTGTAACATGTTTACAATTTTTCGCAAGAAAGAAATATTTCCGAAGTTTCTAATTGGTATGTCAGGTATATGCAATGGAGTCAAGAGGGATAGCTGTCGGACACATGAGTGATCAGAGGACTATTGTCTATCACGTATGTTTTAGCTTGTCGACAAGGCCCAGTGGCCTAATGGAGAAGGCATCAGCCTCCGGAGCTGGGGATTGTGGGTTCAAGTCCCACCTGGGTCATTGGATTTTAAAGTGTTGACTGTTTGAAGCTCTATTGTTCATGAATCTAAAAGCTTAGTACCTTCCTACTCAGTTGACTTCTAAAACATATATAATTGTAAGCCACATTGTTGATCTTGCGAAACATACGAATCGGATTATAAGTAGCTAATAAACTAGTTGTTTTCCCCTTAATTTAAATGTTGTGCAAATCATTAATGAAAAGAACAACTCTTTAAATTACTCATGTTGGATTAACTGGTCTTGCCTTTTCATTACTCTTTATCTTCAAAAACAATTTCAAAAAGACTTCTTGGACCATTAGCAGTATTATACATGTTCAATTATTATCCACCCTTACCACAAGATGGAGCCAAAGATGCGGAAGAAGACACTGTAATTGGAGAGGCTGATCCAAGGAAAAGGGTTCCAACTCAGACAAAAAGGGAAAGGAATGTGTGTTACTTCTACAGGTTTGTGTGTGCTATGCCGAAGAACAGCCATTCAGAAATGCAGAGTGCAGCAGTTGGGTGTCTATCAGTCTTCGCTAGCGCTCCATACGGTAGCAGTAAAAATATCCTTGTTTTTCAATTTAAAAAAAAAAAACTGTCTGATGGACAGCCGAATATGTCATCTTGATTTAGAGTTTCAATTCCTTTAGGGTAGGAAAGAAGTTTTACCCATGGATAGTGTAACATGTTTACAATCTTCGCAAGAAAGAAATATTTCCGAAGTTTCTAATTGGTATGTCAGGTATATGCAATGGAGTCAAGAGGGATAGCTGTCAGACACATGAGTGATGAGAGGACTATTGTCTGTCACGTATGTTTTAAGCTGTCAACAAGGCCCAGTGGCCTAATGGAGAAGGCATCAGCCTCCGGAGCTGGGGATTGTGGGTTCAAGTCCCACCTGGGTCATTGGATTTTAAGGTGTTGACTGTTTGAAGCTCTATTGTTCATGAATCTAAAAGCTCAGTACCTTCCTACTCAGTTGAATTCTGAAACATATATAATTGTAAGCCACATTGTTGATCTTGCGAAACATACGAGTCGGACTATAAGTAGCTTATAAACTAGTTGTTTCCCCTTAATTTAAATGTTGTGCAAGTCATTAATGAGAAGAACAACTCTTTAAATTACTCATGTTGGATTAACTGGTCTTGCCTTTTCATTACTCTTTATCTTCAAAAACAATTTCAAAAAGACTTCTTGGACCATTAGCAGTATTATACATGTTCAATTATTATCCACCCTTACCACAAGATGGAGCCAAAGATGCGGAAGAAGACACTGTAATTGGAGAGGCTGATCCAAGGAAAAGGGTTCCAACTCAGACAAAACGGGAAAGGAATGTGTGTTACTTGTACAGGTTTGTGTGTGCTGTGCCGAAGAACAGCCATTCAGAAATGCAGAGTACAGCAGTTGGGTGTCTATCAGTCTTTGCTAGCGCTCCATACAGTAGCAGTAAAAATATCCTTGTTTTTCAATTTTAAAAAAAAACTGTCTGATGGACAGCCGAATATGTCATCTTGATTTAGAGTTTCAATTCCTTTAGGGTAGGAAAGAAGTTTTACCCATGGATAGTGTAACATATTTACAATCTTTCGCAAGAAAGAAATATTTCCGAAGTTTCTAATTGGTATGTCAGGTATATGCAATGGAGTCAAGAGGGATAGCTGTCAGACACATGAGTGATGAGAGGACTATTGTCTGTCATGTATGTTTTAGGCTGTCAACAAGGCCCAGTGGAGAAGGCATCAGCCTCCGGAGCTGGGGATTGTGGGTTCAAGTCCCACCTGGGTCATTGGATTTTAAGGTGTTGACTGTTTGAAGCTCTATTGTTCATGAATCTAAAAGCTCAGTACCTTCCTACTCAGTTGAATTCTGAAACATATATAACTGTAAGCCACATTGTTGATCTTGCGAAACATACGAATCGGACTATAAGTAGCTTATAAACTAGTTTTTTCCCCTTAATTTAAATGTTGTGCAAGTCATTAATGAGAAGAACAACTCTTTAAATTACTCATGTTGGATTAACTGGTCTTGCCTTTTCATTACTCTTTATCTTCAAAAACAATTTCAAAAAGACTTCTTGGACCATTAGCAGTATTATACATGTTCAATTATTATCCACCCTTACCACAAGATGGAGCCAAAGATGCGGAAGAAGACACTGTAATTGGAGAGGCTGATCCAAGGAAAAGGGTTCCAACTCAGACAAAACGGGAAAGGAATGTGTGTTACTTGTACAGGTTTGTGTGTGCTGTGCCGAAGAACAGTCATTCAGAAATGCAGAGTGCAGCAGTTGGGTGTCTATCAGTCTTCGCTAGCGCTCCATACTGTAGCAGTAAAAATATCCTTGTTTTTCAATAAAAAAAAAAAAAACTGTCTGATGGACAGCCGAATATGTCATCTTGATTTAGAGTTTCAATTCCTTTAGGGTAGGAAAGAAGTTTTACCCATGGATAGTGTAACATGTTTACAATCTTCGCAAGAAAGAAATATTTCCGAAGTTTCTAATTGGTATGTCAGGTATATGCAATGGAGTCAAGAGGGATAGCTGTCAGACACATGAGTGATGAGAGGACTATTGTCTGTCACGTATGTTTTAGGCTGTCAACAAGGCCCAGTGGAGAAGGCATCAGCCTCCGGAGCTGGGGATTGTGGGTTCAACTCCCACCTGGGTCATTGGATTTTAAGGTGTTGACTGTTTGAAGCTCTATTGTTCATGAATCTAAAAGCTCAGTACCTTCCTACTCAGTTGAATTCTGAAACATATATAATTGTAAGCCACATTGTTGATCTTGCGAAACATACGAATCGGACTATAAGTAGCTTATAAACTAGTTCTTTTCCCCTTAATTTAAATGTTGTGCAAGTCATTAATGAGAAGAACAACTCTTTAAATTACTCATGTTGGATTAACTGGTCTTGCCTTTTCATTACTCTTTATCTTCAAAAACAATTTCAAAAAGACTTCTTGGACCATTAGCAGTATTATACATGTTTAATTATTATCCACCCTTACCACAAGATGGAGCCAAAGATGCAGAAGAAGACACTGTAATTGGAGAGGCTGATCCAAGGAACGGGGTTTCAACTCAGACAAAAAGGGAAAGGAATGTGTGTTACTTGTACAGGTTTGTGTGTGCTGTGCCGAAGAACAGCCATTCAGAAATGCAGAGTACAGCAGTTGGGTGTCTATCAGTCTTTGCTAGCGCTCCATACGGTAGCAGTAAAAATATCCTTGTTTTTCAATTTAAAAAAAAAACTGTCTGATGGACAGCCGAATATGTCATCTTGATTTAGAGTTTCAATTCCTTTAGGGTAGGAAAGAAGTTTTACCCATGGATAGTGTAACATATTTACAATCTTTCGCAAGAAAGAAATATTTCCGAAGTTTCTAATTGGTATGTCAGGTATATGCAATGGAGTCAAGAGGGATAGCTGTCAGACACATGAGTGATGAGAGGACTATTGTCTGTCACATATGTTTTAGGCTGTCAACAAGGCCCAGTGGAGAAGGCATCAGCCTCCAGAGCTGGGGATTGTGGGTTCAAGTCCCACCTGGGTCATTGGATTTTATGGTGTTGACTGTTTGAAGCTCTATTGTTCATGAATCTAAAAGCTCAGTACCTTCCTACTCAGTTGAATTCTGAAACATATATAATTGTAAGCCACATTGTTGATCTTGCGAAACATACGAATCGGACTATAAGTAGCTTATAAACTAGTTGTTTCCCCTTAATTTAAATGTTGTGCAAGTCATTAATGAGAAGAACAACTCTTTAAATTACTCATGTTGGATTAACTGGTCTTGCCTTTTCATTACTCTTTATCTTCAAAAACAATTTCAAAAAGACTTCTTGGACCATTAGCAGTATTATACATGTTCAATTATTATCCACCCTTACCACAAGATGGAGCCAAAGATGCGGAAGAAGACACTGTAATTGGAGAGGCTGATCCAAGGAAAAGGGTTCCAACTCAGACAAAACAGGAAAGGAATGTGTGTTACTTGTACAGGTTTGTGTGTGCTGTGCCGAAGAACAGTCATTCAGAAATGCAGAGTGCAGCAGTTGGGTGTCTATCAGTCTTCGCTAGCGCTCCATACGGTAGCAGTAAAAATATCCTTGTTTTTCAATTTAAAAAAAAAAAACTGTCTGATGGACAGCCGAATATGTCATCTTGATTTAGAGTTTCAATTCCTTTAGGGTAGGAAAGAAGTTTTACACATGGATAGTGTAACATGTTTACAATCTCCGCAAGAAAGAAATATTTCCGAAGTTTCTAATTGGTATGTCAGGTATATGCAATGGAGTCAAGAGGGATAGCTGTCAGACACATGAGTGATGAGAGGACTATTGTCTGTCACGTATGTTTTAAGCTATCAACAAGGCCCAGTGGCCTAATGGAGAAGGCATCAGCCTCCGGAGCTGGGGATTGTGGGTTCGAGTCCCACCTGGGTCATTGGATTTTAAGGTGTTGACTGTTTGAAGCTCTATTGTTCATGAATCTAAAAGCTCAGTACCTTCCTACTCCGTTGAATTCTGAAACATATATAATTGTAAGTCACATTGTTGATCTTGCGAAACATACGAATTGGACTATAAGTAGCTTATAAACTAGTTGTTTCCCCTTAATTTAAATGTTGTGCAAGTCATTAATGAGAAGAACAACTCTTTAAATTACTCATGTTGGATTAACTGGTCTTGCCTTTTCATTACTCTTTATCTTCAAAAACAATTTCAAAAAGACTTCTTGGACCATTAGCAGTATTATACATGTTTAATTATTATCCACCCTTACCACAAGATGGAGCCAAAGATGCAGAAGAAGACACTGTAATTGGAGAGGCTGATCCAAGGAAAGGGGTTTCAACTCAGACAAAAAGGGAAAGGAATGTGTGTTACTTGTACAGGTTTGTGTGTGCTGTGCCGAAGAACAGCCATTCAGAAATGCAGAGTACAACAGTTGGGTGTCTATCAGTCTTTGCTAGCGCTCCATACGGTAGCAGTAAAAATATCCTTGTTTTTCAATTTAAAAAAAAAACTGTCTGATGGACAGCCGAATATGTCATCTTGATTTAGAGTTTCAATTCCTTTAGGGTAGGAAAGAAGTTTTACCCATGGATAGTGTAACATATTTACAATCTTTCGCAAGAAAGAAATATTTCCGAAGTTTCTAATTGGTATGTCAGGTATATGCAATGGAGTCAAGAGGGATAGCTGTCAGACACATGAGTGATGAGAGGACTATTGTCTGTCACGTATGTTTTAGGCTGTCAACAAGGCCCAGTGGAGAAGGCATCAGCCTCCGGAGCTGGGGATTGTGGGATCAAGTCCCACCTGGGTCATTGGATTTTAAGGTGTTGACTGTTTGAAGCTCTATTGTTCATGAATCTAAAAGCTCAGTACCTTCCTACTCAGTTGAATTCTGAAACATATATAATTGTAAGCCACATTGTTGATCTTGCGAAACATACGAATCGGACTATAAGTAGCTTATAAACTAGTTGTTTTCCCCTTAATTTAAATGTTGTGCATGTCATTAATGAGAAGAACAACTCTTTAAATTACTCATGTTGGATTAACTGGTCTTGCCTTTTCATTACTCTTTATCTTCAAAAACAATTTCAAAAAGACTTCTTGGACCATTAGCAGTATTATACATGTTCAATTATTATCCACCCTTACCACAAGATGGAGCCAAAGATGCGGAAGAAGACACTGTAATTGGAGAGGCTGATCCAAGGAAAAGGGTTCCAACTCAGACAAAACAAGAAAGGAATGTGTGTTACTTGTACAGGTTTGTGTGTGCTGTGCCGAAGAACAGTCATTCAGAAATGCAGAGTGCAGCAGTTGGGTGTCTATCAGTCTTCGCTAGCGCTCCATACGGTAGCAGTAAAAATATCCTTGTTTTTCAATTTAAAAAAAAAAAACTGTCTGATGGACAGCCGAATATGTCATCTTGATTTAGAGTTTCAATTCCTTTAGGGTAGGAAAGAAGTTTTACCCATGGATAGTGTAACATGTTTACAATCTCCGCAAGAAAGAAATATTTCCGAAGTTTCTAATTGGTATGTCAGGTATATGCAATGGAGTCAAGAGGGATAGCTGTCAGAGACATGAGTGATGAGAGGACTATTGTCTGTCACGTATGTTTTAAGCTGTCAACAAGGCCCAGTGGCCTAATGGAGAAGGCATCAGCCTCCGGAGCTGGGGATTGTGGGTTCAAGTCCCACCTGGGTCATTGGATTTTAAGGTGTTGACTGTTTGAAGCTCTATTGTTCATGAATCTAAAAGCTCAGTACCTTCCTACTCAGTTGAATTCTGAAACATATATAATTGTAAGCCACATTGTTGATCTTGCGAAACATACGAGTCGGACTATAAGTAGCTTATAAACTAGTTGTTTCCCCTTAATTTAAATGTTGTGCAAGTCATTAATGAGAAGAACAACTCTTTAAATTACTCATGTTGGATTAACTGGTCTTGCCTTTTCATTACTCTTTATCTTCAAAAACAATTTCAAAAAGACTTCTTGGACCATTAGCAGTATTATACATGTTCAATTATTATCCACCCTTACCACAAGATGGAGCCAAAGATGCGGAAGAAGACACTGTAATTGGAGAGGCTGATCCAAGGAAAAGGGTTCCAACTCAGACAAAACGGGAAAGGAATGTGTGTTACTTGTACAGGTTTGTGTGTGCTGTGCCGAAGAACAGCCATTCAGAAATGCAGAGTACAGCAGTTGGGTGTCTATCAGTCTTTGCTAGCGCTCCATACAGTAGCAGTAAAAATATCCTTGTTTTTCAATTTAAAAAAAAAACTGTCTGATGGACAGCCGAATATGTCATCTTGATTTAGAGTTTCAATTCCTTTAGGGTAGGAAAGAAGTTTTACCCATGGATAGTGTAACATATTTACAATCTTTCGCAAGAAAGAAATATTTCCGAAGTTTCTAATTGGTATGTCAGGTATATGCAATGGAGTCAAGAGGGATAGCTGTCAGACACATGAGTGATGAGAGGACTATTGTCTGTCATGTATGTTTTAGGCTGTCAACAAGGCCCAGTGGAGAAGGCATCAGCCTCCGGAGCTGGGTATTGTGGGTTCAAGTCCCACCTGGGTCATTGGATTTTAAGGTGTTGACTGTTTGAAGCTCTATTGTTCATGAATCTAAAAGCTCAGTACCTTCCTACTCAGTTGAATTCTGAAACATATATAACTGTAAGCCACATTGTTGATCTTGCGAAACATACGAATCGGACTATAAGTAGCTTATAAACTAGTTTTTTCCCCTTAATTTAAATGTTGTGCAAGTCATTAATGAGAAGAACAACTCTTTAAATTACTCATGTTGGATTAACTGGTCTTGCCTTTTCATTACTCTTTATCTTCAAAAACAATTTCAAAAAGACTTCTTGGACCATTAGCAGTATTATACATGTTCAATTATTATCCACCCTTACCACAAGATGGAGCCAAAGATGCGGAAGAAGACACTGTAATTGGAGAGGCTGATCCAAGGAAAAGGGTTCCAACTCAGACAAAACGGGAAAGGAATGTGTGTTACTTGTACAGGTTTGTGTGTGCTGTGCCGAAGAACAGTCATTCAGAAATGCAGAGTGCAGCAGTTGGGTGTCTATCAGTCTTCGCTAGCGCTCCATACTGTAGCAGTAAAAATATCCTTGTTTTTCAATAAAAAAAAAAAAAACTGTCTGATGGACAGCCGAATATGTCATCTTGATTTAGAGTTTCAATTCCTTTAGGGTAGGAAAGAAGTTTTACCCATGGATAGTGTAACATGTTTACAATCTTCGCAAGAAAGAAATATTTCCGAAGTTTCTAATTGGTATGTCAGGTATATGCAATGGAGTCAAGAGGGATAGCTGTCAGACACATGAGTGATGAGAGGACTATTGTCTGTCACGTATGTTTTAAGCTGTCAACAAGGCCCAGTGGCCTAATGGAGAAGGCATCAGCCTCCGGAGCTGGGGATTGTGGGTTCAAGTCCCACCTGGGTCATTGGATTTTAAGGTGTTGACTGTTTGAAGCTCTATTGTTCATGAATCTAAAAGCTCAGTACCTTCCTACTCAGTTGAATTCTGAAACATATATAATTGTAAGCCACATTGTTGATCTTGCGAAACATACGAGTCGGACTATAAGTAGCTTATAAACTAGTTGTTTCCCCTTAATTTAAATGTTGTGCAAGTCATTAATGAGAAGAACAACTCTTTAAATTACTCATGTTGGATTAACTGGTCTTGCCTTTTCATTACTCTTTATCTTCAAAAACAATTTCAAAAAGACTTCTTGGACCATTAGCAGTATTATACATGTTCAATTATTATCCACCCTTACCACAAGATGGAGCCAAAGATGCGGAAGAAGACACTGTAATTGGAGAGGCTGATCCAAGGAAAAGGGTTCCAACTCAGACAAAACGGGAAAGGAATGTGTGTTACTTGTACAGGTTTGTGTGTGCTGTGCCGAAGAACAGCCATTCAGAAATGCAGAGTACAGCAGTTGGGTGTCTATCAGTCTTTGCTAGCGCTCCATACAGTAGCAGTAAAAATATCCTTGTTTTTCAATTTAAAAAAAAAACTGTCTGATGGACAGCCGAATATGTCATCTTGATTTAGAGTTTCAATTCCTTTAGGGTAGGAAAGAAGTTTTACCCATGGATAGTGTAACATATTTACAATCTTTCGCAAGAAAGAAATATTTCCGAAGTTTCTAATTGGTATGTCAGGTATATGCAATGGAGTCAAGAGGGATAGCTGTCAGACACATGAGTGATGAGAGGACTATTGTCTGTCATGTATGTTTTAGGCTGTCAACAAGGCCCAGTGGAGAAGGCATCAGCCTCCAGAGCTGGGGATTGTGGGTTCAAGTCCCACCTGGGTCATTGGATTTTAAGGTGTTGACTGTTTGAAGCTCTATTGTTCATGAATCTAAAAGCTCAGTACCTTCCTACTCAGTTGAATTCTGAAACATATATAACTGTAAGCCACATTGTTGATCTTGCGAAACATACGAATCGGACTATAAGTAGCTTATAAACTAGTTTTTTCCCCTTAATTTAAATGTTGTGCAAGTCATTAATGAGAAGAACAACTCTTTAAATTACTCATGTTGGATTAACTGGTCTTGCCTTTTCATTACTCTTTATCTTCAAAAACAATTTCAAAAAGACTTCTTGGACCATTAGCAGTATTATACATGTT
Organism: Eleutherodactylus coqui; assembly: GCF_035609145.1. NCBI lineage: Eukaryota > Metazoa > Chordata > Amphibia > Anura > Eleutherodactylidae > Eleutherodactylus > Eleutherodactylus coqui. The sequence continues at coordinate 93,395,489 of NC_089842.1, forward strand.
CAATTATTATCCACCCTTACCACAAGATGGAGCCAAAGATGCGGAAGAAGACACTGTAATTGGAGAGGCTGATCCAAGGAAAAGGGTTCCAACTCAGACAAAACGGGAAAGGAATGTGTGTTACTTGTACAGGTTTGTGTGTGCTGTGCCGAAGAACAGTCATTCAGAAATGCAGAGTGCAGCAGTTGGGTGTCTATCAGTCTTCGCTAGCGCTCCATACTGTAGCAGTAAAAATATCCTTGTTTTTCAATAAAAAAAAAAAAAACTGTCTGATGGACAGCCGAATATGTCATCTTGATTTAGAGTTTCAATTCCTTTAGGGTAGGAAAGAAGTTTTACCCATGGATAGTGTAACATGTTTACAATCTTCGCAAGAAAGAAATATTTCCGAAGTTTCTAATTGGTATGTCAGGTATATGCAATGGAGTCAAGAGGGATAGCTGTCAGACACATGAGTGATGAGAGGACTATTGTCTGTCACGTATGTTTTAGGCTGTCAACAAGGCCCAGTGGAGAAGGCATCAGCCTCCGGAGCTGGGGATTGTGGGTTCAACTCCCACCTGGGTCATTGGATTTTAAGGTGTTGACTGTTTGAAGCTCTATTGTTCATGAATCTAAAAGCTCAGTACCTTCCTACTCAGTTGAATTCTGAAACATATATAATTGTAAGCCACATTGTTGATCTTGCGAAACATACGAATCGGACTATAAGTAGCTTATAAACTAGTTCTTTTCCCCTTAATTTAAATGTTGTGCAAGTCATTAATGAGAAGAACAACTCTTTAAATTACTCATGTTGGATTAACTGGTCTTGCCTTTTCATTACTCTTTATCTTCAAAAACAATTTCAAAAAGACTTCTTGGACCATTAGCAGTATTATACATGTTTAATTATTATCCACCCTTACCACAAGATGGAGCCAAAGATGCAGAAGAAGACACTGTAATTGGAGAGGCTGATCCAAGGAACGGGGTTTCAACTCAGACAAAAAGGGAAAGGAATGTGTGTTACTTGTACAGGTTTGTGTGTGCTGTGCCGAAGAACAGCCATTCAGAAATGCAGAGTACAGCAGTTGGGTGTCTATCAGTCTTTGCTAGCGCTCCATACGGTAGCAGTAAAAATATCCTTGTTTTTCAATTTAAAAAAAAAACTGTCTGATGGACAGCCGAATATGTCATCTTGATTTAGAGTTTCAATTCCTTTAGGGTAGGAAAGAAGTTTTACCCATGGATAGTGTAACATATTTACAATCTTTCGCAAGAAAGAAATATTTCCGAAGTTTCTAATTGGTATGTCAGGTATATGCAATGGAGTCAAGAGGGATAGCTGTCAGACACATGAGTGATGAGAGGACTATTGTCTGTCACATATGTTTTAGGCTGTCAACAAGGCCCAGTGGAGAAGGCATCAGCCTCCAGAGCTGGGGATTGTGGGTTCAAGTCCCACCTGGGTCATTGGATTTTATGGTGTTGACTGTTTGAAGCTCTATTGTTCATGAATCTAAAAGCTCAGTACCTTCCTACTCAGTTGAATTCTGAAACATATATAATTGTAAGCCACATTGTTGATCTTGCGAAACATACGAATCGGACTATAAGTAGCTTATAAACTAGTTGTTTCCCCTTAATTTAAATGTTGTGCAAGTCATTAATGAGAAGAACAACTCTTTAAATTACTCATGTTGGATTAACTGGTCTTGCCTTTTCATTACTCTTTATCTTCAAAAACAATTTCAAAAAGACTTCTTGGACCATTAGCAGTATTATACATGTTCAATTATTATCCACCCTTACCACAAGATGGAGCCAAAGATGCGGAAGAAGACACTGTAATTGGAGAGGCTGATCCAAGGAAAAGGGTTCCAACTCAGACAAAACAGGAAAGGAATGTGTGTTACTTGTACAGGTTTGTGTGTGCTGTGCCGAAGAACAGTCATTCAGAAATGCAGAGTGCAGCAGTTGGGTGTCTATCAGTCTTCGCTAGCGCTCCATACGGTAGCAGTAAAAATATCCTTGTTTTTCAATTTAAAAAAAAAAAACTGTCTGATGGACAGCCGAATATGTCATCTTGATTTAGAGTTTCAATTCCTTTAGGGTAGGAAAGAAGTTTTACACATGGATAGTGTAACATGTTTACAATCTCCGCAAGAAAGAAATATTTCCGAAGTTTCTAATTGGTATGTCAGGTATATACAATGGAGTCAAGAGGGATAGCTGTCAGAAACATGAGTGATGAGAGGACTATTGTCTGTCACGTATGTTTTAAGCTGTCAACAAGGCCCAGTGGCCTAATGGAGAAGGCATCAGCCTCCGGAGCTGGGGATTGTGGGTTCGAGTCCCACCTGGGTCATTGGATTTTAAGGTGTTGACTGTTTGAAGCTCTATTGTTCATGAATCTAAAAGCTCAGTACCTTCCTACTCCATTGAATTCTGAAACATATATAATTGTAAGTCACATTGTTGATCTTGCGAAACATACGAATTGGACTATAAGTAGCTTATAAACTAGTTGTTTCCCCTTAATTTAAATGTTGTGCAAGTCATTAATGAGAAGAACAACTCTTTAAATTACTCATGTTGGATTAACTGGTCTTGCCTTTTCATTACTCTTTATCTTCAAAAACAATTTCAAAAAGACTTCTTGGACCATTAGCAGTATTATACATGTTTAATTATTATCCACCCTTACCACAAGATGGAGCCAAAGATGCAGAAGAAGACACTGTAATTGGAGAGGCTGATCCAAGGAAAGGGGTTTCAACTCAGACAAAAAGGGAAAGGAATGTGTGTTACTTGTACAGGTTTGTGTGTGCTGTGCCGAAGAACAGCCATTCAGAAATGCAGAGTACAACAGTTGGGTGTCTATCAGTCTTTGCTAGCGCTCCATACGGTAGCAGTAAAAATATCCTTGTTTTTCAATTAAAAAAAAAAACTGTCTGATGGACAGCCGAATATGTCATCTTGATTTAGAGTTTCAATTCCTTTAGGGTAGGAAAGAAGTTTTACCCATGGATAGTGTAACATATTTACAATCTTTCGCAAGAAAGAAATATTTCCGAAGTTTCTAATTGGTATGTCAGGTATATGCAATGGAGTCAAGAGGGATAGCTGTCAGACACATGAGTGATGAGAGGACTATTGTCTGTCACGTATGTTTTAGGCTGTCAACAAGGCCCAGTGGAGAAGGCATCAGCCTCCGGAGCTGGGGATTGTGGGATCAAGTCCCACCTGGGTCATTGGATTTTAAGGTGTTGACTGTTTGAAGCTCTATTGTTCATGAATCTAAAAGCTCAGTACCTTCCTACTCAGTTGAATTCTGAAACATATATAATTGTAAGCCACATTGTTGACATTGCGAAACATACGAATCGGACTATAAGTAGCTTATAAACTAGTTGTTTTCCCCTTAATTTAAATGTTGTGCATGTCATTAATGAGAAGAACAACTCTTTAAATTACTCATGTTGGATTAACTGGTCTTGCCTTTTCATTACTCTTTATCTTCAAAAACAATTTCAAAAAGACTTCTTGGACCATTAGCAGTATTATACATGTTCAATTATTATCCACCCTTACCACAAGATGGAGCCAAAGATGCGGAAGAAGACACTGTAATTGGAGAGGCTGATCCAAGGAAAAGGGTTCCAACTCAGACAAAACAAGAAAGGAATGTGTGTTACTTGTACAGGTTTGTGTGTGCTGTGCCGAAGAACAGTCATTCAGAAATGCAGAGTGCAGCAGTTGGGTGTCTATCAGTCTTCGCTAGCGCTCCATACGGTAGCAGTAAAAATATCCTTGTTTTTCAATTTAAAAAAAAAAAACTGTCTGATGGACAGCCGAATATGTCATCTTGATTTAGAGTTTCAATTCCTTTAGGGTAGGAAAGAAGTTTTACCCATGGATAGTGTAACATGTTTACAATCTCCGCAAGAAAGAAATATTTCCGAAGTTTCTAATTGGTATGTCAGGTATATGCAATGGAGTCAAGAGGGATAGCTGTCAGAGACATGAGTGATGAGAGGACTATTGTCTGTCACGTATGTTTTAAGCTGTCAACAAGGCCCAGTGGCCTAATGGAGAAGGCATCAGCCTCCGGAGCTGGGGATTGTGGGTTCAAGTCCCACCTGGGTCATTGGATTTTAAGGTGTTGACTGTTTGAAGCTCTATTGTTCATGAATCTAAAAGCTCAGTACCTTCCTACTCAGTTGAATTCTGAAACATATATAATTGTAAGCCACATTGTTGATCTTGCGAAACATACGAGTCGGACTATAAGTAGCTTATAAACTAGTTGTTTCCCCTTAATTTAAATGTTGTGCAAGTCATTAATGAGAAGAACAACTCTTTAAATTACTCATGTTGGATTAACTGGTCTTGCCTTTTCATTACTCTTTATCTTCAAAAACAATTTCAAAAAGACTTCTTGGACCATTAGCAGTATTATACATGTTCAATTATTATCCACCCTTACCACAAGATGGAGCCAAAGATGCGGAAGAAGACACTGTAATTGGAGAGGCTGATCCAAGGAAAAGGGTTCCAACTCAGACAAAACGGGAAAGGAATGTGTGTTACTTGTACAGGTTTGTGTGTGCTGTGCCGAAGAACAGCCATTCAGAAATGCAGAGTACAGCAGTTGGGTGTCTATCAGTCTTTGCTAGCGCTCCATACAGTAGCAGTAAAAATATCCTTGTTTTTCAATTTAAAAAAAAAACTGTCTGATGGACAGCCGAATATGTCATCTTGATTTAGAGTTTCAATTCCTTTAGGGTAGGAAAGAAGTTTTACCCATGGATAGTGTAACATGTTTACAATCTTCGCAAGAAAGAAATATTTCCGAAGTTTCTAATTGGTATGTCAGGTATATGCAATGGAGTCAAGAGGGATAGCTGTCAGACACATGAGTGATGAGAGGACTATTGTCTGTCACGTATGTTTTAGGCTGTCAACAAGGCCCAGTGGAGAAGGCATCAGCCTCCGGAGCTGGGGATTGTGGGTTCAACTCCCACCTGGGTCATTGGATTTTAAGGTGTTGACTGTTTGAAGCTCTATTGTTCATGAATCTAAAAGCTCAGTACCTTCCTACTCAGTTGAATTCTGAAACATATATAATTGTAAGCCACATTGTTGATCTTGCGAAACATACGAATCGGACTATAAGTAGCTTATAAACTAGTTCTTTTCCGCTTAATTTAAATGTTGTGCAAGTCATTAATGAGAAGAACAACTCTTTAAATTACTCATGTTGGATTAACTGGTCTTGCCTTTTCATTACTCTTTATCTTCAAAAACAATTTCAAAAAGACTTCTTGGACCATTAGCAGTATTATACATGTTTAATTATTATCCACCCTTACCACAAGATGGAGCCAAAGATGCAGAAGAAGACACTGTAATTGGAGAGGCTGATCCAAGGAACGGGGTTTCAACTCAGACAAAAAGGGAAAGGAATGTGTGTTACTTGTACAGGTTTGTGTGTGCTGTGCCGAAGAACAGCCATTCAGAAATGCAGAGTACAGCAGTTGGGTGTCTATCAGTCTTTGCTAGCGCTCCATACGGTAGCAGTAAAAATATCCTTGTTTTTCAATTTAAAAAAAAAACTGTCTGATGGACAGCCGAATATGTCATCTTGATTTAGAGTTTCAATTCCTTTAGGGTAGGAAAGAAGTTTTACCCATGGATAGTGTAACATATTTACAATCTTTCGCAAGAAAGAAATATTTCCGAAGTTTCTAATTGGTATGTCAGGTATATGCAATGGAGTCAAGAGGGATAGCTGTCAGACACATGAGTGATGAGAGGACTATTGTCTGTCACATATGTTTTAGGCTGTCAACAAGGCCCAGTGGAGAAGGCATCAGCCTCCAGAGCTGGGGATTGTGGGTTCAAGTCCCACCTGGGTCATTGGATTTTATGGTGTTGACTGTTTGAAGCTCTATTGTTCATGAATCTAAAAGCTCAGTACCTTCCTACTCAGTTGAATTCTGAAACATATATAATTGTAAGCCACATTGTTGATCTTGCGAAACATACGAATCGGACTATAAGTAGCTTATAAACTAGTTGTTTCCCCTTAATTTAAATGTTGTGCAAGTCATTAATGAGAAGAACAACTCTTTAAATTACTCATGTTGGATTAACTGGTCTTGCCTTTTCATTACTCTTTATCTTCAAAAACAATTTCAAAAAGACTTCTTGGACCATTAGCAGTATTATACATGTTCAATTATTATCCACCCTTACCACAAGATGGAGCCAAAGATGCGGAAGAAGACACTGTAATTGGAGAGGCTGATCCAAGGAAAAGGGTTCCAACTCAGACAAAACAGGAAAGGAATGTGTGTTACTTGTACAGGTTTGTGTGTGCTGTGCCGAAGAACAGTCATTCAGAAATGCAGAGTGCAGCAGTTGGGTGTCTATCAGTCTTCGCTAGCGCTCCATACGGTAGCAGTAAAAATATCCTTGTTTTTCAATTTAAAAAAAAAAAACTGTCTGATGGACAGCCGAATATGTCATCTTGATTTAGAGTTTCAATTCCTTTAGGGTAGGAAAGAAGTTTTACCCATGGATAGTGTAACATGTTTACAATCTCCGCAAGAAAGAAATATTTCCGAAGTTTCTAATTGGTATGTCAGGTATATGCAATGGAGTCAAGAGGGATAGCTGTCAGACACATGAGTGATGAGAGGACTATTGTCTGTCACGTATGTTTTAAGCTGTCAACAAGGCCCAGTGGCCTAATGGAGAAGGCATCAGCCTCCGGAGCTGGGGATTGTGGGTTCAAGTCCCACCTGGGTCATTGGATTTTAAGGTGTTGACTGTTTGAAGCTCTATTGTTCATAAATCTAAAAGCTCAGTACCTTCCTACTCCGTTGAATTCTGAAACATATATAATTGTAAGTCACATTGTTGATCTTGCGAAACATACGAATCGGACTATAAGTAGCTTATAAACTAGTTGTTTCCCCTTAATTTAAATGTTGTGCAAGTCATTAATGAGAAGAACAACTCTTTAAATTACTCATGTTGGATTAACTGGTCTTGCCTTTTCATTACTCTTTATCTTCAAAAACAATTTCAAAAAGACTTCTTGGACCATTAGCAGTATTATACATGTTCAATTATTATCCACCCTTACCACAAGATGGAGTCAAAGGTGCGGAAGAAGACACTGTAATTGGAGAGGCTGATCCAAGGAAAAGGGTTCCAACTCAGACAAAAAGGGAAAGGAATGTGTGTTACTTCTACAGGTTTGTGTGTGCTATGCCGAAGAACAGCCATTCAGAAATTCAGAGTGCAGCAGTTGAGTGTCAATCAGTCTTCGCTAGCGCTCCATATGCTAGCAGTAAAAAAATCCTTGTTTTTCAATAAAAAAAAAAACTGCCAGATGGACAGCCGAATATGTCATCTTGATTTAGAGTTTCAATTCCTTTAGGGTAGGAAAGAAGTTTTACCCATGGATAGTGTAACATGTTTACAATTTTTCGCAAGAAAGAAATATTTCCGAAGTTTCTAATTGGTATGTCAGGTATATGCAATGGAGTCAAGAGGGATAGCTGTCGGACACATGAGTGATCAGAGGACTATTGTCTATCACGTATGTTTTAGCTTGTCGACAAGGCCCAGTGGCCTAATGGAGAAGGCATCAGCCTCCGGAGCTGGGGATTGTGGGTTCAAGTCCCACCTGGGTCATTGGATTTTAAAGTGTTGACTGTTTGAAGCTCTATTGTTCATGAATCTAAAAGCTTAGTACCTTCCTACTCAGTTGACTTCTAAAACATATATAATTGTAAGCCACATTGTTGATCTTGCGAAACATACGAATCGGATTATAAGTAGCTAATAAACTAGTTGTTTTCCCCTTAATTTAAATGTTGTGCAAATCATTAATGAAAAGAACAACTCTTTAAATTACTCATGTTGGATTAACTGGTCTTGCCTTTTCATTACTCTTTATCTTCAAAAACAATTTCAAAAAGACTTCTTGGACCATTAGCAGTATTATACATGTTCAATTATTATCCACCCTTACCACAAGATGGAGCCAAAGATGCGGAAGAAGACACTGTAATTGGAGAGGCTGATCCAAGGAAAAGGGTTCCAACTCAGACAAAAAGGGAAAGGAATGTGTGTTACTTCTACAGGTTTGTGTGTGCTATGCCGAAGAACAGCCATTCAGAAATGCAGAGTGCAGCAGTTGGGTGTCTATCAGTCTTCGCTAGCGCTCCATATGCTAGCAGTAAAAAAATCCTTGTTTTTCAATTTAAAAAAAAAACTGCCTCATGGACAGCCAAATATGTCATCTTGATTTAGAGTTTCAATTCCTTTAGGGTAGGAAAGAAGTTTTACCCATGGATAGTGTAACATGTTTACAATCTTTCGCAAGAAAGAAATATTTCCGAAGTTTCTAATTGGTATGTCAGGTATATGCAATGGAGTCAAGAGGGATAGCTGTCGGACACATGAGTGATCAGAGGACTATTGTCTATCACGTATGTTTTAGGTTGTCAACAAGGCCCAGTGGCCTAATGGAGAAGGCATCAGCCTCCGGAGCTGGGGATTGTGGGTTCAAGTCCCACCTGGGTCATTGGATTTTAAAGTGTTGACTGTTTGAAGCTCTATTGTTCATGAATCTAAAAGCTTAGTACCTTCCTACTCAGTTCACTTCTAAAACATATATAATTGTAAGCCACATTGTTGATCTTGCGAAACATACGAATCGGATTATAAGTAGCTAATAAACTAGTAGTTTTCCCCTTAATTTAAATGTTGTGCAAATTATTAATGAAAAGAACAACTCTTTAAATTACTCATGTTGGATTAACTGGTCTTGCCTTTTCATTACTCTTTATCTTCAAAAACAATTTCAAAAAGACTTCTTGGACCATTAGCAGTATTATACATGTTCAATTATTATCCACCCTTACCACAAGATGGAGTCAAAGGTGCGGAAGAAGACACTGTAATTGGAGAGGCTGATCCAAGGAAAAGGGTTCCAACTCAGACAAAAAGGGAAAGGAATGTGTGTTACTTCTACAGGTTTGTGTGTGCTATGCCGAAGAACAGCCATTCAGAAATTCAGAGTGCAGCAGTTGAGTGTCAATCAGTCTTCGCTAGCGCTCCATATGCTAGCAGTAAAAAAATCCTTGTTTTTCAATAAAAAAAAAAACTGCCAGATGGACAGCCGAATATGTCATCTTGATTTAGAGTTTCAATTCCTTTAGGGTAGGAAAGAAGTTTTACCCATGGATAGTGTAACATGTTTACAATTTTTCGCAAGAAAGAAATATTTCCGAAGTTTCTAATTGGTATGTCAGGTATATGCAATGGAGTCAAGAGGGATAGCTGTCGGACACATGAGTGATCAGAGGACTATTGTCTATCACGTATGTTTTAGCTTGTCGACAAGGCCCAGTGGCCTAATGGAGAAGGCATCAGCCTCCGGAGCTGGGGATTGTGGGTTCAAGTCCCACCTGGGTCATTGGATTTTAAAGTGTTGACTGTTTGAAGCTCTATTGTTCATGAATCTAAAAGCTTAGTACCTTCCTACTCAGTTGACTTCTAAAACATATATAATTGTAAGCCACATTGTTGATCTTGCGAAACATACGAATCGGATTATAAGTAGCTAATAAACTAGTTGTTTTCCCCTTAATTTAAATGTTGTGCAAATCATTAATGAAAAGAACAACTCTTTAAATTACTCATGTTGGATTAACTGGTCTTGCCTTTTCATTACTCTTTATCTTCAAAAACAATTTCAAAAAGACTTCTTGGACCATTAGCAGTATTATACATGTTCAATTATTATCCACCCTTACCACAAGATGGAGCCAAAGATGCGGAAGAAGACACTGTAATTGGAGAGGCTGATCCAAGGAAAAGGGTTCCAACTCAGACAAAAAGGGAAAGGAATGTGTGTTACTTCTACAGGTTTGTGTGTGCTATGCCGAAGAACAGCCATTCAGAAATGCAGAGTGCAGCAGTTGGGTGTCTATCAGTCTTCGCTAGCGCTCCATATGCTAGCAGTAAAAAAATCCTTGTTTTTCAATTTAAAAAAAAAACTGCCTCATGGACAGCCAAATATGTCATCTTGATTTAGAGTTTCAATTCCTTTAGGGTAGGAAAGAAGTTTTACCCATGGATAGTGTAACATGTTTACAATCTTTCGCAAGAAAGAAATATTTCCGAAGTTTCTAATTGGTATGTCAGGTATATGCAATGGAGTCAAGAGGGATAGCTGTCGGACACATGAGTGATCAGAGGACTATTGTCTATCACGTATGTTTTAGGTTGTCAACAAGGCCCAGTGGCCTAATGGAGAAGGCATCAGCCTCCGGAGCTGGGGATTGTGGGTTCAAGTCCCACCTGGGTCATTGGATTTTAAAGTGTTGACTGTTTGAAGCTCTATTGTTCATGAATCTAAAAGCTTAGTACCTTCCTACTCAGTTGACTTCTAAAACATATATAATTGTAAGCCACATTGTTGATCTTGCGAAACATACGAATCGGATTATAAGTAGCTAATAAACTAGTTGTTTTCCCCTTAATTTAAATGTTGTGCAAATCATTAATGAAAAGAACAACTCTTTAAATTACTCATGTTGGATTAACTGGTCTTGCCTTTTCATTACTCTTTATCTTCAAAAACAATTTCAAAAAGACTTCTTGGACCATTAGCAGTATTATACATGTTCAATTATTATCCACCCTTACCACAAGATGGAGCCAAAGATGCGGAAGAAGACACTGTAATTGGAGAGGCTGATCCAAGGAAAAGGGTTCCAACTCAGACAAAAAGGGAAAGGAATGTGTGTTACTTCTACAGGTTTGTGTGTGCTATGCCGAAGAACAGCCATTCAGAAATGCAGAGTGCAGCAGTTGGGTGTCAATCAGTCGTCGCTAGCGCTCCGTATGCTAGCAGTAAAAAAATCCTTGTTTTTCAATTAAAAAAAAAACTGCCCCATGGACAGCCGAATATGTCATCTTGATTTAGAGTTTCAATTCCTTTAGGGTAGGAAAGAAGTTTTACCCATGGATAGTGTAACATATTTACAATCTTTCGCAAGAAAGAAATATTTCCGAAGTTTCTAATTGGTATGTCAGGTATATGCAATGGAGTCAAGAGGGATAGCTGTCGGACACATGAGTGATCAGAGGACTATTGTCTATCACGTATGTTTTATGTTGTCAACAAGGCCCAGTGGCCTAATGGAGAAGGCATCAGCCTCGGGAGCTGGGGATTGTGGGTTCAAGTCCCACCTGGGTCATTGGATTTTAAAGTGTTGACTGTTTGAAGCTCTATTGTTCATGAATCTAAAAGCTCAGTACCTTCCTACTCAGTTGACTTCTGAAACATATATAACTGTAAGCCACATTGTTGATCTTGCGAAACATACGAATCGGATTATAAGTAGCTAATAAACTAGTTGTTTTCCCCTTAATTTAATTGTTGTGCAAATCATTAATGAGAAGAACAACTCTTTAAATTACTCATGTTGGATTAACTGGTCTTGCCTTTTCATTACTCTTTATCTTCAAAAACAATTTCAAAAAGACTTCTTGGACCATTAGCAGTATTATACATGTTCAATTATTATCCACCCTTACCACAAGATGGAGCCAAAGATGCGGAAGAAGACACTGTAATTGGAGAGGCTGATCCAAGGAAAAGGGTTCCAACTCAGACAAAAAGGGAAAGGAATGTGTGTTACTTCTACAGGTTTGTGTGTGCTATGCCGAAGAACAGCCATTCAGAAATGCAGAGTGCAGCAGTTGGGTGTCAATCAGTCGTCGCTAGCGCTCCGTATGCTAGCAGTAAAAAAATCCTTGTTTTTCAATTAAAAAAAAAACTGCCCCATGGACAGCCGAATATGTCATCTTGATTTAGAGTTTCAATTCCTTTAGGGTAGGAAAGAAGTTTTACCCATGGATAGTGTAACATATTTACAATCTTTCGCAAGAAAGAAATATTTCCGAAGTTTCTAATTGGTATGTCAGGTATATGCAATGGAGTCAAGAGGGATAGCTGTCGGACACATGAGTGATCAGAGGACTATTGTCTATCACGTATGTTTTATGTTGTCAACAAGGCCCAGTGGCCTAATGGAGAAGGCATCAGCCTCGGGAGCTGGGGATTGTGGGTTCAAGTCCCACCTGGGTCATTGGATTTTAAAGTGTTGACTGTTTGAAGCTCTATTGTTCATGAATCTAAAAGCTCAGTACCTTCCTACTCAGTTGACTTCTGAAACATATATAACTGTAAGCCACATTGTTGATCTTGCGAAACATACGAATCGGATTATAAGTAGCTAATAAACTAGTTGTTTTCCCCTTAATTTAATTGTTGTGCAAATCATTAATGAGAAGAACAACTCTTTAAATTACTCATGTTGGATTAACTGGTCTTGCCTTTTCATTACTCTTTATCTTCAAAAACAATTTCAAAAAGACTTCTTGGACCATTAGCAGTATTATACATGTTTAATTATTATCCACCCTTACCACAAGATGGAGCCAAAGATGCAGAAGAAGACACTGTAATTGGAGAGGCTGATCCAAGGAAAAGGGTTCCAACTCAGACTAAAAGGGAAAGGAATGTGTGTTACTTCTACAGGTTTGTGTGTGCTATGCCGAAGAACAGCCATTCAGAAATGCAGAGTGCAGCAGTTGGGTGTCTATCAGTCTTCGCTAGCGCTCCATATGCTAGCAGTAAAAAAATCCTTGTTTTTCAATTTAAAAAAAAAACTGCCTCATGGACAGCCAAATATGTCATCTTGATTTAGAGTTTCAATTCCTTTAGGGTAGGAAAGAAGTTTTACCCATGGATAGTGTAACATGTTTACAATCTTTCGCAAGAAAGAAATATTTCCGAAGTTTCTAATTGGTATGTCAGGTATATGCAATGGAGTCAAGAGGGATAGCTGTCGGACACATGAGTGATCAGAGGACTATTGTCTATCACGTATGTTTTAGGTTGTCAACAAGGCCCAGTGGCCTAATGGAGAAGGCATCAGCCTCCAGAGCTGGGGATTGTGGGTTCAAGTCCCACCTGGGTCATTGGATTTTAAAGTGTTGACTGTTTGAAGCTCTATTGTTCATGAATCTAAAAGCTTAGTACCTTCCTACTCAGTTCACTTCTAAAACATATATAATTGTAAGCCACATTGTTGATCTTGCGAAACATACGAATCGGATTATAAGTAGCTAATAAACTAGTAGTTTTCCCCTTAATTTAAATGTTGTGCAAATTATTAATGAAAAGAACAACTCTTTAAATTACTCATGTTGGATTAACTGGTCTTGCCTTTTCATTACTCTTTATCTTCAAAAACAATTTCAAAAAGACTTCTTGGACCATTAGCAGTATTATACATGTTCAATTATTATCCACCCTTACCACAAGATGGAGTCAAAGGTGCGGAAGAAGACACTGTAATTGGAGAGGCTGATCCAAGGAAAAGGGTTCCAACTCAGACAAAAAGGGAAAGGAATGTGTGTTACTTCTACAGGTTTGTGTGTGCTATGCCGAAGAACAGCCATTCAGAAATTCAGAGTGCAGCAGTTGAGTGTCAATCAGTCTTCGCTAGCGCTCCATATGCTAGCAGTAAAAAAATCCTTGTTTTTCAATAAAAAAAAAAACTGCCAGATGGACAGCCGAATATGTCATCTTGATTTAGAGTTTCAATTCCTTTAGGGTAGGAAAGAAGTTTTACCCATGGATAGTGTAACATGTTTACAATTTTTCGCAAGAAAGAAATATTTCCGAAGTTTCTAATTGGTATGTCAGGTATATGCAATGGAGTCAAGAGGGATAGCTGTCGGACACATGAGTGATCAGAGGACTATTGTCTATCACGTATGTTTTAGCTTGTCGACAAGGCCCAGTGGCCTAATGGAGAAGGCATCAGCCTCCGGAGCTGGGGATTGTGGGTTCAAGTCCCACCTGGGTCATTGGATTTTAAAGTGTTGACTGTTTGAAGCTCTATTGTTCATGAATCTAAAAGCTTAGTACCTTCCTACTCAGTTGACTTCTAAAACATATATAATTGTAAGCCACATTGTTGATCTTGCGAAACATACGAATCGGATTATAAGTAGCTAATAAACTAGTTGTTTTCCCCTTAATTTAAATGTTGTGCAAATCATTAATGAAAAGAACAACTCTTTAAATTACTCATGTTGGATTAACTGGTCTTGCCTTTTCATTACTCTTTATCTTCAAAAACAATTTCAAAAAGACTTCTTGGACCATTAGCAGTATTATACATGTTCAATTATTATCCACCCTTACCACAAGATGGAGCCAAAGATGCGGAAGAAGACACTGTAATTGGAGAGGCTGATCCAAGGAAAAGGGTTCCAACTCAGACAAAAAGGGAAAGGAATGTGTGTTACTTCTACAGGTTTGTGTGTGCTATGCCGAAGAACAGCCATTCAGAAATGCAGAGTGCAGCAGTTGGGTGTCTATCAGTCTTCGCTAGCGCTCCATATGCTAGCAGTAAAAAAATCCTTGTTTTTCAATTTAAAAAAAAAACTGCCTCATGGACAGCCAAATATGTCATCTTGATTTAGAGTTTCAATTCCTTTAGGGTAGGAAAGAAGTTTTACCCATGGATAGTGTAACATGTTTACAATCTTTCGCAAGAAAGAAATATTTCCGAAGTTTCTAATTGGTATGTCAGGTATATGCAATGGAGTCAAGAGGGATAGCTGTCGGACACATGAGTGATCAGAGGACTATTGTCTATCACGTATGTTTTAGGTTGTCGACAAGGCCCAGTGGCCTAATGGAGAAGGCATCAGCCTCCGGAGCTGGGGATTGTGGGTTCAAGTCCCACCTGGGTCATTGGATTTTAAAGTGTTGACTGTTTGAAGCTCTATTGTTCATGAATCTAAAAGCTTAGTACCTTCCTACTCAGTTGACTTCTAAAACATATATAATTGTAAGCCACATTGTTGATCTTGCGAAACATACGAATCGGATTATAAGTAGCTAATAAACTAGTTGTTTTCCCCTTAATTTAAATGTTGTGCAAATCATTAATGAAAAGAACAACTCTTTAAATTACTCATGTTGGATTAACTGGTCTTGCCTTTTCATTACTCTTTATCTTCAAAAACAATTTCAAAAAGACTTCTTGGACCATTAGCAGTATTATACATGTTCAATTATTATCCACCCTTACCACAAGATGGAGCCAAAGATGCGGAAGAAGACACTGTAATTGGAGAGGCTGATCCAAGGAAAAGGGTTCCAACTCAGACAAAAAGGGAAAGGAATGTGTGTTACTTCTACAGGTTTGTGTGTGCTATGCCGAAGAACAGCCATTCAGAAATGCAGAGTGCAGCAGTTGGGTGTCAATCAGTCGTCGCTAGCGCTCCGTATGCTAGCAGTAAAAAAATCCTTGTTTTTCAATTAAAAAAAAAACTGCCCCATGGACAGCCGAATATGTCATCTTGATTTAGAGTTTCAATTCCTTTAGGGTAGGAAAGAAGTTTTACCCATGGATAGTGTAACATATTTACAATCTTTCGCAAGAAAGAAATATTTCCGAAGTTTCTAATTGGTATGTCAGGTATATGCAATGGAGTCAAGAGGGATAGCTGTCGGACACATGAGTGATCAGAGGACTATTGTCTATCACGTATGTTTTATGTTGTCAACAAGGCCCAGTGGCCTAATGGAGAAGGCATCAGCCTCGGGAGCTGGGGATTGTGGGTTCAAGTCCCACCTGGGTCATTGGATTTTAAAGTGTTGACTGTTTGAAGCTCTATTGTTCATGAATCTAAAAGCTCAGTACCTTCCTACTCAGTTGACTTCTGAAACATATATAACTGTAAGCCACATTGTTGATCTTGCGAAACATACGAATCGGATTATAAGTAGCTAATAAACTAGTTGTTTTCCCCTTAATTTAATTGTTGTGCAAATCATTAATGAGAAGAACAACTCTTTAAATTACTCATGTTGGATTAACTGGTCTTGCCTTTTCATTACTCTTTATCTTCAAAAACAATTTCAAAAAGACTTCTTGGACCATTAGCAGTATTATACATGTTTAATTATTATCCACCCTTACCACAAGATGGAGCCAAAGATGCAGAAGAAGACACTGTAATTGGAGAGGCTGATCCAAGGAAAGGGGTTTCAACTCAGACAAAAAGGGAAAGGAATGTGTGTTACTTGTACAGGTTTGTGTGTGCTGTGCCGAAGAACAGCCATTCAGAAATGCAGAGTACAGCAGTTGGGTGTCTATCAGTCTTTGCTAGCGCTCCATACGGTAGCAGTAAAAATATCCTTGTTTTTCAATTAAAAAAAAAAACTGTCTGATGGACAGCCGAATATGTCATCTTGATTTAGAGTTTCAATTCCTTTAGGGTAGGAAAGAAGTTTTACCCATGGATAGTGTAACATATTTACAATCTTTCGCAAGAAAGAAATATTTCCGAAGTTTCTAATTGGTATGTCAGGTATATGCAATGGAGTCAAGAGGGATAGCTGTCAGACACATGAGTGATGAGAGGACTATTGTCTGTCACGTATGTTTTAGGCTGTCAACAAGGCCCAGTGGAGAAGGCATCAGCCTCCAGAGCTGGGGATTGTGGGTTCAAGTCCCACCTGGGTCATTGGATTTTAAGGTGTTGACTGTTTGAAGCTCTATTGTTCATGAATCTAAAAGCTCAGTACCTTCCTACTCAGTTGAATTCTGAAACATATATAATTGTAAGCCACATTGCTGATCTTGCGAAACATACGAATCGGACTATAAGTAGCTTATAAACTAGTTGTTTCCCCTTAATTTAAATGTTGTGCAAGTCATTAATGAGAAGAACAACTCTTTAAATTACTCATGTTGGATTAACTGGTCTTGCCTTTTCATTACTCTTTATCTTCAAAAACAATTTCAAAAAGACTTCTTGGACCATTAGCAGTATTATACATGTTCAATTATTATCCACCCTTACCACAAGATGGAGCCAAAGATGCGGAAGAAGACACTGTAATTGGAGAGGCTGATCCAAGGAAAAGGGTTCCAACTCAGACAAAACGGGAAAGGAATGTGTGTTACTTGTACAGGTTTGTGTGTGCTGTGCCGAAGAACAGTCATTCAGAAATGCAGAGTGCAGCAGTTGGGTGTCTATCAGTCTTCGCTAGCGCTCCATACGGTAGCAGTAAAAATATCCTTGTTTTTCAATTTAAAAAAAAAAAACTGTCTGATGGACAGCCGAATATGTCATCTTGATTTAGAGTTTCAATTCCTTTAGGGTAGGAAAGAAGTTTTACCCATGGATAGTGTAACATGTTTACAATCTTCGCAAGAAAGAAATATTTCCGAAGTTTCTAATTGGTATGTCAGGTATATGCAATGGAGTCAAGAGGGATAGCTGTCAGACACATGAGTGATGAGAGGACTATTGTCTGTCACGTATGTTTTAAGCTGTCAACAAGGCCCAGTGGCCTAATGGAGAAGGCATCAGCCTCCGGAGCTGGGGATTGTGGGTTCAAGTCCCACCTGGGTCATTGGATTTTAAGGTGTTGACTGTTTGAAGCTCTATTGTTCATGAATCTAAAAGCTCAGTACCTTCCTACTCAGTTGAATTCTGAAACATATATAATTGTAAGCCACATTGTTGATCTTGCGAAACATACGAGTCGGACTATAAGTAGCTTATAAACTAGTTGTTTCCCCTTAATTTAAATGTTGTGCAAGTCATTAATGAGAAGAACAACTCTTTAAATTACTCATGTTGGATTAACTGGTCTTGCCTTTTCATTACTCTTTATCTTCAAAAACAATTTCAAAAAGACTTCTTGGACCATTAGCAGTATTATACATGTTCAATTATTATCCACCCTTACCACAAGATGGAGCCAAAGATGCGGAAGAAGACACTGTAATTGGAGAGGCTGATCCAAGGAAAAGGGTTCCAACTCAGACAAAACGGGAAAGGAATGTGTGTTACTTGTACAGGTTTGTGTGTGCTGTGCCGAAGAACAGCCATTCAGAAATGCAGAGTACAGCAGTTGGGTGTCTATCAGTCTTTGCTAGCGCTCCATACAGTAGCAGTAAAAATATCCTTGTTTTTCAATTTTAAAAAAAAACTGTCTGATGGACAGCCGAATATGTCATCTTGATTTAGAGTTTCAATTCCTTTAGGGTAGGAAAGAAGTTTTACCCATGGATAGTGTAACATATTTACAATCTTTCGCAAGAAAGAAATATTTCCGAAGTTTCTAATTGGTATGTCAGGTATATGCAATGGAGTCAAGAGGGATAGCTGTCAGACACATGAGTGATGAGAGGACTATTGTCTGTCATGTATGTTTTAGGCTGTCAACAAGGCCCAGTGGAGAAGGCATCAGCCTCCGGAGCTGGGGATTGTGGGTTCAAGTCCCACCTGGGTCATTGGATTTTAAGGTGTTGACTGTTTGAAGCTCTATTGTTCATGAATCTAAAAGCTCAGTACCTTCCTACTCAGTTGAATTCTGAAACATATATAACTGTAAGCCACATTGTTGATCTTGCGAAACATACGAATCGGACTATAAGTAGCTTATAAACTAGTTTTTTCCCCTTAATTTAAATGTTGTGCAAGTCATTAATGAGAAGAACAACTCTTTAAATTACTCATGTTGGATTAACTGGTCTTGCCTTTTCATTACTCTTTATCTTCAAAAACAATTTCAAAAAGACTTCTTGGACCATTAGCAGTATTATACATGTTCAATTATTATCCACCCTTACCACAAGATGGAGCCAAAGATGCGGAAGAAGACACTGTAATTGGAGAGGCTGATCCAAGGAAAAGGGTTCCAACTCAGACAAAACGGGAAAGGAATGTGTGTTACTTGTACAGGTTTGTGTGTGCTGTGCCGAAGAACAGTCATTCAGAAATGCAGAGTGCAGCAGTTGGGTGTCTATCAGTCTTCGCTAGCGCTCCATACTGTAGCAGTAAAAATATCCTTGTTTTTCAATAAAAAAAAAAAAAACTGTCTGATGGACAGCCGAATATGTCATCTTGATTTAGAGTTTCAATTCCTTTAGGGTAGGAAAGAAGTTTTACCCATGGATAGTGTAACATGTTTACAATCTTCGCAAGAAAGAAATATTTCCGAAGTTTCTAATTGGTATGTCAGGTATATGCAATGGAGTCAAGAGGGATAGCTGTCAGACACATGAGTGATGAGAGGACTATTGTCTGTCACGTATGTTTTAGGCTGTCAACAAGGCCCAGTGGAGAAGGCATCAGCCTCCGGAGCTGGGGATTGTGGGTTCAACTCCCACCTGGGTCATTGGATTTTAAGGTGTTGACTGTTTGAAGCTCTATTGTTCATGAATCTAAAAGCTCAGTACCTTCCTACTCAGTTGAATTCTGAAACATATATAATTGTAAGCCACATTGTTGATCTTGCGAAACATACGAATCGGACTATAAGTAGCTTATAAACTAGTTCTTTTCCCCTTAATTTAAATGTTGTGCAAGTCATTAATGAGAAGAACAACTCTTTAAATTACTCATGTTGGATTAACTGGTCTTGCCTTTTCATTACTCTTTATCTTCAAAAACAATTTCAAAAAGACTTCTTGGACCATTAGCAGTATTATACATGTTTAATTATTATCCACCCTTACCACAAGATGGAGCCAAAGATGCAGAAGAAGACACTGTAATTGGAGAGGCTGATCCAAGGAACGGGGTTTCAACTCAGACAAAAAGGGAAAATTCCGTGTGTTACTTGTACAGGTTTGTGTGTGCTGTGCCGAAGAACAGCCATTCAGAAATGCAGAGTACAGCAGTTGGGTGTCTATCAGTCTTTGCTAGCGCTCCATACGGTAGCAGTAAAAATATCCTTGTTTTTCAATTTAAAAAAAAAACTGTCTGATGGACAGCCGAATATGTCATCTTGATTTAGAGTTTCAATTCCTTTAGGGTAGGAAAGAAGTTTTACCCATGGATAGTGTAACATATTTACAATCTTTCGCAAGAAAGAAATATTTCCGAAGTTTCTAATTGGTATGTCAGGTATATGCAATGGAGTCAAGAGGGATAGCTGTCAGACACATGAGTGATGAGAGGACTATTGTCTGTCACATATGTCTTAGGCTGTCAACAAGGCCCAGTGGAGAAGGCATCAGCCTCCAGAGCTGGGGATTGTGGGTTCAAGTCCCACCTGGGTCATTGGATTTTATGGTGTTGACTGTTTGAAGCTCTATTGTTCATGAATCTAAAAGCTCAGTACCTTCCTACTCAGTTGAATTCTGAAACATATATAATTGTAAGCCACATTGTTGATCTTGCGAAACATACGAATCGGACTATAAGTAGCTTATAAACTAGTTGTTTCCCCTTAATTTAAATGTTGTGCAAGTCATTAATGAGAAGAACAACTCTTTAAATTACTCATGTTGGATTAACTGGTCTTGCCTTTTCATTACTCTTTATCTTCAAAAACAATTTCAAAAAGACTTCTTGGACCATTAGCAGTATTATACATGTTCAATTATTATCCACCCTTACCACAAGATGGAGCCAAAGATGCGGAAGAAGACACTGTAATTGGAGAGGCTGATCCAAGGAAAAGGGTTCCAACTCAGACAAAACAGGAAAGGAATGTGTGTTACTTGTACAGGTTTGTGTGTGCTGTGCCGAAGAACAGTCATTCAGAAATGCAGAGTGCAGCAGTTGGGTGTCTATCAGTCTTCGCTAGCGCTCCATACGGTAGCAGTAAAAATATCCTTGTTTTTCAATTTAAAAAAAAAAAACTGTCTGATGGACAGCCGAATATGTCATCTTGATTTAGAGTTTCAATTCCTTTAGGGTAGGAAAGAAGTTTTACACATGGATAGTGTAACATGTTTACAATCTCCGCAAGAAAGAAATATTTCCGAAGTTTCTAATTGGTATGTCAGGTATATACAATGGAGTCAAGAGGGATAGCTGTCAGACACATGAGTGATGAGAGGACTATTGTCTGTCACGTATGTTTTAAGCTGTCAACAAGGCCCAGTGGCCTAATGGAGAAGGCATCAGCCTCCGGAGCTGGGGATTGTGGGTTCGAGTCCCACCTGGGTCATTGGATTTTAAGGTGTTGACTGTTTGAAGCTCTATTGTTCATGAATCTAAAAGCTCAGTACCTTCCTACTCCATTGAATTCTGAAACATATATAATTGTAAGTCACATTGTTGATCTTGCGAAACATACGAATTGGACTATAAGTAGCTTATAAACTAGTTGTTTCCCCTTAATTTAAATGTTGTGCAAGTCATTAATGAGAAGAACAACTCTTTAAATTACTCATGTTGGATTAACTGGTCTTGCCTTTTCATTACTCTTTATCTTCAAAAACAATTTCAAAAAGACTTCTTGGACCATTAGCAGTATTATACATGTTTAATTATTATCCACCCTTACCACAAGATGGAGCCAAAGATGCAGAAGAAGACACTGTAATTGGAGAGGCTGATCCAAGGAAAGGGGTTTCAACTCAGACAAAAAGGGAAAGGAATGTGTGTTACTTGTACAGGTTTGTGTGTGCTGTGCCGAAGAACAGCCATTCAGAAATGCAGAGTACAACAGTTGGGTGTCTATCAGTCTTTTCTAGCGCTCCATACGGTAGCAGTAAAAATATCCTTGTTTTTCAATTAAAAAAAAAAACTGTCTGATGGACAGCCGAATATGTCATCTTGATTTAGAGTTTCAATTCCTTTAGGGTAGGAAAGAAGTTTTACCCATGGATAGTGTAACATATTTACAATCTTTCGCAAGAAAGAAATATTTCCGAAGTTTCTAATTGGTATGTCAGGTATATGCAATGGAGTCAAGAGGGATAGCTGTCAGACACATGAGTGATGAGAGGACTATTGTCTGTCACGTATGTTTTAGGCTGTCAACAAGGCCCAGTGGAGAAGGCATCAGCCTCCGGAGCTGGGGATTGTGGGATCAAGTCCCACCTGGGTCATTGGATTTTAAGGTGTTGACTGTTTGAAGCTCTATTGTTCATGAATCTAAAAGCTCAGTACCTTCCTACTCAGTTGAATTCTGAAACATATATAATTGTAAGCCACATTGTTGACATTGCGAAACATACGAATCGGACTATAAGTAGCTTATAAACTAGTTGTTTTCCCCTTAATTTAAATGTTGTGCATGTCATTAATGAGAAGAACAACTCTTTAAATTACTCATGTTGGATTAACTGGTCTTGCCTTTTCATTACTCTTTATCTTCAAAAACAATTTCAAAAAGACTTCTTGGACCATTAGCAGTATTATACATGTTCAATTATTATCCACCCTTACCACAAGATGGAGCCAAAGATGCGGAAGAAGACACTGTAATTGGAGAGGCTGATCCAAGGAAAAGGGTTCCAACTCAGACAAAACAAGAAAGGAATGTGTGTTACTTGTACAGGTTTGTGTGTGCTGTGCCGAAGAACAGTCATTCAGAAATGCAGAGTGCAGCAGTTGGGTGTCTATCAGTCTTCGCTAGCGCTCCATACGGTAGCAGTAAAAATATCCTTGTTTTTCAATTTAAAAAAAAAAAACTGTCTGATGGACAGCCGAATATGTCATCTTGATTTAGAGTTTCAATTCCTTTAGGGTAGGAAAGAAGTTTTACCCATGGATAGTGTAACATGTTTACAATCTCCGCAAGAAAGAAATATTTCCGAAGTTTCTAATTGGTATGTCAGGTATATGCAATGGAGTCAAGAGGGATAGCTGTCAGAGACATGAGTGATGAGAGGACTATTGTCTGTCACGTATGTTTTAAGCTGTCAACAAGGCCCAGTGGCCTAATGGAGAAGGCATCAGCCTCCGGAGCTGGGGATTGTGGGTTCAAGTCCCACCTGGGTCATTGGATTTTAAGGTGTTGACTGTTTGAAGCTCTATTGTTCATGAATCTAAAAGCTCAGTACCTTCCTACTCAGTTGAATTCTGAAACATATATAATTGTAAGCCACATTGTTGATCTTGCGAAACATACGAGTCGGACTATAAGTAGCTTATAAACTAGTTGTTTCCCCTTAATTTAAATGTTGTGCAAGTCATTAATGAGAAGAACAACTCTTTAAATTACTCATGTTGGATTAACTGGTCTTGCCTTTTCATTACTCTTTATCTTCAAAAACAATTTCAAAAAGACTTCTTGGACCATTAGCAGTATTATACATGTTCAATTATTATCCACCCTTACCACAAGATGGAGCCAAAGATGCGGAAGAAGACACTGTAATTGGAGAGGCTGATCCAAGGAAAAGGGTTCCAACTCAGACAAAACGGGAAAGGAATGTGTGTTACTTGTACAGGTTTGTGTGTGCTGTGCCGAAGAACAGCCATTCAGAAATGCAGAGTACAGCAGTTGGGTGTCTATCAGTCTTTGCTAGCGCTCCATACAGTAGCAGTAAAAATATCCTTGTTTTTCAATTTAAAAAAAAAACTGTCTGATGGACAGCCGAATATGTCATCTTGATTTAGAGTTTCAATTCCTTTAGGGTAGGAAAGAAGTTTTACCCATGGATAGTGTAACATGTTTACAATCTTCGCAAGAAAGAAATATTTCCGAAGTTTCTAATTGGTATGTCAGGTATATGCAATGGAGTCAAGAGGGATAGCTGTCAGACACATGAGTGATGAGAGGACTATTGTCTGTCACGTATGTTTTAGGCTGTCAACAAGGCCCAGTGGAGAAGGCATCAGCCTCCGGAGCTGGGGATTGTGGGTTCAACTCCCACCTGGGTCATTGGATTTTAAGGTGTTGACTGTTTGAAGCTCTATTGTTCATGAATCTAAAAGCTCAGTACCTTCCTACTCAGTTGAATTCTGAAACATATATAATTGTAAGCCACATTGTTGATCTTGCGAAACATACGAATCGGACTATAAGTAGCTTATAAACTAGTTCTTTTCCGCTTAATTTAAATGTTGTGCAAGTCATTAATGAGAAGAACAACTCTTTAAATTACTCATGTTGGATTAACTGGTCTTGCCTTTTCATTACTCTTTATCTTCAAAAACAATTTCAAAAAGACTTCTTGGACCATTAGCAGTATTATACATGTTTAATTATTATCCACCCTTACCACAAGATGGAGCCAAAGATGCAGAAGAAGACACTGTAATTGGAGAGGCTGATCCAAGGAACGGGGTTTCAACTCAGACAAAAAGGGAAAGGAATGTGTGTTACTTGTACAGGTTTGTGTGTGCTGTGCCGAAGAACAGCCATTCAGAAATGCAGAGTACAGCAGTTGGGTGTCTATCAGTCTTTGCTAGCGCTCCATACGGTAGCAGTAAAAATATCCTTGTTTTTCAATTTAAAAAAAAAACTGTCTGATGGACAGCCGAATATGTCATCTTGATTTAGAGTTTCAATTCCTTTAGGGTAGGAAAGAAGTTTTACCCATGGATAGTGTAACATATTTACAATCTTTCGCAAGAAAGAAATATTTCCGAAGTTTCTAATTGGTATGTCAGGTATATGCAATGGAGTCAAGAGGGATAGCTGTCAGACACATGAGTGATGAGAGGACTATTGTCTGTCACATATGTTTTAGGCTGTCAACAAGGCCCAGTGGAGAAGGCATCAGCCTCCAGAGCTGGGGATTGTGGGTTCAAGTCCCACCTGGGTCATTGGATTTTATGGTGTTGACTGTTTGAAGCTCTATTGTTCATGAATCTAAAAGCTCAGTACCTTCCTACTCAGTTGAATTCTGAAACATATATAATTGTAAGCCACATTGTTGATCTTGCGAAACATACGAATCGGACTATAAGTAGCTTATAAACTAGTTGTTTCCCCTTAATTTAAATGTTGTGCAAGTCATTAATGAGAAGAACAACTCTTTAAATTACTCATGTTGGATTAACTGGTCTTGCCTTTTCATTACTCTTTATCTTCAAAAACAATTTCAAAAAGACTTCTTGGACCATTAGCAGTATTATACATGTTCAATTATTATCCACCCTTACCACAAGATGGAGCCAAAGATGCGGAAGAAGACACTGTAATTGGAGAGGCTGATCCAAGGAAAAGGGTTCCAACTCAGACAAAACAGGAAAGGAATGTGTGTTACTTGTACAGGTTTGTGTGTGCTGTGCCGAAGAACAGTCATTCAGAAATGCAGAGTGCAGCAGTTGGGTGTCTATCAGTCTTCGCTAGCGCTCCATACGGTAGCAGTAAAAATATCCTTGTTTTTCAATTTAAAAAAAAAAAACTGTCTGATGGACAGCCGAATATGTCATCTTGATTTAGAGTTTCAATTCCTTTAGGGTAGGAAAGAAGTTTTACCCATGGATAGTGTAACATGTTTACAATCTCCGCAAGAAAGAAATATTTCCGAAGTTTCTAATTGGTATGTCAGGTATATGCAATGGAGTCAAGAGGGATAGCTGTCAGACACATGAGTGATGAGAGGACTATTGTCTGTCACGTATGTTTTAAGCTGTCAACAAGGCCCAGTGGCCTAATGGAGAAGGCATCAGCCTCCGGAGCTGGGGATTGTGGGTTCAAGTCCCACCTGGGTCATTGGATTTTAAGGTGTTGACTGTTTGAAGCTCTATTGTTCATAAATCTAAAAGCTCAGTACCTTCCTACTCCGTTGAATTCTGAAACATATATAATTGTAAGTCACATTGTTGATCTTGCGAAACATACGAATCGGACTATAAGTAGCTTATAAACTAGTTGTTTCCCCTTAATTTAAATGTTGTGCAAGTCATTAATGAGAAGAACAACTCTTTAAATTACTCATGTTGGATTAACTGGTCTTGCCTTTTCATTACTCTTTATCTTCAAAAACAATTTCAAAAAGACTTCTTGGACCATTAGCAGTATTATACATGTTTAATTATTATCCACCCTTACCACAAGATGGAGCCAAAGATGCAGAAGAAGACACTGTAATTGGAGAGGCTGATCCAAGGAAAGGGGTTTCAACTCAGACAAAAAGGGAAAGGAATGTGTGTTACTTGTACAGGTTTGTGTGTGCTGTGCCGAAGAACAGCCATTCAGAAATGCAGAGTACAGCAGTTGGGTGTCTATCAGTCTTTGCTAGCGCTCCATACGGTAGCAGTAAAAATATCCTTGTTTTTGAATTTAAAAAAAAAACTGTCTGATGGACAGCCGAATATGTCATCTTGATTTAGAGTTTCAATTCCTTTAGGGTAGGAAAGAAGTTTTACCCATGGATAGTGTAACATATTTACAATCTTTCGCAAGAAAGAAATATTTCCGAAGTTTCTAATTGGTATGTCAGGTATATGCAATGGAGTCAAGAGGGATAGCTGTCAGACACATGAGTGATGAGAGGACTATTGTCTGTCACGTATGTTTTAGGCTGTCAACAAGGCCCAGTGGAGAAGGCATCAGCCTCCGGAGCTGGGGATTGTGGGATCAAGTCCCACCTGGGTCATTGGATTTTAAGGTGTTGACTGTTTGAAGCTCTATTGTTCATGAATCTAAAAGCTCAGTACCTTCCTACTCAGTTGAATTCTGAAACATATATAATTGTAAGCCACATTGTTGATCTTGCGAAACATACGAATCGGACTATAAGTAGCTTATAAACTAGTTGTTTTCCCCTTAATTTAAATGTTGTGCATGTCATTAATGAGAAGAACAACTCTTTAAATTACTCATGTTGGATTAACTGGTCTTGCCTTTTCATTACTCTTTATCTTCAAAAACAATTTCAAAAAGACTTCTTGGACCATTAGCAGTATTATACATGTTCAATTATTATCCACCCTTACCACAAGATGGAGCCAAAGATGCGGAAGAAGACACTGTAATTGGAGAGGCTGATCCAAGGAAAAGGGTTCCAACTCAGACAAAACAGGAAAGGAATGTGTGTTACTTGTACAGGTTTGTGTGTGCTGTGCCGAAGAACAGTCATTCAGAAATGCAGAGTGCAGCAGTTGGGTGTCTATCAGTCTTCGCTAGCGCTCCATACGGTAGCAGTAAAAATATCCTTGTTTTTCAATTTAAAAAAAACAAACTGTCTGATGGACAGCCGAATATGTCATCTTGATTTAGAGTTTCAATTCCTTTAGGGTAGGAAAGAAGTTTTACCCATGGATAGTGTAACATGTTTACAATCTCCGCAAGAAAGAAATATTTCCGAAGTTTCTAATTGGTATGTCAGGTATATGCAATGGAGTCAAGAGGGATAGCTGTCAGACACATGAGTGATGAGAGGACTATTGTCTGTCACGTATGTTTTAAGCTGTCAACAAGGCCCAGTGGCCTAATGGAGAAGGCATCAGCCTCCGGAGCTGGGGATTGTGGGTTCAAGTCCCACCTGGGTCATTGGATTTTAAGGTGTTGACTGTTTGAAGCTCTATTGTTCATGAATCTAAAAGCTCAGTACCTTCCTACTCCGTTGAATTCTGAAACATATATAATTGTAAGCCACATTGTTGATCTTGCGAAACATACGAATCGGACTATAAGTAGCTTATAAACTAGTTGTTTTCCCCTTAATTTAAATGTTGTGCAAGTCATTAATGAGAAGAACAACTCTTTAAATTACTCATGTTGGATTAACTGGTCTTGCCTTTTCATTACTCTTTATCTTCAAAAACAATTTCAAAAAGACTTCTTGGACCATTAGCAGTATTATACATGTTTAATTATTATCCACCCTTACCACAAGATGGAGCCAAAGATGCAGAAGAAGACACTGTAATTGGAGAGGCTGATCCAAGGAAAGGGGTTTCAACTCAGACAAAAAGGGAAAGGAATGTGTGTTACTTGTACAGGTTTGTGTGTGCTGTGCCGAAGAACAGCCATTCAGAAATGCAGAGTACAACAGTTGGGTGTCTATCAGTCTTTGCTAGCGCTCCATACGGTAGCAGTAAAAATATCCTTGTTTTTCAATTTAAAAAAAAAACTGTCTGATGGACAGCCGAATATGTCATCTTGATTTAGAGTTTCAATTCCTTTAGGGTAGGAAAGAAGTTTTACCCATGGATAGTGTAACATATTTACAATCTTTCGCAAGAAAGAAATATTTCCGAAGTTTCTAATTGGTATGTCAGGTATATGCAATGGAGTCAAGAGGGATAGCTGTCAGACACATGAGTGATGAGAGGACTATTGTCTGTCACATATGTTTTAGGCTGTCAACAAGGCCCAGTGGAGAAGGCATCAGCCTCCGGAGCTGGGGATTGTGGGATCAAGTCCCACCTGGGTCATTGGATTTTAAGGTGTTGACTGTTTGAAGCTCTATTGTTCATGAATCTAAAAGCTCAGTACCTTCCTACTCAGTTGAATTCTGAAACATATATAATTGTAAGCCACATTGTTGATCTTGCGAAACATACGAATCGGACTATAAGTAGCTTATAAACTAGTTGTTTTCCCCTTAATTTAAATGTTGTGCATGTCATTAATGAGAAGAACAACTCTTTAAATTACTCATGTTGGATTAACTGGTCTTGCCTTTTCATTACTCTTTATCTTCAAAAACAATTTCAAAAAGACTTCTTGGACCATTAGCAGTATTATACATGTTCAATTATTATCCACCCTTACCACAAGATGGAGCCAAAGATGCGGAAGAAGACACTGTAATTGGAGAGGCTGATCCAAGGAAAAGGGTTCCAACTCAGACAAAACAAGAAAGGAATGTGTGTTACTTGTACAGGTTTGTGTGTGCTGTGCCGAAGAACAGTCATTCAGAAATGCAGAGTGCAGCAGTTGGGTGTCTATCAGTCTTCGCTAGCGCTCCATACGGTAGCAGTAAAAATATCCTTGTTTTTCAATTTAAAAAAAAAAAACTGTCTGATGGACAGCCGAATATGTCATCTTGATTTAGAGTTTCAATTCCTTTAGGGTAGGAAAGAAGTTTTACCCATGGATAGTGTAACATGTTTACAATCTCCGCAAGAAAGAAATATTTCCGAAGTTTCTAATTGGTATGTCAGGTATATGCAATGGAGTCAAGAGGGATAGCTGTCAGAGACATGAGTGATGAGAGGACTATTATCTGTCACGTATGTTTTAAGCTGTCAACAAGGCCCAGTGGCCTAATGGAGAAGGCATCAGCCTCCGGAGCTGGGGATTGTGGGTTCAAGTCCCACCTGGGTCATTGGATTTTAAGGTGTTGACTGTTTGAAGCTCTATTGTTCATGAATCTAAAAGCTCAGTACCTTCCTACTCCGTTGAATTCTGAAACATATATAATTGTAAGCCACATTGTTGATCTTGCGAAACATACGAATCGGACTATAAGTAGCTTATAAACTAGTTGTTTTCCCCTTAATTTAAATGTTGTGCAAGTCATTAATGAGAAGAACAACTCTTTAAATTACTCATGTTGGATTAACTGGTCTTGCCTTTTCATTACTCTTTATCTTCAAAAACAATTTCAAAAAGACTTCTTGGACCATTAGCAGTATTATACATGTTTAATTATTATCCACCCTTACCACAAGATGGAGCCAAAGATGCAGAAGAAGACACTGTAATTGGAGAGGCTGATCCAAGGAAAGGGGTTTCAACTCAGACAAAAAGGGAAAGGAATGTGTGTTACTTGTACAGGTTTGTGTGTGCTGTGCCGAAGAACAGTCATTCAGAAATGCAGAGTGCAGCAGTTGGGTGTCTATCAGTCTTCGCTAGCGCTCCATACGGTAGCAGTAAAAATATCCTTGTTTTTCAATTTAAAAAAACAAAACTGTCTGATGGACAGCCGAATATGTCATCTTGATTTAGAGTTTCAATTCCTTTAGGGTAGGAAAGAAGTTTTACCCATGGATAGTGTAACATGTTTACAATCTTCGCAAGAAAGAAATATTTCCGAAGTTTCTAATTGGTATGTCAGGTATATGCAATGGAGTCAAGAGGGATAGCTGTCAGACACATGAGTGATGAGAGGACTATTGTCTGTCACGTATGTTTTAAGCTGTCAACAAGGCCCAGTGGCCTAATGGAGAAGGCATCAGCCTCCGGAGCTGGGGATTGTGGGTTCGAGTCCCACCTGGGTCATTGGATTTTAAGGTGTTGACTGTTTGAAGCTCTATTGTTCATGAATCTAAAAGCTCAGTACCTTCCTACTCCGTTGAATTCTGAAACATATATAATTGTAAGTCACATTGTTGATCTTGCGAAACATACGAATTGGACTATAAGTAGCTTATAAACTAGTTGTTTCCCCTTAATTTAAATGTTGTGCAAGTCATTAATGAGAAGAACAACTCTTTAAATTACTCATGTTGGATTAACTGGTCTTGCCTTTTCATTACTCTTTATCTTCAAAAACAATTTCAAAAAGACTTCTTGGACCATTAGCAGTATTATACATGTTTAATTATTATCCACCCTTACCACAAGATGGAGCCAAAGATGCAGAAGAAGACACTGTAATTGGAGAGGCTGATCCAAGGAAAGGGGTTTCAACTCAGACAAAAAGGGAAAGGAATGTGTGTTACTTGTACAGGTTTGTGTGTGCTGTGCCGAAGAACAGCCATTCAGAAATGCAGAGTACAACAGTTGGGTGTCTATCAGTCTTTGCTAGCGCTCCATACGGTAGCAGTAAAAATATCCTTGTTTTTCAATTTAAAAAAAAAACTGTCTGATGGACAGCCGAATATGTCATCTTGATTTAGAGTTTCAATTCCTTTAGGGTAGGAAAGAAGTTTTACCCATGGATAGTGTAACATATTTACAATCTTTCGCAAGAAAGAAATATTTCCGAAGTTTCTAATTGGTATGTCAGGTATATGCAATGGAGTCAAGAGGGATAGCTGTCAGACACATGAGTGATGAGAGGACTATTGTCTGTCACGTATGTTTTAGGCTGTCAACAAGGCCCAGTGGAGAAGGCATCAGCCTCCGAAGCTGGGGATTGTGGGATCAAGTCCCACCTGGGTCATTGGATTTTAAGGTGTTGACTGTTTGAAGCTCTATTGTTCATGAATCTAAAAGCTCAGTACCTTCCTACTCAGTTGAATTCTGAAACATATATAATTGTAAGCCACATTGTTGATCTTGCGAAACATACGAATCGGACTATAAGTAGCTTATAAACTAGTTGTTTTCCCCTTAATTTAAATGTTGTGCATGTCATTAATGAGAAGAACAACTCTTTAAATTACTCATGTTGGATTAACTGGTCTTGCCTTTTCATTACTCTTTATCTTCAAAAACAATTTCAAAAAGACTTCTTGGACCATTAGCAGTATTATACATGTTCAATTATTATCCACCCTTACCACAAGATGGAGCCAAAGATGCGGAAGAAGACACTGTAATTGGAGAGGCTGATCCAAGGAAAAGGGTTCCAACTCAGACAAAACAAGAAAGGAATGTGTGTTACTTGTACAGGTTTGTGTGTGCTGTGCCGAAGAACAGTCATTCAGAAATGCAGAGTGCAGCAGTTGGGTGTCTATCAGTCTTCGCTAGCGCTCCATACGGTAGCAGTAAAAATATCCTTGTTTTTCAATTTAAAAAAAAAAAACTGTCTGATGGACAGCCGAATATGTCATCTTGATTTAGAGTTTCAATTCCTTTAGGGTAGGAAAGAAGTTTTACCCATGGATAGTGTAACATGTTTACAATCTCCGCAAGAAAGAAATATTTCCGAAGTTTCTAATTGGTATGTCAGGTATATGCAATGGAGTCAAGAGGGATAGCTGTCAGAGACATGAGTGATGAGAGGACTATTGTCTGTCACGTATGTTTTAAGCTGTCAACAAGGCCCAGTGGCCTAATGGAGAAGGCATCAGCCTCCGGAGCTGGGGATTGTGGGTTCAAGTCCCACCTGGGTCATTGGATTTTAAGGTGTTGACTGTTTGAAGCTCTATTGTTCATGAATCTAAAAGCTCAGTACCTTCCTACTCCGTTGAATTCTGAAACATATATAATTGTAAGCCACATTGTTGATCTTGCGAAACATACGAATCGGACTATAAGTAGCTTATAAACTAGTTGTTTTCCCCTTAATTTAAATGTTGTGCAAGTCATTAATGAGAAGAACAACTCTTTAAATTACTCATGTTGGATTAACTGGTCTTGCCTTTTCATTACTCTTTATCTTCAAAAACAATTTCAAAAAGACTTCTTGGACCATTAGCAGTATTATACATGTTCAATTATTATCCACCCTTACCACAAGATGGAGCCAAAGATGCGGAAGAAGACACTGTAATTGGAGAGGCTGATCCAAGGAAAAGGGTTCCAACTCAGACAAAACAAGAAAGGAATGTGTGTTACTTGTACAGGTTTGTGTGTGCTGTGCCGAAGAACAGTCATTCAGAAATGCAGAGTGCAGCAGTTGGGTGTCTATCAGTCTTCGCTAGCGCTCCATACGGTAGCAGTAAAAATATCCTTGTTTTTCAATTTAAAAAAAAAAAACTGTCTGATGGACAGCCGAATATGTCATCTTGATTTAGAGTTTCAATTCCTTTAGGGTAGGAAAGAAGTTTTACCCATGGATAGTGTAACATGTTTACAATCTCCGCAAGAAAGAAATATTTCCGAAGTTTCTAATTGGTATGTCAGGTATATGCAATGGAGTCAAGAGGGATAGCTGTCAGAGACATGAGTGATGAGAGGACTATTGTCTGTCACGTATGTTTTAAGCTGTCAACAAGGCCCAGTGGCCTAATGGAGAAGGCATCAGCCTCCGGAGCTGGGGATTGTGGGTTCAAGTCCCACCTGGGTCATTGGATTTTAAGGTGTTGACTGTTTGAAGCTCTATTGTTCATGAATCTAAAAGCTCAGTACCTTCCTACTCCGTTGAATTCTGAAACATATATAATTGTAAGCCACATTGTTGATCTTGCGAAACATACGAATCGGACTATAAGTAGCTTATAAACTAGTTGTTTTCCCCTTAATTTAAATGTTGTGCAAGTCATTAATGAGAAGAACAACTCTTTAAATTACTCATGTTGGATTAACTGGTCTTGCCTTTTCATTACTCTTTATCTTCAAAAACAATTTCAAAAAGACTTCTTGGACCATTAGCAGTATTATACATGTTTAATTATTATCCACCCTTACCACAAGATGGAGCCAAAGATGCAGAAGAAGACACTGTAATTGGAGAGGCTGATCCAAGGAAAGGGGTTTCAACTCAGACAAAAAGGGAAAGGAATGTGTGTTACTTGTACAGGTTTGTGTGTGCTGTGCCGAAGAACAGCCATTCAGAAATGCAGAGTACAACAGTTGGGTGTCTATCAGTCTTTGCTAGCGCTCCATACGGTAGCAGTAAAAATATCCTTGTTTTTCAATTTAAAAAAAAAACTGTCTGATGGACAGCCGAATATGTCATCTTGATTTAGAGTTTCAATTCCTTTAGGGTAGGAAAGAAGTTTTACCCATGGATAGTGTAACATATTTACAATCTTTCGCAAGAAAGAAATATTTCCGAAGTTTCTAATTGGTATGTCAGGTATATGCAATGGAGTCAAGAGGGATAGCTGTCAGACACATGAGTGATGAGAGGACTATTGTCTGTCACGTATGTTTTAGGCTGTCAACAAGGCCCAGTGGAGAAGGCATCAGCCTCCGGAGCTGGGGATTGTGGGATCAAGTCCCACCTGGGTCATTGGATTTTAAGGTGTTGACTGTTTGAAGCTCTATTGTTCATGAATCTAAAAGCTCAGTACCTTCCTACTCAGTTGAATTCTGAAACATATATAATTGTAAGCCACATTGTTGATCTTGCGAAACATACGAATCGGACTATAAGTAGCTTATAAACTAGTTGTTTTCCCCTTAATTTAAATGTTGTGCAAGTCATTAATGAGAAGAACAACTCTTTAAATTACTCATGTTGGATTAACTGGTCTTGCCTTTTCATTACTCTTTATCTTCAAAAACAATTTCAAAAAGACTTCTTGGACCATTAGCAGTATTATACATGTTTAATTATTATCCACCCTTACCACAAGATGGAGCCAAAGATGCAGAAGAAGACACTGTAATTGGAGAGGCTGATCCAAGGAAAGGGGTTTCAACTCAGACAAAACGGGAAAGGAATGTGTGTTACTTGTACAGGTTTGTGTGTGCTGTGCCGAAGAACAGCCATTCAGAAATGCAGAGTACAGCAGTTGGGTGTCTATCAGTCTTTGCTAGCGCTCCATACTGTAGCAGTAAAAATATCCTTGTTTTTCAATTTAAAAAAAAAACTGTCTGATGGACAGCCGAATATGTCATCTTGATTTAGAGTTTCAATTCCTTTAGGGTAGGAAAGAAGTTTTACCCATGGATAGTGTAACATATTTACAATCTTTCGCAAGAAAGAAATATTTCCGAAGTTTCTAATTGGTATGTCAGGTATATGCAATGGAGTCAAGAGGGATAGCTGTCAGACACATGAGTGATGAGAGGACTATTGTCTGTCACGTATGTTTTAGGCTGTCAACAAGGCCCAGTGGAGAAGGCATCAGCCTCCGGAGCTGGGGATTGTGGGTTCAAGTCCCACCTGGGTCATTGGATTTTAAGGTGTTGACTGTTTGAAGCTCTATTGTTCATGAATCTAAAAGCTCAGTACCTTCCTACTCAGTTGAATTCTGAAACATATATAATTGTAAGCCACATTGTTGATCTTGCGAAACATACGAATCGGACTATAAGTAGCTTATAAACTAGTTGTTTCCCCTTAATTTAAATGTTGTGCAAGTCATTAATGAGAAGAACAACTCTTTAAATTACTCATGTTGGATTAACTGGTCTTGCCTTTTCATTACTCTTTATCTTCAAAAACAATTTCAAAAAGACTTCTTGGACCATTAGCAGTATTATACATGTTCAATTATTATCCACCCTTACCACAAGATGGAGCCAAAGATGCGGAAGAAGACACTGTAATTGGAGAGGCTGATCCAAGGAAAAGGGTTCCAACTCAGACAAAACGGGAAAGGAATGTGTGTTACTTGTACAGGTTTGTGTGTGCTGTGCCGAAGAACAGTCATTCAGAAATGCAGAGTGCAGCAGTTGGGTGTCTATCAGTCTTCGCTAGCGCTCCATACGGTAGCAGTAAAAATATCCTTGTTTTTCAATTTAAAAAAACAAAACTGTCTGATGGACAGCCGAATATGTCATCTTGATTTAGAGTTTCAATTCCTTTAGGGTAGGAAAGAAGTTTTACCCATGGATAGTGTAACATGTTTACAATCTTCGCAAGAAAGAAATATTTCCGAAGTTTCTAATTGGTATGTCAGGTATATGCAATGGAGTCAAGAGGGATAGCTGTCAGACACATGAGTGATGAGAGTACTATTCTCTGTCACGTATGTTTTAGGCTGTCAATAAGGCCCAGTGGCCTAATGGAGAAGGCATCAGCCTCCAGAGCTGGGGATTGTGGGTTCAAGTCCCACCTGGGTCATTGGATTTTAAGGTGTTGACTGTTTGAAGCTCTATTGTTCATGAATCTAAAAGCTCAGTACCTTCCTACTCCGTTGAATTCTGAAACATATATAATTGTAAGCCACATTGTTGATCTTGCGAAACATACGAATCGGACTATAAGTAGCTTATAAACTAGTTGTTTTCCCCTTAATTTAAATGTTGTGCAAGTCATTAATGAGAAGAACAACTCTTTAAATTACTCATTTTGGATTAACTGGTCTTGCCTTTTCATTACTCTTTATCTTCAAAAACAATTTCAAAAAGACTTCTTGGACCATTAGCAGTATTATACATGTTTAATTATTATCCACCCTTACCACAAGATGGAGCCAAAGATGCAGAAGAAGACACTGTAATTGGAGAGGCTGATTCAAGGAAAGGGGTTTCAACTCACACAAAAAGGGAAAGGAATGTGTGTTACTTGTACAGGTTTGTGTGTGCTGTGCCGAAGAACAGCCATTCAGAAATGCAGAGTACAGCAGTTGGGTGTTTATCAGTCTTTGCTAGCGCTCCATACGGTAGCAGTAAAAATATCCTTGTTTTTCAATTAAAAAAAAAAACTGTCTGATGGACAGCCGAATATGTCATCTTGATTTAGAGTTTCAATTCCTTTAGGGTAGGAAAGAAGTTTTACCCATGGATAGTGTAACATATTTACAATCTTTCGCAAGAAAGAAATATTTCCGAAGTTTCTAATTGGTATGTCAGGTATATGCAATGGAGTCAAGAGGGATAGTTGTCAGACACATGAGTGATGAGAGGACTATTCTCTGTCACGTATGTTTTAGGCTGTCAACAAGGCCCAGTGGAGAAGGCATCAGCCTCCGGAGCTGGGGATTGTGGGTTCAAGTCCCACCTGGGTCATTGGATTTTAAGGTGTTGACTGTTTGAAGCTCTATTGTTCATGAATCTAAAAGCTCAGTACCTTCCTACTCCGTTGAATTCTGAAACATATATAATTGTAAACCACATTGTTGATCTTGCGAAACATACGAATCGGACTATAAGTAGCTTATAAACTAGTTGTTTCCCCTAAATTTAAATGTTGTGCAAGTCATTAATGAGAAGAACAACTCTTTAAATTACTCATGTTGGATTAACTGGTCTTGCCTTTTCATTACTCTTTATCTTCAAAAACAATTTCAAAAAGACTTCTTGGACCATTAGCAGTATTATACATGTTCAATTATTATCCACCCTTACCACAAGATGGAGCCAAAGATGCGGAAGAAGACACTGTAATTGGAGAGGCTGATCCAAGGAAAAGGGTTCCAACTCAGACAAAACGGGAAAGGAATGTGTGTTACTTGTACAGGTTTGTGTGTGCTGTGCCGAAGAACAGTCATTCAGAAATGCAGAGTGCAGCAGTTGGGTGTCTATCAGTCTTCGCTAGCGCTCCATACGGTAGCAGTAAAAATATCCTTGTTTTTCAATTTAAAAAAAAAAAACTGTCTGATGGACAGCCGAATATGTCATCTTGATTTAGAGTTTCAATTCCTTTAGGGTAGGAAAGAAGTTTTACCCATGGATAGTGTAACATGTTTACAATCTTCGCAAGAAAGAAATATTTCCGAAGTTTCTAATTGGTATGTCAGGTATATGCAATGGAGTCAAGAGGGATAGCTGTCAGACACATGAGTGATGAGAGGACTATTGTCTGTCACGTATGTTTTAAGCTGTCAACAAGGCCCAGTGGCCTAATGGAGAAGGCATCAGCCTCCGGAGCTGGGGATTGTGGGTTCAAGTCCCACCCGGGCCATTGGATTTTAAGGTGTTGACTGTTTGAAGCTCTATTGTTCATGAATCTAAAAGCTCAGTACCTTCCTACTCCGTTGAATTCTGAAACATATATAATTGTAAGCCACATTGTTGATCTTGCGAAACATACGAATCGGACTATAAGTAGCTTATAAACTAGTTGTTTCCCCTTAATTTAAATGTTGTGCAAGTCATTAATGAGAAGAACAACTCTTTAAATTACTCATGTTGGATTAACTGGTCTTGCCTTTTCATTACTCTTTATCTTCAAAAACAATTTCAAAAAGACTTCTTGGACCATTAGCAGTATTATACATGTTTAATTATTATCCACCCTTACCACAAGATGGAGCCAAAGATGCGGAAGAAGACACTGTAATTGGAGAGGCTGATCCAAGGAAAGGGGTTTCACTTAGACAAAAAGGGAAAGGAATGTGTGTTACTTGTACAGGTTTGTGTGTGCTGTGCCGAAGAACAGCCATTCAGAAATGCAGAGTACAGCAGTTGGGTGTTTATCAGTCTTTGCTAGCGCTCCATACGGTAGCAGTAAAAATATCCTTGTTTTTCAATTAAAAAAAAAAACTGTCTGATGGACAGCCGAATATGTCATCTTGATTTAGAGTTTCAATTCCTTTAGGGTAGGAAAGAAGTTTTACCCATGGATAGTGTAACATATTTACAATCTTTCGCAAGAAAGAAATATTTCCGAAGTTTCTAATTGGTATGTCAGGTATATGCAATGGAGTCAAGAGGGATAGCTGTCAGACACATGAGTGATGAGAGGACTATTGTCTGTCACGTATGTTTAAGGCTGTCAACAAGGCTCAGTGGAGAAGGCATCAGCCTCCGGAGCTGGGGATTGTGGGTTCAAGTCCCACCTGGGTCATTGGATTTTAAGGTGTTGACTGTTTGAAGCTCTATTGTTCATGAATCTAAAAGCTCAGTACCTTCCTACTCCGTTGAATTCTGAAACATATATAATTGTAAGCCACATTGTTGATCTTGCGAAACATACGAATCGGACTATAAGTAGCTTATAAACTAGTTGTTTCCCCTTAATTTAAATGTTGTGCAAGTCATTAATGAGAAGAACAACTCTTTAAATTACTCATGTTGGATTAACTGGTCTTGCCTTTTCATTACTCTTTATCTTCAAAAACAATTTCAAAAAGACTTCTTGGACCATTAGCAGTATTATACATGTTTAATTATTATCCACCCTTACCACAAGATGGAGCCAAAGATGCGGAAGAAGACACTGTAATTGGAGAGGCTGATCCAAGGAAAGGGGTTTCAACTCAGACAAAAAGGGAAAGGAATGTGTGTTACTTGTACAGGTTTGTGTGTGCTGTGCCGAAGAACAGCCATTCAGAAATGCAGAGTACAGCAGTTGGGTGTTTATCAGTCTTTGCTAGCGCTCCATACGGTAGCAGTAAAAATATCCTTGTTTTTCAATTTAAAAAAAAAACTGTCTGATGGACAGCCGAATATGTCATCTTGATTTAGAGTTTCAATTCCTTTAGGGTAGGAAAGAAGTTTTACCCATGGATAGTGTAACATATTTACAATCTTTCGCAAGAAAGAAATATTTCCGAAGTTTCTAATTGGTATGTCAGGTATATGCAATGGAGTCAAGAGGGATAGCTGTCAGACACATGAGTGATGAGAGGACTATTGTCTGTCACGTATGTTTTAGGCTGTCAACAAGGCCCAGTGGAGAAGGCATCAGCCTCCGGAGCTGGGGATTGTGGGTTCAAGTCCCACCTGGGTCATTGGATTTTAAAGTGTTGACTGTTTGAAGCTCTATTGTTCATGAATCTAAAAGCTCAGTACCTTCCTACTCAGTTGAGTTCTGAAACATATATAATTGTAAGCAACATTGTTGATCTTGCGAAACATACGAATCGGACTATAAGTAGCTTATAAACTAGTTGTTTTCCCCTTAATTTAAATGTTGTGCAAGTCATTAATGAGAAGAACAACTCTTAAAATTACTCATGTTGGATTAACTGGTCTTGCCTTTTCATTACTCTTTATCTTCAAAAACAATTTCAAAAAGACTTCTTGGACCATTAGCAGTATTATACATGTTTAATTATTATCCACCCTTACCACAAGATGGAGCCAAGGATGCGGAAGAAGACACTAATTGGAGAGGCTGATCCAAGGAAAGGGGTTTGAACTCAGACAAAAAGGGAAAGGAATGTGTGTTACTTGTACAGGTTTGTGTGTGCTGTGCCGAAGAACAGCCATTCAGAAATGCAGAGTACAGCAGTTGGGTGTCTATCAGTCTTTGCTAGCGCTCCATACGGTAGCAGTAAAAATATCCTTGTTTTTCAATTAAAAAAAAAAACTGTCTGATGGACAGCCGAATATGTCATCTTGATTTAGAGTTTCAATTCCTTTAGGGTAGGAAAGAAGTTTTACCCATGGATAGTGTAACATATTTACAATCTTTCGCAAGAAAGAAATATTTCCGAAGTTTCTAATTGGTATGTCAGGTATATGCAATGGAGTCAGGAGGGATAGCTGTCGGACACATGAGTGATCGGAGGACTATTGTCTGTCACGTATGGTTTAGGTTGTCAACAAGGCCCAGTGGCCTAATGGAGAAGACATCAGCCTCTGGAGCTGGGGATTGTGGGTTCAAGTCCCACCTGGGTCATTGGATTTTAAGGTGTTGACTGTTTGAAGCTCTATTGTTCATGAATCTAAAAGCTCAGTACCTTCCTACTCAGTTGAATTCTGAAACATATATAATTGTAAGCCACATTGTTGATCTTGCGAAACATACGAATCGGACTATAAGTAGCTTATAAACTAGTTGTTTCCCCTTAATTTAAATGTTGTGCAAGTCATTAATGAGAAGAACAACTCTTTAAATTACTCATGTTGGATTAACTGGTCTTGCCTTTTCATTACTCTTTATCTTCAAAAACAATTTCAAAAAGACTTCTTGGACCATTAGCAGTATTATACATGTTCAATTATTATCCACCCTTACCACAAGATGGAGCCAAAGATGCGGAAGAAGACACTGTAATTGGAGAGGCTGATCCAAGGAAAAGGGTTCCAACTCAGACAAAACGGGAAAGGAATGTGTGTTACTTGTACAGGTTTGTGTGTGCTGTGCCGAAGAACAGTCATTCAGAAATGCAGAGTGCAGCAGTTGGGTGTCTATCAGTCTTCGCTAGCGCTCCATACGGTAGCAGTAAAAATATCCTTGTTTTTCAATTTAAAAAAACAAAACTGTCTGATGGACAGCCGAATATGTCATCTTGATTTAGAGTTTCAATTCCTTTAGGGTAGGAAAGAAGTTTTACCCATGGATAGTGTAACATGTTTACAATCTTCGCAAGAAAGAAATATTTCCGAAGTTTCTAATTGGTATGTCAGGTATATGCAATGGAGTCAAGAGGGATAGCTGTCAGACACATGAGTGATGAGAGGACTATTCTCTGTCACGTATGTTTTAGGCTGTCAATAAGTCCCAGTGGCCTAATGGAGAAGGCATCAGCCTCCGGAGCTGGGGATTGTGGGTTCAAGTCCCACCTGGGTCATTGGATTTTAAAGTGTTGACTCTTTGAAGCTCTATTGTTCATGAATCTAAAAGCTCAGTACCTTCCTACTCAGTTGAGTTCTGAAACATATATAATTGTAAGCAACATTGTTGATCTTGCGAAACATACGAATCGGACTATAAGTAGCTTATAAACTAGTTGTTTTCCCCTTAATTTAAATGTTGTGCAAGTCATTAATGAGAAGAACAACTCTTAAAATTACTCATGTTGAATTAACTGGTCTTGCCTTTTCATTACTCTTTATCTTCAAAAACAATTTCAAAAAGACTTCTTGGACCATTAGCAGTATTATACATGTTTAATTATTATCCACCCTTACCACAAGATGGAGCCAAGGATGCGGAAGAAGACACTAATTGGAGAGGCTGATCCAAGGAAAGGGGTTTGAACTCAGACAAAAAGGGAAAGGAATGTGTGTTACTTGTACAGGTTTGTGTGTGCTGTGCCGAAGAACAGCCATTCAGAAATGCAGAGTACAGCAGTTGGGTGTCTATCAGTCTTTGCTAGCGCTCCATACGGTAGCAGTAAAAATATCCTTGTTTTTCAATTAAAAAAAAAACTGTCTGATGGACAGCCGAATATGTCATCTTGATTTAGAGTTTCAATTCCTTTAGGGTAGGAAAGAAGTTTTACCCATGGATAGTGTAACATATTTACAATCTTTCGCAAGAAAGAAATATTTCCGAAGTTTCTAATTGGTATGTCAGGTATATGCAATGGAGTCAGGAGGGATAGCTGTCGGACACATGAGTGATCGGAGGACTATTGTCTGTCACGTATGGTTTAGGTTGTCAACAAGGCCCAGTGGCCTAATGGAAAAGGCATCAGCCTCCGGAGCTGGGGATTGTGGGTTCAAGTTCCACCTGGGTCATTGGATTTTAAGGTGTTGACTGTTTGAAGCTCTATTGTTCATGAATCTAAAAGCTCAGTACCTTCCTACTCAGTTGAATTCTGAAACATATATAATTGTAAGCCACATTGTTGATCTTGCGAAACATACGAATCGGACTATAAGTAGCTTATAAACTAGTTGTTTCCCCTTAATTTAAATGTTGTGCAAGTCATTAATGAGAAGAACAACTCTTTAAATTACTCATGTTGGATTAACTGGTCTTGCCTTTTCATTACTCTTTATCTTCAAAAACAATTTCAAAAAGACTTCTTGGACCATTAGCAGTATTATACATGTTTAATTATTATCCACCCTTACCACAAGATGGAGCCAAGGATGCGGAAGAAGACACTAATTGGAGAGGCTGATCCAAGGAAAGGGGTTTGAACTCAGACAAAAAGGGAAAGGAATGTGTGTTACTTGTACAGGTTTGTGTGTGCTGTGCCGAAGAACAGCCATTCAGAAATGCAGAGTACAGCAGTTGGGTGTCTATCAGTCTTTGCTAGCGCTCCATACGGTAGCAGTAAAAATATCCTTGTTTTTCAATTAAAAAAAAAAACTGTCTGATGGACAGCCGAATATGTCATCTTGATTTAGAGTTTCAATTCCTTTAGGGTAGGAAAGAAGTTTTACCCATGGATAGTGTAACATATTTACAATCTTTCGCAAGAAAGAAATATTTCCGAAGTTTCTAATTGGTATGTCAGGTATATGCAATGGAGTCAGGAGGGATAGCTGTCGGACACATGAGTGATCGGAGGACTATTGTCTGTCACGTATGGTTTAGGTTGTCAACAAGGCCCAGTGGCCTAATGGAAAAGGCATCAGCCTCCGGAGCTGGGGATTGTGGGTTCAAGTTCCACCTGGGTCATTGGATTTTAAGGTGTTGACTGTTTGAAGCTCTATTGTTCATGAATCTAAAAGCTCAGTACCTTCCTACTCAGTTGAATTCTGAAACATATATAATTGTAAGCCACATTGTTGATCTTGCGAAACATACGAATCGGACTATAAGTAGCTTATAAACTAGTTGTTTCCCCTTAATTTAAATGTTGTGCAAGTCATTAATGAGAAGAACAACTCTTTAAATTACTCATGTTGGATTAACTGGTCTTGCCTTTTCATTACTCTTTATCTTCAAAAACAATTTCAAAAAGACTTCTTGGACCATTAGCAGTATTATACATGTTTAATTATTATCCACCCTTACCACAAGATGGAGCCAAGGATGCGGAAGAAGACACTAATTGGAGAGGCTGATCCAAGGAAAGGGGTTTGAACTCAGACAAAAAGGGAAAGGAATGTGTGTTACTTGTACAGGTTTGTGTGTGCTGTGCCGAAGAACAGTCATTCAGAAATGCAGAGTACAGCAGTTGGGTGTCTATCAGTCTTTGCTAGCGCTCCATACGGTAGCAGTAAAAATATCCTTGTTTTTCAATTTAAAAAAAAAACTGTCTGATGGACAGCCGAATATGTCATCTTGATTTAGAGTTTCAATTCCTTTAGGGTAGGAAAGAAGTTTTACCCATGGATAGTGTAACATGTTTACAATCTTCGCAAGAAAGAAATATTTCCGAAGTTTCTAATTGGTATGTCAGGTATATGCAATGGAGTCAAGAGGGATAGCTGTCAGACACATGAGTGATGAGAGGACTATTCTCTGTCACGTATGTTTTAGGCTGTCAATAAGGCCCAGTGGCCTAATGGAGAAGGCATCAGCCTCCAGAGCTGGGGATTGTGGGTTCAAGTCCCACCTGGGTCATTGGATTTTAAAGTGATGACTCTTTGAAGCTCTATTGTTCATGAATCTAAAAGCTCAGTACCTTCCTACTCAGTTGAGTTCTGAAACATATATAATTGTAAGCAACATTGTTGATCTTGCGAAACATACGAATCGGACTATAAGTAGCTTATAAACTAGTTGTTTTCCCCTTAATTTAAATGTTGTGCAAGTTATTAATGAGAAGAACAACTCTTAAAATTACTCATGTTGAATTAACTGGTCTTGCCTTTTCATTACTCTTTATCTTCAAAAACAATTTCAAAAAGACTTCTTGGACCATTAGCAGTATTATACATGTTTAATTATTATCCACCCTTACCACAAGATGGAGCCAAGGATGCGGAAGAAGACACTGTAATTGGAGAGGCTGATCCAAGGAAAGGGGTTTGAACTCAGACAAAAAGGGAAAGGAATGTGTGTTACTTGTACAGGTTTGTGTGTGCTGTGCCGAAGAACAGCCATTCAGAAATGCAGAGTACAGCAGTTGGGTGTCTATCAGTCTTTGCTAGCGCTCCATACGGTAGCAGTAAAAATATCCTTGTTTTTCAATTTAAAAAAAAACTGTCTGATGGACAGCCGAATATGTCATCTTGATTTAGAGTTTCAATTCCTTTAGGGTAGGAAAGAAGTTTTACCCATGGATAGTGTAACATATTTACAATCTTTCGCAAGAAAGAAATATTTCCGAAGTTTCTAATTGGTATGTCAGGTATATGCAATGGAGTCAAGAGGGATAGCTGTCAGACACATGAGTGATGAGAGGACTATTGTCTGTCACGTATGTTTTAAGCTGTCTACAAGGCCCAGTGGCCTAATGGAGAAGGCATCAGCCTCCGGAGCTGGGGATTGTGGGTTCAAGTCCCACCTGGGTCATTGGATTTTAAGGTGTTGACTGTTTGAAGCTCTATTGTTCATGAATCTAAAAGCTCAGTACCTTCCTACTCAGTTGAATTCTGAAACATATATAATTGTAAGCCACATTGTTGATCTTGCGAAACATATGAATCGGACTATAAGTAGCTTATAAACTAGTTGTTTTCCCCTTAATTTAAATGTTGTGCAAGTCATTAATGAGAAGAACAACTCTTAAAATTAA
Organism: Eleutherodactylus coqui; assembly: GCF_035609145.1. Taxonomy (NCBI): domain Eukaryota; kingdom Metazoa; phylum Chordata; class Amphibia; order Anura; family Eleutherodactylidae; genus Eleutherodactylus; species Eleutherodactylus coqui. The sequence goes on from NC_089842.1 coordinate 93,439,958, forward strand.
ACTCATGTTGGATTAACTGGTCTTGCCTTTTCATTACTCTTTATCTTCAAAAACAATTTCAAAAAGACTTCTTGGACCATTAGCAGTATTATACATGTTCAATTATTATCCACCCTTACCACAAGATGGAGCCAAAGATGCGGAAGAAGACACTGTAATTGGAGAGGCTGATCCAAGGAAAAGGGTTCCAACTCAGACAAAACGGGAAAGGAATGTGTGTTACTTGTACAGGTTTGTGTGTGCTGTGCCGAAGAACAGTCATTCAGAAATGCAGAGTGCAGCAGTTGGGTGTCTATCAGTCTTCGCTAGCGCTCCATACGGTAGCAGTAAAAATATCCTTGTTTTTCAATTTAAAAAAAAAAAAACTGTCTGATGGACAGCCGAATATGTCATCTTGATTTAGAGTTTCAATTCCTTTAGGGTAGGAAAGAAGTTTTACCCATGGATAGTGTAACATGTTTACAATCTTTGCAAGAAAGAAATATTTCCGAAGTTTCTAATTGGTATGTCAGGTATATGCAATGGAGTCAAGAGGGATAGCTGTCAGACACATGAGTGATGAGAGGACTATTGTCTGTCACATATGTTTTAAGCTGTCAACAAGGCCCAGTGGCCTAATGGAGAAGGCATCAGCCTCCGGAGCTGGGGATTGTGGGTTCAAGTCCCACCTGGGTCATTGGATTTTAAGGTGTTGACTGTTTGAAGCTCTATTGTTCATGAATCTAAAAGCTCAGTACCTTCCTACTCAGTTGAATTCTGAAACATATATAATTGTAAGCCACATTGTTGATCTTGCGAAACATACGAATCGGACTATAAGTAGCTTATAAACTAGTTGTTTCCCCTTAATTTAAATGTTGTGCAAGTCATTAATGAGAAGAACAACTCTTTAAATTACTCATGTTGGATTAACTGGTCTTGCCTTTTCATTACTCTTTATCTTCAAAAACAATTTCAAAAAGACTTCTTGGACCATTAGCAGTATTATACATGTTTAATTATTATCCACCCTTACCACAAGATGGAGCCAAAGATGCAGAAGAAGACACTGTAATTGGAGAGGCTGATCCAAGGAAAGGGGTTTGAACTCAGACAAAAAGGGAAAGGAATGTGTGTTACTTGTACAGGTTTGTGTGTGCTGTGCCGAAGAACAGTCATTCAGAAATGCAGAGTACAGCAGTTGGGTGTCTATCAGTCTTTGCTAGCGCTCCATACGGTAGCAGTAAAAATATCCTTGTTTTTCAATTTAAAAAAAAAACTGTCTGATGGACAGCCGAATATGTCATCTTGATTTAGAGTTTCAATTCCTTTAGGGTAGGAAAGAAGTTTTACCCATGGATAGTGTAACATATTTACAATCTTTCGCAAGAAAGAAATATTTCCGAAGTTTCTAATTGGTATGTCAGGTATATGCAATGGAGTCAGGAGGGATAGCTGTCGGACACATGAGTGATCGGAGGACTATTGTCTGTCACGTATGGTTTAGGTTGTCAACAAGGCCCAGTGGCCTAATGGAGAAGGCATCAGCCTCCGGAGCTGGGGATTGTGGGTTCAAGTCCCACCTGGGTCATTGGATTTTAAGGTGTTGACTGTTTGAAGCTCTATTGTTCATGAATCTAAAAGCTCAGTACCTTCCTACTCAGTTGAATTCTGAAACATATATAATTGTAAGCCACATTGTTGATCTTGCGAAACATACGAATCGGACTATAAGTAGCTTATAAACTAGTTGTTTCCCCTTAATTTAAATGTTGTGCAAGTCATTAATGAGAAGAACAACTCTTTAAATTACTCATGTTGGATTAACTGGTCTTGCCTTTTCATTACTCTTTATCTTCAAAAACAATTTCAAAAAGACTTCTTGGACCATTAGCAGTATTATACATGTTTAATTATTATCCACCCTTACCACAAGATGGAGCCAAAGATGCAGAAGAAGACACTGTAATTGGAGAGGCTGATCCAAGGAAAGGGGTTTGAACTCAGACAAAAAGGGAAAGGAATGTGTGTTACTTGTACAGGTTTGTGTGTGCTGTGCCGAAGAACAGTCATTCAGAAATGCAGAGTACAGCAGTTGGGTGTCTATCAGTCTTTGCTAGCGCTCCATACGGTAGCAGTAAAAATATCCTTGTTTTTCAATTTAAAAAAAAAACTGTCTGATGGACAGCCGAATATGTCATCTTGATTTAGAGTTTCAATTCCTTCAGGGTAGGAAAGAAGTTTTATTCATGGATAGTGTAACATGTTTACAATCTTCGCAAGAAAGAAATATTTCCGAAGTTTCTAATTGGTATGTCAGGTATATGCAATGGAGTCAAGAGGGATAGCTGTCAGACACATGAGTGATGAGAGGACTATTGTCTGTCACGTATGTTTTAAGCTGTCAACAAGGCCCAGTGGCCTAATGGAGAAGGCATCAGCCTCCGGAGCTGGGGATTGTGGGTTCAAGTCCCACCTGGGTCATTGGATTTTAAGGTGTTGACTGTTTGAAGCTCTATTGTTCATGAATCTAAAAGCTCAGTACCTTCCTACTCAGTTGAATTCTGAAACATATATAATTGTAAGCCACATTGTTGATCTTGCGAAACATATGAATCGGACTATAAGTAGCTTATAAACTAGTTGTTTTCCCCTTAATTTAAATGTTGTGCAAGTCATTAATGAGAAGAACAACTCTTAAAATTAAACTCATGTTGGATTAACTGGTCTTGCCTTTTCATTACTCTTTATCTTCAAAAACAATTTCAAAAAGACTTTTGGACCATTAGCAGTATTATACATGTTCAATTATTATCCACCCTTACCACAAGATGGAGCCAAAGATGCGGAAGAAGACACTGTAATTGGAGAGGCTGATCCAAGGAAAAGGGTTCCAACTCAGACAAAACGGGAAAGGAATGTGTGTTACTTGTACAGGTTTGTGTGTGCTGTGCCGAAGAACAGTCATTCAGAAAGGCAGAGTGCAGCAGTTGGGTGTCTATCAGTCTTCGCTAGCGCTCCATACGGTAGCAGTAAAAATATCCTTGTTTTTCAATTTAAAAAAAAAAAACTGTCTGATGGACAGCCGAATATGTCATCTTGATTTAGAGTTTCAATTCCTTTAGGGTAGGAAAGAAGTTTTACCCATGGATAGTGTAACATGTTTACAATCTTTGCAAGAAAGAAATATTTCCGAAGTTTCTAATTGGTATGTCAGGTATATGCAATGGAGTCAAGAGGGATAGCTGTCAGACACATGAGTGATGAGAGGACTATTGTCTGTCACGTATGTTTTAGGCTGTCAATAAGGCCCAGTGGCCTAATGGAGAAGGCATCAGCCTCCGGAGCTGGGGATTGTGGGTTCAAGTCCCACCTGGGTCATTGGATTTTAAGGTGTTGACTGTTTGAAGCTCAATTGTTCATAAATCTAAAAGCTCAGTACCTTCCTACTCAGTTGAATTCTGAAACATATATAATTGTAAGCCACATTGTTGATCTTGCGAAACATACGAATCGGACTATAAGTAGCTTATAAACTAGTTGTTTCCCCTTAATTTAAATGTTGTGCAAGTCATTAATGAGAAGAACAACTCTTTAAATTACTCATGTTGGATTAACTGGTCTTGCCTTTTCATTACTCTTTATCTTCAAAAACAATTTCAAAAAGACTTCTTGGACCATTAGCAGTATTATACATGTTTAATTATTATCCACCCTTACCACAAGATGGAGCCAAAGATGCAGAAGAAGACACTGTAATTGGAGAGGCTGATCCAAGGAAAGGGGTTTGAACTCAGACAAAAAGGGAAAGGAATGTGTGTTACTTGTACAGGTTTGTGTGTGCTGTGCCGAAGAACAGTCATTCAGAAATGCAGAGTACAGCAGTTGGGTGTCTATCAGTCTTTGCTAGCGCTCCATACGGTAGCAGTAAAAATATCCTTGTTTTTCAATTTAAAAAAAAAACTGTCTGATGGACAGCCGAATATGTCATCTTGATTTAGAGTTTCAATTCCTTTAGGGTAGGAAAGAAGTTTTACCCATGGATAGTGTAACATATTTACAATCTTTCGCAAGAAAGAAATATTTCCGAAGTTTCTAATTGGTATGTCAGGTATATGCAATGGAGTCAGGAGGGATAGCTGTCGGACACATGAGTGATCGGAGGACTATTGTCTGTCACGTATGGTTTAGGTTGTCAACAAGGCCCAGTGGCCTAATGGAGAAGGCATCAGCCTCCGGAGCTGGGGATTGTGGGTTCAAGTCCCACCTGGGTCATTGGATTTTAAAGTGTTGACTCTTTGAAGCTCTATTGTTCATGAATCTAAAAGCTCAGTACCTTCCTACTCAGTTGAGTTCTGAAACATATATAATTGTAAGCAACATTGTTGATCTTGCGAAACATACGAATCGGACTATAAGTAGCTTATAAACTAGTTGTTTTCCCCTTAATTTAAATGTTGTGCAAGTCATTAATGAGAAGAACAACTCTTAAAATTACTCATGTTGAATTAACTGATCTTGCCTTTTCATTACTCTTTATCTTCAAAAACAATTTCAAAAAGACTTCTTGGACCATTAGCAGTATTATACATGTTTAATTATTATCCACCCTTACCACAAGATGGAGCCAAGGATGCGGAAGAAGACACTGTAATTGGAGAGGCTGATCCAAGGAAAGGGGTTTGAACTCAGACAAAAAGGGAAAGGAATGTGTGTTACTTGTACAGGTTTGTGTGTGCTGTGCCGAAGAACAGCCATTCAGAAATGCAGAGTACAGCAGTTGGGTGTCTATCAGTCTTTGCTAGCGCTCCATACGGTAGCAGTAAAAATATCCTTGTTTTTCAATTTTAAAAAAAAACTGTCTGATGGACAGCCGAATATGTCATCTTGATTTAGAGTTTCAATTCCTTTAGGGTAGGAAAGAAGTTTTACCCATGGATAGTGTAACATATTTACAATCTTTCGCAAGAAAGAAATATTTCCGAAGTTTCTAATTGGTATGTCAGGTATATGCAATGGAGTCAGGAGGGATAGCTGTCGGACACATGAGTGATCGGAGGACTATTGTCTGTCACGTATGGTTTAGGTTGTCAACAAGGCCCAGTGGCCTAATGGAGAAGGCATCAGCCTCCGGAGCTGGGGATTGTGGGTTCAAGTCCCACCTGGGTCATTGGATTTTAAGGTGTTGACTGTTTGAAGCTCTATTGTTCATGAATCTAAAAGCTCAGTACCTTCCTACTCAGTTGAATTCTGAAACATATATAATTGTAAGCCACATTGTTGATCTTGCGAAACATACGAATCGGACTATAAGTAGCTTATAAACTAGTTGTTTTCCCCTTAATTTAAATGTTGTGCAAGTCATTAATGAGAAGAACAACTCTTAAAATTACTCATGTTGGATTAACTGGTCTTGCCTTTTCATTACTCTTTATCTTCAAAAACAATTTCAAAAAGACTTCTTGGACCATTAGCAGTATTATACATGTTCAATTATTATCCACCCTTACCACAAGATGGAGCCAAAGATGCGGAAGAAGACACTGTAATTGGAGAGGCTGATCCAAGGAAAAGGGTTCCAACTCAGACAAAACGGGAAAGGAATGTGTGTTACTTGTACAGGTTTGTGTGTGCTGTGCCGAAGAACAGCCATTCAGAAATGCAGAGTACAGCAGTTGGGTGTCTATCAGTCTTTGCTAGCGCTCCATACGGTAGCAGTAAAAATATCCTTGTTTTTCAATTTAAAAAAAAAACTGTCTGATGGACAGCCGAATATGTCATCTTGATTTAGAGTTTCAATTCCTTTAGGGTAGGAAAGAAGTTTTACCCATGGATAGTGTAACATGTTTACAATCTTCGCAAGAAAGAAATATTTCCGAAGTTTCTAATTTTTTATGTCAGGTATATGCAATGGAGTCAAGAGGGATAGCTGTCAGACACATGAGTGATGAGAGGACTATTCTCTGTCACGTATGTTTTAGGCTGTCAGTAAGGCCCAGTGGCCTAATGGAGAAGGCATCAGCCTCCGGAGCTGGGGATTGTGGGTTCAAGTCCCACCTGGGTCATTGGATTTTAAAGTGTTGACTCTTTGAAGCTCTATTGTTCATGAATCTAAAAGCTCAGTACCTTCCTACTCAGTTGAGTTCTGAAACATATATAATTGTAAGCAACATTGTTGATCTTGCGAAACATACGAATCGGACTATAAGTAGCTTATAAACTAGTTGTTTTCCCCTTAATTTAAATGTTGTGCAAGTCATTAATGAGAAGAACAACTCTTAAAATTACTCATGTTGAATTAACTGATCTTGCCTTTTCATTACTCTTTATCTTCAAAAACAATTTCAAAAAGACTTCTTGGACCATTAGCAGTATTATACATGTTTAATTATTATCCACCCTTACCACAAGATGGAGCCAAGGATGCGGAAGAAGACACTGTAATTGGAGAGGCTGATCCAAGGAAAGGGGTTTGAACTCAGACAAAAAGGGAAAGGAATGTGTGTTACTTGTACAGGTTTGTGTGTGCTGTGCCGAAGAACAGCCATTCAGAAATGCAGAGTACAGCAGTTGGGTGTCTATCAGTCTTTGCTAGCGCTCCATATGGTAGCAGTAAAAATATCCTTGTTTTTCAATTTAAAAAAAAAACTGTCTGATGGACAGCCGAATATGTCATCTTGATTTAGAGTTTCAATTCCTTTAGGGTAGGAAAGAAGTTTTACCCATGGATAGTGTAACATGTTTACAATCTTCGCAAGAAAGAAATATTTCCGAAGTTTCTAATTGGTATGTCAGGTATATGCAATGGAGTCAAGAGGGATAGCTGTCAGACACATGAGTGATGAGAGGACTATTCTCTGTCACGTATGTTTTAGGCTGTCAATAAGGCCCAGTGGCCTAATGGAGAAGGCATCAGCCTCCGGAGCTGGGGATTGTGGGTTCAAGTCCCACCTGGGTCATTGGATTTTAAAGTGTTGACTCTTTGAAGCTCTATTGTTCATGAATCTAAAAGCTCAGTACCTTCCTACTCAGTTGAGTTCTGAAACATATATAATTGTAAGCAACATTGTTGATCTTGCGAAACATACGAATCGGACTATAAGTAGCTTATAAACTAGTTGTTTTCCCCTTAATTTAAATGTTGTGCAAGTCATTAATGAGAAGAACAACTCTTAAAATTACTCATGTTGAATTAACTGATCTTGCCTTTTCATTACTCTTTATCTTCAAAAACAATTTCAAAAAGACTTCTTGGACCATTAGCAGTATTATACATGTTTAATTATTATCCACCCTTACCACAAGATGGAGCCAAGGATGCGGAAGAAGACACTGTAATTGGAGAGGCTGATCCAAGGAAAGGGGTTTGAACTCAGACAAAAAGGGAAAGGAATGTGTGTTACTTGTACAGGTTTGTGTGTGCTGTGCCGAAGAACAGCCATTCAGAAATGCAGAGTACAGCAGTTGGGTGTCTATCAGTCTTTGCTAGCGCTCCATACGGTAGCAGTAAAAATATCCTTGTTTTTCAATTAAAAAAAAAAACTGTCTGATGGACAGCCGAATATGTCATCTTGATTTAGAGTTTCAATTCCTTTAGGGTAGGAAAGAAGTTTTACCCATGGATAGTGTAACATGTTTACAATCTTCGCAAGAAAGAAATATTTCCGAAGTTTCTAATTGGTATGTCAGGTATATGCAATGGAGTCAAGAGGGATAGCTGTCAGACACATGAGTGATGAGAGGACTATTGTCTGTCACGTATGTTTTAAGCTGTCAACAAGGCCCAGTGGCCTAATGGAGAAGGCATCAGCCTCCGGAGCTGGGGATTGTGGGTTCAAGTCCCACCTGGGTCATTGGATTTTAAAGTGTTGACTGTTTGAAGCTCTATTGTTCATGAATCTAAAAGCTCAGTACCTTCCTACTCAGTTGAATTCTGAAACATATATAATTGTAAGCAACATTGTTGATCTTGCGAAACATACGAATCGGACTATAAGTAGCTTATAAACTAGTTGTTTTCCCCTTAATTTAAATGTTGTGCAAGTCATTAATGAGAAGAACAACTCTTAAAATTACTCATGTTGGATTAACTGGTCTTGCCTTTTCATTACTCTTTATCTTCAAAAACAATTTCAAAAAGACTTCTTGGACCATTAGCAGTATTATACATGTTCAATTATTATCCACCCTTACCACAAGATGGAGCCAAAGATGTGGAAGAAGACACTGTAATTGGAGAGGCTGATCCAAGGAAAAGGGTTCCAACTCAGACAAAAAGGGAAAGGAATGTGTGTTACTTGTACAGGTTTGTGTGTGCTGTGCCGAAGAACAGCCATTCAGAAATGCAGAGTACAGCAGTTGGGTGTTTATCCGTCTTTGCTAGCGCTCCATACGGTAGCAGTAAAAATATCCTTGTTTTTCAATTTAAAAAAAAAACTGTCTGATGGACAGCCGAATATGTCATCTTGATTTAGAGTTTCAATTCCTTTAGGGTAGGAAAGAAGTTTTACCCATGGATAGTGTAACATGTTTACAATCTTCGCAAGAAAGAAATATTTCCGAAGTTTCTAATTGGTATGTCAGGTATATGCAATGGAGTCAAGAGGGATAGCTGTCAGACACATGAGTGATGAGAGGACTATTATCTGTCACGTATGTTTTAAGCTGTCAACAAGGCCCAGTGGCCTAATGGAGAAGGCATCAGCCTCCGGAGCTGGGGATTGTGGGTTCAAGTCCCACCTGGGTCATTGGATTTTAAGGTGTTGACTGTTTGAAGCTCTATTGTTCATGAATCTAAAAGCTCAGTACCTTCCTACTCAGTTGAATTCTGAAACATATATAATTGTAAGCCAAATTGTTGATCTTGCGAAACATACAAATCGGACTATAAGTAGCTTATAAACTAGTTGTTTTCCCCTTAATTTAAATGTTGTGCAAGTCATTAATGAGAAGAACAACTCTTAAAATTACTCATGTTGGATTAACTGGTCTTGCCTTTTCATTACTCTTTATCTTCAAAAACAATTTCAAAAAGACTTCTTGGACCATTAGCAGTATTATACATGTTCAATTATTATCCACCCTTACCACAAGATGGAGCCAAAGATGCGGAAGAAGACACTGTAATTGGAGAGGCTGATCCAAGGAAAAGGGTTCCAACTCAGACAAAACGGGAAAGGAATGTGTGTTACTTGTACAGGTTTGTGTGTGCTGTGCCGAAGAACAGTCATTCAGAAATGCAGAGTGCAGCAGTTGGGTGTCTATCAGTCTTCGCTAGCGCTCCATACGGTAGCAGTAAAAATATCCTTGTTTTTCAATTTAAAAAAAAAAACTGTCTGATGGACAGCCGAATATGTCATCTTGATTTAGAGTTTCAATTCCTTTAGGGTAGGAAAGAAGTTTTACCCATGGATAGTGTAACATGTTTACAATCTTCGCAAGAAAGAAATATTTCCGAAGTTTCTAATTGGTATGTCAGGTATATGCAATGGAGTCAAGAGGGATAGCTGTCAGACACATGAGTGATGAGAGGACTATTGTCTGTCACGTATGTTTTAAGCTGTCAACAAGGCCCAGTGGCCTAATGGAGAAGGCATCAGCCTCCGGAGCTGGGGATTGTGGGTTCAAGTCCCACCTGGGTCATTGGATTTTAAAGTGTTGACTGTTTGAAGCTCTATTGTTCATGAATCTAAAAGCTCAGTACCTTCCTACTCAGTTGAATTCTGAAACATATATAATTGTAAGCAACATTGTTGATCTTGCGAAACATACGAATCGGACTATAAGTAGCTTATAAACTAGTTGTTTTCCCCTTAATTTAAATGTTGTGCAAGTCATTAATGAGAAGAACAACTCTTAAAATTACTCATGTTGGATTAACTGGTCTTGCCTTTTCATTACTCTTTATCTTCAAAAACAATTTCAAAAAGACTTCTTGGACCATTAGCAGTATTATACATGTTCAATTATTATCCACCCTTACCACAAGATGGAGCCAAAGATGTGGAAGAAGACACTGTAATTGGAGAGGCTGATCCAAGGAAAAGGGTTCCAACTCAGACAAAAAGGGAAAGGAATGTGTGTTACTTGTACAGGTTTGTGTGTGCTGTGCCGAAGAACAGCCATTCAGAAATGCAGAGTACAGCAGTTGGGTGTTTATCCGTCTTTGCTAGCGCTCCATACGGTAGCAGTAAAAATATCCTTGTTTTTCAATTTAAAAAAAAAACTGTCTGATGGACAGCCGAATATGTCATCTTGATTTAGAGTTTCAATTCCTTTAGGGTAGGAAAGAAGTTTTACCCATGGATAGTGTAACATGTTTACAATCTTCGCAAGAAAGAAATATTTCCGAAGTTTCTAATTGGTATGTCAGGTATATGCAATGGAGTCAAGAGGGATAGCTGTCAGACACATGAGTGATGAGAGGACTATTATCTGTCACGTATGTTTTAAGCTGTCAACAAGGCCCAGTGGCCTAATGGAGAAGGCATCAGCCTCCGGAGCTGGGGATTGTGGGTTCAAGTCCCACCTGGGTCATTGGATTTTAAGGTGTTGACTGTTTGAAGCTCTATTGTTCATGAATCTAAAAGCTCAGTACCTTCCTACTCAGTTGAATTCTGAAACATATATAATTGCAAGCCACATTGTTGATCTTGCGAAACATACAAATCGGACTATAAGTAGCTTATAAACTAGTTGTTTTCCCCTTAATTTAAATGTTGTGCAAGTCATTAATGAGAAGAACAACTCTTAAAATTACTCATGTTGGATTAACTGGTCTTGCCTTTTCATTACTCTTTATCTTCAAAAACAATTTCAAAAAGACTTCTTGGACCATTAGCAGTATTATACATGTTCAATTATTATCCACCCTTACCACAAGATGGAGCCAAAGATGCGGAAGAAGACACTGTAATTGGAGAGGCTGATCCAAGGAAAAGGGTTCCAACTCAGACAAAACGGGAAAGGAATGTGTGTTACTTGTACAGGTTTGTGTGTGCTGTGCCGAAGAACAGTCATTCAGAAATGCAGAGTGCAGCAGTTGGGTGTCTATCAGTCTTCGCTAGCGCTCCATACGGTAGCAGTAAAAATATCCTTGTTTTTCAATTTAAAAAAAAAAACTGTCTGATGGACAGCCGAATATGTCATCTTGATTTAGAGTTTCAATTCCTTTAGGGTAGGAAAGAAGTTTTACCCATGGATAGTGTAACATGTTTACAATCTTCGCAAGAAAGAAATATTTCCGAAGTTTCTAATTGGTATGTCAGGTATATGCAATGGAGTCAAGAGGGATAGCTGTCAGACACATGAGTGATGAGAGGACTATTGTCTGTCACGTATGTTTTAAGCTGTCAACAAGGCCCAGTGGCCTAATGGAGAAGGCATCAGCCTCCGGAGCTGGGGATTGTGGGTTCAAGTCCCACCTGGGTCATTGGATTTTAAAGTGTTGACTGTTTGAAGCTCTATTGTTCATGAATCTAAAAGCTCAGTACCTTCCTACTCAGTTGAATTCTGAAACATATATAATTGTAAGCAACATTGTTGATCTTGCGAAACATACGAATCGGACTATAAGTAGCTTATAAACTAGTTGTTTTCCCCTTAATTTAAATGTTGTGCAAGTCATTAATGAGAAGAACAACTCTTAAAATTACTCATGTTGGATTAACTGGTCTTGCCTTTTCATTACTCTTTATCTTCAAAAACAATTTCAAAAAGACTTCTTGGACCATTAGCAGTATTATACATGTTCAATTATTATCCACCCTTACCACAAGATGGAGCCAAAGATGTGGAAGAAGACACTGTAATTGGAGAGGCTGATCCAAGGAAAAGGGTTCCAACTCAGACAAAAAGGGAAAGGAATGTGTGTTACTTGTACAGGTTTGTGTGTGCTGTGCCGAAGAACAGCCATTCAGAAATGCAGAGTACAGCAGTTGGGTGTTTATCCGTCTTTGCTAGCGCTCCATACGGTAGCAGTAAAAATATCCTTGTTTTTCAATTTTAAAAAAAAACTGTCTGATGGACAGCCGAATATGTCATCTTGATTTAGAGTTTCAATTCCTTTAGGGTAGGAAAGAAGTTTTACCCATGGATAGTGTAACATGTTTACAATCTTCGCAAGAAAGAAATATTTCCGAAGTTTCTAATTGGTATGTCAGGTATATGCAATGGAGTCAAGAGGGATAGCTGTCAGACACATGAGTGATGAGAGGACTATTATCTGTCACGTATGTTTTAAGCTGTCAACAAGGCCCAGTGGCCTAATGGAGAAGGCATCAGCCTCCGGAGCTGGGGATTGTGGGTTCAAGTCCCACCTGGGTCATTGGATTTTAAGGTGTTGACTGTTTGAAGCTCTATTGTTCATGAATCTAAAAGCTCAGTACCTTCCTACTCAGTTGAATTCTGAAACATATATAATTGTAAGCCACATTGTTGATCTTGCGAAACATACAAATCGGACTATAAGTAGCTTATAAACTAGTTGTTTTCCCCTTAATTTAAATGTTGTGCAAGTCATTAATGAGAAGAACAACTCTTAAAATTACTCATGTTGGATTAACTGGTCTTGCCTTTTCATTACTCTTTATCTTCAAAAACAATTTCAAAAAGACTTCTTGGACCATTAGCAGTATTATACATGTTCAATTATTATCCACCCTTACCACAAGATGGAGCCAAAGATGCGGAAGAAGACACTGTAATTGGAGAGGCTGATCCAAGGAAAAGGGTTCCAACTCAGACAAAACGGGAAAGGAATGTGTGTTACTTGTACAGGTTTGTGTGTGCTGTGCCGAAGAACAGTCATTCAGAAATGCAGAGTGCAGCAGTTGGGTGTCTATCAGTCTTCGCTAGCGCTCCATACGGTAGCAGTAAAAATATCCTTGTTTTTCAATTTAAAAAAAAAAACTGTCTGATGGACAGCCGAATATGTCATCTTGATTTAGAGTTTCAATTCCTTTAGGGTAGGAAAGAAGTTTTACCCATGGATAGTGTAACATGTTTACAATCTTCGCAAGAAAGAAATATTTCCGAAGTTTCTAATTGGTATGTCAGGTATATGCAATGGAGTCAAGAGGGATAGCTGTCAGACACATGAGTGATGAGAGGACTATTATCTGTCACGTATGTTTTAAGCTGTCAACAAGGCCCAGTGGCCTAATGGAGAAGGCATCAGCCTCCGGAGCTGGGGATTGTGGGTTCAAGTCCCACCTGGGTCATTGGATTTTAAGGTGTTGACTGTTTGAAGCTCTATTGTTCATGAATCTAAAAGCTCAGTACCTTCCTACTCAGTTGAATTCTGAAACATATATAATTGTAAGCCACATTGTTGATCTTGCGAAACATACAAATCGGACTATAAGTAGCTTATAAACTAGTTGTTTTCCCCTTAATTTAAATGTTGTGCAAGTCATTAATGAGAAGAACAACTCTTAAAATTACTCATGTTGGATTAACTGGTCTTGCCTTTTCATTACTCTTTATCTTCAAAAACAATTTCAAAAAGACTTCTTGGACCATTAGCAGTATTATACATGTTCAATTATTATCCACCCTTACCACAAGATGGAGCCAAAGATGCGGAAGAAGACACTGTAATTGGAGAGGCTGATCCAAGGAAAAGGGTTCCAACTCAGACAAAACGGGAAAGGAATGTGTGTTACTTGTACAGGTTTGTGTGTGCTGTGCCGAAGAACAGTCATTCAGAAATGCAGAGTGCAGCAGTTGGGTGTCTATCAGTCTTCGCTAGCGCTCCATACGGTAGCAGTAAAAATATCCTTGTTTTTCAATTTAAAAAAAAAAACTGTCTGATGGACAGCCGAATATGTCATCTTGATTTAGAGTTTCAATTCCTTTAGGGTAGGAAAGAAGTTTACCCATGGATAGTGTAACATGTTTACAATCTTCGCAAGAAAGAAATATTTCCGAAGTTTCTAATTGGTATGTCAGGTATATGCAATGGAGTCAAGAGGGATAGCTGTCAGACACATGAGTGATGAGAGGACTATTCTCTGTCACGTATGTTTTAAGCTGTCAACAAGGCCCAGTGGCCTAATGGAGAAGGCATCAGCCTCCGGAGCTGGGGATTGTGGGTTCAAGTCCCACCTGGGTCATTGGATTTTAAAGTGTTGACTCTTTGAAGCTCTATTGTTCATGAATCTAAAAGCTCAGTACCTTCCTACTCCGTTGAGTTCTGAAACATATATAATTGTAAGCAACATTGTTGATCTTGCGAAACATACGAATCGGACTATAAGTAGCTTATAAACTAGTTGTTTTCCCCTTAATTTAAATGTTGTGCAAGTCATTAATGAGAAGAACAACTCTTAAAATTACTCATGTTGGATTAACTGGTCTTGCCTTTTCATTACTCTTTATCTTCAAAAACAATTTCAAAAAGACTTCTTGGACCATTAGCAGTATTATACATGTTCAATTATTATCCACCCTTACCACAAGATGGAGCCAAAGATGCGGAAGAAGACACTGTAATTGGAGAGGCTGATCCAAGAAAAAGGGTTCCAACTCAGACAAAACGGGAAAGGAATGTGTGTTACTTGTACAGGTTTGTGTGTGCTGTGCCGAAGAACAGTCATTCAGAAATGCAGAGTGCAGCAGTTGGGTGTCTATCAGTCTTCGCTAGCGCTCCATACGGTAGCAGTAAAAATATCCTTGTTTTTCAATTAAAAAAAAAAAACTGTCTGATGGACAGCCGAATATGTCATCTTGATTTAGAGTTTCAATTCCTTTAGGGTAGGAAAGAAGTTTTACCCATGGATAGTGTAACATGTTTACAATCTTCGCAAGAAAGAAATATTTCCGAAGTTTCTAATTGGTATGTCAGGTATATGCAATGGAGTCAAGAGGGATAGCTGTCAGACACATGAGTGATGAGAGGACTATTCTCTGTCACGTATGTTTTAAGCTGTCAACAAGGCCCAGTGGCCTAATGGAGAAGGCATCAGCCTCCGGAGCTGGGGATTGTGGGTTCAAGTCCCACCTGGGTCATTGGATTTTAAAGTGTTGACTCTTTGAAGCTCTATTGTTCATGAATCTAAAAGCTCAGTACCTTCCTACTCAGTTGAGTTCTGAAACATATATAATTGTAAGCAACATTGTTGATCTTGCGAAACATACGAATGGGACTATAAGTAGCTTATAAACTAGTTGTTTTCCCCTTAATTTAAATGTTGTGCAAGTCATTAATGAGAAGAACAACTCTTAAAATTACTCATGTTGGATTAACTGGTCTTGCCTTTTCATTACTCTTTATCTTCAAAAACAATTTCAAAAAGACTTCTTGGACCATTAGCAGTATTATACATGTTCAATTATTATCCACCCTTACCACAAGATGGAGCCAAAGATGTGGAAGAAGACACTGTAATTGGAGAGGCTGATCCAAGGAAAAGGGTTCCAACTCAGACAAAAAGGGAAAGGAATGTGTGTTACTTGTACAGGTTTGTGTGTGCTGTGCCGAAGAACAGCCATTCAGAAATGCAGAGTACAGCAGTTGGGTGTTTATCCGTCTTTGCTAGCGCTCCATACGGTAGCAGTAAAAATATCCTTGTTTTTCAATTTAAAAAAAAAACTGTCTGATGGACAGCCGAATATGTCATCTTGATTTAGAGTTTCAATTCCTTTAGGGTAGGAAAGAAGTTTTACCCATGGATAGTGTAACATGTTTACAATCTTCGCAAGAAAGAAATATTTCCGAAGTTTCTAATTGGTATGTCAGGTATATGCAATGGAGTCAAGAGGGATAGCTGTCAGACACATGAGTGATGAGAGGACTATTATCTGTCACGTATGTTTTAAGCTGTCAACAAGGCCCAGTGGCCTAATGGAGAAGGCATCAGCCTCCGGAGCTGGGGATTGTGGGTTCAAGTCCCACCTGGGTCATTGGATTTTAAGGTGTTGACTGTTTGAAGCTCTATTGTTCATGAATCTAAAAGCTCAGTACCTTCCTACTCAGTTGAATTCTGAAACATATATAATTGTAAGCCACATTGTTGATCTTGCGAAACATACGAATCGGACTATAAGTAGCTTATAAACTAGTTGTTTTCCCCTTAGTTTAAATGTTGTGCAAGTCATTAATGAGAAGAACAACTCTTAAAATTACTCATGTTGGATTAACTGGTCTTGCCTTTTCATTACTCTTTATCTTCAAAAACAATTTCAAAAAGACTTCTTGGACCATTAGCAGTATTATACATGTTCAATTATTATCCACCCTTACCACAAGATGGAGCCAAAGATGCGGAAGAAGACACTGTAATTGGAGAGGCTGATCCAAGGAAAAGGGTTCCAACTCAGACAAAACGGGAAAGGAATGTGTGTTACTTGTACAGGTTTGTGTGTGCTGTGCCGAAGAACAGTCATTCAGAAATGCAGAGTGCAGCAGTTGGGTGTCTATCAGTCTTCGCTAGCGCTCCATACGGTAGCAGTAAAAATATCCTTGTTTTTCAATTTAAAAAAAAAAACTGTCTGATGGACAGCCGAATATGTCATCTTGATTTAGAGTTTCAATTCCTTTAGGGTAGGAAAGAAGTTTTACCCATGGATAGTGTAACATGTTTACAATCTTCGCAAGAAAGAAATATTTCCGAAGTTTCTAATTGGTATGTCAGGTATATGCAATGGAGTCAAGAGGGATAGCTGTCAGACACATGAGTGATGAGAGGACTATTCTCTGTCACGTATGTTTTAAGCTGTCAACAAGGCCCAGTGGCCTAATGGAGAAGGCATCAGCCTCCGGAGCTGGGGATTGTGGGTTCAAGTCCCACCTGGGTCATTGGATTTTAAAGTGTTGACTCTTTGAAGCTCTATTGTTCATGAATCTAAAAGCTCAGTACCTTCCTACTCAGTTGAGTTCTGAAACATATATAATTGTAAGCAACATTGTTGATCTTGCGAAACATACGAATCGGACTATAAGTAGCTTATAAACTAGTTGTTTTCCCCTTAATTTAAATGTTGTGCAAGTCATTAATGAGAAGAACAACTCTTAAAATTACTCATGTTGGATTAACTGGTCTTGCCTTTTCATTACTCTTTATCTTCAAAAACAATTTCAAAAAGACTTCTTGGACCATTAGCAGTATTATACATGTTCAATTATTATCCACCCTTACCACAAGATGGAGCCAAAGATGTGGAAGAAGACACTGTAATTGGAGAGGCTGATCCAAGGAAAAGGGTTCCAACTCAGACAAAAAGGGAAAGGAATGTGTGTTACTTGTACAGGTTTGTGTGTGCTGTGCCGAAGAACAGCCATTCAGAAATGCAGAGTACAGCAGTTGGGTGTTTATCCGTCTTTGCTAGCGCTCCATACGGTAGCAGTAAAAATATCCTTGTTTTTCAATTTAAAAAAAAAACTGTCTGATGGACAGCCGAATATGTCATCTTGATTTAGAGTTTCAATTCCTTTAGGGTAGGAAAGAAGTTTTACCCATGGATAGTGTAACATATTTACAATCTTTCGCAAGAAAGAAATATTTCCGAAGTTTCTAATTGGTATGTCAGGTATATGCAATGGAGTCAGGAGGGATAGCTGTCGGACACATGAGTGATCGGAGGACTATTGTCTGTCACGTATGGTTTAGGGGGTCAACAAGGCCCAGTGGCCTAATGGAGAAGGCATCAGCCTCCAGAGCTGGGGATTGTGGGTTCAAGTCCCACCTGGGTCATTGGATTTTAAAGTGTTGACTGTTTGAAGCTCTATTGTTCATGAATCTAAAAGCTCAGTACCTTCCTACTCAGTTGAATTCTGAAACATATATAATTGTAAGCCACATTGTTGATCTTGCGAAACATACGAATCGGACTTATAAGTAGCTTATAAACTAGTTGTTTTCCCCTTAATTTAAATGTTGTGCAAGTCATTAATGAGAAGAACAAATCTTTAAATTACTCATGTTGGATTAACTGGTCTTGCCTTTTCATTACTCTTTATCTTCAAAAACAATTTCAAAAAGACTTCTTGGACCATTAGCAGTATTATACATGTTCAATTATTATCCACCCTTACCACAAGATGGAGCCAAAGATGTGGAAGAAGACACTGTAATTGGAGAGGCTGATCCAAGGAAAAGGGTTCCAACTCAGACAAAAAGGGAAAGGAATGTGTGTTACTTGTACAGGTTTGTGTGTGCTGTGCCGAAGAACAGCCATTCAGAAATGCAGAGTACAGCAGTTGGGTGTTTATCCGTCTTTGCTAGCGCTCCATACGGTAGCAGTAAAAATATCCTTGTTTTTCAATTTAAAAAAAAAACTGTCTGATGGACAGCCGAATATGTCATCTTGATTTAGAGTTTCAATTCCTTTAGGGTAGGAAAGAAGTTTTACCCATGGATAGTGTAACATGTTTACAATCTTCGCAAGAAAGAAATATTTCCGAAGTTTCTAATTGGTATGTCAGGTATATGCAATGGAGTCAAGAGGGATAGCTGTCAGACACATGAGTGATGAGAGGACTATTATCTGTCACGTATGTTTTAAGCTGTCAACAAGGCCCAGTGGCCTAATGGAGAAGGCATCAGCCTCCGGAGCTGGGGATTGTGGGTTCAAGTCCCACCTGGGTCATTGGATTTTAAGGTGTTGACTGTTTGAAGCTCTATTGTTCATGAATCTAAAAGCTCAGTACCTTCCTACTCAGTTGAATTCTGAAACATATATAATTGTAAGCCACATTGTTGATCTTGCGAAACATACAAATCGGACTATAAGTAGCTTATAAACTAGTTGTTTTCCCCTTAATTTAAATGTTGTGCAAGTCATTAATGAGAAGAACAACTCTTAAAATTACTCATGTTGGATTAACTGGTCTTGCCTTTTCATTACTCTTTATCTTCAAAAACAATTTCAAAAAGACTTCTTGGACCATTAGCAGTATTATACATGTTCAATTATTATCCACCCTTACCACAAGATGGAGCCAAAGATGCGGAAGAAGACACTGTAATTGGAGAGGCTGATCCAAGGAAAAGGGTTCCAACTCAGACAAAACGGGAAAGGAATGTGTGTTACTTGTACAGGTTTGTGTGTGCTGTGCCGAAGAACAGTCATTCAGAAATGCAGAGTGCAGCAGTTGGGTGTCTATCAGTCTTCGCTAGCGCTCCATACGGTAGCAGTAAAAATATCCTTGTTTTTCAATTTAAAAAAAAAAACTGTCTGATGGACAGCCGAATATGTCATCTTGATTTAGAGTTTCAATTCCTTTAGGGTAGGAAAGAAGTTTTACCCATGGATAGTGTAACATGTTTACAATCTTCGCAAGAAAGAAATATTTCCGAAGTTTCTAATTGGTATGTCAGGTATATGCAATGGAGTCAAGAGGGATAGCTGTCAGACACATGAGTGATGAGAGGACTATTCTCTGTCACGTATGTTTTAAGCTGTCAACAAGGCCCAGTGGCCTAATGGAGAAGGCATCAGCCTCCGGAGCTGGGGATTGTGGGTTCAAGTCCCACCTGGGTCATTGGATTTTAAAGTGTTGACTCTTTGAAGCTCTATTGTTCATGAATCTAAAAGCTCAGTACCTTCCTACTCAGTTGAGTTCTGAAACATATATAATTGTAAGCAACATTGTTGATCTTGCGAAACATACGAATGGGACTATAAGTAGCTTATAAACTAGTTGTTTTCCCCTTAATTTAAATGTTGTGCAAGTCATTAATGAGAAGAACAACTCTTAAAATTACTCATGTTGGATTAACTGGTCTTGCCTTTTCATTACTCTTTATCTTCAAAAACAATTTCAAAAAGACTTCTTGGACCATTAGCAGTATTATACATGTTCAATTATTATCCACCCTTACCACAAGATGGAGCCAAAGATGTGGAAGAAGACACTGTAATTGGAGAGGCTGATCCAAGGAAAAGGGTTCCAACTCAGACAAAAAGGGAAAGGAATGTGTGTTACTTGTACAGGTTTGTGTGTGCTGTGCCGAAGAACAGCCATTCAGAAATGCAGAGTACAGCAGTTGGGTGTTTATCCGTCTTTGCTAGCGCTCCATACGGTAGCAGTAAAAATATCCTTGTTTTTCAATTTAAAAAAAAAACTGTCTGATGGATAGCCGAATATGTCATCTTGATTTAGAGTTTCAATTCCTTTAGGGTAGGAAAGAAGTTTTACCCATGGATAGTGTAACATGTTTACAATCTTCGCAAGAAAGAAATATTTCCGAAGTTTCTAATTGGTATGTCAGGTATATGCAATGGAGTCAAGAGGGATAGCTGTCAGACACATGAGTGATGAGAGGACTATTATCTGTCACGTATGTTTTAAGCTGTCAACAAGGCCCAGTGGCCTAATGGAGAAGGCATCAGCCTCCGGAGCTGGGGATTGTGGGTTCAAGTCCCACCTGGGTCATTGGATTTTAAGGTGTTGACTGTTTGAAGCTCTATTGTTCATGAATCTAAAAGCTCAGTACCTTCCTACTCAGTTGAATTCTGAAACATATATAATTGTAAGCCACATTGTTGATCTTGCGAAACATACGAATCGGACTATAAGTAGCTTATAAACTAGTTGTTTTCCAATTAGTTTAAATGTTGTGCAAGTCATTAATGAGAAGAACAACTCTTAAAATTACTCATGTTGGATTAACTGGTCTTGCCTTTTCATTACTCTTTATCTTCAAAAACAATTTCAAAAAGACTTCTTGGACCATTAGCAGTATTATACATGTTCAATTATTATCCACCCTTACCACAAGATGGAGCCAAAGATGCGGAAGAAGACACTGTAATTGGAGAGGCTGATCCAAGGAAAAGGGTTCCAACTCAGACAAAACGGGAAAGGAATGTGTGTTACTTGTACAGGTTTGTGTGTGCTGTGCCGAAGAACAGCCATTCAGAAATGCAGAGTACAGCAGTTGGGTGTTTATCCGTCTTTGCTAGCGCTCCATACGGTAGCAGTAAAAATATCCTTGTTTTTCAATTTAAAAAAAAAACTGTCTGATGGACAGCCGAATATGTCATCTTGATTTAGAGTTTCAATTCCTTTAGGGTAGGAAAGAAGTTTTACCCATGGATAGTGTAACATGTTTACAATCTTCGCAAGAAAGAAATATTTCCGAAGTTTCTAATTGGTATGTCAGGTATATGCAATGGAGTCAAGAGGGATAGCTGTCAGACACATGAGTGATGAGAGGACTATTCTCTGTCACGTATGTTTTAAGCTGTCAACAAGGCCCAGTGGCCTAATGGAGAAGGCATCAGCCTCCGGAGCTGGGGATTGTGGGTTCAAGTCCCACCTGGGTCATTGGATTTTAAAGTGTTGACTCTTTGAAGCTCTATTGTTCATGAATCTAAAAGCTCAGTACCTTCCTACTCAGTTGAGTTCTGAAACATATATAATTGTAAGCAACATTGTTGATCTTGCGAAACATACGAATGGGACTATAAGTAGCTTATAAACTAGTTGTTTTCCCCTTAATTTAAATGTTGTGCAAGTCATTAATGAGAAGAACAACTCTTAAAATTACTCATGTTGGATTAACTGGTCTTGCCTTTTCATTACTCTTTATCTTCAAAAACAATTTCAAAAAGACTTCTTGGACCATTAGCAGTATTATACATGTTCAATTATTATCCACCCTTACCACAAGATGGAGCCAAAGATGTGGAAGAAGACACTGTAATTGGAGAGGCTGATCCAAGGAAAAGGGTTCCAACTCAGACAAAAAGGGAAAGGAATGTGTGTTACTTGTACAGGTTTGTGTGTGCTGTGCCGAAGAACAGCCATTCAGAAATGCAGAGTACAGCAGTTGGGTGTTTATCCGTCTTTGCTAGCGCTCCATACGGTAGCAGTAAAAATATCCTTGTTTTTCAATTTAAAAAAAAAACTGTCTGATGGATAGCCGAATATGTCATCTTGATTTAGAGTTTCAATTCCTTTAGGGTAGGAAAGAAGTTTTACCCATGGATAGTGTAACATGTTTACAATCTTCGCAAGAAAGAAATATTTCCGAAGTTTCTAATTGGTATGTCAGGTATATGCAATGGAGTCAAGAGGGATAGCTGTCAGACACATGAGTGATGAGAGGACTATTATCTGTCACGTATGTTTTAAGCTGTCAACAAGGCCCAGTGGCCTAATGGAGAAGGCATCAGCCTCCGGAGCTGGGGATTGTGGGTTCAAGTCCCACCTGGGTCATTGGATTTTAAGGTGTTGACTGTTTGAAGCTCTATTGTTCATGAATCTAAAAGCTCAGTACCTTCCTACTCAGTTGAATTCTGAAACATATATAATTGTAAGCCACATTGTTGATCTTGCGAAACATACGAATCGGACTATAAGTAGCTTATAAACTAGTTGTTTTCCAATTAGTTTAAATGTTGTGCAAGTCATTAATGAGAAGAACAACTCTTAAAATTACTCATGTTGGATTAACTGGTCTTGCCTTTTCATTACTCTTTATCTTCAAAAACAATTTCAAAAAGACTTCTTGGACCATTAGCAGTATTATACATGTTCAATTATTATCCACCCTTACCACAAGATGGAGCCAAAGATGCGGAAGAAGACACTGTAATTGGAGAGGCTGATCCAAGGAAAAGGGTTCCAACTCAGACAAAACGGGAAAGGAATGTGTGTTACTTGTACAGGTTTGTGTGTGCTGTGCCGAAGAACAGCCATTCAGAAATGCAGAGTACAGCAGTTGGGTGTTTATCCGTCTTTGCTAGCGCTCCATACGGTAGCAGTAAAAATATCCTTGTTTTTCAATTTAAAAAAAAAACTGTCTGATGGACAGCCGAATATGTCATCTTGATTTAGAGTTTCAATTCCTTTAGGGTAGGAAAGAAGTTTTACCCATGGATAGTGTAACATATTTACAATCTTTCGCAAGAAAGAAATATTTCCGAAGTTTCTAATTGGTATGTCAGGTATATGCAATGGAGTCAGGAGGGATAGCTGTCGGACACATGAGTGATCGGAGGACTATTGTCTGTCACGTATGGTTTAGGGGGTCAACAAGGCCCAGTGGCCTAATGGAGAAGGCATCAGCCTCCAGAGCTGGGGATTGTGGGTTCAAGTCCCACCTGGGTCATTGGATTTTAAAGTGTTGACTGTTTGAAGCTCTATTGTTCATGAATCTAAAAGCTCAGTACCTTCCTACTCAGTTGAATTCTGAAACATATATAATTGTAAGCCACATTGTTGATCTTGCGAAACATACGAATCGGACTTATAAGTAGCTTATAAACTAGTTGTTTTCCCCTTAATTTAAATGTTGTGCAAGTCATTAATGAGAAGAACAAATCTTTAAATTACTCATGTTGGATTAACTGGTCTTGCCTTTTCATTACTCTTTATCTTCAAAAACAATTTCAAAAAGACTTCTTGGACCATTAGCAGTATTATACATGTTCAATTATTATCCACCCTTACCACAAGATGGAGCCAAAGATGCGGAAGAAGACACTGTAATTGGAGAGGCTGATCCAAGGAAAAGGGTTCCAACTCAGACAAAATGGGAAAGGAATGTGTGTTACTTGTACAGGTTTGTGTGTGCTGTGCCGAAGAACAGTCATTCAGAAATGCAGAGTGCAGCAGTTGGGTGTCTATCAGTCTTCGCTAGCGCTCCATACGGTAGCAGTAAAAATATCCTTGTTTTTCAATTTAAAAAAAAAAACTGTCTGATGGACAGCCGAATATGTCATCTTGATTTAGAGTTTCAATTCCTTTAGGGTAGGAAAGAAGTTTTACCCATGGATAGTGTAACATGTTTACAATCTTCGCAAGAAAGAAATATTTCCGAAGTTTCTAATTGGTATGTCAGGTATATGCAATGGAGTCAAGAGGGATAGCTGTCAGACACATGAGTGATGAGAGGACTATTGTCTGTCACGTATGTTTTAAGCTGTCAACAAGGCCCAGTGGCCTAATGGAGAAGGCATCAGCCTCCGGAGCTGGGGATTGTGGGTTCAAGTCCCACCTGGGTCATTGGATTTTAAGGTGTTGACTGTTTGAAGCTCTATTGTTCATGAATCTAAAAGCTCAGTACCTTCCTACTCAGTTGAGTTCTGAAACATATATAATTGTAAGCAACATTGTTGATCTTGCGAAACATACGAATCGGACTATAAGTAGCTTATAAACTAGTTGTTTTCCCCTTAATTTAAATGTTGTGCAAGTCATTAATGAGAAGAACAACTCTTAAAATTACTCATGTTGGATTAACTGGTCTTGCCTTTTCATTACTCTTTATCTTCAAAAACAATTTCAAAAAGACTTCTTGGACCATTAGCAGAATTATACATGTTCAATTATTATCCACCCTTACCACAAGATGGAGCCAAAGATGTGGAAGAAGACACTGTAATTGGAGAGGCTGATCCAAGGAAAAGGGTTCCAACTCAGACAAAAAGGGAAAGGAATGTGTGTTACTTGTACAGGTTTGTGTGTGCTGTGCCGAAGAACAGCCATTCAGAAATGCAGAGTACAGCAGTTGGGTGTTTATCCGTCTTTGCTAGCGCTCCATACGGTAGCAGTAAAAATATCCTTGTTTTTCAATTTAAAAAAAAAACTGTCTGATGGACAGCCGAATATGTCATCTTGATTTAGAGTTTCAATTCCTTTAGGGTAGGAAAGAAGTTTTACCCATGGATAGTGTAACATATTTACAATCTTTCGCAAGAAAGAAATATTTCCGAAGTTTCTAATTGGTATGTCAGGTATATGCAATGGAGTCAGGAGGGTAAGCTGTCGGACACATGAGTGATCGGAGGACTATTGTCTGTCATGTATGGTTTACGGGGTCAACAAGGCCCAGTGGCCTAATGGAGAAGGCATCAGCCTCCGGAGCTGGGGATTGTGGGTTCAAGTCCCACCTGGGTCATTGGATTTTAAGGTGTTGACTGTTTGAAGCTCTATTGTTCATGAATCTAAAAGCTCAGTACCTTCCTACTCAGTTGAATTCTGAAACATATATAATTGTAAGCCACATTGTTGATCTTGCGAAACATACGAATCGGACTTATAAGTAGCTTATAAACTAGTTGTTTTCCCCTTAGTTTAAATGTTGTGCAAGTCATTAATGAGAAGAACAACTCTTAAAATTACTCATGTTGGATTAACTGGTCTTGCCTTTTCATTACTCTTTATCTTCAAAAACAATTTCAAAAAGACTTCTTGGACCATTAGCAGTATTATACATGTTCAATTATTATCCACCCTTACCACAAGATGGAGCCAAAGATGCGGAAGAAGACACTGTAATTGGAGAGGCTGATCCAAGGAAAAGGGTTCCAACTCAGACAAAACGGGAAAGGAATGTGTGTTACTTGTACAGGTTTGTGTGTGCTGTGCCGAAGAACAGTCATTCAGAAATGCAGAGTGCAGCAGTTGGGTGTCTATCAGTCTTCGCTAGCGCTCCATACGGTAGCAGTAAAAATATCCTTGTTTTTCAATTTAAAAAAAAAAACTGTCTGATGGACAGCCGAATATGTCATCTTGATTTAGAGTTTCAATTCCTTTAGGGTAGGAAAGAAGTTTTACCCATGGATAGTGTAACATGTTTACAATCTTCGCAAGAAAGAAATATTTCCGAAGTTTCTAATTGGTATGTCAGGTATATGCAATGGAGTCAAGAGGGATAGCTGTCAGACACATGAGTGATGAGAGGACTATTCTCTGTCACGTATGTTTTAGGCTGTCAATAAGGCCCAGTGGCCTAATGGAGAAGGCATCAGCCTCCGGAGCTGGGGATTGTGGGTTCAAGTCCCACCTGGGTCATTGGATTTTAAAGTGTTGACTCTTTGAAGCTCTATTGTTCATGAATCTAAAAGCTCAGTACCTTCCTACTCAGTTGAGTTCTGAAACATATATAATTGTAAGCAACATTG
This sequence comes from Eleutherodactylus coqui, assembly GCF_035609145.1. Taxonomy (NCBI): domain Eukaryota; kingdom Metazoa; phylum Chordata; class Amphibia; order Anura; family Eleutherodactylidae; genus Eleutherodactylus; species Eleutherodactylus coqui. Next base: position 93,465,794 of record NC_089842.1, read on the forward strand.
TTGATCTTGCGAAACATACGAATCGGACTATAAGTAGCTTATAAACTAGTTGTTTTCCGCTTAATTTAAATGTTGTGCAAGTCATTAATGAGAAGAACAACTCTTAAAATTACTCATGTTGGATTAACTGGTCTTGCCTTTTCATTACTCTTTATCTTCAAAAACAATTTCAAAAAGACTTCTTGGACCATTAGCAGAATTATACATGTTCAATTATTATCCACCCTTACCACAAGATGGAGCCAAAGATGTGGAAGAAGACACTGTAATTGGAGAGGCTGATCCAAGGAAAAGGGTTCCAACTCAGACAAAAAGGGAAAGGAATGTGTGTTACTTGTACAGGTTTGTGTGTGCTGTGCCGAAGAACAGCCATTCAGAAATGCAGAGTACAGCAGTTGGGTGTTTATCCGTCTTTGCTAGCGCTCCATACGGTAGCAGTAAAAATATCCTTGTTTTTCAATTTAAAAAAAAAACTGTCTGATGGACAGCCGAATATGTCATCTTGATTTAGAGTTTCAATTCCTTTAGGGTAGGAAAGAAGTTTTACCCATGGATAGTGTAACATATTTACAATCTTTCGCAAGAAAGAAATATTTCCGAAGTTTCTAATTGGTATGTCAGGTATATGCAATGGAGTCAGGAGGGATAGCTGTCGGACACATGAGTGATCGGAGGACTATTGTCTGTCATGTATGGTTTAGGGGGTCAACAAGGCCCAGTGGCCTAATGGAGAAGGCATCAGCCTCCGGAGCTGGGGATTGTGGGTTCAAGTCCCACCTGGGTCATTGGATTTTAAGGTGTTGACTGTTTGAAGCTCTATTGTTCATGAATCTTAAAGCTCAGTACCTTCCTACTCAGTTGAATTCTGAAACATATATAATTGTAAGCCACATTGTTGATCTTGCGAAACATACGAATCGGACTATAAGTAGCTTATAAACTAGTTGTTTTCCCCTTAGTTTAAATGTTGTGCAAGTCATTAATGAGAAGAACAACTCTTAAAATTACTCATGTTGGATTAACTGGTCTTGCCTTTTCATTACTCTTTATCTTCAAAAACAATTTCAAAAAGACTTCTTGGACCATTAGCAGTATTATACATGTTCAATTATTATCCACCCTTACCACAAGATGGAGCCAAAGATGCGGAAGAAGACACTGTAATTGGAGAGGCTGATCCAAGGAAAAGGGTTCCAACTCAGACAAAACGGGAAAGGAATGTGTGTTACTTGTACAGGTTTGTGTGTGCTGTGCCGAAGAACAGTCATTCAGAAATGCAGAGTGCAGCAGTTGGGTGTCTATCAGTCTTCGCTAGCGCTCCATACGGTAGCAGTAAAAATATCCTTGTTTTTCAATTTTAAAAAAAAAACTGTCTGATGGACAGCCGAATATGTCATCTTGATTTAGAGTTTCAATTCCTTTAGGGTAGGAAAGAAGTTTTACCCATGGATAGTGTAACATGTTTACAATCTTCGCAAGAAAGAAATATTTCCGAAGTTTCTAATTGGTATGTCAGGTATATGCAATGGAGTCAAGAGGGATAGCTGTCAGACACATGAGTGATGAGAGGACTATTCTCTGTCACGTATGTTTTAGGCTGTCAATAAGGCCCAGTGGCCTAATGGAGAAGGCATCAGCCTCCGGAGCTGGGGATTGTGGGTTCAAGTCCCACCTGGGTCATTGGATTTTAAAGTGTTGACTCTTTGAAGCTCTATTGTTCATGAATCTAAAAGCTCAGTACCTTCCTACTCAGTTGAGTTCTGAAACATATATAATTGTAAGCAACATTGTTGATCTTGCGAAACATACGAATCGGACTATAAGTAGCTTATAAACTAGTTGTTTTCCCCTTAATTTAAATGTTGTGCAAGTCATTAATGAGAAGAACAACTCTTAAAATTACTCATGTTGGATTAACTGGTCTTGCCTTTTCATTACTCTTTATCTTCAAAAACAATTTCAAAAAGACTTCTTGGACCATTAGCAGTATTATACATGTTCAATTATTATCCACCCTTACCACAAGATGGAGCCAAAGATGCGGAAGAAGACACTGTAATTGGAGAGGCTGATCCAAGGAAAAGGGTTCCAACTCAGACAAAACGGGAAAGGAATGTGTGTTACTTGTACAGGTTTGTGTGTGCTGTGCCGAAGAACAGTCATTCAGAAATGCAGAGTGCAGCAGTTGGGTGTCTATCAGTCTTCGCTAGCGCTCCATACGGTAGCAGTAAAAATATCCTTGTTTTTCAATTTAAAAAAAAAAACTGTCTGATGGACAGCCGAATATGTCATCTTGATTTAGAGTTTCAATTCCTTTAGGGTAGGAAAGAAGTTTTACCCATGGATAGTGTAACATGTTTACAATCTTCGCAAGAAAGAAATATTTCCGAAGTTTCTAATTGGTATGTCAGGTATATGCAATGGAGTCAGGAGGGATAGCTGTCGGACACATGAGTGATCGGAGGACTATTGTCTGTCACGTATGGTTTAGGGGGTCAACAAGGCCCAGTGGCCTAATGGAGAAGGCATCAGCCTCCAGAGCTGGGGATTGTGGGTTCAAGTCCCACCTGGGTCATTGGATTTTAAAGTGTTGACTGTTTGAAGCTCTATTGTTCATGAATCTAAAAGCTCAGTACCTTCCTACTCAGTTGAATTCTGAAACATATATAATTGTAAGCCACATTGTTGATCTTGCGAAACATACGAATCGGACTTATAAGTAGCTTATAAACTAGTTGTTTTCCCCTTAATTTAAATGTTGTGCAAGTCATTAATGAGAAGAACAAATCTTTAAATTACTCATGTTGGATTAACTGGTCTTGCCTTTTCATTACTCTTTATCTTCAAAAACAATTTCAAAAAGACTTCTTGGACCATTAGCAGTATTATACATGTTCAATTATTATCCACCCTTACTACAAGATGGAGCCAAAGATGCGGAAGAAGACACTGTAATTGGAGAGGCTGATCCAAGGAAAAGGGTTCCAACTCAGACAAAAAGGGAAAGGAATGTGTGTTACTTGTACAGGTTTGTGTGTGCTGTGCCGAAGAACAGCCATTCAGAAATGCAGAGTACAGCAGTTGGGTGTTTATCCGTCTTTGCTAGCGCTCCATACGGTAGCAGTAAAAATATCCTTGTTTTTCAATTTAAAAAAAAAACTGTCTGATGGACAGCCGAATATGTCATCTTGATTTAGAGTTTCAATTCCTTTCGGGTAGGAAAGAAGTTTTACCCATGGATAGTGTAACATATTTACAATCTTTCGCAAGAAAGAAATATTTCCGAAGTTTCTAATTGGTATGTCAGGTATATGCAATGGAGTCAGGAGGGATAGCTGTCGGACACATGAGTGATGAGAGGACTATTCTCTGTCACGTATGTTTTAGGCTGTCAATAAGGCCCAGTGGCCTAATGGAGAAGGCATCAGCCTCCGGAGCTGGGGATTGTGGGTTCAAGTCCCACCTGGGTCATTGGATTTTAAGGTGTTGACTGTTTGAAGCTCTATTGTTCATGAATCTAAAAGCTCAGTACCTTCCTACTCAGTTGAATTCTGAAACATATATAATTGTAAGCCACATTGTTGATCTTGCGAAGCATACGAATCGGACTATAAGTAGCTTATAAACTAGTTGTTTTCCCCTTAATTTAAATGTTGTGCAAGTCATTAATGAGAAGAACAACTCTTAAAATTACTCATGTTGGATTAACTGGTCTTGCCTTTTCATTACTCTTTATCTTCAAAAACAATTTCAAAAAGACTTCTTGGACCATTAGCAGTATTATACATGTTCAATTATTATCCACCCTTACCACAAGATGGAGCCAAAGATGCGGAAGAAGACACTGTAATTGGAGAGGCTGATCCAAGGAAAAGGGTTCCAACTCAGACAAAACGGGAAAGGAATGTGTGTTACTTGTACAGGTTTGTGTGTGCTGTGCCGAAGAACAGTCATTCAGAAATGCAGAGTGCAGCAGTTGGGTGTCTATCAGTCTTCGCTAGCGCTCCATACGGTAGCAGTAAAAATATCCTTGTTTTTCAATTTAAAAAAAAAAACTGTCTGATGGACAGCCGAATATGTCATCTTGATTTAGAGTTTCAATTCCTTTAGGGTAGGAAAGAAGTTTTACCCATGGATAGTGTAACATGTTTACAATCTTCGCAAGAAAGAAATATTTCCGAAGTTTCTAATTGGTATGTCAGGTATATGCAATGGAGTCAAGAGGGATAGCTGTCAGACACATGAGTGATGAGAGGACTATTCTCTGTCACGTATGTTTTAGGCTGTCAATAAGGCCCAGTGGCCTAATGGAGAAGGCATCAGCCTCCAGAGCTGGGGATTGTGGGTTAAAGTCCCACCTGGGTCATTGGATTTTAAAGTGTTGACTCTTTGAAGCTCTATTGTTCATGAATCTAAAAGCTCAGTACCTTCCTACTCAGTTGAGTTCTGAAACATATATAATTGTAAGCAACATTGTTGATCTTGCGAAACATACGAATCGGACTATAAGTAGCTTATAAACTAGTTGTTTTCCCCTTAATTTAAATGTTGTGCAAGTCATTAATGAGAAGAACAACTCTTAAAATTACTCATGTTGGATTAACTGGTCTTGCCTTTTCATTACTCTTTATCTTCAAAAACAATTTCAAAAAGACTTCTTGGACCATTAGCAGTATTATACATGTTCAATTATTATCCACCCTTACCACAAGATGGAGCCAAAGATGTGGAAGAAGACACTGTAATTGGAGAGGCTGATCCAAGGAAAAGGGTTCCAACTCAGACAAAAAGGGAAAGGAATGTGTGTTACTTGTACAGGTTTGTGTGTGCTGTGCCGAAGAACAGCCATTCAGAAATGCAGAGTGCAGCAGTTGGGTGTTTATCCGTCTTTGCTAGCGCTCCATACGGTAGCAGTAAAAATATCCTTGTTTTTCAATTTAAAAAAAAAACTGTCTGATGGACAGCCGAATATGTCATCTTGATTTAGAGTTTCAATTCCTTTAGGGTAGGAAAGAAGTTTTACCCATGGATAGTGTAACATATTTACAATCTTTCGCAAGAAATATTTCCGAAGTTTCTAATTGGTATGTCAGGTATATGCAATGGAGTCAGGAGGGATAGCTGTCGGACACATGAGTGATCGGAGGACTATTGTCTGTCATGTATGGTTTAGGGGGTCAACAAGGCCCAGTGGCCTAATGGAGAAGGCATCAGCCTCCAGAGCTGGGGATTGTGGGTTCAAGTCCCACCTGGGTCATTGGATTTTAAGGTGTTGACTGTTTGAAGCTCTATTGTTCATGAATCTAAAAGCTCAGTACCTTCCTACTCAGTTGAATTCTGAAACATATATAATTGTAAGCCACATTGTTGATCTTGCGAAACATACGAATCGGACTATAAGTAGCTTATAAACTAGTTGTTTTCCCCTTAATTTAAATGTTGTGCAAGTCATTAATGAGAAGAACAACTCTTAAAATTACTCATGTTGGATTAACTGGTCTTGCCTTTTCATTACTCTTTATCTTCAAAAACAATTTCAAAAAGACTTCTTGGACCATTAGCAGTATTATACATGTTCAATTATTATCCACCCTTACCACAAGATGGAGCCAAAGATGCGGAAGAAGACACTGTAATTGGAGAGGCTGATCCAAGGAAAAGGGTTCCAACTCAGACAAAACGGGAAAGGAATGTGTGTTACTTGTACAGGTTTGTGTGTGCTGTGCCGAAGAACAGTCATTCAGAAATGCAGAGTGCAGCAGTTGGGTGTCTATCAGTCTTCGCTAGCGCTCCATACGGTAGCAGTAAAAATATCCTTGTTTTTCAATTTAAAAAAAAAAACTGTCTGATGGACAGCCGAATATGTCATCTTGATTTAGAGTTTCAATTCCTTTAGGGTAGGAAAGAAGTTTTACCCATGGATAGTGTAACATGTTTACAATCTTCGCAAGAAAGAAATATTTCCGAAGTTTCTAATTGGTATGTCAGGTATATGCAATGGAGTCAAGAGGGATAGCTGTCAGACACATGAGTGATGAGAGGACTATTCTCTGTCACGTATGTTTTAGGCTGTCAATAAGGCCCAGTGGCCTAATGGAGAAGGCATCAGCCTCCAGAGCTGGGGATTGTGGGTTAAAGTCCCACCTGGGTCATTGGATTTTAAAGTGTTGACTCTTTGAAGCTCTATTGTTCATGAATCTAAAAGCTCAGTACCTTCCTACTCAGTTGAGTTCTGAAACATATATAATTGTAAGCAACATTGTTGATCTTGCGAAACATACGAATCGGACTATAAGTAGCTTATAAACTAGTTGTTTTCCCCTTAATTTAAATGTTGTGCAAGTCATTAATGAGAAGAACAACTCTTAAAATTACTCATGTTGGATTAACTGGTCTTGCCTTTTCATTACTCTTTATCTTCAAAAACAATTTCAAAAAGACTTCTTGGACCATTAGCAGTATTATACATGTTCAATTATTATCCACCCTTACCACAAGATGGAGCCAAAGATGTGGAAGAAGACACTGTAATTGGAGAGGCTGATCCAAGGAAAAGGGTTCCAACTCAGACAAAAAGGGAAAGGAATGTGTGTTACTTGTACAGGTTTGTGTGTGCTGTGCCGAAGAACAGCCATTCAGAAATGCAGAGTGCTGCAGTTGGGTGTTTATCCGTCTTTGCTAGCGCTCCATACGGTAGCAGTAAAAATATCCTTGTTTTTCAATTTAAAAAAAAAACTGTCTGATGGACAGCCGAATATGTCATCTTGATTTAGAGTTTCAATTCCTTTAGGGTAGGAAAGAAGTTTTACCCATGGATAGTGTAACATATTTACAATCTTTCGCAAGAAAGAAATATTTCCGAAGTTTCTAATTGGTATGTCAGGTATATGCAATGGAGTCAGGAGGGATAGCTGTCGGACACATGAGTGATCGGAGGACTATTGTCTGTCATGTATGGTTTAGGGGGTCAACAAGGCCCAGTGGCCTAATGGAGAAGGCATCAGCCTCCAGAGCTGGGGATTGTGGGTTCAAGTCCCACCTGGGTCATTGGATTTTAAGGTGTTGACTGTTTGAAGCTCTATTGTTCATGAATCTAAAAGCTCAGTACCTTCCTACTCAGTTGAATTCTGAAACATATATAATTGTAAGCCACATTGTTGATCTTGCGAAACATACGAATCGGACTATAAGTAGCTTATAAACTAGTTGTTTTCCCCTTAATTTAAATGTTGTGCAAGTCATTAATGAGAAGAACAACTCTTAAAATTACTCATGTTGGATTAACTGGTCTTGCCTTTTCATTACTCTTTATCTTCAAAAACAATTTCAAAAAGACTTCTTGGACCATTAGCAGTATTATACATGTTCAATTATTATCCACCCTTACCACAAGATGGAGCCAAAGATGCGGAAGAAGACACTGTAATTGGAGAGGCTGATCCAAGGAAAAGGGTTCCAACTCAGACAAAACGGGAAAGGAATGTGTGTTACTTGTACAGGTTTGTGTGTGCTGTGCCGAAGAACAGTCATTCAGAAATGCAGAGTGCAGCAGTTGGGTGTCTATCAGTCTTCGCTAGCGCTCCATACGGTAGCAGTAAAAATATCCTTGTTTTTCAATTTAAAAAAAAAAACTGTCTGATGGACAGCCGAATATGTCATCTTGATTTAGAGTTTCAATTCCTTTAGGGTAGGAAAGAAGTTTTACCCATGGATAGTGTAACATGTTTACAATCTTCGCAAGAAAGAAATATTTCCGAAGTTTCTAATTGGTATGTCAGGTATATGCAATGGAGTCAGGAGGGATAGCTGTCGGACACATGAGTGATCGGAGGACTATTATCTGTCACGTATGGTTTAGGGGGTCAACAAGGCCCAGTGGCCTAATGGAGAAGGCATCAGCCTCCAGAGCTGGGGATTGTGGGTTAAAGTCCCACCTGGGTCATTGGATTTTAAAGTGTTGACTCTTTGAAGCTCTATTGTTCATGAATCTAAAAGCTCAGTACCTTCCTACTCAGTTGAGTTCTGAAACATATATAATTGTAAGCAACATTGTTGATCTTGTGAAACATACGAATCGGACTATAAGTAGCTTATAAACTAGTTGTTTTCCCCTTAATTTAAATGTTGTGCAAGTCATTAATGAGAAGAACAACTCTTAAAATTACTCATGTTGGATTAACTGGTCTTGCCTTTTCATTACTCTTTATCTTCAAAAACAATTTCAAAAAGACTTCTTGGACCATTAGCAGTATTATACATGTTCAATTATTATCCACCCTTACCACAAGATGGAGCCAAAGATGTGGAAGAAGACACTGTAATTGGAGAGGCTGATCCAAGGAAAAGGGTTCCAACTCAGACAAAAAGGGAAAGGAATGTGTGTTACTTGTACAGGTTTGTGTGTGCTGTGCCGAAGAACAGCCATTCAGAAATGCAGAGTGCAGCAGTTGGGTGTTTATCCGTCTTTGCTAGCGCTCCATACGGTAGCAGTAAAAATATCCTTGTTTTTCAATTTAAAAAAAAAACTGTCTGATGGACAGCCGAATATGTCATCTTGATTTAGAGTTTCAATTCCTTTAGGGTAGGAAAGAAGTTTTACCCATGGATAGTGTAACATATTTACAATCTTTCGCAAGAAAGAAATATTTCCGAAGTTTCTAATTGGTATGTCAGGTATATGCAATGGAGTCAGGAGGGATAGCTGTCGGACACATGAGTGATCGGAGGACTATTGTCTGTCATGTATGGTTTAGGGGGTCAACAAGGCCCAGTGGCCTAATGGAGAAGGCATCAGCCTCCAGAGCTGGGGATTGTGGGTTCAAGTCCCACCTGGGTCATTGGATTTTAAGGTGTTGACTGTTTGAAGCTCTATTGTTCATGAATCTAAAAGCTCAGTACCTTCCTACTCAGTTGAATTCTGAAACATATATAATTGTAAGCCACATTGTTGATCTTGCGAAACATACGAATCGGACTTATAAGTAGCTTATAAACTAGTTGTTTTCCCCTTAATTTAAATGTTGTGCAAGTCATTAATGAGAAGAACAAATCTTTAAATTACTCATGTTGGATTAACTGGTCTTGCCTTTTCATTACTCTTTATCTTCAAAAACAATTTCAAAAAGACTTCTTGGACCATTAGCAGTATTATACATGTTCAATTATTATCCACCCTTACCACAAGATGGAGCCAAAGATGCGGAAGAAGACACTGTAATTGGAGAGGCTGATCCAAGGAAAAGGGTTCCAACTCAGACAAAACGGGAAAGGAATGTGTGTTACTTGTGCAGGTTTGTGTGTGCTGTGCCGAAGAACAGTCATTCAGAAATGCAGAGTGCAGCAGTTGGGTGTCTATCAGTCTTCGCTAGCGCTCCATACGGTAGCAGTAAAAATATCCTTGTTTTTCAATTTAAAAAAAAAAACTGTCTGATGGACAGCCGAATATGTCATCTTGATTTAGAGTTTCAATTCCTTTAGGGTAGGAAAGAAGTTTTACCCATGGATAGTGTAACATGTTTACAATCTTCGCAAGAAAGAAATATTTCCGAAGTTTCTAATTGGTATGTCAGGTATATGCAATGGAGTCAAGAGGGATAGCTGTCAGACACATGAGTGATGAGAGGACTATTGTCTGTCACGTATGTTTTAAGCTGTCAACAAGGCCCAGTGGCCTAATGGAGAAGGCATCAGCCTCCGGAGCTGGGGATTGTGGGTTCAAGTCCCACCTGGGTCATTGGATTTTAAGGTGTTGACTGTTTGAAGCTCTATTGTTCATGAATCTAAAAGCTCAGTACCTTCCGACTCAGTTGAGTTCTGAAACATATATAATTGTAAGCAACATTGTTGATCTTGCGAAACATACGAATCGGACTATAAGTAGCTTATAAACTAGTTGTTTTCCCCTTAATTTAAATGTTGTGCAAGTCATTAATGAGAAGAACAACTCTTAAAATTACTCATGTTGGATTAACTGGTCTTGCCTTTTCATTACTCTTTATCTTCAAAAACAATTTCAAAAAGACTTCTTGGACCATTAGCAGTATTATACATGTTCAATTATTATCCACCCTTACCACAAGATGGAGCCAAAGATGCGGAAGAAGACACTGTAATTGGAGAGGCTGATCCAAGGAAAAGGGTTCCAACTCAGACAAAACGGGAAAGGAATGTGTGTTACTTGTACAGGTTTGTGTGTGCTGTGCCGAAGAACAGTCATTCAGAAATGCAGAGTGCAGCAGTTGGGTGTCTATCAGTCTTCGCTAGCGCTCCATATGGTAGCAGTAAAAATATCCTTGTTTTTCAATTTAAAAAAAAAAACTGTCTGATGGACAGCCGAATATGTCATCTTGATTTAGAGTTTCAATTCCTTTAGGGTAGGAAAGAAGTTTTACCCATGGATAGTGTAACATGTTTACAATCTTCGCAAGAAAGAAATATTTCCGAAGTTTCTAATTGGTATGTCAGGTATATGCAATGGAGTCAGGAGGGATAGCTGTCGGACACATGAGTGATCGGAGGACTATTATCTGTCACGTATGGTTTAGGGGGTCAACAAGGCCCAGTGGCCTAATGGAGAAGGCATCAGCCTCCAGAGCTGGGGATTGTGGGTTCAAGTCCCACCTGGGTCATTGGATTTTAAAGTGTTGACTGTTTGAAGCTCTATTGTTCATGAATCTAAAAGCTCAGTACCTTCCTACTCAGTTGAATTCTGAAACATATATAATTGTAAGCCACATTGTTGATCTTGCGAAACATACGAATCGGACTTATAAGTAGCTTATAATCTAGTTGTTTTCCCCTTAATTTAAATGTTGTGCAAGTCATTAATATGAAGAACAACTCTTTAAATTACTCATGTTGGATTAACTGGTCTTGCCTTTTCATTACTCTTTATCTTCAAAAACAATTTCAAAAAGACTTCTTGGACCATTAGCAGTATTATACATGTTCAATTATTATCCACCCTTACCACAAGATGGAGCCAAAGATGTGGAAGAAGACACTGTAATTGGAGAGGCTGATCCAAGGAAAAGGGTTCCAACTCAGACAAAAAGGGAAAGGAATGTGTGTTACTTGTACAGGTTTGTGTGTGCTGTGCCGAAGAACAGCCATTCAGAAATGCAGAGTACAGCAGTTGGGTGTTTATCCGTCTTTGCTAGCGCTCCATACGGTAGCAGTAAAAATATCCTTGTTTTTCAATTTAAAAAAAAAACTGTCTGATGGACAGCCGAATATGTCATCTTGATTTAGAGTTTCAATTCCTTTAGGGTAGGAAAGAAGTTTTACCCATGGATAGTGTAACATATTTACAATCTTTCGCAAGAAAGAAATATTTCCGAAGTTTCTAATTGGTATGTCAGGTATATGCAATGGAGTCAGGAGGGATAGCTGTCGGACACATGAGTGATCGGAGGACTATTGTCTGTCATGTATGGTTTAGGGGGTCAACAAGGCCCAGTGGCCTAATGGAGAAGGCATCAGCCTCCGGAGCTGGGGATTGTGGGTTCAAGTCCCACCTGGGTCATTGGATTTTAAGGTGTTGACTGTTTGAAGCTCTATTGTTCATGAATCTAAAAGCTCAGTACCTTCCTACTCAGTTGAATTCTGAAACATATATAATTGTAAGCCACATTGTTGATCTTGCGAAACATACGAATCGGACTATAAGTAGCTTATAAACTAGTTGTTTTCCCCTTAATTTAAATGTTGTGCAAGTCATTAATGAGAAGAACAACTCTTAAAATTACTCATGTTGGATTAACTGGTCTTGCCTTTTCATTACTCTTTATCTTCAAAAACAATTTCAAAAAGACTTCTTGGACCATTAGCAGTATTATACATGTTCAATTATTATCCACCCTTACCACAAGATGGAGCCAAAGATGCGGAAGAAGACACTGTAATTGGAGGGGCTGATCCAAGGAAAAGGGTTCCAACTCAGACAAAACGGGAAAGGAATGTGTGTTACTTGTACAGGTTTGTGTGTGCTGTGCCGAAGAACAGTCATTCAGAAATGCAGAGTGCAGCAGTTGGGTGTCTATCAGTCTTCGCTAGCGCTCCATACGGTAGCAGTAAAAATATCCTTGTTTTTCAATTTAAAAAAAAAAACTGTCTGATGGACAGCCGAATATGTCATCTTGATTTAGAGTTTCAATTCCTTTAGGGTAGGAAAGAAGTTTTACCCATGGATAGTGTAACATGTTTACAATCTTCGCAAGAAAGAAATATTTCCGAAGTTTCTAATTGGTATGTCAGGTATATGCAATGGAGTCAAGAGGGATAGCTGTCAGACACATGAGTGATGAGAGGACTATTCTCTGTCACGTATGTTTTAGGCTGTCAATAAGGCCCAGTGGCCTAATGGAGAAGGCATCAGCCTCCGGAGCTGGGGATTGTGGGTTCAAGTCCCACCTGGGTCATTGGATTTTAAAGTGTTGACTCTTTGAAGCTCTATTGTTCATGAATCTAAAAGCTCAGTACCTTCCTACTCAGTTGAGTTCTGAAACATATATAATTGTAAGCAACATTGTTGATCTTGCGAAACATACGAATCGGACTATAAGTAGCTTATAAACTAGTTGTTTTCCCCTTAATTTAAATGTTGTGCAAGTCATTAATGAGAAGAACAACTCTTAAAATTACTCATGTTGGATTAACTGGTCTTGCCTTTTCATTACTCTTTATCTTCAAAAACAATTTCAAAAAGACTTCTTGGACCATTAGCAGTATTATACATGTTCAATTATTATCCACCCTTACCACAAGATGGAGCCAAAGATGTGGAAGAAGACACTGTAATTGGAGAGGCTGATCCAAGGAAAAGGGTTCCAACTCAGACAAAAAGGGAAAGGAATGTGTGTTACTTGTACAGGTTTGTGTGTGCTGTGCCGAAGAACAGCCATTCAGAAATGCAGAGTACAGCAGTTGGGTGTTTATCCGTCTTTGCTAGCGCTCCATACGGTAGCAGTAAAAATATCCTTGTTTTTCAATTTAAAAAAAAAACTGTCTGATGGACAGCCGAATATGTCATCTTGATTTAGAGTTTCAATTCCTTTAGGGTAGGAAAGAAGTTTTACCCATGGATAGTGTAACATATTTACAATCTTTCGCAAGAAAGAAATATTTCCGAAGTTTCTAATTGGTATGTCAGGTATATGCAATGGAGTCAGGAGGGATAGCTGTCGGACACATGAGTGATCGGAGGACTATTGTCTGTCATGTATGGTTTAGGGGGTCAACAAGGCCCAGTGGCCTAATGGAGAAGGCATCAGCCTCCGGAGCTGGGGATTGTGGGTTCAAGTCCCACCTGGGTCATTGGATTTTAAAGTGTTGACTGTTTGAAGCTCTATTGTTCATGAATCTAAAAGCTCAGTACCTTCCTACTCAGTTGAATTCTGAAACATATATAATTGTAAGCCACATTGTTGATCTTGCGAAACATACGAATCGGACTATAAGTAGCTTATAAACTAGTTGTTTTCCCCTTAATTTAAATGTTGTGCAAGTCATTAATGAGAAGAACAACTCTTAAAATTACTCATGTTGGATTAACTGGTCTTGCCTTTTCATTACTCTTTATCTTCAAAAACAATTTCAAAAAGACTTCTTGGACCATTAGCAGTATTATACATGTTTAATTATTATCCACCCTTACCACAAGATGGAGCCAAAGATGCAGAAGAAGACACTGTAAGTGAAGAGGCTGATCCAAGGAAAGGGGTTTCAACTCAGACAAAAAGGGAAAGGAATGTGTGTTACTTGTACAGGTTTGTGTGTGCTGTGCCGAAGAACAGTCATTCAGAAATGCAGAGTACAGCAGTTGGGTGTATATCAGTCTTTGCTAGCGCTCCATACGGTAGCAGTAAAAATATCCTTGTTTTTCAATTTAAAAAAAAAACTGTCTGATGGACAGCCGAATATGTCATCTTGATTTAGAGTTTCAATTCCTTTAGGGTAGGAAAGAAGTTTTACCCATGGATAGTGTAACATATTTACAATCTTTCGCAAGAAAGAAATATTTCCGAAGTTTCTAATTGGTATGTCAGGTATATGCAATGGAGTCAAGAGGGATAGCTGTCAGACACATGAGTGATGAGAGGACTATTGTCTGTCACGTATGTTTTAGGCTGTCAACAAGGCCCAGTGGAGAAGGCATCAGCCTCCGGAGCTGGGGATTGTGGGTTCAATTCCCACCTGGGTCATTGGATTTTAAGGTGTTGACTGTTTGAAGCTCTATTGTTCATGAATCTAAAAGCTCAGTACCTTCCTACTCAGTTGAATTCTGAAACATATATAATTGTAAGCCACATTGTTGATCTTGCGAAACATACGAATCGGACTATAAGTAGCTTATAAACTAGTTGTTTCCCCTTAATTTAAATGTTGTGCAAGTCATTAATGAGAAGAACAACTCTTTAAATTACTCATGTTGGATTAACTGGTCTTGCCTTTTCATTACTCTTTATCTTCAAAAACAATTTCAAAAAGACTTCTTGGACCATTAGCAGTATTATACATGTTCAATTATTATCCACCCTTACCACAAGATGGAGCCAAAGATGCGGAAGAAGACACTGTAATTGGAGGGGCTGATCCAAGGAAAAGGGTTCCAACTCAGACAAAACGGGAAAGGAATGTGTGTTACTTGTACAGGTTTGTGTGTGCTGTGCCGAAGAACAGTCATTCAGAAATGCAGAGTGCAGCAGTTGGGTGTCTATCAGTCTTCGCTAGCGCTCCATACGGTAGCAGTAAAAATATCCTTGTTTTTCAATTTAAAAAAAAAAAACTGTCTGATGGACAGCCGAATATGTCATCTTGATTTAGAGTTTCAATTCCTTTAGGGTAGAAAAGAAGTTTTACCCATGGATAGTGTAACATGTTTACAATCTTCGCAAGAAAGAAATATTTCCGAAGTTTCTAATTGGTATGTCAGGTATATGCAATGGAGTCAAGAGGGATAGCTGTCAGACACATGAGTGATGAGAGGACTATTCTCTGTCACGTATGTTTTAGGCTGTCAATAAGGCCCAGTGGCCTAATGGAGAAGGCATCAGCCTCCGGAACTGGGGATTGTGGGTTCAAGTCCCACCTGGGTCATTGGATTTTAAAGTGTTGACTCTTTGAAGCTCTATTGTTCATGAATCTAAAAGCTCAGTACCTTCCTACTCAGTTGAATTCTGAAACATATATAATTGTAAGCCACATTGTTGATCTTGCGAAACATACGAATCGGACTATAAGTAGCTTATAAACTAGTTGTTCTCCCCTTAATTTAAATGTTGTGCAAGTCATTAATGAGAAGAACAACTCTTAAAATTACTCATGTTGGATTAACTGGTCTTGCCTTTTCATTACTCTTTATCTTCAAAAACAATTTCAAAAAGACTTCTTGGACCATTAGCAGTATTATACATGTTCAATTATTATCCACCCTTACCACAAGATGGAGCCAAAGATGCGGAAGAAGACACTGTAATTGGAGAGGCTGATCCAAGGAAAAGGGTTCCAACTCAGACAAAACGGGAAAGGAATGTGTGTTACTTGTACAGGTTTGTGTGTGCTGTGCCGAAGAACAGTCATTCAGAAATGCAGAGTACAGCAGTTGGGTGTCTATCAGTCTTCGCTAGCGCTCCATACGGTAGCAGTAAAAATATCCTTGTTTTTCAATTTAAAAAAAAAAAACTGTCTGATGGACAGCCGAATATGTCATCTTGATTTAGAGTTTCAATTCCTTTAGGGTAGGAAAGAAGTTTTACCCATGGATAGTGTAACATGTTTACAATCTTCGCAAGAAAGAAATATTTCCGAAGTTTCTAATTGGTATGTCAGGTATATGCAATGGAGTCAAGAGGGATAGCTGTCAGACACATGAGTGATGAGAGGACTATTATCTGTCACGTATGTTTTAAGCTGTCAACAAGGCCCAGTGGCCTAATGGAGAAGGCATCAGCCTCCAGAGCTGGGGATTGTGGGTCAAGTCCCACCTGGGTCATTGGATTTTAAGGTGTTGACTGTTTGAAGCTCTATTGTTCATGAATCTAAAAGCTCAGTACCTTCCTACTCAGTTGAATTCTGAAACATATATAATTGTAAGCCACATTGTTGATCTTGCGAAACATACGAATCGGACTATAAGTAGCTTATAAACTAGTTGTTTCCCCTTAATTTAAATGTTGTGCAAGTCATTAATGAGAAGAACAACTCTTAAAATTACTCATGTTGGATTAACTGGTCTTGCCTTTTCATTACTCTTTATCTTCAAAAACAATTTCAAAAAGACTTCTTGGACCATTAGCAGTATTATACATGTTCAATTATTATCCACCCTTACCACAAGATGGAGCCAAAGATGCGGAAGAAGACACTGTAATTGGAGGGGCTGATCCAAGGAAAAGGGTTCCAACTCAGACAAAACGGGAAAGGAATGTGTGTTACTTGAACAGGTTTGTGTGTGCTGTGCCGAAGAACAGTCATTCAGAAATGCAGAGTGCAGCAGTTGGGTGTCTATCAGTCTTCGCTAGCGCTCCATACGGTAGCAGTGAAAATATCCTTGTTTTTCAATTTAAAAAAAAAAAACTGTCTGATGGACAGCCGAATATGTCATCTTGATTTAGAGTTTCAATTCCTTTAGGGTAGGAAAGAAGTTTTACCCATGGATAGTGTAACATATTTACAATCTTTCGCAAGAAAGAAATATTTCCGAAGTTTCTAATTGGTATGTCAGGTATATGCAATGGAGTCAAGAGGGATAGCTGTCAGACACATGAGTGATGAGAGGACTATTGTCTGTCACGTATGTTTTAGGCTGTGAACAAGGCCCAGTGGAGAAGGCATCAGCCTCCGGAGCTGGGGATTGTGGGTTCAATTCCCACCTGGGTCATTGGATTTTAAGGTGTTGACTGTTTGAAGCTCTATTGTTCATGAATCTAAAAGCTCAGTACCTTCCTACTCAGTTGAATTCTGAAACATATATAATTGTAAGCCACATTGTTGATCTTGCGAAACATACGAATCGGACTATAAGTAGCTTATAAACTAGTTGTTTCCCCTTAATTTAAATGTTGTGCAAGTCATTAATGAGAAGAACAACTCTTAAAATTACTCATGTTGGATTAACTGGTCTTGCCTTTTCATTACTCTTTATCTTCAAAAACAATTTCAAAAAGACTTCTTGGACCATTAGCAGTATTATACATGTTCAATTATTATCCACCCTTACCACAAGATGGAGCCAAAGATGCGGAAGAAGACACTGTAATTGGAGAGGCTGATCCAAAGAAAGGGGTTTCAACTCAGACAAAAAGGGAAAGGAATGTGTGTTACTTGTACAGGTTTGTGTGTGCTGTGCCGAAGAACAGTCATTCAGAAATGCAGAGTACAGCAGTTGGGTGTCTATCAGTCTTTGCTAGCGCTCCATACGGTAGCAGTAAAAATATCCTTGTTTTTCAATTTAAAAAAAAAACTGTCTGATGGACAGCCGAATATGTCATCTTGATTTAGAGTTTCAATTCCTTTAGGGTAGGAAAGAAGTTTTACCCATGGATAGTGTAACATATTTACAATCTTTCGCAAGAAAGAAATGTTTCCGAAGTTTCTAATTGGTATGTCAGGTATATGCAATGGAGTCAAGAGGGATAGCTGTCAGACACATGAGTGATGAGAGGACTATTGTCTGTCACGTATGTTTTAGGCTGTCAACAAGGCCCAGTGGAGAAGGCATCAGCCTCCAGAGCTGGGGATTGTGGGTTCAATTCCCACCTGGGTCATTGGATTTTAAGGTGTTGACTGTTTGAAGCTCTATTGTTCATGAATCTAAAAGCTCAGTACCTTCTGAAACATATATAATTGTAAGCCACATTGTTGATCTTGCGAAACATACGAATCGGACTATAAGTAGCTTATAAACTAGTGGTTTTCCCCTTAATTTAAATGTTGTGCAAGTCATTAATGAGAAGAACAACTCTTAAAATTACTCATGTTGGATTAACTGGTCTTGCCTTTTCATTACTCTTTATCTTCAAAAACAATTTCAAAAAGACTTCTTGGACCATTAGCAGTATTATACATGTTCAATTATTATCCACCCTTACCACAAGATGGAGCCAAAGATGCGGAAGAAGACACTGTAATTGGAGAGGCTGATCCAAGGAAAAGGGTTCCAACTCAGACAAAACGGGAAAGGAATGTGTGTTACTTGTACAGGTTTGTGTGTGCTATGCCGAAGAACAGTCATTCAGAAATGCAGAGTGCAGCAGTTGGGTGTCTATCAGTCTTCGCTAGCGCTCCATACGGTAGCAGTAAAAATATCCTTGTTTTTCAATTTAAAACAAAAAAACTGTCTGATGGACAGCCGAATATGTCATCTTGATTTAGAGTTTCAATTCCTTTAGGGTAGGAAAGAAGTTTTACCCATGGATAGTGTAACATGTTTACAATCTTCGCAAGAAAGAAATATTTCCGAAGTTTCTAATTGGTATGTCAGGTATATGCAATGGAGTCAAGAGGGATAGCTGTCAGACACATGAGTGATGAGAGGACTATTGTCTGTCACGTATGTTTTAAGCTGTCAACAAGGCCCAGTGGCCTAATGGAGAAGGCATCAGCCTCCGGAGCTGGGGATTGTGGGTTCAAGTCCCACCTGGGTCATTGGATTTTAAGGTGTTGACTGTTTGAAGCTCTATTGTTCATGAATCTAAAAGCTCAGTACCTTCCTACTCAGTTGAATTCTGAAACATATATAATTGTAAGCCACATTGTTGATCTTGCGAAACATTCGAATCGGACTATAAGTAGCTTATAAACTAGTTGTTTTCCCCTTAATTTAAATGTTGTGCAAGTCATTAATGAGAAGAACAACTCTTAAAATTACTCATGTTGGATTAACTGGTCTTGCCTTTTCATTACTCTTTATCTTCAAAAACAATTTCAAAAAGACTTCTTGGACCATTAGCAGTATTATACATGTTCAATTATTATCCACCCTTACCACAAGATGGAGCCAAAGATGCGGAAGAAGACACTGTAATTGGAGAGGCTGATCCAAGGAAAAGGGTTCCAACTCAGACAAAACGGGAAAGGAATGTGTGTTACTTGTACAGGTTTGTGTGTGCTGTGCCGAAGAACAGTCATTCAGAAATGCAGAGTGCAGCAGTTGGGTGTCTATCAGTCTTCGCTAGCGCTCCATATGGTAGCAGTAAAAATATCCTTGTTTTTCAATTTAAAAAAAAAAACTGTCTGATGGACAGCCGAATATGTCATCTTGATTTAGAGTTTCAATTCCTTTAGGGTAGGAAAGAAGTTTTACCCATGGATAGTGTAACATGTTTACAATCTTCGCAAGAAAGAAATATTTCCGAAGTTTCTAATTGGTATGTCAGGTATATGCAATGGAGTCAGGAGGGATAGCTGTCGGACACATGAGTGATCGGAGGACTATTATCTGTCACGTATGGTTTAGGGGGTCAACAAGGCCCAGTGGCCTAATGGAGAAGGCATCAGCCTCCAGAGCTGGGGATTGTGGGTTCAAGTCCCACCTGGGTCATTGGATTTTAAAGTGTTGACTGTTTGAAGCTCTATTGTTCATGAATCTAAAAGCTCAGTACCTTCCTACTCAGTTGAATTCTGAAACATATATAATTGTAAGCCACATTGTTGATCTTGCGAAACATACGAATCGGACTTATAAGTAGCTTATAATCTAGTTGTTTTCCCCTTAATTTAAATGTTGTGCAAGTCATTAATATGAAGAACAACTCTTTAAATTACTCATGTTGGATTAACTGGTCTTGCCTTTTCATTACTCTTTATCTTCAAAAACAATTTCAAAAAGACTTCTTGGACCATTAGCAGTATTATACATGTTCAATTATTATCCACCCTTACCACAAGATGGAGCCAAAGATGTGGAAGAAGACACTGTAATTGGAGAGGCTGATCCAAGGAAAAGGGTTCCAACTCAGACAAAAAGGGAAAGGAATGTGTGTTACTTGTACAGGTTTGTGTGTGCTGTGCCGAAGAACAGCCATTCAGAAATGCAGAGTACAGCAGTTGGGTGTTTATCCGTCTTTGCTAGCGCTCCATACGGTAGCAGTAAAAATATCCTTGTTTTTCAATTTAAAAAAAAAACTGTCTGATGGACAGCCGAATATGTCATCTTGATTTAGAGTTTCAATTCCTTTAGGGTAGGAAAGAAGTTTTACCCATGGATAGTGTAACATATTTACAATCTTTCGCAAGAAAGAAATATTTCCGAAGTTTCTAATTGGTATGTCAGGTATATGCAATGGAGTCAGGAGGGATAGCTGTCGGACACATGAGTGATCGGAGGACTATTGTCTGTCATGTATGGTTTAGGGGGTCAACAAGGCCCAGTGGCCTAATGGAGAAGGCATCAGCCTCCGGAGCTGGGGATTGTGGGTTCAAGTCCCACCTGGGTCATTGGATTTTAAGGTGTTGACTGTTTGAAGCTCTATTGTTCATGAATCTAAAAGCTCAGTACCTTCCTACTCAGTTGAATTCTGAAACATATATAATTGTAAGCCACATTGTTGATCTTGCGAAACATACGAATCGGACTATAAGTAGCTTATAAACTAGTTGTTTTCCCCTTAATTTAAATGTTGTGCAAGTCATTAATGAGAAGAACAACTCTTAAAATTACTCATGTTGGATTAACTGGTCTTGCCTTTTCATTACTCTTTATCTTCAAAAACAATTTCAAAAAGACTTCTTGGACCATTAGCAGTATTATACATGTTCAATTATTATCCACCCTTACCACAAGATGGAGCCAAAGATGCGGAAGAAGACACTGTAATTGGAGGGGCTGATCCAAGGAAAAGGGTTCCAACTCAGACAAAACGGGAAAGGAATGTGTGTTACTTGTACAGGTTTGTGTGTGCTGTGCCGAAGAACAGTCATTCAGAAATGCAGAGTGCAGCAGTTGGGTGTCTATCAGTCTTCGCTAGCGCTCCATACGGTAGCAGTAAAAATATCCTTGTTTTTCAATTTAAAAAAAAAAACTGTCTGATGGACAGCCGAATATGTCATCTTGATTTAGAGTTTCAATTCCTTTAGGGTAGGAAAGAAGTTTTACCCATGGATAGTGTAACATGTTTACAATCTTCGCAAGAAAGAAATATTTCCGAAGTTTCTAATTGGTATGTCAGGTATATGCAATGGAGTCAAGAGGGATAGCTGTCAGACACATGAGTGATGAGAGGACTATTCTCTGTCACGTATGTTTTAGGCTGTCAATAAGGCCCAGTGGCCTAATGGAGAAGGCATCAGCCTCCGGAGCTGGGGATTGTGGGTTCAAGTCCCACCTGGGTCATTGGATTTTAAAGTGTTGACTCTTTGAAGCTCTATTGTTCATGAATCTAAAAGCTCAGTACCTTCCTACTCAGTTGAGTTCTGAAACATATATAATTGTAAGCAACATTGTTGATCTTGCGAAACATACGAATCGGACTATAAGTAGCTTATAAACTAGTTGTTTTCCCCTTAATTTAAATGTTGTGCAAGTCATTAATGAGAAGAACAACTCTTAAAATTACTCATGTTGGATTAACTGGTCTTGCCTTTTCATTACTCTTTATCTTCAAAAACAATTTCAAAAAGACTTCTTGGACCATTAGCAGTATTATACATGTTCAATTATTATCCACCCTTACCACAAGATGGAGCCAAAGATGTGGAAGAAGACACTGTAATTGGAGAGGCTGATCCAAGGAAAAGGGTTCCAACTCAGACAAAAAGGGAAAGGAATGTGTGTTACTTGTACAGGTTTGTGTGTGCTGTGCCGAAGAACAGCCATTCAGAAATGCAGAGTACAGCAGTTGGGTGTTTATCCGTCTTTGCTAGCGCTCCATACGGTAGCAGTAAAAATATCCTTGTTTTTCAATTTAAAAAAAAAACTGTCTGATGGACAGCCGAATATGTCATCTTGATTTAGAGTTTCAATTCCTTTAGGGTAGGAAAGAAGTTTTACCCATGGATAGTGTAACATATTTACAATCTTTCGCAAGAAAGAAATATTTCCGAAGTTTCTAATTGGTATGTCAGGTATATGCAATGGAGTCAGGAGGGATAGCTGTCGGACACATGAGTGATCGGAGGACTATTGTCTGTCATGTATGGTTTAGGGGGTCAACAAGGCCCAGTGGCCTAATGGAGAAGGCATCAGCCTCCGGAGCTGGGGATTGTGGGTTCAAGTCCCACCTGGGTCATTGGATTTTAAAGTGTTGACTGTTTGAAGCTCTATTGTTCATGAATCTAAAAGCTCAGTACCTTCCTACTCAGTTGAATTCTGAAACATATATAATTGTAAGCCACATTGTTGATCTTGCGAAACATACGAATCGGACTATAAGTAGCTTATAAACTAGTTGTTTTCCCCTTAATTTAAATGTTGTGCAAGTCATTAATGAGAAGAACAACTCTTAAAATTACTCATGTTGGATTAACTGGTCTTGCCTTTTCATTACTCTTTATCTTCAAAAACAATTTCAAAAAGACTTCTTGGACCATTAGCAGTATTATACATGTTTAATTATTATCCACCCTTACCACAAGATGGAGCCAAAGATGCAGAAGAAGACACTGTAAGTGAAGAGGCTGATCCAAGGAAAGGGGTTTCAACTCAGACAAAAAGGGAAAGGAATGTGTGTTACTTGTACAGGTTTGTGTGTGCTGTGCCGAAGAACAGTCATTCAGAAATGCAGAGTACAGCAGTTGGGTGTATATCAGTCTTTGCTAGCGCTCCATACGGTAGCAGTAAAAATATCCTTGTTTTTCAATTTAAAAAAAAAACTGTCTGATGGACAGCCGAATATGTCATCTTGATTTAGAGTTTCAATTCCTTTAGGGTAGGAAAGAAGTTTTACCCATGGATAGTGTAACATATTTACAATCTTTCGCAAGAAAGAAATATTTCCGAAGTTTCTAATTGGTATGTCAGGTATATGCAATGGAGTCAAGAGGGATAGCTGTCAGACACATGAGTGATGAGAGGACTATTGTCTGTCACGTATGTTTTAGGCTGTCAACAAGGCCCAGTGGAGAAGGCATCAGCCTCCGGAGCTGGGGATTGTGGGTTCAATTCCCACCTGGGTCATTGGATTTTAAGGTGTTGACTGTTTGAAGCTCTATTGTTCATGAATCTAAAAGCTCAGTACCTTCCTACTCAGTTGAATTCTGAAACATATATAATTGTAAGCCACATTGTTGATCTTGCGAAACATACGAATCGGACTATAAGTAGCTTATAAACTAGTTGTTTCCCCTTAATTTAAATGTTGTGCAAGTCATTAATGAGAAGAACAACTCTTTAAATTACTCATGTTGGATTAACTGGTCTTGCCTTTTCATTACTCTTTATCTTCAAAAACAATTTCAAAAAGACTTCTTGGACCATTAGCAGTATTATACATGTTCAATTATTATCCACCCTTACCACAAGATGGAGCCAAAGATGCGGAAGAAGACACTGTAATTGGAGGGGCTGATCCAAGGAAAAGGGTTCCAACTCAGACAAAACGGGAAAGGAATGTGTGTTACTTGTACAGGTTTGTGTGTGCTGTGCCGAAGAACAGTCATTCAGAAATGCAGAGTGCAGCAGTTGGGTGTCTATCAGTCTTCGCTAGCGCTCCATACGGTAGCAGTAAAAATATCCTTGTTTTTCAATTTAAAAAAAAAAAACTGTCTGATGGACAGCCGAATATGTCATCTTGATTTAGAGTTTCAATTCCTTTAGGGTAGAAAAGAAGTTTTACCCATGGATAGTGTAACATGTTTACAATCTTCGCAAGAAAGAAATATTTCCGAAGTTTCTAATTGGTATGTCAGGTATATGCAATGGAGTCAAGAGGGATAGCTGTCAGACACATGAGTGATGAGAGGACTATTCTCTGTCACGTATGTTTTAGGCTGTCAATAAGGCCCAGTGGCCTAATGGAGAAGGCATCAGCCTCCGGAACTGGGGATTGTGGGTTCAAGTCCCACCTGGGTCATTGGATTTTAAAGTGTTGACTCTTTGAAGCTCTATTGTTCATGAATCTAAAAGCTCAGTACCTTCCTACTCAGTTGAATTCTGAAACATATATAATTGTAAGCCACATTGTTGATCTTGCGAAACATACGAATCGGACTATAAGTAGCTTATAAACTAGTTGTTCTCCCCTTAATTTAAATGTTGTGCAAGTCATTAATGAGAAGAACAACTCTTAAAATTACTCATGTTGGATTAACTGGTCTTGCCTTTTCATTACTCTTTATCTTCAAAAACAATTTCAAAAAGACTTCTTGGACCATTAGCAGTATTATACATGTTCAATTATTATCCACCCTTACCACAAGATGGAGCCAAAGATGCGGAAGAAGACACTGTAATTGGAGAGGCTGATCCAAGGAAAAGGGTTCCAACTCAGACAAAACGGGAAAGGAATGTGTGTTACTTGTACAGGTTTGTGTGTGCTGTGCCGAAGAACAGTCATTCAGAAATGCAGAGTACAGCAGTTGGGTGTCTATCAGTCTTCGCTAGCGCTCCATACGGTAGCAGTAAAAATATCCTTGTTTTTCAATTTAAAAAAAAAAAACTGTCTGATGGACAGCCGAATATGTCATCTTGATTTAGAGTTTCAATTCCTTTAGGGTAGGAAAGAAGTTTTACCCATGGATAGTGTAACATGTTTACAATCTTCGCAAGAAAGAAATATTTCCGAAGTTTCTAATTGGTATGTCAGGTATATGCAATGGAGTCAAGAGGGATAGCTGTCAGACACATGAGTGATGAGAGGACTATTATCTGTCACGTATGTTTTAAGCTGTCAACAAGGCCCAGTGGCCTAATGGAGAAGGCATCAGCCTCCAGAGCTGGGGATTGTGGGTCAAGTCCCACCTGGGTCATTGGATTTTAAGGTGTTGACTGTTTGAAGCTCTATTGTTCATGAATCTAAAAGCTCAGTACCTTCCTACTCAGTTGAATTCTGAAACATATATAATTGTAAGCCACATTGTTGATCTTGCGAAACATACGAATCGGACTATAAGTAGCTTATAAACTAGTTGTTTCCCCTTAATTTAAATGTTGTGCAAGTCATTAATGAGAAGAACAACTCTTAAAATTACTCATGTTGGATTAACTGGTCTTGCCTTTTCATTACTCTTTATCTTCAAAAACAATTTCAAAAAGACTTCTTGGACCATTAGCAGTATTATACATGTTCAATTATTATCCACCCTTACCACAAGATGGAGCCAAAGATGCGGAAGAAGACACTGTAATTGGAGGGGCTGATCCAAGGAAAAGGGTTCCAACTCAGACAAAACGGGAAAGGAATGTGTGTTACTTGAACAGGTTTGTGTGTGCTGTGCCGAAGAACAGTCATTCAGAAATGCAGAGTGCAGCAGTTGGGTGTCTATCAGTCTTCGCTAGCGCTCCATACGGTAGCAGTGAAAATATCCTTGTTTTTCAATTTAAAAAAAAAAAACTGTCTGATGGACAGCCGAATATGTCATCTTGATTTAGAGTTTCAATTCCTTTAGGGTAGGAAAGAAGTTTTACCCATGGATAGTGTAACATATTTACAATCTTTCGCAAGAAAGAAATATTTCCGAAGTTTCTAATTGGTATGTCAGGTATATGCAATGGAGTCAAGAGGGATAGCTGTCAGACACATGAGTGATGAGAGGACTATTGTCTGTCACGTATGTTTTAGGCTGTGAACAAGGCCCAGTGGAGAAGGCATCAGCCTCCGGAGCTGGGGATTGTGGGTTCAATTCCCACCTGGGTCATTGGATTTTAAGGTGTTGACTGTTTGAAGCTCTATTGTTCATGAATCTAAAAGCTCAGTACCTTCCTACTCAGTTGAATTCTGAAACATATATAATTGTAAGCCACATTGTTGATCTTGCGAAACATACGAATCGGACTATAAGTAGCTTATAAACTAGTTGTTTCCCCTTAATTTAAATGTTGTGCAAGTCATTAATGAGAAGAACAACTCTTAAAATTACTCATGTTGGATTAACTGGTCTTGCCTTTTCATTACTCTTTATCTTCAAAAACAATTTCAAAAAGACTTCTTGGACCATTAGCAGTATTATACATGTTCAATTATTATCCACCCTTACCACAAGATGGAGCCAAAGATGCGGAAGAAGACACTGTAATTGGAGAGGCTGATCCAAAGAAAGGGGTTTCAACTCAGACAAAAAGGGAAAGGAATGTGTGTTACTTGTACAGGTTTGTGTGTGCTGTGCCGAAGAACAGTCATTCAGAAATGCAGAGTACAGCAGTTGGGTGTCTATCAGTCTTTGCTAGCGCTCCATACGGTAGCAGTAAAAATATCCTTGTTTTTCAATTTAAAAAAAAAACTGTCTGATGGACAGCCGAATATGTCATCTTGATTTAGAGTTTCAATTCCTTTAGGGTAGGAAAGAAGTTTTACCCATGGATAGTGTAACATATTTACAATCTTTCGCAAGAAAGAAATGTTTCCGAAGTTTCTAATTGGTATGTCAGGTATATGCAATGGAGTCAAGAGGGATAGCTGTCAGACACATGAGTGATGAGAGGACTATTGTCTGTCACGTATGTTTTAGGCTGTCAACAAGGCCCAGTGGAGAAGGCATCAGCCTCCAGAGCTGGGGATTGTGGGTTCAATTCCCACCTGGGTCATTGGATTTTAAGGTGTTGACTGTTTGAAGCTCTATTGTTCATGAATCTAAAAGCTCAGTACCTTCTGAAACATATATAATTGTAAGCCACATTGTTGATCTTGCGAAACATACGAATCGGACTATAAGTAGCTTATAAACTAGTGGTTTTCCCCTTAATTTAAATGTTGTGCAAGTCATTAATGAGAAGAACAACTCTTAAAATTACTCATGTTGGATTAACTGGTCTTGCCTTTTCATTACTCTTTATCTTCAAAAACAATTTCAAAAAGACTTCTTGGACCATTAGCAGTATTATACATGTTCAATTATTATCCACCCTTACCACAAGATGGAGCCAAAGATGCGGAAGAAGACACTGTAATTGGAGAGGCTGATCCAAGGAAAAGGGTTCCAACTCAGACAAAACGGGAAAGGAATGTGTGTTACTTGTACAGGTTTGTGTGTGCTATGCCGAAGAACAGTCATTCAGAAATGCAGAGTGCAGCAGTTGGGTGTCTATCAGTCTTCGCTAGCGCTCCATACGGTAGCAGTAAAAATATCCTTGTTTTTCAATTTAAAACAAAAAAACTGTCTGATGGACAGCCGAATATGTCATCTTGATTTAGAGTTTCAATTCCTTTAGGGTAGGAAAGAAGTTTTACCCATGGATAGTGTAACATGTTTACAATCTTCGCAAGAAAGAAATATTTCCGAAGTTTCTAATTGGTATGTCAGGTATATGCAATGGAGTCAAGAGGGATAGCTGTCAGACACATGAGTGATGAGAGGACTATTGTCTGTCACGTATGTTTTAAGCTGTCAACAAGGCCCAGTGGCCTAATGGAGAAGGCATCAGCCTCCGGAGCTGGGGATTGTGGGTTCAAGTCCCACCTGGGTCATTGGATTTTAAGGTGTTGACTGTTTGAAGCTCTATTGTTCATGAATCTAAAAGCTCAGTACCTTCCTACTCAGTTGAATTCTGAAACATATATAATTGTAAGCCACATTGTTGATCTTGCGAAACATTCGAATCGGACTATAAGTAGCTTATAAACTAGTTGTTTTCCCCTTAATTTAAATGTTGTGCAAGTCATTAATGAGAAGAACAACTCTTAAAATTACTCATGTTGGATTAACTGGTCTTGCCTTTTCATTACTCTTTATCTTCAAAAACAATTTCAAAAAGACTTCTTGGACCATTAGCAGTATTATACATGTTTAATTATTATCCACCCTTACCACAAGATGGAGCCAAAGATGCAGAAGAAGACACTGTAATTGGAGAGGCTGATCCAAGGAAAGGGGTTTCAACTCAGACAAAAAGGGAAAGGAATGTGTGTTACTTGTACAGGTTTGTGTGTGCTGTGCCGAAGAACAGTCATTCAGAAATGCAGAGTACAGCAGTTGGGTGTCTATCAGTCTTTGCTAGCGCTCCATACGGTAGCAGTAAAAATATCCTTGTTTTTCAATTTAAAAAAAAAACTGTCTGATGGACAGCCGAATATGTCATCTTGATTTAGAGTTTCAATTCCTTTAGGGTAGGAAAGAAGTTTTACCCATGGATAGTGTAACATATTTACAATCTTTCGCAAGAAAGAAATATTTCCGAAGTTTCTAATTGGTATGTCAGGTATATGCAATGGAGTCAAGAGGGATAGCTGTCAGACACATGAGTGATGAGAGGACTATTGTCTGTCACGTATGTTTTAGGCTGTCAACAAGGCCCAGTGGAGAAGGCATCAGCCTCCGGAGCTGGGGATTGTGGGTTCAATTCCCACCTGGGTCATTGGATTTTAAGGTGTTGACTGTTTGAAGCTCTATTGTTCATGAATCTAAAAGCTCAGTACCTTCCTACTCAGTTGAATTCTGAAACATATATAATTGTAAGCCACATTGTTGATCTTGCGAAACATTCGAATCGGACTATAAGTAGCTTATAAACTAGTCGTTTTCCCCTTAATTTAAATGTTGTGCAAGTCATTAATGAGAAGAACAACTCTTAAAATTACTCATGTTGGATTAACTGGTCTTGCCTTTTCATTACTCTTTATCTTCAAAAACAATTTCAAAAAGACTTCTTGGACCATTAGCAG
This sequence comes from Eleutherodactylus coqui, assembly GCF_035609145.1. Lineage (NCBI taxonomy): Eukaryota > Metazoa > Chordata > Amphibia > Anura > Eleutherodactylidae > Eleutherodactylus > Eleutherodactylus coqui. Next base: position 93,494,545 of record NC_089842.1, read on the forward strand.
TATTATACATGTTTAATTATTATCCACCCTTACCACAAGATGGAGCCAAAGATGCAGAAGAAGACACTGTAATTGGAGAGGCTGATCCAAGGAAAGGGGTTTCAACTCAGACAAAAAGGGAAAGGAATGTGTGTTACTTGTACAGGTTTGTGTGTGCTGTGCCGAAGAACAGTCATTCAGAAATGCAGAGTACAGCAGTTGGGTGTCTATCAGTCTTTGCTAGCGCTCCATACGGTAGCAGTAAAAATATCCTTGTTTTTCAATTTAAAAAAAAAACTGTCTGATGGACAGCCGAATATGTCATCTTGATTTAGAGTTTCAATTCCTTTAGGGTAGGAAAGAAGTTTTACCCATGGATAGTGTAACATATTTACAATCTTTCGCAAGAAAGAAATATTTCCGAAGTTTCTAATTGGTATGTCAGGTATATGCAATGGAGTCAAGAGGGATAGCTGTCAGACACATGAGTGATGAGAGGACTATTGTCTGTCACGTATGTTTTAGGCTGTCAACAAGGCCCAGTGGAGAAGGCATCAGCCTCCGGAGCTGGGGATTGTGGGTTCAATTCCCACCTGGGTCATTGGATTTTAAGGTGTTGACTGTTTGAAGCTCTATTGTTCATGAATCTAAAAGCTCAGTACCTTCCTACTCAGTTGAATTCTGAAACATATATAATTGTAAGCCACATTGTTGATCTTGCGAAACATACGAATCGGACTATAAGTAGCTTATAAACTAGTTGTTTCCCCTTAATTTAAATGTTGTGCAAGTCATTAATGAGAAGAACAACTCTTTAAATTACTCATGTTGGATTAACTGGTCTTGCCTTTTCATTACTCTTTATCTTCAAAAACAATTTCAAAAAGACTTCTTGGACCATTAGCAGTATTATACATGTTTAATTATTATCCACCCTTACCACAAGATGGAGCCAAAGATGCGGAAGAAGACACTGTAATTGGAGAGGCTGATCCAAGGAAAAGGGTTCCAACTCAGACAAAACGGGAAAGGAATGTGTGTTACTTGTACAGGTTTGTGTGTGCTGTGCCGAAGAACAGTCATTCAGAAATGCAGAGTGCAGCAGTTGGGTGTCTATCAGTCTTCGCTAGCGCTCCATACGGTAGCAGTAAAAATATCCTTGTTTTTCAATTTAAAAAAAAAAAACTGTCTGATGGACAGCCGAATATGTCATCTTGATTTAGAGTTTCAATTCCTTTAGGGTAGGAAAGAAGTTTTACCCATGGATAGTGTAACATGTTTACAATCTTCGCAAGAAAGAAATATTTCCGAAGTTTCTAATTGGTATGTCAGGTATATGCAATGGAGTCAAGAGGGATAGCTGTCAGACACATGAGTGATGAGAGGACTATTCTCTGTCACGTATGTTTTAGGCTGTCAATAAGGCCCAGTGGCCTAATGGAGAAGGCATCAGCCTCCGGAGCTGGGGATTGTGGGTTCAATTCCCACCTGGGTCATTGGATTTTAAGGTGTTGACTGTTTGAAGCTCTATTGTTCATGAATCTAAAAGCTCAGTACCTTCCTACTCAGTTGAATTCTGAAACATATATAATTGTAAGCCACATTGTTGATCTTGCGAAACATACGAATGGGACTATAAGTAGCTTATAAACTAGTTGTTTCCCCTTAATTTAAATGTTGTGCAAGTCATTAATGAGTAGAACAACTCTTAAAATTACTCATGTTGGATTAACTGGTCTTGCCTTTTCATTACTCTTTATCTTCAAAAACAATTTCAAAAAGACTTCTTGGACCATTAGCAGTATTATACATGTTCAATTATTATCCACCCTTACCACAAGATGGAGCCAAAGATGCGGAAGAAGACACTGTAATTGGAGGGGCTGATCCAAGGAAAAGGGTTCCAACTCAGACAAAACGGGAAAGGAATGTGTGTTACTTGTACAGGTTTGTGTGTGCTGTGCCGAAGAACAGTCATTCAGAAATGCAGAGTGCAGCAGTTGGGTGTCTATCAGTCTTCGCTAGCGCTCCATACGGTAGCAGTAAAAATATCCTTGTTTTTCAATTTAAAAAAAAAAAACTGTCTGATGGACAGCCGAATATGTCATCTTGATTTAGAGTTTCAATTCCTTTAGGGTAGGAAAGAAGTTTTACCCATGGATAGTGTAACATGTTTACAACCTTCGCAAGAAAGAAATATTTCCGAAGTTTCTAATTGGTATGTCAGGTATATGCAATGGAGTCAAGAGGGATAGCTGTCAGACACATGAGTGATGAGAGGACTATTGTCTGTCACGTATGTTTTAAGCTGTCAACAAGGCCCAGTGGCCTAATGGAGAAGGCATCAGCCTCCAGAGCTGGGGATTGTGGGTTCAAGTCCCACCTGGGTCATTGGATTTTAAGGTGTTGACTGTTTGAAGCACTATTGTTCATGAATTTAAAAGCTCAGTACCTTCCTACTCAGTTGAATTCTGAAACATATATAATTGTAAGCCACATTGTTGATCTTGCGAAACATACGAATCGGACTATAAGTAGCTTATAAACTAGTTGTTTTCCCCTTAATTTAAATGTTGTGCAAGTCATTAATGAGAAGAACAACTCTTAAAATTACTCATGTTGGATTAACTGGTCTTGCCTTTTCATTACTCTTTATCTTCAAAAACAATTTCAAAAAGACTTCTTGGACCATTAGCAGTATTATACATGTTTAATTATTATCCACCCTTACCACAAGATGGAGCCAAAGATGCAGAAGAAGACACTGTAAGTGGAGAGGCTGATCCAAGGAAAGGGGTTTCAACTCAGACAAAAAGGGAAAGGAATGTGTGTTACTTGTACAGGTTTGTGTGTGCTGTGCCGAAGAACAGTCATTCAGAAATGCAGAGTACAGCAGTTGGGTGTCTATCAGTCTTTGCTAGCGCTCCATACGGTAGCAGTAAAAATATCCTTGTTTTTCAATTTTAAAAAAAAACTGTCTGATGGACAGCCGAATATGTCATCTTGATTTAGAGTTTCAATTCCTTTAGGGTAGGAAAGAAGTTTTACCCATGGATAGTGTAACATATTTACAATCTTTCGCAAGAAAGAAATATTTCCGAAGTTTCTAATTGGTATGTCAGGTATATGCAATGGAGTCAAGAGGGATAGCTGTCAGACACATGAGTGATGAGAGGACTATTGTCTGTCACGTATGTTTTAGGCTGTCAACAAGGCCCAGTGGAGAAGGCATCAGCCTCCAGAGCTGGGGATTGTGGGTTCAATTCCCACCTGGGTCATTGGATTTTAAGGTGTTGACTGTTTGAAGCTCTATTGTTCATGAATCTAAAAGCTCAGTACCTTCCTACTCAGTTGAATTCTGAAACATATATAATTGTAAGCCACATTGTTGATCTTGCGAAACATACGAATCGGACTATAAGTAGCTTATAAACTAGTTGTTTCCCCTTAATTTAAATGTTGTGCAAGTCATTAATGAGAAGAACAACTCTTTAAATTACTCATGTTGGATTAACTGGTCTTGCCTTTTCATTACTCTTTATCTTCAAAAACAATTTCAAAAAGACTTCTTGGACCATTAGCAGTATTATACATGTTCAATTATTATCCACCCTTACCACAAGATGGAGCCAAAGATGCGGAAGAAGACACTGTAATTGGAGAGGCTGATCCAAGGAAAAGGGTTCCAACTCAGACAAAACGGGAAAGGAATGTGTGTTACTTGTACAGGTTTGTGTGTGCTGTGCCGAAGAACAGTCATTCAGAAATGCAGAGTGCAGCAGTTGGGTGTCTATCAGTCTTCGCTAGCGCTCCATACGGTAGCAGTAAAAATATCCTTGTTTTTCAATTTAAAAAAAAAAACTGTCTGATGGACAGCCGAATATGTCATCTTGATTTAGAGTTTCAATTCCTTTAGGGTAGGAAAGAAGTTTTACCCATGGATAGTGTAACATGTTTACAATCTTCGCAAGAAAGAAATATTTCCGAAGTTTCTAATTGGTATGTCAGGTATATGCAATGGAGTCAAGAGGGATAGCTGTCAGACACATGAGTGATGAGAGGACTATTGTCTGTCACGTATGTTTTAGGCTGTCAACAAGGCCCAGTGGAGAAGGCATCAGCCTCCAGAGCTGGGGATTGTGGGTTCAAGTCCCACCTGGGTCATTGGATTTTAAGGTGTTGACTGTTTGAAGCTCTATTGTTCATGAATCTAAAAGCTCAGTACCTTCCTACTCAGTTGAATTCTGAAACATATATAATTGTAAGCCACATTGTTGATCTTGCGAAACATACGAATCGGACTATAAGTAGCTTATAAACTAGTTGTTTCCCCTTAATTTAAATGTTGTGCAAGTCATTAATGAGAAGAACAACTCTTTAAATTACTCATGTTGGATTAACTGGTCTTGCCTTTTCATTACTCTTTATCTTCAAAAACAATTTCAAAAAGACTTCTTGGACCATTAGCAGTATTATACATGTTCAATTATTATCCACCCTTACCACAAGATGGAGCCAAAGATGCGGAAGAAGACACTGTAATTGGAGAGGCTGATCCAAGGAAAGGGGTTTCAACTCAGACAAAAAGGGAAAGGAATGTGTGTTACTTGTACAGGTTTGTGTGTGCTGTGCCGAAGAACAGCCATTCAGAAATGCAGAGTACAGCAGTTGGGTGTTTATCAGTCTTTGCTAGCGCTCCATACGGTAGCAGTAAAAATATCCTTGTTTTTCAATTTAAAAAAAAAACTGTCTGATGGACAGCCGAATATGTCATCTTGATTTAGAGTTTCAATTCCTTTAGGGTAGGAAAGAAGTTTTACCCATGGATAGTGTAACATATTTACAATCTTTCGCAAGAAAGAAATATTTCCGAAGTTTCTAATTGGTATGTCAGGTATATGCAATGGAGTCAAGAGGGATAGCTGTCAGACACATGAGTGATGAGAGGACTATTGTCTGTCACGTATGTTTTAGGCTGTCAACAAGGCCCAGTGGAGAAGGCATCAGCCTCCAGAGCTGGGGATTGTGGGTTCAAGTCCCACCTGGGTCATTGGATTTTAAGGTGTTGACTGTTTGAAGCTCTATTGTTCATTAATCTAAAAGCTCAGTACCTTCCTACTCAGTTGAATTCTGAAACATATATAATTGTAAGCCACATTGTTGATCTTGCGAAACATACGAATCGGACTATAAGTAGCTTATAAAATAGTTGTTTCCCCTTAATTTAAATGTTGTGCAAGTCATTAATGAGAAGAACAACTCTTTAAATTACTCATGTTGGAATAACTGGTCTTGCCTTTTCATTACTCTTTATCTTCAAAAACAATTTCAAAAAGACTTCTTGGACCATTAGCAGTATTATACATGTTCAATTATTATCCACCCTTACCACAAGATGGAGCCAAAGATGCGGAAGAAGACACTGTAATTGGAGAGGCTGATCCAAGGAAAAGGGTTCCAACTCAGACAAAACGGGAAAGGAATGTGTGTTACTTGTACAGGTTTGTGTGTGCTGTGCCGAAGAACAGTCATTCAGAAATGCAGAGTGCAGCAGTTGGGTGTCTATCAGTCTTCGCTAGCGCTCCATACGGTAGCAGTAAAAATATCCTTGTTTTTCAATTTAAAAAAAAAAAACTGTCTGATGGACAGCCGAATATGTCATCTTGATTTAGAGTTTCAATTCCTTTAGGGTAGGAAAGAAGTTTTACCCATGGATAGTGTAACATGTTTACAATCTTCGCAAGAAAGAAATATTTCCGAAGTTTCTAATTGGTATGTCAGGTATATGCAATGGAGTCAAGAGGGATAGCTGTCAGACACATGAGTGATGAGAGGACTATTGTCTGCCACGTATGTTTTAAGCTGTCAACAAGGCCCAGTGGAGAAGGCATCAGCCTCCAGAGCTGGGGATTGTGGGTTCAAGTCCCACCTGGGTCATTGGATTTTAAGGTGTTGACTGTTTGAAGCTCTATTGTTCATGAATCTAAAAGCTCAGTACCTTCCTACTCCGTTGAATTCTGAAACATATATAATTGTAAGCCACATTGTTGATCTTGCGAAACATACGAATCGGACTATAAGTAGCTTATAAACTAGTTGTTTTCCCCTTAATTTAAATGTTGTGCAAGTCATTAATGAGAAGAACAACTCTTTAAATTACTCATGTTGGATTAACTGGTCTTGCCTTTTCATTACTCTTTATCTTCAAAAACAATTTCAAAAAGACTTCTTGGACCATTAGCAGTATTATACATGTTTAATTATTATCCACCCTTACCACAAGATGGAGCCAAAGATGCGGAAGAAGACACTGTAATTGGAGAGGCTGATCCAAGGAAAGGGGTTTCAACTCAGACAAAAAGGGAAAGGAATGTGTGTTACTTGTACAGGTTTGTGTGTGCTGTGCCGAAGAACAGCCATTCAGAAATGCAGAGTACAGCAGTTGGGTGTCTATCAGTCTTTGCTAGCGCTCCATACGGTAGCAGTAAAAATATCCTTGTTTTTCAATTTAAAAAAAAAACTGTCTGATGGACAGCCGAATATGTCATCTTGATTTAGAGTTTCAATTCCTTTAGGGTAGGAAAGAAGTTTTACCCATGGATAGTGTAACATATTTACAATCTTTCGCAAGAAAGAAATATTTCCGAAGTTTCTAATTGGTATGTCAGGTATATGCAATGGAGTCAGGAGGGATAGCTGCCAGACACATGAGTGATGAGAGGACTATTGTCTGTTACGTATGTTTTAGGCTGTCAACAAGGCCCAGTGGCCTAATGGAGAAGGCATCAGCCTCCGGAGCTGGGGATTGTGGGTTCAAGTCCCACCTGGGTCATTGGATTTTAAGGTGTTGACTGTTTGAAGCTCTATTGTTCATGAATCTAAAAGCTCAGTACCTTCCTACTCAGTTGAATTCTGAAACATATATAATTGTAAGCCACATTGTTGATCTTGCGAAACATACGAATCGGACTATAAGTAGCTTATAAACTAGTTGTTTCCCCTTAATTTAAATGTTGTGCAAGTCATTAATGAGAAGAACAACTCTTAAAATTACTCATGTTGGATTAACTGGTCTTGCCTTTTCATTACTCTTTATCTTCAAAAACAATTTCAAAAAGACTTCTTGGACCATTAGCAGTATTATACATGTTCAATTATTATCCACCCTTACCACAAGATGGAGCCAAAGATGCAGAAGAAGACACTGTAATTGGAGAGGCTGATCCAAGGAAAAGGGTTCCAACTCAGACAAAACGGGAAAGGAATGTGTGTTACTTGTACAGGTTTGTGTGTGCTGTGCCGAAGAACAGTCATTCAGAAATGCAGAGTACAGCAGTTGGGTGTCTATCAGTCTTTGCTAGCGCTCCATACGGTAGCAGTAAAAATATCCTTGTTTTTCAATTTAAAAAAAAAACTGTCTGATGGACAGCCGAATATGTCATCTTGATTTAGAGTTTCAATTCCTTTAGGGTAGGAAAGAAGTTTTACCCATGGATAGTGTAACATATTTACAATCTTTTGCAAGAGAGAAATATTTCCGAAGTTTCTAATTGGTATGTCAGGTATATGCAATGGAGTCAAGAGGGATAGCTGTCAGACACATGAGTGATGAGAGGACTATTGTCTGTCACATATGTTTTAGGCTGTCAACAAGGCCCAGTGGAGAAGGCATCAGCCTCCAGAGCTGGGGATTGTGGGTTCAATTCCCACCTGGGTCATTGGATTTTAAGGTGTTGACTGTTTGAAGCTCTATTGTTCATGAATCTAAAAGCTCAGTACCTTCCTACTCAGTTGAATTCTGAAACATATATAATTGTAAGCCACATTGTTGATCTTGCGAAACATACGAATCGGACTATAAGTAGCTTATAAACTAGTTGTTTCCCCTTAATTTAAATGTTGTGCAAGTCATTAATGAGAAGAACAACTCTTAAAATTACTCATGTTGGATTAACTGGTCTTGCCTTTTCATTACTCTTTATCTTCAAAAACAATTTCAAAAAGACTTCTTGGACCATTAGCAGTATTATACATGTTCAATTATTATCCACCCTTACCACAAGATGGAGCCAAAGATGCGGAAGAAGACACTGTAATTGGAGAGGCTGATCCAAGGAAAAGGGTTCCAACTCAGACAAAACGGGAAAGGAATGTGTGTTACTTGTACAGGTTTGTGTGTGCTGTGCCGAAGAACAGTCATTCAGAAATGCAGAGTGCAGCAGTTGGGTGTCTATCAGTCTTCGCTAGCGCTCCATACGGTAGCAGTAAAAATATCCTTGTTTTTCAATTTAAAAAAAAAACTGTCTGATGGACAGCCGAATATGTCATCTTGATTTAGAGTTTCAATTCCTTTAGGGTAGGAAAGAAGTTTTACCCATGGATAGTGTAACATATTTACAATCTTTCGCAAGAAAGAAATATTTCCGAAGTTTCTAATTGGTATGTCAGGTATATGCAATGGAGTCAAGAGGGATAGCTGTCAGACACATGAGTGATGAGAGGACTATTCTCTGTCACGTATGTTTTAGGCTGTCAATAAGGCCCAGTGGCCTAATGGAGAAGGCATCAGCCTCCGGAGCTGGGGATTGTGGGTTCAAGTCCCACCTGGGTCATTGGATTTTAAAGTGTTGACTCTTTGAAGCTCTATTGTTCATGAATCTAAAAGCTCAGTACCTTCCTACTCAGTTGAGTTCTGAAACATATATAATTGTAAGCAACATTGTTGATCTTGCGAAACATACGAATCGGTCTATAAGTAGCTTATAAACTAGTTGTTTTCCCCTTAATTTAAATGTTGTGCAAGTCATTAATGAGAAGAACAACTCTTAAAATTACTCATGTTGGATTAACTGGTCTTGCCTTTTCATTACTCTTTATCTTCAAAAACAATTTCAAAAAGACTTCTTGGACCATTAGCAGTATTATACATGTTTAATTATTATCCACCCTTACCACAAGATGGAGCCAAGGATGCGGAAGAAGACACTGTAATTGGAGAGGCTGATCCAAGGAAAGGGGTTTGAACTCAGACAAAAAGGGAAAGGAATGTGTGTTACTTGTACAGGTTTGTGTGTGCTGTGCCGAAGAACAGTCATTCAGAAATGCAGAGTACAGCAGTTGGGTGTCTATCAGTCTTTGCTAGCGCTCCATACGGTAGCAGTAAAAATATCCTTGTTTTTCAATAAAAAAAAAAAACTGTCTGATGGACAGCCGAATATGTCATCTTGATTTAGAGTTTCAATTCCTTTAGGGTAGGAAAGAAGTTTTACCCATGGATAGTGTAACATATTTACAATCTTTCGCAAGAAAGAAATATTTCCGAAGTTTCTAATTGGTATGTCAGGTATATGCAATGGAGTCAAGAGGGATAGCTGTCAGACACATGAGTGATGAGAGGACTATTGTCTGTCACATATGTTTTAGGCTGTCAACAAGGCCCAGTGGAGAAGGCATCAGCCTCCGGAGCTGGGGATTCTGGGTTCAATTCCCACCTGGGTCATTGGATTTTAAGGTGTTGACTGTTTGAAGCTCTATTGTTCATGAATCTAAAATCTCAGTACCTTCCTACTCAGTTGAATTCTGAAACATATATAATTGTAAGCCACATTGTTGATCTTGCGAAACATACGAATCGGACTATAAGTAGCTTATAAACTAGTTGTTTCCCCTTAATTTAAATGTTGTGCAAGTCATTAATGAGAAGAACAACTCTTAAAATTACTCATGTTGGATTAACTGGTCTTGCCTTTTCATTACTCTTTATCTTCAAAAACAATTTCAAAAAGACTTCTTGGACCATTAGCAGTATTATACATGTTCAATTATTATCCACCCTTACCACAAGATGGAGCCAAAGATGCGGAAGAAGACACTGTAATTGGAGAGGCTGATCCAAGGAAAAGGGTTCCAACTCAGACAAAACGGGAAAGGAATGTGTGTTACTTGTACAGGTTTGTGTGTGCTGTGCCGAAGAACAGTCATTCAGAAATGCAGAGTGCAGCAGTTGGGTGTCTATCAGTCTTCGCTAGCGCTCCATACGGTAGCAGTAAAAATATCCTTGTTTTTCAATTAAAAAAAAAAAACTGTCTGATGGACAGCCGAATATGTCATCTTGATTTATAGTTTCAATTCCTTTAGGGTAGGAAAGAAGTTTTACCCATGGATAGTGTAACATGTTTACAATCTTCGCAAGAAAGAAATATTTCCGAAGTTTCTAATTGGTATGTCAGGTATATGCAATGGAGTCAAGAGGGATAGCTGTCAGACACATGAGTGATGAGAGGACTATTGTCTGTCACGTATGTTTTAAGCTGTCAACAAGGCCCAGTGGCCTGATGGAGAAGGCATCCGCCTCCGGAGCTGGGGTTCAAGTCCCACCTGGGTCATTGGATTTTAAGGTGTTGACTGTTTGAAGCTCTTTTGTTCATGAATCTAAAAGCTCAGTACCTTCCTACTCAGTTGAATTCTGAAACATATATAATTGTAAGCCACATTGTTGATCTTGCGAAACATACGAATCGGACTATAAGTAGCTTATAAACTAGTTGTTTTCCCCTTAATTTAAATGTTGTGCAAGTCATTAATGAGAAGAACAACTCTTAAAATTACTCATGTTGGATTAACTGGTCTTGCCTTTTCATTACTCTTTATCTTCAAAAACAATTTCAAAAAGACTTCTTGGACCATTAGCAGTATTATACATGTTTAATTATTATCCACCCTTACCACAAGATGGAGCCAAAGATGCAGAAGAAGACACTGTAATTGGAGAGGCTGATCCAAGGAAAGGGGTTTCAACTCAGACAAAAAGGGAAAGGAATGTGTGTTACTTGTACAGGTTTGTGTGTGCTGTGCCGAAGAACAGTCATTCAGAAATGCAGAGTACAGCAGTTGGGTGTCTATCAGTCTTTGCTAGCGCTCCATACGGTAGCAGTAAAAATATCCTTGTTTTTCAATTTAAAAAAAAAACTGTCTGATGGACAGCCGAATATGTCATCTTGATTTAGAGTTTCAATTCCTTTAGGGTAGGAAAGAAGTTTTACCCATGGATAGTGTAACATATTTACAATCTTTCGCAAGAAAGAAATATTTCCGAAGTTTCTAATTGGTATGTCAGGTATATGCAATGGAGTCAAGAGGGATAGCTGTCAGACACATGAGTGATGAGAGGACTATTGTCTGTCACGTATGTTTTAGGCTGTCAACAAGGCCCAGTGGCGAAGGCATCAGCCTCCGGAGCTGGGGATTGTGGGTTCAATTCCCACCTGGGTCATTGGATTTTAAGGTGTTGACTGTTTGAAGCTCTATTGTTCATGAATCTAAAATCTCAGTACCTTCCTACTCAGTTGAATTCTGAAACATATATAATTGTAAGCCACATTGTTGATCTTGCGAAACATACGAATCGGACTATAAGTAGCTTATAAACTAGTTGTTTCCCCTTAATTTAAATGTTGTGCAAGTCATTAATGAGAAGAACAACTCTTAAAATTACTCATGTTGGATTAACTGGTCTTGCCTTTTCATTACTCTTTATCTTCAAAAACAATTTCAAAAAGACTTCTTGGACCATTAGCAGTATTATACATGTTCAATTATTATCCACCCTTACCACAAGATGGAGCCAAAGATGCGGAAGAAGACACTGTAATTGGAGAGGCTGATCCAAGGAAAAGGGTTCCAACTCAGACAAAACGGGAAAGGAATGTGTGTTACTTGTACAGGTTTGTGTGTGCTGTGCCGAAGAACAGTCATTCAGAAATGCAGAGTGCAGCAGTTGGGTGTCTATCAGTCTTCGCTAGCGCTCCATACGGTAGCAGTAAAAATATCCTTGTTTTTCAATTAAAAAAAAAAAAACTGTCTGATGGACAGCCGAATATGTCATCTTGATTTATAGTTTCAATTCCTTTAGGGTAGGAAAGAAGTTTTACCCATGGATAGTGTAACATGTTTACAATCTTCGCAAGAAAGAAATATTTCCGAAGTTTCTAATTGGTATGTCAGGTATATGCAATGGAGTCAAGAGGGATAGCTGTCAGACACATGAGTGATGAGAGGACTATTGTCTGTCACGTATGGTTTAGGTTGTCAACAAGGCCCAGTGGCCTAATGGAGAAGGCATCAGCCTCCGGAGCTGGGGATTGTGGGTTCAAGTCCCACCTGGGTCATTGGATTTTAAGGTGTTGACTGTTTGAAGCTCTTTTGTTCATGAATCTAAAAGCTCAGTACCTTCCTACTCAGTTGAATTCTGAAACATATATAATTGTAAGCCACATTGTTGATCTTGCGAAACATACGAATCGGACTATAAGTAGCTTATAAACTAGTTGTTTTCCCCTTAATTTAAATGTTGTGCAAGTCATTAATGAGAAGAACAACTCTTAAAATTACTCATGTTGGATTAACTGGTCTTGCCTTTTCATTACTCTTTATCTTCAAAAACAATTTCAAAAAGACTTCTTGGACCATTAGCAGTATTATACATGTTTAATTATTATCCACCCTTACCACAAGATGGAGCCAAAGATGCAGAAGAAGACACTGTAATTGGAGAGGCTGATCCAAGGAAAGGGGTTTCAACTCAGACAAAAAGGGAAAGGAATGTGTGTTACTTGTACAGGTTTGTGTGTGCTGTGCCGAAGAACAGTCATTCAGAAATGCAGAGTACAGCAGTTGGGTGTCTATCAGTCTTTGCTAGCGCTCCATACGGTAGCAGTAAAAATATCCTTGTTTTTCAATTTAAAAAAAAAACTGTCTGATGGACAGCCGAATATGTCATCTTGATTTAGAGTTTCAATTCCTTTAGGGTAGGAAAGAAGTTTTACCCATGGATAGTGTAACATATTTACAATCTTTCGCAAGAAAGAAATATTTCCGAAGTTTCTAATTGGTATGTCAGGTATATGCAATGGAGTCAAGAGGGATAGCTGTCAGACACATGAGTGATGAGAGGACTATTGTCTGTCACATATGTTTTAGGCTGTCAACAAGGCCCAGTGGCGAAGGCATCAGCCTCCAGAGCTGGGGATTGTGGGTTCAATTCCCACCTGGGTCATTGGATTTTAAGGTGTTGACTGTTTGAAGCTCTATTGTTCATGAATCTAAAATCTCAGTACCTTCCTACTCAGTTGAATTCTGAAACATATATAATTGTAAGCCACATTGTTGATCTTGCGAAACATACGAATCGGACTATAAGTAGCTTATAAACTAGTTGTTTCCCCTTAATTTAAATGTTGTGCAAGTCATTAATGAGAAGAACAACTCTTAAAATTACTCATGTTGGATTAACTGGTCTTGCCTTTTCATTACTCTTTATCTTCAAAAACAATTTCAAAAAGACTTCTTGGACCATTAGCAGTATTATACATGTTCAATTATTATCCACCCTTACCACAAGATGGAGCCAAAGATGCGGAAGAAGACACTGTAATTGGAGAGGCTGATCCAAGGAAAAGGGTTCCAACTCAGACAAAACGGGAAAGGAATGTGTGTTACTTGTACAGGTTTGTGTGTGCTGTGCCGAAGAACAGTCATTCAGAAATGCAGAGTGCAGCAGTTGGGTGTCTATCAGTCTTCGCTAGCGCTCCATACGGTAGCAGTAAAAATATCCTTGTTTTTCAATTAAAAAAAAAAAAACTGTCTGATGGACAGCCGAATATGTCATCTTGATTTATAGTTTCAATTCCTTTAGGGTAGGAAAGAAGTTTTACCCATGGATAGTGTAACATGTTTACAATCTTCGCAAGAAAGAAATATTTCCGAAGTTTCTAATTGGTATGTCAGGTATATGCAATGGAGTCAAGAGGGATAGCTGTCAGACACATGAGTGATGAGAGGACTATTGTCTGTCATGTATGGTTTAGGTTGTCAACAAGGCCCAGTGGCCTAATGGAGAAGGCATCAGCCTCCGGAGCTGGGGATTGTGGGTTCAAGTCCCACCTGGGTCATTGGATTTTAAGGTGTTGACTGTTTGAAGCTCTTTTGTTCATGAATCTAAAAGCTCAGTACCTTCCTACTCAGTTGAATTCTGAAACATATATAATTGTAAGCCACATTGTTGATCTTGCGAAACATACGAATCGGACTATAAGTAGCTTATAAACTAGTTGTTTTCCCCTTAATTTAAATGTTGTGCAAGTCATTAATGAGAAGAACAACTCTTAAAATTACTCATGTTGGATTAACTGGTCTTGCCTTTTCATTACTCTTTATCTTCAAAAACAATTTCAAAAAGACTTCTTGGACCATTAGCAGTATTATACATGTTTAATTATTATCCACCCTTACCACAAGATGGAGCCAAAGATGCAGAAGAAGACACTGTAATTGGAGAGGCTGATCCAAGGAAAGGGGTTTCAACTCAGACAAAAAGGGAAAGGAATGTGTGTTACTTGTACAGGTTTGTGTGTGCTGTGCCGAAGAACAGTCATTCAGAAATGCAGAGTACAGCAGTTGGGTGTCTATCAGTCTTTGCTAGCGCTCCATACGGTAGCAGTAAAAATATCCTTGTTTTTCAATTTAAAAAAAAAACTGTCTGATGGACAGCCGAATATGTCATCTTGATTTAGAGTTTCAATTCCTTTAGGGTAGGAAAGAAGTTTTACCCATGGATAGTGTAACATATTTACAATCTTTCGCAAGAAAGAAATATTTCCGAAGTTTCTAATTGGTATGTCAGGTATATGCAATGGAGTCAAGAGGGATAGCTGTCAGACACATGAGTGATGAGAGGACTATTGTCTGTCACGTATGTTTTAGGCTGTCAACAAGGCCCAGTGGCGAAGGCATCAGCCTCCGGAGCTGGGGATTGTGGGTTCAATTCCCACCTGGGTCATTGGATTTTAAGGTGTTGACTGTTTGAAGCTCTATTGTTCATGAATCTAAAATCTCAGTACCTTCCTACTCAGTTGAATTCTGAAACATATATAATTGTAAGCCACATTGTTGATCTTGCGAAACATACGAATCGGACTATAAGTAGCTTATAAACTAGTTGTTTCCCCTTAATTTAAATGTTGTGCAAGTCATTAATGAGAAGAACAACTCTTAAAATTACTCATGTTGGATTAACTGGTCTTGCCTTTTCATTACTCTTTATCTTCAAAAACAATTTCAAAAAGACTTCTTGGACCATTAGCAGTATTATACATGTTCAATTATTATCCACCCTTACCACAAGATGGAGCCAAAGATGCGGAAGAAGACACTGTAATTGGAGAGGCTGATCCAAGGAAAAGGGTTCCAACTCAGACAAAACGGGAAAGGAATGTGTGTTACTTGTACAGGTTTGTGTGTGCTGTGCCGAAGAACAGTCATTCAGAAATGCAGAGTGCAGCAGTTGGGTGTCTATCAGTCTTCGCTAGCGCTCCATACGGTAGCAGTAAAAATATCCTTGTTTTTCAATTAAAAAAAAAAAAACTGTCTGATGGACAGCCGAATATGTCATCTTGATTTATAGTTTCAATTCCTTTAGGGTAGGAAAGAAGTTTTACCCATGAATAGTGTAACATGTTTACAATCTTCGCAAGAAAGAAATATTTCCGAACTTTCTAATTGGTATGTCAGGTATGTGCAATGGAGTCAAGAGGGATAGCTGTCAGACACATGAGTGATGAGAGGACTATTGTCTGTCACGTATGGTTTAGGTTGTCAACAAGGCCCAGTGGCCTAATGGAGAAGGCATCAGCCTCCGGAGCTGGGGATTGTGGGTTCAAGTCCCACCTGGGTCATTGGATTTTAAGGTGTTGACTGTTTGAAGCTCTTTTGTTCATGAATCTAAAAGCTCAGTACCTTCCTACTCAGTTGAATTCTGAAACATATATAATTGTAAGCCACATTGTTGATCTTGCGAAACATACGAATCGGACTATAAGTAGCTTATAAACTAGTTGTTTTCCCCTTAATTTAAATGTTGTGCAAGTCATTAATGAGAAGAACAACTCTTAAAATTACTCATGTTGGATTAACTGGTCTTGCCTTTTCATTACTCTTTATCTTCAAAAACAATTTCAAAAAGACTTCTTGGACCATTAGCAGTATTATACATGTTTAATTATTATCCACCCTTACCACAAGATGGAGCCAAAGATGCAGAAGAAGACACTGTAATTGGAGAGGCTGATCCAAGGAAAGGGGTTTCAACTCAGACAAAAAGGGAAAGGAATGTGTGTTACTTGTACAGGTTTGTGTGTGCTGTGCCGAAGAACAGTCATTCAGAAATGCAGAGTACAGCAGTTGGGTGTCTATCAGTCTTTGCTAGCGCTCCATACGGTAGCAGTAAAAATATCCTTGTTTTTCAATTAAAAAAAAAAACTGTCTGATGGACAGCCGAATATGTCATCTTGATTTAGAGTTTCAATTCCTTTAGGGTAGGAAAGAAGTTTTACCCATGGATAGTGTAACATATTTACAATCTTTCGCAAGAAAGAAATATTTCCGAAGTTTCTAATTGGTATGTCAGGTATATGCAATGGAGTCAAGAGGGATAGCTGTCAGACACATGAGTGATGAGAGGACTATTGTCTGTCACGTATGGTTTAGGTTGTCAACAAGGCCCAGTGGCCTAATGGAGAAGGCATCAGCCTCCGGAGCTGGGGATTGTGGGTTCAAGTCCCACCTGGGTCATTGGATTTTAAGGTGTTGACTGTTTGAAGCTCTTTTGTTCATGAATCTAAAAGCTCAGTACCTTCCTACTCAGTTGAATTCTGAAACATATATAATTGTAAGCCACATTGTTGATCTTGCGAAACATACGAATCGGACTATAAGTAGCTTATAAACTAGTTGTTTTCCCCTTAATTTAAATGTTGTGCAAGTCATTAATGAGAAGAACAACTCTTAAAATTACTCATGTTGGATTAACTGGTCTTGCCTTTTCATTACTCTTTATCTTCAAAAACAATTTCAAAAAGACTTCTTGGACCATTAGCAGTATTATACATGTTTAATTATTATCCACCCTTACCACAAGATGGAGCCAAAGATGCAGAAGAAGACACTGTAATTGGAGAGGCTGATCCAAGGAAAGGGGTTTCAACTCAGACAAAAAGGGAAAGGAATGTGTGTTACTTGTACAGGTTTGTGTGTGCTGTGCCGAAGAACAGTCATTCAGAAATGCAGAGTACAGCAGTTGGGTGTCTATCAGTCTTTGCTAGCGCTCCATACGGTAGCAGTAAAAATATCCTTGTTTTTCAATTAAAAAAAAAAACTGTCTGATGGACAGCCGAATATGTCATCTTGATTTAGAGTTTCAATTCCTTTAGGGTAGGAAAGAAGTTTTACCCATGGATAGTGTAACATATTTACAATCTTTCGCAAGAAAGAAATATTTCCGAAGTTTCTAATTGGTATGTCAGGTATATGCAATGGAGTCAAGAGGGATAGCTGTCAGACACATGAGTGATGAGAGGACTATTGTCTGTCACGTATGTTTTAGGCTTTCAACAAGGCCCAGTGGCGAAGGCATCAACCTCCGGAGCTGGGGATTGTGGGTTCAATTCCCACCTGGGTCATTGGATTTTAAGGTGTTGACTGTTTGAAGCTCTATTGTTCATGAATCTAAAATCTCAGTACCTTCCTACTCAGTTGAATTCTGAAACATATATAATTGTAAGCCACATTGTTGATCTTGCGAAACATACGAATCGGACTATAAGTAGCTTATAAACTAGTTGTTTTCCCCTTAATTTAAATGTTGTGCAAGTCATTAATGAGAAGAACAACTCTTAAAATTACTCATGTTGGATTAACTGGTCTTGCCTTTTCATTACTCTTTATCTTCAAAAACAATTTCAAAAAGACTTCTTCGACCATTAGCAGTATTATACATGTTTAATTATTATCCACCCTTACCACAAGATGGAGCCAAAGATGCAGAAGAAGACACTGTAATTGGAGAGGCTGATCCAAGGAAAGGGGTTTCAACTCAGACAAAAAGGGAAAGGAATGTGTGTTACTTGTACAGGTTTGTGTGTGCTGTGCCGAAGAACAGTCATTCAGAAATGCAGAGTACAGCAGTTGGGTGTCTATCAGTCTTTGCTAGCGCTCCATACGGTAGCAGTAAAAATATCCTTGTTTTTCAATTTAAAAAAAAAACTGTCTGATGGACAGCCGAATATGTCATCTTGATTTAGAGTTTCAATTCCTTTAGGGTAGGAAAGAAGTTTTACCCATGGATAGTGTAACATATTTACAATCTTTCGCAAGAAAGAAATATTTCCGAAGTTTCTAATTGGTATGTCAGGTATATGCAATGGAGTCAAGAGGGATAGCTGTCAGACACATGAGTGATGAGAGGACTATTGTCTGTCACGTATGTTTTAGGCTGTCAACAAGGCCCAGTGGCGAAGGCATCAGCCTCCGGAGCTGGGGATTGTGGGTTCAATTCCCACCTGGGTCATTGGATTTTAAGGTGTTGACTGTTTGAAGCTCTATTGTTCATGAATCTAAAATCTCAGTACCTTCCTACTCAGTTGAATTCTGAAACATATATAATTGTAAGCCACATTGTTGATCTTGCGAAACATACGAATCGGACTATAAGTAGCTTATAAACTAGTTGTTTCCCCTTAATTTAAATGTTGTGCAAGTCATTAATGAGAAGAACAACTCTTAAAATTACTCATGTTGGATTAACTGGTCTTGCCTTTTCATTACTCTTTATCTTCAAAAACAATTTCAAAAAGACTTCTTGGACCATTAGCAGTATTATACATGTTCAATTATTATCCACCCTTACCACAAGATGGAGCCAAAGATGCGGAAGAAGACACTGTAATTGGAGAGGCTGATCCAAGGAAAAGGGTTCCAACTCAGACAAAACGGGAAAGGAATGTGTGTTACTTGTACAGGTTTGTGTGTGCTGTGCCGAAGAACAGTCATTCAGAAATGCAGAGTGCAGCAGTTGGGTGTCTATCAGTCTTCGCTAGCGCTCCATACGGTAGCAGTAAAAATATCCTTGTTTTTCAATTAAAAAAAAAAAAACTGTCTGATGGACAGCCGAATATGTCATCTTGATTTATAGTTTCAATTCCTTTAGGGTAGGAAAGAAGTTTTACCCATGGATAGTGTAACATGTTTACAATCTTCGCAAGAAAGAAATATTTCCGAACTTTCTAATTGGTATGTCAGGTATGTGCAATGGAGTCAAGAGGGATAGCTGTCAGACACATGAGTGATGAGAGGACTATTGTCTGTCACGTATGGTTTAGGTTGTCAACAAGGCCCAGTGGCCTAATGGAGAAGGCATCAGCCTCCGGAGCTGGGGATTGTGGGTTCAAGTCCCACCTGGGTCATTGGATTTTAAGGTGTTGACTGTTTGAAGCTCTTTTGTTCATGAATCTAAAAGCTCAGTACCTTCCTACTCAGTTGAATTCTGAAACATATATAATTGTAAGCCACATTGTTGATCTTGCGAAACATACGAATCGGACTATAAGTAGCTTATAAACTAGTTGTTTTCCCCTTAATTTAAATGTTGTGCAAGTCATTAATGAGAAGAACAACTCTTAAAATTACTCATGTTGGATTAACTGGTCTTGCCTTTTCATTACTTTTTATCTTCAAAAACAATTTCAAAAAGACTTCTTGGACCATTAGCAGTATTATACATGTTTAATTATTATCCACCCTTACCACAAGATGGAGCCAAAGATGCGGAAGAAGACACTGTAATTGGAGAGGCTGATCCAAGGAAAGGGGTTTCAACTCAGACAAAAAGGGAAAGGAATGTGTGTTACTTGTACAGGTTTGTGTGTGCTGTGCCGAAGAACAGTCATTCAGAAATGCAGAGTACAGCAGTTGGGTGTCTATCAGTCTTTGCTAGCGCTCCATACGGTAGCAGTAAAAATATCCTTGTTTTTCAATTAAAAAAAAAAACTGTCTGATGGACAGCCGAATATGTCATCTTGATTTAGAGTTTCAATTCCTTTAGGGTAGGAAAGAAGTTTTACCCATGGATAGTGTAACATATTTACAATCTTTCGCAAGAAAGGAATATTTCCGAAGTTTCTAATTGGTATGTCAGGTATATGCAATGGAGTCAAGAGGGATAGCTGTCAGACACATGAGTGATGAGAGGACTATTGTCTGTCACATATGTTTTAGGCTGTCAACAAGGCCCAGTGGAGAAGGCATCAGCCTCCGGAGCTGGGGATTGTGGGTTCAATTCCCACCTGGGTCATTGGATTTTAAGGTGTTGACTGTTTGAAGCTCTATTGTTCATGAATCTAAAATCTCAGTACCTTCCTACTCAGTTGAATTCTGAAACATATATAATTGTAAGCCACATTGTTGATCTTGCGAAACATACGAATCGGACTATAAGTAGCTTATAAACTAGTTGTTTCCCCTTAATTTAAATGTTGTGCAAGTCATTAATGAGAAGAACAACTCTTAAAATTACTCATGTTGGATTAACTGGTCTTGCCTTTTCATTACTCTTTATCTTCAAAAACAATTTCAAAAAGACTTCTTGGACCATTAGCAGTATTATACATGTTCAATTATTATCCACCCTTACCACAAGATGGAGCCAAAGATGCGGAAGAAGTCACTGTAATTGGAGAGGCTGATCCAAGGAAAGGGGTTTCAACTCAGACAAAAAGGGAAAGGAATGTGTGTTACTTGTACAGGTTTGTGTGTGCTGTGCCGAAGAACAGTCATTCAGAAATGCAGAGTACAGCAGTTGGGTGTCTATCAGTCTTTGCTAGCGCTCCATACGGTAGCAGTAAAAATATCCTTGTTTTTCAATTTAAAAAAAAAACTGTCTGATGGACAGCCGAATATGTCATCTTGATTTAGAGTTTCAATTCCTTTAGGGTAGGAAAGAAGTTTTACCCATGGATAGTGTAACATATTTACAATCTTTCGCAAGAAAGAAATATTTCCGAAGTTTCTAATTGGTATGTCAGGTATATGCAATGGAGTCAAGAGGGATAGCTGTCAGACACATGAGTGATGAGAGGACTATTGTCTGTCACGTATGTTTTAGGCTGTCAACAAGGCCCAGTGGAGAAGGCATCAGCCTCCAGAGCTGGGGATTGTGGGTTCAATTCCCACCTGGGTCATTGGATTTTAAGGTGTTGACTGTTTGAAGCTCTATTGTTCATGAATCTAAAAGCTCAGTACCTTCCTACTCAGTTGAATTCTGAAACATATATAATTGTAAGCCACATTGTTGATCTTGCGAAACATACGAATCGGACTATAAGTAGCTTATAAACTAGTTGTTTCCCCTTAATTTAAATGTTGTGCAAGTCATTAATGAGAAGAACAACTCTTAAAATTACTCATGTTGGATTAACTGGTCTTGCCTTTTCATTACTCTTTATCTTCAAAAACAATTTCAAAAAGACTTCTTGGACCATTAGCAGTATTATACATGTTTAATTATTATCCACCCTTACCACAAGATGGAGCCAAGGATGCGGAAGAAGACACTGTAATTGGAGAGGCTGATCCAAGGAAAGGGGTGTGAACTCAGACAAAAAGGGAAATGAATGTGTGTTACTTGTACAGGTTTGTGTGTGCTGTGCCGAAGAACAGTCATTCAGAAATGCAGAGTGCAGCAGTTGGGTGTCTATCAGTCTTCGCTAGCGCTCCATACGGTAGCAGTAAAAATATCCTTGTTTTTCAATTTAAAAAAAAAAAAACTGTCTGATGGACAGCCGAATATGTCATCTTGATTTAGAGTTTCAATTCCTTTAGGGTAGGAAAGAAGTTTTACCCATGGATAGTGTAACATGTTTACAATCTTCGCAAGAAAGAAATATTTCCGAAGTTTCTAATTGGTATGTCAGGTATATGCAATGGAGTCAAGAGGGATAGCTGTCAGACACATGAGTGATGAGAGGACTATTGTCTGTCACGTATGTTTTAAGCTGTCAACAAGGCCCAGTGGCCTAATGGAGAAGGCATCAGCCTCCAGAGCTGGGCATAGTGGGTTCAAGTCCTACCTGGGTCATTGGATTTTAAGGTGTTGACTGTTTGAAGCTCTATTGTTCATGAATCTAAAAGCTCAGTACCTTCCTACTCAGTTGAGTTCTGAAACATATATAATTGTAAGCAACATTGTTGATCTTGCGAAACATACGAATCGGACTATAAGTAGCTTATAAACTAGTTGTTTTCCCCTTAATTTAAATGTTGTGCAAGTCATTAATGAGAAGAACAACTCTTAAAATTACTCATGTTGGATTAACTGGTCTTGCCTTTTCATTACTCTTTATCTTCAAAAACAATTTCAAAAAGACTTCTTGGACCATTAGCAGTATTATACATGTTCAATTATTATCCACCCTTACCACAAGATGGAGCCAAGGATGCGGAAGAAGACACTGTAATTGGAGAGGCTGATCCAAGGAAAGGGGTTTCAACTCAGACAAAAAGGGAAAGGAATGTGTGTTACTTGTACAGGTTTGTGTGTGCTGTGCCGAAGAACAGTCATTCAGAAATGCAGAGTACAGCAGTTGGGTGTCTATCAGTCTTTGCTAGCGCTCCATACGGTAGCAGTAAAAATATCCTTGTTTTTCAATTAAAAAAAAAAACTGTCTGATGGACAGCCGAATATGTCATCTTGATTTAGAGTTTCAATTCCTTTAGGGTAGGAAAGAAGTTTTACCCATGGATAGTGTAACATATTTACAATCTTTCGCAAGAAAGAAATATTTCCGAAGTTTCTAATTGGTATGTCAGGTATATGCAATGGAGTCAAGAGGGATAGCTGTCAGACACATGAGTGATGAGAGGACTATTGTCTGTCACATATGTTTTAGGCTGTCAACAAGGCCCATTGGAGAAGGCATCAGCCTCCGGAGCTGGGGATTGTGGGTTCAATTCCCACCTGGGTCATTGGATTTTAAGGTGTTGACTGTTTGAAGCTCTATTGTTCATGAATCTAAAATCTCAGTACCTTCCTACTCAGTTGAATTCTGAAACATATATAATTGTAAGCCACATTGTTGATCTTGCGAAACATACGAATCGGACTATAAGTAGCTTATAAACTAGTTGTTTCCCCTTAATTTAAATGTTGTGCAAGTCATTAATGAGAAGAACAACTCTTAAAATTACTCATGTTGGATTAACTGGTCTTGCCTTTTCATTACTCTTTATCTTCAAAAACAATTTCAAAAAGACTTCTTGGACCATTAGCAGTATTATACATGTTCAATTATTATCCACCCTTACCACAAGATGGAGCCAAAGATGCGGAAGAAGACACTGTAATTGGAGAGGCTGATCCAAGGAAAGGGGTTTCAACTCAGACAAAAAGGGAAAGGAATGTGTGTTACTTGTACAGGTTTGTGTGTGCTGTGCCGAAGAACAGTCATTCAGAAATGCAGAGTACAGCAGTTGGGTGTCTATCAGTCTTTGCTAGCGCTCCATACGGTAGCAGTAAAAATATCCTTGTTTTTCAATTTAAAAAAAAAACTGTCTGATGAACAGCCGAATATGTCATCTTGATTTAGAGTTTCAATTCCTTTAGGGTAGGAAAGAAGTTTTACCCATGGATAGTGTAACATATTTACAATCTTTCGCAAGAAAGAAATATTTCCGAAGTTTCTAATTGGTATGTCAGGTATATGCAATGGAGTCAAGAGGGATAGCTGTCAGACACATGAGTGATGAGAGGACTATTGTCTGTCACGTATGTTTTAGGCTGTCAACAAGGCCCAGTGGAGAAGGCATCAGCCTCCGGAGCTGGGGATTGTGGGTTCAATTCCCACCTGGGTCATTGGATTTTAAGGTGTTGACTGTTTGAAGCTCTATTGTTCATGAATCTAAAAGCTCAGTACCTTCCTACTCAGTTGAATTCTGAAACATATATAATTGTAAGCCACATTGTTGATCTTGCGAAACATACGAATCGGACTATAAGTAGCTTATAAACTAGTTGTTTCCCCTTAATTTAAATGTTGTGCAAGTCATTAATGAGAAGAACAACTCTTAAAATTACTCATGTTGGATTAACTGGTCTTGCCTTTTCATTACTCTTTATCTTCAAAAACAATTTCAAAAAGACTTCTTGGACCATCAGCAGTATTATACATGTTTAATTATTATCCACCCTTACCACAAGATGGAGCCAAGGATGCGGAAGAAGACACTGTAATTGGAGAGGCTGATCCAAGGAAAGGGGTTTGAACTCAGACAAAAAGGGAAATGAATGTGTGTTACTTGTACAGGTTTGTGTGTGCTGTGCCGAAGAACAGTCATTCAGAAATGCAGAGTGCAGCAGTTGGGTGTCTATCAGTCTTCGCTAGCGCTCCATACGGTAGCAGTAAAAATATCCTTGTTTTTCAATTTAAAAAAAAAAAACTGTCTGATGGACAGCCGAATATGTCATCTTGATTTAGAGTTTCAATTCCTTTAGGGTAGGAAAGAAGTTTTACCCATGGATAGTGTAACATGTTTACAATCTTCGCAAGAAAGAAATATTTCCGAAGTTTCTAATTGGTATGTCAGGTATATGCAATGGAGTCAAGAGGGATAGCTGTCAGACACATGAGTGATGAGAGGACTATTGTCTGTCACGTATGTTTTAAGCTGTCAACAAGGCCCAGTGGCCTAATGGAGAAGGCATCAGCCTCCAGAGCTGGGGATTGTGGGTTCAAGTCCCACCTGGGTCATTGGATTTTAAGGTGTTGACTGTTTGAAGCTCTATTGTTCATGAATCTAAAAGCTCAGTACCTTCCTACTCAGTTGAGTTCTGAAACATATATAATTGTAAGCAACATTGTTGATCTTGCGAAACATACGAATCGGACTATAAGTAGCTTATAAACTAGTTGTTTTCCCCTTAATTTAAATGTTGTGCAAGTCATTAATGAGAAGAACAACTCTTAAAATTACTCATGTTGGATTAACTGGTCTTGCCTTTTCATTACTCTTTATCTTCAAAAACAATTTCAAAAAGACTTCTTGGACCATTAGCAGTATTATACATGTTCAATTATTATCCACCCTTACCACAAGATGGAGCCAAGGATGCGGAAGAAGACACTGTAATTGGAGAGGCTGATCCAAGGAAAGGGGTTTGAACTCAGACAAAAAGGGAAAGGAATGTGTGTTACTTGTACAGGTTTGTGTGTGCTGTGCCGAAGAACAGTCATTCAGAAATGCAGAGTACAGCAGTTGGGTGTCTATCAGTCTTTGCTAGCGCTCCATACGGTAGCAGTAAAAATATCCTTGTTTTTCAATTAAAAAAAAAAACTGTCTGATGGACAGCCGAATATGTCATCTTGATTTAGAGTTTCAATTCCTTTAGGGTAGGAAAGAAGTTTTACCCATGGATAGTGTAACATATTTACAATCTTTCGCAAGAAAGAAATATTTCCGAAGTTTCTAATTGGTATGTCAGGTATATGCAATGGAGTCAAGAGGGATAGCTGTCAGACACATGAGTGATGAGAGGACTATTGTCTGTCACATATGTTTTAGGCTGTCAACAAGGCCCAGTGGAGAAGGCATCAGCCTCCGGAGCTGGGGATTGTGGGTTCAATTCCCACCTGGGTCATTGGATTTTAAGGTGTTGACTGTTTGAAGCTCTATTGTTCATGAATCTAAAATCTCAGTACCTTCCTACTCAGTTGAATTCTGAAACATATATAATTGTAAGCCACATTGTTGATCTTGCGAAACATACGAATCGGACTATAAGTAGCTTATAAACTAGTTGTTTCCCCTTAATTTAAATGTTGTGCAAGTCATTAATGAGAAGAACAACTCTTAAAATTACTCATGTTGGATTAACTGGTCTTGCCTTTTCATTACTCTTTATCTTCAAAAACAATTTCAAAAAGACTTCTTGGACCATTAGCAGTATTATACATGTTCAATTATTATCCACCCTTACCACAAGATGGAGCCAAAGATGCGGAAGAAGACACTGTAATTGGAGAGGCTGATCCAAGGAAAGGGGTTTCAACTCAGACAAAAAGGGAAAGGAATGTGTGTTACTTGTACAGGTTTGTGTGTGCTGTGCCGAAGAACAGTCATTCAGAAATGCAGAGTACAGCAGTTGGGTGTCTATCAGTCTTTGCTAGCGCTCCATACGGTAGCAGTAAAAATATTCTTGTTTTTCAATTTAAAAAAAAAACTGTCTGATGGACAGCCGAATATGTCATCTTGATTTAGAGTTTCAATTCCTTTAGGGTAGGAAAGAAGTTTTACCCATGGATAGTGTAACATATTTACAATCTTTCGCAAGAAAGAAATATTTCCGAAGTTTCTAATTGGTATGTCAGGTATATGCAAAGGAGTCAAGAGGGATAGCTGTCAGACACATGAGTGATGAGAGGACTATTGTCTGTCACACATGTTTTAGGCTGTCAACAAGGCCCAGTGGAGAAGGCATCAGCCTCCGGAGCTGGGGATTGTGGGTTCAATTCCCACCTGGGTCATTGGATTTTAAGGTGTTGACTGTTTGAAGCTCTATTGTTCATGAATCTAAAAGCTCAGTACCTTCCTACTCAGTTGAATTCTGAAACATATATAATTGTAAGCCATATTGTTGATCTTGCGAAACATACGAATCGGACTATAAGTAGCTTATAAACTAGTTGTTTCCCCTTAATTTAAATGTTGTGCAAGTCATTAATGAGAAGAACAACTCTTAAAATTACTCATGTTGGATTAACTGGTCTTGCCTTTTCATTACTCTTTATCTTCAAAAACAATTTCAAAAAGACTTCTTGGACCATTAGCAGTATTATACATGTTCAATTATTATCCACCCTTACCACAAGATGGAGCCAAGGATGCGGAAGAAGACACTGTAATTGGAGAGGCTGATCCAAGGAAAGGGGTTTGAACTCAGACAAAAAGGGAAATGAATGTGTGTTACTTGTACAGGTTTGTGTGTGCTGTGCCGAAGAACAGTCATTCAGAAATGCAGAGTGCAGCAGTTGGGTGTCTATCAGTCTTCGCTAGCGCTCCATACGGTAGCAGTAAAAATATCCTTGTTTTTCAATTTAAAAAAAAAAAAACTGTCTGATGGACAGCCGAATATGTCATCTTGATTTAGAGTTTCAATTCCTTTAGGGTAGGAAAGAAGTTTTACCCATGGATAGTGTAACATGTTTACAATCTTCGCAAGAAAGAAATATTTCCGAAGTTTCTAATTGGTATGTCAGGTATATGCAATGGAGTCAAGAGGGATAGCTGTCAGACACATGAGTGATGAGAGGACTATTGTCTGTCACGTATGTTTTAAGCTGTCAACAAGGCCCGGTGGCCTAATGGAGAAGGCATCAGCCTCCAGAGCTGGGGATTGTGGGTTCAAGTCCCACCTGGGTCATTGGATTTTAAGGTGTTGACTGTTTGAAGCTCTATTGTTCATGAATCTAAAAGCTCAGTACCTTCCTACTCAGTTGAGTTCTGAAACATATATAATTGTAAGCAACATTGTTGATCTTGCGAAACATACGAATCGGACTATAAGTAGCTTATAAACTAGTTGTTTTCCCCTTAATTTAAATGTTGTGCAAGTCATTAATGAGAAGAACAACTCTTAAAATTACTCATGTTGGATTAACTGGTCTTGCCTTTTCATTACTCTTTATCTTCAAAAACAATTTCAAAAAGACTTCTTGGACCATTAGCAGTATTATACATGTTTAATTATTATCCACCCTTACCACAAGATGGAGCCAAAGATGCGGAAGAAGACACTGTAATTGGAGAGGCTGATCCAAGGAAAGGGGTTTCAACTCAGACAAAAAGGGAAAGGAATGTGTGTTACTTGTACAGGTTTGTGTGTGCTGTGCCGAAGAACAGTCATTCAGAAATGCAGAGTGCAGCAGTTGGGTGTCTATCAGTCTTTGCTAGCGCTCCATACGGTAGCAGTAAAAATATCCTTGTTTTTCAATTAAAAAAAAAACTGTCTGATGGACAGCCGAATATGTCATCTTGATTTAGAGTTTCAATTCCTTTAGGGTAGGAAAGAAGTTTTACCCATGGATAGTGTAACATATTTACAATCTTTCGCAAGAAAGAAATATTTCCGAAGTTTCTAATTGGTATGTCAGGTATATGCAATGGAGTCAAGAGGGATAGCTGTCAGACACATGAGTGATGAGAGGACTATTGTCTGTCACATATGTTTTAGGCTGTCAACAAGGCCCAGTGGAGAAGGCATCAGCCTCCGGAGCTGGGGATTGTGGGTTCAATTCCCACCTGGGTCATTGGATTTTAAGGTGTTGACTGTTTGAAGCTCTATTGTTCATGAATCTAAAATCTCAGTACCTTCCTACTCAGTTGAATTCTGAAACATATATAATTGTAAGCCACATTGTTGATCTTGCGAAACATACGAATCGGACTATAAGTAGCTTATAAACTAGTTGTTTCCCCTTAATTTAAATGTTGTGCAAGTCATTAATGAGAAGAACAACTCTTAAAATTACTCATGTTGGATTAACTGGTCTTGCCTTTTCATTACTCTTTATCTTCAAAAACAATTTCAAAAAGACTTCTTGGACCATTAGCAGTATTATACATGTTCAATTATTATCCACCCTTACCACAAGATGGAGCCAAAGATGCGGAAGAAGACACTGTAATTGGAGAGGCTGATCCAAGGAAAGGGGTTTCAACTCAGACAAAAAGGGAAAGGAATGTGTGTTACTTGTACAGGTTTGTGTGTGCTGTGCCGAAGAACAGTCATTCAGAAATGCAGAGTACAGCAGTTGGGTGTCTATCAGTCTTTGCTAGCGCTCCATACGGTAGCAGTAAAAATATCCTTGTTTTTCAATTTAAAAAAAAAACTGTCTGATGGACAGCCGAATATGTCATCTTGATTTATAGTTTCAATTCCTTTAGGGTAGGAAAGAAGTTTTACCCATGGATAGTGTAACATGTTTACAATCTTCGCAAGAAAGAAATATTTCCGAAGTTTCTAATTGGTATGTCAGGTATATGCAATGGAGTCAAGAGGGATAGCTGTCAGACACATGAGTGATGAGAGGACTATTATCTGTCATGTATGGTTTAGGTTGTCAACAAGGCCCAGTGGCCTAATGGAGAAGGCATCAGCCTCTGGAGCTGGGGATTGTGGGTTCAAGTCCCACCTGGGTCATTGGATTTTAAGGTGTTGACTGTTTGAAGCTCTTTTGTTCATGAATCTAAAAGCTCAGTACCTTCCTACTCAGTTGAATTCTGAAACATATATAATTGTAAGCCACATTGTTGATCTTGCGAAACATACGAATCGGACTATAAGTAGCTTATAAACTAGTTGTTTTCCCCTTAATTTAAATGTTGTGCAAGTCATTAATGAGAAGAACAACTCTTAAAATTACTCATGTTGGATTAACTGGTCTTGCCTTTTCATTACTCTTTATCTTCAAAAACAATTTCAAAAAGACTTCTTGGACCATTAGCAGTATTATACATGTTTAATTATTATCCACCCTTACCACAAGATGGAGCCAAAGATGCGGAAGAAGACACTGTAATTGGAGAGGCTGATCCAAGGAAAGGGGTTTCAACTCAGACAAAAAGGGAAAGGAATGTGTGTTACTTGTACAGGTTTGTGTGTGCTGTGCCGAAGAACAGTCATTCAGAAATGCAGAGTACAGCAGTTGGGTGTCTATCAGTCTTTGCTAGCGCTCCATACGGTAGCAGTAAAAATATCCTTGTTTTTCAATTTAAAAAAAAACTGTCTGATGGACAGCCGAATATGTCATCTTGATTTAGAGTTTCAATTCCTTTAGGGTAGGAAAGAAGTTTTACCCATGGATAGTGTAACATATTTACAATCTTTCGCAAGAAAGAAATATTTCCGAAGTTTCTAATTGGTATGTCAGGTATATGCAATGGAGTCAAGAGGGATAGCTGTCAGACACATGAGTGATGAGAGGACTATTGTCTGTCACATATGTTTTAGGCTGTCAACAAGGCCCAGTGGAGAAGGCATCAGCCTCCGGAGCTGGGGATTGTGGGTTCAATTCCCACCTGGGTCATTGGATTTTAAGGTGTTGACTGTTTGAAGCTCTATTGTTCATGAATCTAAAATCTCAGTACCTTCCTACTCAGTTGAATTCTGAAACATATATAATTGTAAGCCACATTGTTGATCTTGCGAAACATACGAATCGGACTATAAGTAGCTTATAAACTAGTTGTTTCCCCTTAATTTAAATGTTGTGCAAGTCATTAATGAGAAGAACAACTCTTAAAATTACTCATGTTGGATTAACTGGTCTTGCCTTTTCATTACTCTTTATCTTCAAAAACAATTTCAAAAAGACTTCTTGGACCATTAGCAGTATTATACATGTTCAATTATTATCCACCCTTACCACAAGATGGAGCCAAAGATGCGGAAGAAGACACTGTAATTGGAGAGGCTGATCCAAGGAAAGGGGTTTCAACTCAGACAAAAAGGGAAAGGAATGTGTGTTACTTGTACAGGTTTGTGTGTGCTGTGCCGAAGAACAGTCATTCAGAAATGCAGAGTAAAGCAGTTGGGTGTCTATCAGTCTTTGCTAGCGCTCCATACGGTAGCAGTAAAAATATCCTTGTTTTTCAATTTAAAAAAAAACTGTCTGATGGACAGCCGAATATGTCATCTTGATTTAGAGTTTCAATTCCTTTAGGGTAGGAAAGAAGTTTTACCCATGGATAGTGTAACATATTTACAATCTTTCGCAAGAAAGAAATATTTCCGAAGTTTCTAATTGGTATGTCAGGTATATGCAATGGAGTCAAGAGGGATAGCTGTCAGACACATGAGTGATGAGAGGACTATTGTCTGTCACGCATGTTTTAGGCTGTCAACAAGGCCCAGTGGAGAAGGCATCAGCCTCCGGAGCTGGGGATTGTGGGTTCAATTCCCACCTGGGTCATTGGATTTTAAGGTGTTGACTGTTTGAAGCTCTATTGTTCATGAATCTAAAAGCTCAGTACCTTCCTACTCAGTTGAATTCTGAAACATATATAATTGTAAGCCACATTGTTGATCTTGCGAAACATACGAATCGGACTATAAGTAGCTTATAAACTAGTTGTTTCCCCTTAATTTAAATGTTGTGCAAGTCATTAATGAGAAGAACAACTCTTAAAATTACTCATGTTGGATTAACTGGTCTTGCCTTTTCATTACTCTTTATCTTCAAAAACAATTTCAAAAAGACTTCTTGGACCATTAGCAGTATTATACATGTTTAATTATTATCCACCCTTACCACAAGATGGAGCCAAGGATGCGGAAGAAGACACTGTAATTGGAGAGGCTGATCCAAGGAAAGGGGTTTGAACTCAGACAAAAAGGGAAATGAATGTGTGTTACTTGTACAGGTTTGTGTGTGCTGTGCCGAAGAACAGTCATTCAGAAATGCAGAGTGCAGCAGTTGGGTGTCTATCAGTCTTCGCTAGCGCTCCATACGGTAGCAGTAAAAATATCCTTGTTTTTCAATTTAAAAAAAAAAAACTGTCTGATGGACAGCCGAATATGTCATCTTGATTTAGAGTTTCAATTCCTTTAGGGTAGGAAAGAAGTTTTACCCATGGATAGTGTAACATGTTTACAATCTTCGCAAGAAAGAAATATTTCCGAAGTTTCTAATTGGTATGTCAGGTATATGCAATGGAGTCAAGAGGGATAGCTGTCAGACACATGAGTGATGAGAGGACTATTGTCTGTCACGTATGTTTTAAGCTGTCAACAAGGCCCAGTGGCCTAATGGAGAAGGCATCAGCCTCCAGAGCTGGGGATTGTGGGTTCAAGTCCCACCTGGGTCATTGGATTTTAAGGTGTTGACTGTTTGAAGCTCTTTTGTTCATGAATCTAAAAGCTCAGTACCTTCCTACTCAGTTGAATTCTGAAACATATATAATTGTAAGCCACATTGTTGATCTTGCGAAACATACGAATCGGACTATAAGTAGCTTATAAACTAGTTGTTTTCCCCTTAATTTAAATGTTGTGCAAGTCATTAATGAGAAGAACAACTCTTAAAATTACTCATGTTGGATTAACTGGTCTTGCCTTTTCATTACTCTTTATCTTCAAAAACAATTTCAAAAAGACTTCTTGGACCATTAGCAGTATTATACATGTTTAATTATTATCCACCCTTACCACAAGATGGAGCCAAAGATGCAGAAGAAGACACTGTAATTGGAGAGGCTGATCCAAGGAAAGGGGTTTCAACTCAGACAAAAAGGGAAAGGAATGTGTGTTACTTGTACAGGTTTGTGTGTGCTGTGCCGAAGAACAGTCATTCAGAAATGCAGAGTACAGCAGTTGGGTGTCTATCAGTCTTTGCTAGCGCTCCATACGGTAGCAGTAAAAATATCCTTGTTTTTCAATTTAAAAAAAAAACTGTCTGATGGACAGCCGAATATGTCATCTTGATTTAGAGTTTCAATTCCTTTAGGGTAGGAAAGAAGTTTTACCCATGGATAGTGTAACATATTTACAATCTTTCGCAAGAAAGAAATATTTCCGAAGTTTCTAATTGGTATGTCAGGTATATGCAATGGAGTCAAGAGGGATAGCTGTCAGACACATGAGTGATGAGAGGACTATTGTCTGTCACGTATGTTTTAGGCTGTCAACAAGGCCCAGTGGCGAAGGCATCAGCCTCCGGAGCTGGGGATTGTGGGTTCAATTCCCACCTGGGTCATTGGATTTTAAGGTGTTGACTGTTTGAAGCTCTATTGTTCATGAATCTAAAATCTCAGTACCTTCCTACTCAGTTGAATTCTGAAACATATATAATTGTAAGCCACATTGTTGATCTTGCGAAACATACGAATCGGACTATAAGTAGCTTATAAACTAGTTGTTTCCCCTTAATTTAAATGTTGTGCAAGTCATTAATGAGAAGAACAACTCTTAAAATTACTCATGTTGGATTAACTGGTCTTGCCTTTTCATTACTCTTTATCTTCAAAAACAATTTCAAAAAGACTTCTTGGACCATTAGCAGTATTATACATGTTCAATTATTATCCACCCTTACCACAAGATGGAGCCAAAGATGCGGAAGAAGACACTGTAATTGGAGAGGCTGATCCAAGGAAAAGGGTTCCAACTCAGACAAAACGGGAAAGGAATGTGTGTTACTTGTACAGGTTTGTGTGTGCTGTGCCGAAGAACAGTCATTCAGAAATGCAGAGTGCAGCAGTTGGGTGTCTATCAGTCTTCGCTAGCGCTCCATACGGTAGCAGTAAAAATATCCTTGTTTTTCAATTAAAAAAAAAAAAACTGTCTGATGGACAGCCGAATATGTCATCTTGATTTATAGTTTCAATTCCTTTAGGGTAGGAAAGAAGTTTTACCCATGGATAGTGTAACATGTTTACAACTTCGCAAGAAAGAAATATTTCCGAAGTTTCTAATTGGTATGTCAGGTATATGCAATGGAGTCAAGAGGGATAGCTGTCAGACACATGAGTGATGAGAGGACTATTGTCTGTCACGTATGGTTTAGGTTGTCAACAAGGCCCAGTGGCCTAATGGAGAAGGCATCAGCCTCCGGAGCTGGGGATTGTGGGTTCAAGTCCCACCTGGGTCATTGGATTTTAAGGTGTTGACTGTTTGAAGCTCTTTTGTTCATGAATCTAAAAGCTCAGTACCTTCCTACTCAGTTGAATTCTGAAACATATATAATTGTAAGCCACATTGTTGATCTTGCGAAACATACGAATCGGACTATAAGTAGCTTATAAACTAGTTGTTTTCCCCTTAATTTAAATGTTGTGCAAGTCATTAATGAGAACAACTCTTAAAATTACTCATGTTGGATTAACTGGTCTTGCCTTTTCATTACTCTTTATCTTCAAAAACAATTTCAAAAAGACTTCTTGGACCATTAGCAGTATTATACATGTTTAATTATTATCCACCCTTACCACAAGATGGAGCCAAAGATGCAGAAGAAGACACTGTAATTGGAGAGGCTGATCCAAGGAAAGGGGTTTCAACTCAGACAAAAAGGGAAAGGAATGTGTGTTACTTGTACAGGTTTGTGTGTGCTGTGCCGAAGAACAGTCATTCAGAAATGCAGAGTACAGCAGTTGGGTGTCTATCAGTCTTTGCTAGCGCTCCATACGGTAGCAGTAAAAATATCCTTGTTTTTCAATTTAAAAAAAAAACTGTCTGATGGACAGCCGAATATGTCATCTTGATTTAGAGTTTCAATTCCTTTAGGGTAGGAAAGAAGTTTTACCCATGGATAGTGTAACATATTTACAATCTTTCGCAAGAAAGAAATATTTCCGAAGTTTCTAATTGGTATGTCAGGTATATGCAATGGAGTCAAGAGGGATAGCTGTCAGACACATGAGTGATGAGAGGACTATTGTCTGTCACGTATGTTTTAGGCTGTCAACAAGGCCCAGTGGCGAAGGCATCAGCCTCCGGAGCTGGGGATTGTGGGTTCAATTCCCACCTGGGTCATTGGATTTTAAGGTGTTGACTGTTTGAAGCTCTATTGTTCATGAATCTAAAATCTCAGTACCTTCCTACTCAGTTGAATTCTGAAACATATATAATTGTAAGCCACATTGTTGATCTTGCGAAACATACGAATCGGACTATAAGTAGCTTATAAACTAGTTGTTTCCCCTTAATTTAAATGTTGTGCACGTCATTAATGAGAAGAACAACTCTTAAAATTACTCATGTTGGATTAACTGGTCTTGCCTTTTCATTACTCTTTATCTTCAAAAACAATTTCAAAAAGACTTCTTGGACCATTAGCAGTATTATACATGTTCAATTATTATCCACCCTTACCACAAGATGGAGCCAAAGATGCGGAAGAAGACACTGTAATTGGAGAGGCTGATCCAAGGAAAAGGGTTCCAACTCAGACAAAACGGGAAAGGAATGTGTGTTACTTGTACAGGTTTGTGTGTGCTGTGCCGAAGAACAGTCATTCAGAAATGCAGAGTGCAGCAGTTGGGTGTCTATCAGTCTTCGCTAGCGCTCCATACGGTAGCAGTAAAAATATCCTTGTTTTTCAATTAAAAAAAAAAAAACTGTCTGATGGACAGCCGAATATGTCATCTTGATTTATAGTTTCAATTCCTTTAGGGTAGGAAAGAAGTTTTACCCATGGATAGTGTAACATGTTTACAACTTCGCAAGAAAGAAATATTTCCGAAGTTTCTAATTGGTATGTCAGGTATATGCAATGGAGTCAAGAGGGATAGCTGTCAGACACATGAGTGATGAGAGGACTATTGTCTGTCACGTATGGTTTAGGTTGTCAACAAGGCCCAGTGGCCTAATGGAGAAGGCATCAGCCTCCGGAGCTGGGGATTGTGGGTTCAAGTCCCACCTGGGTCATTGGATTTTAAGGTGTTGACTGTTTGAAGCTCTTTTGTTCATGAATCTAAAAGCTCAGTACCTTCCTACTCAGTTGAATTCTGAAACATATATAATTGTAAGCCACATTGTTGATCTTGCGAAACATACGAATCGGACTATAAGTAGCTTATAAACTAGTTGTTTTCCCCTTAATTTAAATGTTGTGCAAGTCATTAATGAGAACAACTCTTAAAATTACTCATGTTGGATTAACTGGTCTTGCCTTTTCATTACTCTTTATCTTCAAAAACAATTTCAAAAAGACTTCTTGGACCATTAGCAGTATTATACATGTTTAATTATTATCCACCCTTACCACAAGATGGAGCCAAAGATGCAGAAGAAGACACTGTAATTGGAGAGGCTGATCCAAGGAAAAGGGTTTCAACTCAGACAAAAAGGGAAAGGAATGTGTGTTACTTGTACAGGTTTGTGTGTGCTGTGCCGAAGAACAGCCATTCAGAAATGCAGAGTACAGCAGTTGGGTGTCTATCAGTCTTCGCTAGCGCTTCATACGGTAGCAGTAAAAATATCCTTGTTTTTCAATTTAAAAAAAAAACTGTCTGATGGACAGCCGAATATGTCATCTTGATTTAGAGTTTCAATTCCTTTAGGGTAGGAAAGAAGTTTTACCCATGGATAGTGTAACATGTTTACAATCTTTCGCAAGAAAGAAATATTTCCGAAGTTTCTAATTGGTATGTCAGGTATATGCAATGGAGTCAGGAGGGATAGCAGTCAGACACATGAGTGATCAGAGGACTATTATCTGTCACGTATGTTTTAGATTGTCAACAAGGCCCAGTGGCCTAATGGAGAAGGCATCAGCCTCCAGAGCTGGGGATTATGGATTCAAGTCCCACCTGGGTCATTGGATTTTAAAGTGTTGACTGTTTGAAGCTCTATTGTTCATGAATATAAAAGCTCAGTACCTTCCTACTCAGTTGAGTTCTGAAACATATGTAATTGTAAGCCATATTGTTGATCTTGCGAAACATACGAATCAGACTATAAGTAGCTTATAAACTAGTTGTTTTCCCCTTAATTTAAATGTTGTGCAAGTGATTATTGAAAAGAACAAGTCTTTAAATTACTCATGTTGGATTAACTGGTCTTGCCTTTTCATTACTCTTTATCTTCAAAAACAATTTCAAAAAGACTTCTTGGACCATTAGTGGTATTATACATGTTTAATTATTATCCACCCTTACCACAAGATGGAGCCAAAGATGCGGAAGAAGACACTGTAATTGGAGAGGCTGATCCAAGGAAAAGGGTTTCAACTGAGGCAAAAAGGGAAAGGAATGTGTGTTACTTGTACAGGTTTGTGTGTGCTGTGCCGAAGAACAGCCATTCAGAAATGCAGAGTGCAGCAGTTGGGTGTCTATCAGTCTTCGCTAGCGCTCCATACGGTAGCAGTAAAAATATCCTTGTTTTTCAATTTAAAAAAAAAACTGTCTGATGGACAGCCGAATATGTCATCTTGATTTAGAGTTTCAATTCCTTTAGGGTAGGAAAGAAGTTTTACCCATGGATAGTGTCACATGTTTACAATCTTTCGCAAGAAAGAAATATTTCCAAAGTTTCTAATTAGTATGTCAGGTATATGCAATGGAGTCAGGAGGAATAGCAGTCAGACACATGAGTGATCAGACGACTATTGTCTGTCACGTATGTTTTAGATTGTCAACAGGGCCCAGTGGCCTAATGGAGAAGGCATCAGCCTCCAGAGCTGGGGATTGTGGGTTCAAGTCCCACCTGGGTCATTGGATTTTAAGGTCGGGCTACGTCTCCACAGCGCATGCGCAGCACTCCGGAGTTCAGCAGGACGGACGGGCCGCCCACAGCAAGCACTGCTTGTGACGTAGCGCCCGTCCGTTCACCTCGGAAGTGCCTGACGGATGGACCAGAGCAGGAAGCGGTCTTTTTGACCGCTCCTGCTCTGCTTTAAAGGCACAGAAGAAGATGCCGGCTGGAGGGGACATGCCTGGCGATCGGGCCAGCCCAGGCAAGGTGAGTACAATTTTTTTTTTTTGATGTCAGAACCCCTTTAAAGTGTTGACTCTTTGAAGCTCTATTGTTCATGAATCTAAAAGCTCAGTACCTTCCTACTCAGTTGAGGTCTGAAACATATGTAATTGTAAGCCACATTCTTGATCTTGCGAAACATACGAATCGGACTATAAGTAGCTTATAAACTAGTTGTTTTCCCCTTAATTTAAATGTTGTGCAAGTCATTAATGAAAAGAACAAGTCTTTAAATTACTCATGTTGGATTAACTGGTCTTGCCTTTTCATTACTCTTTATCTTCAAAAACAATTTCAAAAAGACTTCTTGGACCATTAGTGGTATTATACATGTTCAATTATTATCCACCCTTACCACAAGATGGAGCCAAAGAAGCGGAAGAAGACACTGTAAGGGCGCCCACCCACTGGCGATTTTTTTTTCTTTGCGTTTTGCGTTTTTCCTGCAGAGCAATTAGAATTGAACGTACTCCTGTCCACTGGCGTTTTGCGTTGCGTTGCGTTTTTTAACATAGGAACTGTCAGTTGCATATGTGTCCTTATTTTTCTCCTAATGTACCCATGAAAGTCAATGGAAATTAATGGAAAAGCCGCGAAAACGCGGCAAAAAACGCCGCGAAACACGCGGGAAAAACGCCGCGAAAACGCGGCGTTTTTCACGCACGAAAATCGCGAACGCCAGTGGGTGGGCGCCCTAATTGGAGAGGCTGATCCAAGGAAAAGGGTTTCAACTCAGACAAAAAGGGAAAGGAATGTGTGTTACTTGTACAGGATTGTGTGTGCTGTGCCGAAGAACAGACGTTCAGAAATGCAGAGTGCAGCAGTTGGGTGTCTATTAGAGATGAGCGAGCACCAAAATGCTCGGGTGCTCGTTACTCGGGACGAAATTTTCGCGATGCTCGAGGGTTCGTTTCAAGTAACGAACCCCATTGAAGTCAATGGGCGACCCGAGCATTTTTGTATTTCGCCGATGCTCGCTAAGGTTTTCATGTGTGAAAATCTGGGCAATTCAAGAAAGTGATGGGAACGACACAGCAACGGATAGGGCAGGCGAGGGGCTACATGTTGGGCTGCATCTCAAGTTCACAGGTCCCACTATTAAGCCACAATACCGGCAAGAGTGCCCCCCCCCCTCCTAACAACTTTTACTTCTGAAAAGCCCTCATTAGCAATGCATACCTTAGCTAGGCACCACACTACCTCCAACAAAGCACAATAACTGCCTGCATGACACTCCGCTGCAACTTCTCCTGGGTTACATGCTGACCAACCACCCCCCCCCCCCACGACCCAGTGTCCACAGCGCACACCAAACTGTCCCTGCCCAGCCTTCAGCTGCCCTCATGCCACGCCACCCTCATGTCTATTTATAAGTGCGTCTGCCACAGGAAAAGCAGGCACACACTGCAGAGGGTTGGCATGGCTAGGCAGCGACCCCCCCATAAAAGGGGCGGGCCGATAGTCCACAATGCTGTACAGAAGCAATGAGAAATCCAATCCTGTGCCACCTCCATCTGGAGCTGCACACGTGGGCATAGCAATGGGGAACCTATGTGCCACACACTATTCATTCTGTCAAGGTGTCTGCATGCCCCAGTCAGACCGCGGTTTTTTATAAATAGTCACAGGCAGGTACAACTCCGCAATGGGAATTCCGTGTGCACCCACGGCATGGGTGGCTCCCTGGAACCCACCGGCGGTATATAAATATATCCCATTGCAGTGCCCATCACAGCTGAGGTAACGTCTGATTAAATGCAGGTGGGCTTCGGCCCACACTGCATGCCCCAGTCAGACTGGGGTTCTTTAGAAGTGGACACATGCAGTTACAACTCCGTGTGGACCCACAGCATGGGTGGGTGCCAGGAAGCCACTGGCGGTACATAAAAATATCCCACTGCATTGCCCAACACAGCTGAGGTAGTAATGTCGTGCTTAATACAGGTTGGCTTCGGCCCACACTGCATGCCCCAGTCTGACTGGGGTTCTTTACAAGTGGACAGATGTAGGTTAAACTCCGTGTGCACCTACAGCATGGGTGGCTCCCTGGAACCCACCGGCAGTACATAAAAATATCCCATTGCATTGCCCAACACAGTTGAGGTAGTAATGTCGTGCTTAATACAGGTGGGCTTCGGCCCACACTGCATGCCCCAGTCTGACTGGGGTTCTTTACAAGTGGACAGATGTAGTAACAACTCCCTGTGGACCCACAGCATGGGTGGGTGCCAGGAAGCCACCGGCGGTACATAAAAATATCCCATTGCATTGCCCAACACAGCTGAGGTAGTAATGTCGTGCTTAATACAGGTGGGCTTCGGCCCACACTGCATGCCCCAGTCTGACTGGGGTTCTTTACAAGTGGACAGATGTAGGTTAAACTCCGTGTACACCTACAGCATGGGTGGCTCCCTGGAACCCACCGGTAGTACATAAAAATATCCCATTGCATTGCCCAACACAGCTGAGGTAGTAATGTCGTGCTTAATGCAGGTGGGCTTCGGCCCACACTGCATGCCCCAGTCAGACTGGTAATATGTACCTTAACAGTAACCTCGTTGGTGGTAATGTGGTGGTGACTGCGGACCTGGTAGCGCGGTTTTATGTAGTTGGTTTTCGGAATGTGGCCAGGATTAAGTGGGCCGTGGCGGGGGGATGGTGGGGGGGCTCTCTTGTTGTGTCGGTAAAGGTGAAATTCTTGGACTGCCACCAGACAGACCAATGCAAAGGTATTTGCCAAGAATGTTTTCATTGTTGGAGGAGGAGGGGGATGTTTTGGAGGCACTATGTGTCCTCTACACGTGTCCTTGGTTATATGCACCTTAACAGTAACAGCGTTGGTGGGAAATGGCCTCGCCGCCATCATGTCTTTGTGAAGCCTCTGTTTCCACACCCCAGTGACATACCATTAGCAGCGGTATAGGCAGAGCCCAGAATTATTAACATTTCAGCGGTAGCATTAGGGACAGGCCCCACTAACATATCACTAGCAGCAGTATAGGGGGAGCGCAGTCTTAGTTCCATTTCAGTAATAGTAGCACTCAAGACAGGCCCCAGTAACATTCCCATTGCAGCAGTTTAGGGAGATAACAGTCTCTTTCACATTTCAGTAGCTGCAGTATAGACAAGGCCCCAGTTACATTTATGTAGCTAAAGTGTAGGCCAACCCCACACACCTTTCTGTACCATGAGTGCAGGCGAAGAACATAGAAATAACTATGATTACACTGTAGGTGAGGGCCCAGAAAAATTGGTATACCAACAGTACTAATGTACCTCAGAAAAAATTGGCCATGCCCAACCAAGATGGCAGGTGAAACCCATTAATCCCTTTGGTTAATGTGGCTTAAGTGGTAACTAGGCCTGGAGGCAGTCCAGTTGAGCGAAAAATTGGTTCAAGTTAAAGTTTCAACGCTTTTAAGAGCATTGAAACGTATAAAAATTGTTTAGAAAAATCATATGAGTGAGCCTTGTGGGCCTAAGAAAAATTGCCCGTTCGGCGTGATTACGTGAGGTCTCAGGAGGAGGAGGAGGAATATTATACACAGATTGATGAAGCAGAAATGTCCCCGTTTTGGATGGTGAGAGAGAACGATGCTTCCATCCGCGGGTGCAGCCTACGTATTGCTTAGGTATCGCTGCTGTCCGCTGGTGGAGAAGAGAAGTATGGGGAAATCCAGGCTTTGTTCATCTTGATGAGTGTAAGCCTGTCGGCACTGTCGGTTGACAGGTGGGTACGCTTATCCGTGATGATTCCCCCAGCCACACTAAACACACTCTCTGACAAGACGCTAGCCGCAGGACAAGCAAGCACCTCCAGGGCATACAGCACGAGTTCAGGTCACGTGTCCAGCTTCAACACCCAGTAGTTGTAGGGGGCAGAGGCGTCACCGAGGACGGTGCTGCAATCGGCTACGTACTCCCTCACCATCCTTTTACAGTGCTCCCGCCAACTCAGCCTTGACTGGGGACCGGTGACACAGTCTTGCTGGGGAGCCATAAAGCTGGCAAAGGCCTTGGAGAATGTTCCCCTGCCTGCGCTGTACATGCTGCCTAATCTCTGCGCCTCCCCTGCTACCTGGCCCTCGGTACTGCGCCTTCTGCCACTAGCGCTGTCGGATGGGAAGTTTACCATCAGTTTGTCCACCAGCGCCCTGTGGTATAGCATCATTCTCGAACCCCTTTCCTCTTCGGGAATGAGAGTGCAAAGGCTCTCCTTATACCGTGGATCGAGCAGTGTGTACACCCAGTAATCCGTAGTGGCCAGAATGCGTGTAACGCGAGGGTCACGAGAAAGGCATCCTAACATGAAGTCAGCCATGTGTGCCAGGGTACCTGTACGCAACACATGGCTGTCCTCACTCGGAAGATCACTTTCAGGATCCTCCTCCTCCTCCTCCCCCTCCTCCTCTGGCCATACATGCTGAAAGTATGACAGGCAAGCAGTATCTGTCCCCTCAGCAGTGGGCCAAGCTGTCTCTTCCCCCTCCTCCTCATGCTCCTCCCCCTTCTCCTCAACGCGCTGAGATATAGACATGAGGTTGCTCTGACTATCCAGCGACACACTGTCTTCCCCCGGCTCTGTTTCCGAGCGCAAAGCGTCTGCCTTTATGCTTTGCAGGGAACTTCTCAAGAGGCATAGCAGAGGAATGGTGACGCTAATGATTGCAGCATCCCCGCTCACCATCTGGGTAGACTCCTCAAATTTTCCAAGGACCTGGCAGATGGCTGCCAACCAGGCCCACTCTTCTGTAAATAATTGAGGAGGCTGACTCCCACTGCGCCGCGCAAGTTGGAGTTGGTATTCCACTATAGCTCTACGCTGCTCATAGAGTCTGGCCAACATGTGGAGCGTAGAGTTCCACTGTGTGGGCACGTCGCACAGCAGTCGGTGCACTGGCAGATTAAACCGATGTTGCAGGGTCCGCAGGGTGGCAGCGTGCATGTGGGATTTGCGGAAATGTGCGCAGAGCTGGCGCACCTTTCCGAGCAGGTATGACAAGTGGGGGTAGCTTTTCAGAAAGCGCTGAACCACCAAATTAAAGACATGGGCCGGGCATGGCACGTGCGTGAGGCTGCCGAGCTGCAGAGCCGCCACCAGGTTACGGCCGTTGTCACACACGACCATGCCCGGTTGGAGGCTCAGCGGCGCAAGCCAGCGGTCGGTCTGCTCTGTCAGACCCTGCAGCAGTTCGTGGACCGTGTGCCTCTTCTCTCCTAAGCTGAGTAGTTTCAGCACGGCCTGCTGACGCTTGCCCACCGCTGTGCTGCCACGCCGCGTGACACCGACTGCTAGCGACGTGCTGCTGCTGCTGACACATCTTGATTGCGAGACAGAGGTTGCGTAGGAGGAGGAGGAGCGTGGTTTAGTGGAGGAAGCATACACCGCCGCAGATACCAGCACCGAGCTGGGGCCCGCAATTCTGGGGGTGGGTAGGACGTGAGCGGTCCCAGGCTCTGACTCTGTCCCAGCCTCCACTAAATTCACCCAATATGCCGTCAGGGAGATATAGTGGCCCTGCCCGCCTGTGCTTGTCCACGTGTCTGTTGTTAAGTGGACCTTGGCAGTAACCGCGTTGGTGAGGGCGCGTACAATGTTGCGGGAGACGTGGTCGTGCAGGCCTGGGACGGCACATCGGGAAAAGTAGTGGCGACTGGGAACCGAGTAGCGTGGGGCCGCCGCCGCCATCATGCTTTTGAAAGCCTCCGTTTCCACAAGCCTATATGGCAGCATCTCTAGGCTGATCAATTTTGCAATGTGCACGTTTAACGCTTGAGCGTGCGGGTGCGTGGCGTCGTACTTGCGCTTGCGCTCAAACTGTGGCCCTAGCGACGTCTGGACACTATGCTGAGAGACATTGCTGGATGGGGCCGAGGACAGCGGAGGTGAAGGTGTGGGTGCAGGCCAGGAGACGGTACTGCCTGTGTACTCAGAGGGGGGTTGGATCTCAGTGGCAGGTTGGGGCACAGGGGGAGAGGCAGTGGTGCAAACCGGAGGCGGTGAACAGGCATCGTCCCACCTTGTGGGGTGCTTGGCCATCATATGCCTGCGCATGCTGGTGGTGGTGCTTCCCCAGCTGATCTTGGCGCGACAAAGGTTGCACACCACTGTTCGTCGGTCGTCAGGCGTCTCTGTGAAAAACTGCCACACCGTA
Organism: Eleutherodactylus coqui; assembly: GCF_035609145.1. Taxonomy (NCBI): domain Eukaryota; kingdom Metazoa; phylum Chordata; class Amphibia; order Anura; family Eleutherodactylidae; genus Eleutherodactylus; species Eleutherodactylus coqui. The sequence goes on from NC_089842.1 coordinate 93,538,033, forward strand.
GAGCACCTTGACCTCTGCAGGGTGGCATGGCGTGAGGGGGCGCTTTGGGAACCAGTTGGTGGATTATTCGGTCTGGCCCTGCCTCTACCCCTGGCCACCGCACTGGCTCGGCCTGTGCCCACGCCCTGACTTGGGCCTCCGCGTCCTCGCCCGCGTCCACGTCCTATAGGCCTACCCCTACCCCTCAGCATGGTGTATTACCAGTGATTTGATTTCCCAGCCAGGAAATAAATTGGTGCAAGCCTGCTGTTAAACTTAGCTGGCTGCGTATGATTTTTTTTACGTTCTCCACCCAACACACACGTACCCAGAACGCTGAGGACTGTCAGAGGCAGGCCAAATAGAATTGTTTCCCTTTTTTTTTAAAGGAAAGGCCCACTGCGTATATTCAATCAATAATAAATGTGTTGTGGCCCTGCAATGTGTCACAGAACTGCAGTGTTGCAGAGTTATTAACTACAGCAGAGCGGTGATTTCCCAGGCAGGAAATAAATTGGCGCAAGCCTACAGGCCAAATAGAATTTTTTCCCTTTTTTTTAAAGGAAAGGCCCACTGCGTATATTCAATCAATAATAAATGTGTTGTGGCCCTGCAATGTGTCACAGAACTGCAGTGTTGCAGAGTTATTAACTACAGCAGAGCGGTGATTTCCCAGACAGGAAATAAATTGGCGCAAGCCTGCAGGCCAAATAGAATTTTTTCCCTTTTTTTTTAAAGGAAAGGCCCACTGCGTATATTCAATCAATAATAAATGTGTTGTGGCCCTGCAATGTGTCACAGAACTGCAGTGTTGCAGAGTTATTAACTACAGCAGAGCGGTGATTTCCCAGACAGGAAATAAATTGGCGCAAGCCTGCAGGCCAAATAGAATTTTTTCCCCTTTTTTTTAAAGGAAAGGCCCACTGCGTATATTCAATCAATAATAAATGTGTTGTGGCCCTGCAATGTGTCACAGAACTGCAGTGTTGCAGAGTTATTAACTACAGCAGAGCGGTGATTTCCTAGGCAGGAAATAAATTGGCGCAAGCCTGCAGGCCAAATAGAATTTTTTCCCTTTTTTTTAACGGAAAGGCCCGCTGCGTATATTCAATCAATAATAAATGTGTTGTGGCCCTGCAATGTGTCACAGAACTGCAGTGTTGCAGAGTTATTAACTACAGCAGAGCGGTGATTTCCCAGGCAGGACATAAATTGGCGCAAGCCTACAGGCCAAATAGAATTTTTCCCCTTTTTTTTAAAGGAAAGGCCCACTGCGTATATTCAATCAATAATAAATGTGTTGTGGCCCTGCAATGTGTCACAGAACTGCAGTGTTGCAGAGTTATTAACTACAGCAGAGCGGTGATTTCCCAGGCAGGAAATAAATTGGCGCAAGCCTGCAGGCCAAATAGAATTTGTTCCCTTTTTTTTTTTAAAGGAAAGGCCCACTGCGTATATTCAATCAATAATAAATGTCTTCTGGCCCTGCCTACACAATTCTGTCCCTGTAGTATTACTGCAGGGCGCAATGCTCTGCACGGCCGATTTGGGGGAAAAAAAAAAAAGTGCAACACTGCTAACAGCAGCCTCCACACTACTGCACACTGTTAGATGTGGCCCTAAGAAGGACCATTGGGGTTCTTGAAGCCTACACTAACTCCTAACGCTCTCCCTACAGCAGCTCCGGCACCAGCAGCACTGTCCCTCAGCTATCTCACAAGGCATCTGAGGCGAGCCGCAGGAGGGGCCGACTTTTATACTCGGGTGACATCTGAGCTCCCCAGCCACTCACAGCAGGGGGGTGGTATAGGGCTGGAACATCACAGGGGGAAGTTGTAATGCCTTCCCTGTCTTTCAATTGGCCAGAAAAGCGCGCTAACGTCTCAGAGAGGAAACTGAAAGTAACCCGAACATCGCGTGGTACTCGTTACGAGTAACGAGCATCCCGAACACGCTAATATTCGCCCGAGCATCAAGCTCGGACGAGTACGTTCGCTGATCTCTAGTGTCTATCAGTCTTCGCTAGCGCTCCATACGGTAGCAGTAAAAATATCCTTGTTTTTCAATTAAAAAAAAAAACTGTCTGATGGACAGCCGAATATGTCATCTTGATTTAGAGTTTCAATTCCTTTAGGGTAGGAAAGAAGTTTTACCCATGGATAGTGTAACATGTTTACAATCTTTTGCAAGAAAGAAATATTTCCAAAGTTTCTAATTAGTATGTCAGGTATATGCAATGGAGTCAGGAGGGATAGCAGTCAGACACATGAGTGATCAGACGACTATTGACTGTCACGTATGTTTTAGATTGTCAACAAGGCCCAGTGGCCTAAAGGAGAAGGCATCAGCCTCTAGAGCTGGGGATTGTGGGTTCAAGTCCCACCTGGGTCATTGGATTTTAAAGTGTTGACTGTTTGAAGCTCTATTGTTCATGAATCTAAAAGCTCAGTACCTTCCTACTCAGTTGAGTTATGAAACATATGTAATTCTAAGCCACATTGTTGATCTTGCGAAACATACGAATCGGACTATAAGTAGCTTATAAACTAGTTGTTTTCCCCTTAATTTAAATGTTGTGCCAGTCATTAATGAAAAATTACTTTAAATTACTCATGTTGGATTAACTGGTCTTGCCTTTTCATTACTCTTTATCTTCGAAAACAATTTCAAAAAGACTTCTTGGACCATTAGTGGTATTATACATGTTCAATTATTATCCACCCTTACCACAAGATGGAGCCAAAGATGCGGAAGAAGACACTGTAATTGGAGAGGCTGATCCAAGGAAAATGGTTTCAACTTAGACAAAAAGGGAAAGGAATGTGTGTTACTTGTACAGGTTTGTGTGTGCTGTGCCGAAGAACAGCCATTCAGAAATGCAGAGTGCAGCAGTTGGGTGTCTATCAGTCTTCGCTAGCGCTCCATACGCTAGCAGTAAAAATATCCTTGTTTTTCAATAAAAAAAAAAAACTGTCTGATGGACAGCCGAATATGTCATCTTCATTTAGAGTTTCTGTTACTTTAGGGTAGGAAAGAAGTTTTACCCATGGATAGTGTAACATGTTTACAATCTTTCGCAAAAAAAAAAATATTTCCGAAGTTTCTAAATAGTATGTCAGGTATATGCAATAGAGTCAGGAGGGATAGCTGTCGGACACATGAGTGATCAGCTGACTATTGTCTATCACATATGTTTTAGGTTGTCGACAAGGCCCAGTGGCCTAATGGAGAAGGCATCAGCCTCCAGAGCTCGGGATTGTGGGCTCAAATCCAACCTGGGTCATGGGATTTAAAGGTGTTGACTAGAGATGAGCAAGCACCAAAGTGCTCGTTACTCGAGAAAATTTTTTCGCAATGCTCGAGGGTTCCTTTCGAGTAACGATCCCCATTGAAGTCAATGGGCGACTCGAGCATTTTTGTATATCGCCGATGCTCGCTAAGGTTTTCATTTGTGAAAATCTGGGCAATTCAAGAAAGTGATGGGAACGACACAGCAACGGATAGGGCAGGCGAGGGGCTACATGTTGGGCTGCATCTCAAGTTCCCAGGTCCCACTATTAAGCCACAATAGCGGCAAGAGTGCCCCCCCCCCCTCCAACAACTTTTACTTCTGAAAAACCCTCATTAGCAATGCATACCTTAGCTAAGCACCACACTACCTCCAACAAAGCACAATCACTGCCTGCATGACACTCCGCTGCCACTTCTCCTGGGTTACATGCTGCCCAACCCCCTCCCCCCCCCCCCCCCCGCACGACCCAGTGTCCACAGCGCACACCAAAGTATCCCTACGCAGCCTTCAGCTGCCCTCATGCCACACCACCCTCATGTCTATTTATAAGCGCGTCTGCCATGAGGAGGAACCGCAGGCACACACTGCAGAGGGTTGGCACGGCCAGGCAGTGACCCTCTTTAAAAGGGGCGGGGCGATAGCCCATAATGCCGTACAGAAGCAATGAGAAATCCAATCCTTTGCCACCTCCATCAGGAGCTGCACACGTGGGCATAGCAATGGGGATCCCATGTGCCACACACTATTCATTCTGTCAAGGTGTCTGCATGCCCCAGTCAGACCGGGGTTTTTTATAAATAGTCACAGGCAGGTACAACTCCGCAATGGGAATTCCGTGTGCACCCACAGCATGGGTGGCTCCCTGGAACCCACCGGCTGTACATAAATAAATCCCATTGCATTGCCCATCACAGCTGAGGTAACGTCAGGTTTAATGCAGGTGGGCTTCGGCCCACACTGCATGCCCCAGTCAGACTGGGGTTCTTTAGAAGTGGACACATGCAGTTACAGCTCCGTGTGGACCGACAGCATGGGTGGGTCCCAGGAAGCCACCGGCGGTACATAAATATATCCCATTGCAATGCCCAGCACAGCTAAGGTAACGTCAGGTTTAATGCAGGTGGTCTCTGCCCCACAGTGCATGCCCCAGTCTGACCGGGGTTTTTAATACATAGACACTGGCAGGTACAAATCCCTAATGTGAAGTCCCTGTGGACCCACAGCATGGGTGGCTCCCTGGAACCCACCGGCGGTACATAAATAAATCCCATTGCAGTGCCCATCACAGCTGAGGTAACGTCAGGTTTAATGCAGGTGGTCTTCGGCCCACACTGCATGCCCCAGTCAGACTGGGGTTCTTTAGAAGTGGACACATGCAGTTACAACTCCGTGTGGACCGACAGCATGGGTGGCTCCCTGGAACCCACACAGCTGAGGTTACGTCAGCTTTAATGCAGGTGGGCTAAAAATTACTAGGATTACACTGTAGGCGAGGGCCCCAAAAAATTGGTGTACCAACAGTACTAATGTACCTCAGAAAAATTGCCCATGCCCAACCAAGAGGGCAGGTGAAACCTATTAATCGCTTTGGTTAATGTGGCTTAATTTGTAACTAGGCCTGTAGGCGGCCCAGTTAAAATAAAAATTGGTTCAGGTGCAAGTTTCAACGCTTTATTGAATTGAGAATTGAAACGTATAAACATTGTTTACAAAAGTTATATGACTGAGTCTTGTGGGCCTCAGAAAAATTGCCTGTTCGGCGTGATTACGTGAGGTTTCAGGAGGAGGAGCAGGAAGAGGAGGATGAATATAATACACAGATTGATGAAGCTAAAAGGTCCCCGTTTTTTATGGTGATAGAGAACGATGCTTCCATCTGCGGGTGCAGCCTACGTATTGTTTAGGTATTGCTGCTGTCCGCTGGTGAAGAAGAGAAGTCTGGGGAAATCCAGGCTTTGTTCATCTTTATGATTGTAAGCCTGTCGGCACTGTCGGTTGACAGGCGGGTACGCTTATCCGTGATGATTCCCCCAGCCGCACTAAACACCCTCTCTGACAAGACGCTAGCCGCAGGACAAGCAAGCACCTCCAGGGCATACAGCGCGAGTTCAGGCCACGTGTCCAGCTTCGACACCCAGTAGTTGTAGGGGGCAGAGGCGTCACCGAGGACGGTCGTGCGATCAGCTACGTACTCCCTCACCATCCTTTTACAGTGCTCCTGCCGACTCAGCCTTGACTGGGGAGCGGTGACACAGTCTTGCTGGGGAGCCATAAAGCTGTCAAAGTCCTTGGAGAGTGCTCCCCTGCCTGTGCTGTACATGCTGCCTGATCTCCGCACCTCCCCTGCTACCTGGCCCTCGGAACTGCGTCTTCTGCCACTAGCGCTGTCGGATGGGAATTTTACCATCAGTTTGTCCGCCAGGGTCCTGTGGTATAGCATCACTCTCGAACCCCTTTCCTCTTTGGGTATGAGAGTGGAAAGGTTCTCCTTATACCGTGGGTCGAGCAGTGTGTACACCCAGTAATCCGTAGTGGCCAGAATGCGTGTAACGCGAGGGTCACGAGAAAGGCATCCTAACATGAAGTCAGCCATGTTAGCCAGGGTACCTGTACGCAACACATGGCTGTCTTCACTAGGAAGATCACTTTCAGGATCCTCCTCCTCCTCCTCAGGCCATACACGCTGAAAGGATCACAGGCAAGCAGCATGGGTACCCTCAGCAGTGGGCCAAGCTGTCTCTTCCTCATGCTCCTCCCCCTCCTCCTCCTCCTCCTCAACGTGCTGAGATATAGACAGGAGGGTGCTCTGACTATCCAGCGACATACTGTCTTCCCCCACCTCCATTTCCGAGCGCAAAGCGTCTGCCTTTATGCTTTGCAGGGAACTTCTCAAGAGGCATAGCAGAGGAATGGTGACGCTAATGATGGCAGCATCCCAGCTCACCATCTGGGTAGACTCCTCAAAGTTTCCAAGGACCTGGCAGATGTCTGCCAACCAGGCCCACTCTTCTGTAAAGAATTGAGGAGGCTGACTCCCACTACGCCGCCCATGTTGGAGTTGGTATTCCACTATAGCTCTACGCTGCTCATAGAGCCTGGCCAACATGTGGAGCGTAGAGTTCCACCGTGTGGGCACGTCGCACAGCAGTCGGTGCACTGGCAGATGAAACCGATGTTGCAGGGTGCGCAGGGTGGCAGCGTCCGTGTTGGACTTGCGGAAATGTGCACTGAGCCGGCGCACCTTTCCGAGCAGGTCTGACAAGCGTGGGTAGCTTTTCAGAAAGCGCTGAACCACCAAATTAAAGACATGGGCCAGGCATGGCACGTTCGTGAGGCTGCCAAGCTGCAGAGCCGCCACCAGGTTACGGCCGTTGTCACACACGACCATGCCCGGTTGGAGGCTCAGCGGCGAAAGCCAGCGGTCGGTCTGCTCTGTCAGACCCTGCAGCAGTTCGTGGGCCGTGTGCCTCTTTTCTCCTAAGCTGAGTAGTTTCAGCACGGCCTGCTGACGCTTGGCCACTGCTGTGCTGCCACGCCGCGCGACACCGACTGCTGGCGACGTGCTGCTGCTGACACATCTTGATTGCGAGACAGAGGTTGCGTAGGAGGGTGGTTTAGTGGAGGAAGCATACACCGCCGCAGATACCAGCACCGAGCTGGGGCCCGCAATTCTGGGGGCGGGTAGGACGTGAGCGGTCCCAGGCTCTGACTCGGTCCCAGCCTCCACTAAATTCACCCAATGTGCCGTCAGGGAGATATAGTGGCCCTGCCCGCCTGTGCTTGTCCACGTGTCCGTTGTTAAGTGGACCTTGGTAGTAACCGCATTGGTGAAGGCGCGTACAATGTTGCGGGAGACGTGGTCGTGCAGGGCTGGGACGGCACATCGGGAAAAGTAGTGGCGACTGGGAACCGAACAGCGCGGGGCCGCCGCCGCCATCATGTTTTTGAAAGCCTCCGTTTCCACAACCCTATACGGCAGCATCTCCAGGCTGATCAATTTGGCTTTGTGCACGTTTAACGCTTGAGCGTGCGGGTGCGTGGCAGGGTACTTGCGCTTGCGCTCAAACACTTGCGCTAGCGACGGCTGGACGGTGCGCTGAGAGATATTGGTGGATGGGGCCGAGGACAGCGAAGGTGAGGGTGTGGGTGCAGGCCGGGAGACGGTCGTGCCTGTGTCCTGAGAGGGGGGTTGGATCTCAGTGGCAGGTTGGGGCACAGGGGGAGAGGCAGTGGTGCAAACCGGAGGCGGTGAACGGCCTTTGTCCCACCTTGTGGGGTGCTTGGCCATCATATGCCTGCGCGTGCTGGTGGTGGTGAGGCTGGTGGTGGTGGCTCCCCGGCTGATCTTGGCGCGACAAAGGTTGCACACCACAGTTCTTCTGTCATCTGCACTCTCAGTGAAAAACTGCCAGACCTTTGAGCACCTCGGCCTCTGCAGGGTGGCATGGCGTGAGGGGGCACTTTGGGAAACAGTTGGTGGATTATTCGGTCTGGCCCTGCCTCTACCCCTGGCCACCGCACTGCCTCTTCCAACCTGCCCTGCTGCTGCACTTGCCTCCCCCTCTGAAGACCTGTCCTCAGTAAGCTTAGCAAACCAGGTGGGGTCAGTCACCTTATCGTCCTGCTGCTCTGCCTCCGAATCCTCTGTGCGCTCCTCCCTCGGACTTACTGCAATTACTACTACCTGAGTGATAGACAACTGTGTCTCATCGTAGTCATCCTCCTCACCCACTGAAAGCTCTTGAGACAGTTGCCGGAAGTCCCCAGCCTCATCCCCCGGACCCCGGGAACTTTCCAAAGGTTGGGCATCGGTCACGACAAACTCCTCTGGTGGGATAGGAACCATTGCTGCCCATTCTGGGCAGGGGCCCGAGAACAGTTCCTGGGAGTCTGCCTGCTCCTCAGAATGTGTCATTGTAATGGAGTGAGGAGGCTGGGAGGAAGGAGGAGCAGCAGCCAGAGGATTCAGAGTTGCAGCAGTGGACAGCGTAGAACTCTGGGTGGTCGATAGATTGCTGGATGCACTTTCTGCCATCCATGACAGGACCTGCTGACACTGCTCATTTTCTAATAAAGGTCTACCGCGTGGACCCATTAATTGTGAGATGAATCTGGGGACGCCAAAAACGTGCCTCTCTCCTAATCCCGCAGCAGTCGGCTACAATACACCTGGATCAGGAAGTCGGCCTGTGCCCAAACCCTGACTTGGGCGTCCTCGCCCGCGTCCACGTCCTCTAGGCCTACCCCTCAGCATGGTGTATTACCAGTAGTGCAGAAACAGAACACTGTAATTAAATGTGCCGCTTATTGGCCTGTGGTTGGAGGCGGACTTCACTTACGGAACGCACAGCAGAGCCAGGAAAGAATTTTGCGCAAGCCTGTAGTGAGACGTAGGTGCGTATGACTCAGCTAGTGGAATTCACAGTGCTGAAGCAGTCAAGTGTCCAAATGCCACTAGTAGGCCTTAAGTGTTTTGCTTCTATTTTTGAAAGGCTGAGCTGAGACAGCAGACAGATACTGTAGGCAGCGTATATATGTATAATGTTTCCCTGTGGACGGGATGACGGCGGGGATGTCACGGGCAACGCAGAGCCAGGAAACAATTTAGCGCACGCCTGTAGTGAGACGTAGGTGCATATGACTGAGCTATTGGAATTCACAGCGCTCAAGCAGTCAAGTGGCCAAATGCCACTAGTAGGCCTTAAGTGTTTTGCTTCTATTTTTTGAAAGGCTGAGTTGAGACAGCAGACAGATACTGTAGGCAGCGTATATATGTATACTGTTTCCCTGTGGACGGGATGACGGCAGTGATGTCACGGGCAACGCAGAGCCAGGAAACAATTTAGCGCACACCTGTAGTAAGACATAGGTGCGTATGACTGAGCTATTGGAATTCACAGCGCTCAAGCAGTCAAGTGGCCAAACGCCAATAGTAGGCATTAAGTTTTGCTTCTATTTTTTGAAAGGCTGAGTTGAGACAGCAGACAGATACTGTAGGCAGCGTATATATGTATACTGTTTCCCTGTCGACGGGATGACGGCACTGATGTCACGGGCAACGCAGAGCCAGGAAACAGTTTTGCGCAAGCCTGCTGTAACACTTAGCTGCGTATTAATTTGGACTACTACCCCCAGCAGACACGCAGTACACTGAGGACGGTCACAGGCAGCCCGAATATAGTTTTTTTCCCAAATTTGTTTGAAAAAGCCCACTGCCTATATAGACAGTATATCTCTTTCACCTTTCCCACTGTCCCTGCCTCACCAGTACTGGCCCTATACTATGTACAATGACTGCAGACTCAGGACGCAATGCTCTGCACGCCCGATACAAAAAAAAAAAATGTGCAACACTGCTAAAAGCAGACTCAACAGTACTGCACACGGTCAGATGTGGCCCTAAGAAGGACCGTTGGGGTTCTTCAAGCCTAAGATAACTCCTAACGCTCTCCCTATAGCAGCAGCATCAGTAGCACTTTCCCTGATCTATGTCAGAATGCATCTGTGGTGAGCCGCGGGCGGGGCAGATTTCAATACTCGGGTGACACCTGATCTCCCCAGCCACTCACTGCAGGGGGGTGGTATAGGGCTGGAACATCACAGGAGGAAGTTGTAATGCCTTCCCTGTCTTTCTATTGGCCAGAAAAGCGCGCTAATGTCTCAGAGATGAAAGTGAAAGTAACTCGAACATCGCGTGGTGCTCGCCTCGAGTAATGAGCATCTCGAACACGCTAATACTCGAACGAGCATCAAGCTCGGACGAGTACGTTCGCTCATCTCTAGTGTTGACTGTTTGAAGCTCTGTTGTTCATGAATCTAAAAGCTCAGTACTTTCCTACTCAGTTGAGTTCTGAAACATATATAATTGTAAGCCACATTGCTGATCTTGCGAAACATACGAATCGGACTATAAGTAGCTAATAAACTAGTTGTTTTCCCCTTAATTTAAATGTTGTGCAAGTCATTAATGAAAAGAACAACTCTTTAAATTACTCATGTTTGATTAAGTGGTCTTGCCTTTTCATTACTCTTTATCTTCAAAAACAATTTCAAAAAGACTTCTTGGACCATTAGCAGTATTATACATGTTCAATTATTATCCACCCTTACCACAAGATGGAGCCAAAGATGCGGAAGAAGACACTGTAATTGGAGAGGCTGATCCAAGGAAAAGGGTTCCAACTCAGAGAAAAACGGAAAGGAATGTGTGTTACTTGTACAGGTTTGTGTGTACTGTGCCGAAGAACAGCCATTCAGAAATGCAGAGTGCAGCAGTTGGGTGTCTATCAGTCTTCGCTGGCGCTCCATACGGTAGCAGTAAAAATATCCTTGTTTTTCAATTTAAAAAAAAAAACTGTCTGATGGACAGCCGAATATGTGAGAGAGATTACAGTCAAGAATCACTACTAAATTTCTCTTGATTCCAGAACTATTGGAGACACTCCACTGCACCAAGATATTTACTAAACTAGATCTAAGAGAGGCCTATAATCTTGTGTAGATTCACCAAGGTGACAAATGGAAGACTGCTTTTAGGACAAAGTACAGTCTTTTCAAATACCTAGTGATGACGTTTGGGCTTTGAAATGCTTCCGCCGGCTTTCAGCACTATATCATTAATGTATTTCAAGACCTGTTGGACCAATTTAGTGGCATATTTTGATGGTATCCACATCTTCTCTTCTATCTTGGAGGAAGATCGCAAGCATGTTCGTGTGATCTTGGAATGACTCCAAAAGAATAATTTCTACATCAAACTAGAGAAGTGTGAGTCTGAACAGACCCAAATGCCATTCCTGGGATACATTATTTCCACAGACAGCCTGAGTATGGACCACAGCAAGATTGAAGCCTGGATTTGCCCATTTCAAGAAATTTGAAGATAGCAAAGCGTCTGATTAGTTTTGTGAACTTCTACAGATTTATTAAGGACTTTTCAAAGGTCATCTCTTCTATCAGCTCCCTCACAAAGAAAGCACACGTTTTCCTGGTCCCCTGAGGCACAAATCACTCTGGAGAAACTAAAGACTCTGTTTACTTCAGCACTAGTACTGATCCACCCAAGACTAGAATTGCCTTTTGTTGTTGGGGGGGATGCCTCCGACTCCAAAGTGAGAACTATCCTGTTACAACAAGTCAGGGATAAATTGAAACTACATCCTGTTGCATTTTTGTACTAAACCTTATCACGCATGGAGAAAAACTATGATGTCGGGATTAAGTAGCTTCTGGCCATTAAGGTGGATTTCTCCGAATGGAGGAGCCCATCATCCAATAATGGTTCTTACTGAGCATAAAAACTTAGAATTTCTCCTTACTGCCAAGAGGTTATATGCGAAACAAACACAATAGGCCCCGTTTTTCTCCAAGTTCAATTGTATTGTATCCTACCGCCCTAGTTCCAGAAATGCAAAGCGGATGCTTTGTCCAGTATATTTTTGGAGCCTAAAGAGGGGTCAAACACAGACTGCAGAATTTTGTCATAAAGGCATGCAAAGGAATGCAAAAAAAATTGCAAAAAATAGAGCACACCTCTCCTGCAACACCCCAATGTTCTGGTTGAAGATGTAATGGGATCTAAATCCTCATAAAATTCTGTCCCCTCAAAATTTGGGGGGTATTCTGCACTCTGAAAACCTTTTAACAAAGTTTAAAGAAGGAGACAAAAATGAACCTATCCTGAGTCATTCTTCTAAGGATGTAAAGCTTTCTTTCAAAGATGGTCTTTGGAGGCGAGAACACCAACTATATGTTCCCAGAGGCTGGTCGACTCTTAAGTCCTTAAACTAGTCCATGATTCCAAGCTTGCCGGTGACCTTGGAGTAACAAAGACTTTGAAACTCTCCCTTCATTTCTTCTGGTGGCTCTACTGCAGGAGGGATGTGAAGAGATATGTCAACTCTTGCAAAGTTTGTGCTCAGAACAAGATGCAACAGATTCGTCCTCTGGGTTTCCTACATCCAGGCCATGGGGGTTTATATCTGTGGACTTCATTGTGGATTTGCTTCCTTCGAAAGTGATGACCACCATTCTTGTTGTCATAGACGACTCACGAACATGACTCACTTCATCCCCATCAAAGGAATTCCCATCACGGAGCACACAGCAGAGCTAATGATCAAAGAAGTTTTCCAACTACATGGTATTCCTGATTATGTTGTCTCTGACACACAGGTGCAGTTTACGTCAAAGCTCTTGAAACACTTCTGCATGGCCTGAGAACTCTTGTGAATCTCTCCTCTGCCTTTCATCCTCAGAGTGGACACCCACTGGCGTTTTTTTCTCCACTGTGCTGCTAGAGTAAAGTTAAAGTCTCACAGCGCAGTGCGAGAAAAAAACGGCATGACGCCGGGATATCGTCATCACGCCGGCATATCGCCAGTCTTTTCAATGGGGCCAGCGGCAGCAGCGCTAGCCCCATTGAAAAGAGATGGAAATTGCCGGGGGACTTCTGCCACAGGGGACTGCGGGGATGAAGGAATCCTCTGCGACAGCTATCACAGATGTGGCAGAAGTCCCTGGCATTCTATTCCATTGCTTTCAATGGGATCGACACTGCTGAGCTAAATATTGCTATTCATGAATGAATAGCTAAGGGCTATGTGTGATTGGCTGAGTGCTCAGCCAATAGCTAAGCACTAGCTGCTATTGGCTGAGCCCTCAGCCAATCTGCACAGCCCTTTCAGGAGGCCAGGCTTGACAAAGCAGTGCTTTCAATGGGATCAGCAGCTGTGCCGATCCCATTGAAAGCAATGGGATAGAATGCTGCGGACTTCTGCCACAGCTGTGACAGCTGTGGCAGAGGATTCCTTCATCCCTGCGGTCCCTACGGGGATGAAGGAAACTCAAGCCACAGCTTTCACAGCTGTGGCAGAAGTCCGCTGCATTCTCCCTATGGTTTCAATGGGGCTAGCGCTGCTGCCGCTGGCCCCATTAAAACCACTAGCAATATGCCGGTTCTATACCGGCGTCTTTCTTGCGCTGCGAGGTGAGAGTTTTCTCGTGCTCTCGCAGCGCAAGAAAGAAAGAAATTGCAAGTGAGCGTTCACCCTCTGTTTGCCAGACCAAGAGAACAAACCAGACTCTAGAGCAGTTTCTCTACTGCTTCATTTCCCATCTTCAGGACAGCTTAGTGGATTTTTTTTCTCAACGGTGGAGATCATCTACACTAACTTCCAACACTGCTCCCCAACCTAGTTGTATTCCAATTACAGTACACATTCTGCCTTCATTCCTGGCCTTCCCATCAGCACTCCTGTCCTGACTGTTATTCACAGACTGAAAGCATTAGCAAAAACTCAGAAGGAATTAAAAAAAGCCTTACAGGAAGTCCAGGATACCTATAAAAAAGCGGTCGACTGACACCAGAAAGCAGCTCCTACCTTCCGGGTTGGAGAAAAAGTGTGGTTATCCACCAAAAACCTGAAGGCCCATGTACCATCCCCAACCTGGGCAAAAACTTAAGGGACGCTTCCTAATTGCAGTGAGGTTCAGCACTGAGCGCTGCCTCTGATTGGTCACAGCGCTTAAGAAATCAGAGGCAGCATTTTCAAGAGGCGGGGATTTTTAAATCCTCGGCCAGAAGAGAAGGAGAGTGCCAGGGACCTAGTAGAAGACGAGCCAGAGATGACAGCGCTTCCGAGGTGATGTATTAATATTTTAAAAATTTTTTTCTACAGTTCATGAATTATTTTCAGGGGAGCCCTATATTTCAAGCCCCCCTCCCCGAAAATCCTTGCCACGTGGAGTCCCATGCCACTGCTGCCACAGTGGCATGGGACTCCATGTCGCAATGGACATGCCGCAATTTTTTTTTAACACTGCATCGCAATTGCTAAAACATCGTACATGTGCATGGAGCCATTTGAAGTAATTGGCTTCATGTTTTTGCGATTTCTCGCAGTGCTGATAAATTGTGCAATTTTATCGCTAGTGTGAAGGTACCCTTAAGAAAAAGGAGGTTTTGAATGAATCTGTTGAGATTCCAGTGTGTGTGTGCTTAAGTAAATAATGGGAAAAGTGTTTAAAGGATGCTGAGCGAGTGAGTGTGGTGGTGTGTTTGTAAAAAGTTAAATTGAGAAAAGAAAAGGATTTTATGAATGTGTGCAGACATGGTTGGATTTTGCTGGCAGCTTATCGTATACAACGAGTCAAGAAACGGCTAACGTTGGTGCAAGGATTAGAAAACCAAATGTCAAAACAGCATTCTGTGATTGTACTGAGCAAGGATGGTTAACAAATTTGTTAGCTGTAGCAGCCTGGGGTTGTAGTAAGAAATATCCCTATGAGGGCGGACACTCGCCTCGCAGCCCAAGAAAGACGCCGGAATGAGACCGAGATATCGCCAGTCCTTTCAATGGGGCCAGCGGCAGCAGCGCTAGCCCTATTGAAAAGATATGGAGAATACCGCGGACTTCTGCCGCAGCTGTGACAGCTGTGGCAGAAGTGCAGCATGCTATCCCATTGCTTTCAATGGGATCAGTGCTGTTGCCGGTCCCATTAAAAGCAGTGGTTTTTGGCAAACCCTACAGTATGATTTTTGGGGAAGGGCTTGAAATATAAGCCATTCCCTGAAAATCATCAATAAGTGGTTAAAAAGGTTTAAAAAAAGTACTCACCTCTCCGCGCAATGGAGAAAAAAACGCCAGTAGGTGTGCGCCCTGAAGCTGATTGGCCTTCCAATGATAAACATTGGTTTACATTAAGAGATTGTATTCAGTGTATGAAAGAAGAGATAATGAAAGAAGCTATTTTTGTGGGACATGCAGATGAAATGATACAGTTGCCCTTTCTGGTGGGTGTGAGGAAGTCAATTAATAAATGTGCCCCACCAGCATACAAGTCTGTCATTATGGCTTTATTGGTGAATCAGAGTGCACAGGAAACTGGAGCCATCCTGGAGGCTGTCAGACAATTGAAAGATTTGGGAGAATGGGGTCCCCAGCAATTTTCTAACAGGAAAATAGGAGATAGGGAACATTGTATTAATGTTAAGAATCGGGTTTCCAGAAAAAAAATGTTTCTTACATTATTGAAAGATAGAGCCATGAGAGACACAATAGATGGTATAAGCACGGGAAACATGTAGAGGATGTACCAGAAAAGGGGGCTTAATAAGAAACAAGGACCCAAAAATAAAAAGGTAACAATTAAAGATTCAGAAATTCCACACCGGGGGTATAGCGAGTCACGTGACAAGAGAGGCGCCCCTCCTTCCGTGTCACTGGAACAAGCCACTGCGCCAGGGCTTGAGTATTTTTATTCAAAGGTAAGATAATTGGTAGAAGCGTTAAAACAGGAAAAGGAGAAGTCACGGCAATATCAAAATCCCAATCCTAATAGAAGAATTCAGGTGAATCAAGATAGAGTAAGCAGGTAACACATGTTCCTAATTTTATTGAAAGCTGGGGTCCCATGAGAGAAAATAGATTATCTATATTTGAGGGTGCGTTCACACGAGCGCATAAACGGCGTGTTTTTGCGCCCAATTGTATAAACGTGACCATCTGAGGCATTGGTTTCCAATGTATTCGATCGCACGGGCGATTTTGCGGTGCGTAAAAATGGCAACCCGAAAAAAAGACGGAACATACGCGACCGAAATACGCGCCAACGCATATTCGATGGCCGAAAAGATAGTTTGCAAAGTAGGAACAAACGATAATACGCTTTCTAGCTCTGGTCATGATTGCCGAAAAACGTTCTTTCCGGTGATTAAACGCTGCGCACGTGCGAACGTAAATACGCCTACGCTCGTGTGACCGCACCCTGAAGCTTAGTGCTGCCATTGTTTTAAGAATCAGTTTTGTTTGTCTGATCTGGTTAATGGTCACTTCAGATTGTGACCTTTTCTGAGAAACAACTCTATGCATTGATATTTGTAATACAAATATTCAAGCAATAGATCATACTAATTATAAAAGACAGGAGAAGGTTTTGGAGAGTTAGAAGCATGTTGGACCTGTGATGGGGAATGCCGTCTCACTGTGTGGTTCCCAAGAGGCCACCTGTTCTTTGTCTTTTCACCACTGCTTCTCCGGTTGATGCAGTATGAAGTATACCTAAGGATCTTGGTGATAGGAGCATTGATGTAACCATTGTATAAGAATTCTTTACAAAACGTATATGCAATATTACCTAATTTTATGTAACTTTATTTTTATCATTTATTCATTTGTATTAATAAATTGTGTTGTGTCAACCCAGTTGTCCTTCTATAAAGCTGTATTCAAAATTGTTGTTTTCAAGTTGGCAAAACACTCCTCCATCTGTACTGCAAATTGACACCTCCCATTGCTGATTCCTAGCTCTTTCCAGACTACTCTCTAGACCTGCGGTTGCTACAGCTGATGATCCAACCTGCATCACAGAAGGGGAAATTAAAAATTAAAAACAATCACAGAAAATGGCCATTACCTACTGAGTGAGGAGTGCATATAGATGCATCCTCTCACCATGCAGGTAGCTGACTACCAAATGGAGGAGCCAATAACACCTGTGCAGGACACCGATAAGACAACCACTCACACTGCCTCTTGATAATGAAGGGGGTGGCTGCTTGGCGTATACTCCCACACATAGTGGATACAGGGTGCCAGACCATTCTGACATATGTAGTTCACCATGCAGACCAGCAACCTATTAATGACACCATGATAATTCAGCGGGTTGCCCTGCATTTCCATCAGTGAACCACATTGGTACTGCCACCCTGAGCTCCCCCTGGAGTCTTAAAGCCACACTGCATGTGAATGATAGATAATAAATGCAAGGCATTGGTTGGATGTTGGCCAAGATACATGAGCCCACTAACCACTTCACGGTTCCTTGTGTTGTAGTGGGTCCCTACACTAATATAAATGCATCCCAGAAGGGGAAATAAAAAATTAAAAACAATCACAGAAAATGGGCGTTACTTACTGAGTGAGGAATGCATATAGATGCATCCTCCTCTCACCATGCAGGTAGCTGACTACCAAATGGAGGAGCGAATAACACCTGTGCAGGACACTGATAAGACAACTACTCACATATATCAGAATGGTCTGGCACCCTGTATCCACTATGTGTGGGAGTATACGCCAAGCAGCCACCCCCCTCATTATCAAGAGGCAGTGTGAGTGGTTGTTTTATCGGTGTCCTGCACAGGTGTTATTCGCTCCTCCATTTGGTAGTCACCTACCTGCATGGTGAGAGGATGCATCTGTATGCACTCCTCACTCAGTAAGTAATGGCCATTTTCTGTGATTGAGGATCCAACCTAGTGCCTGAAACCACTACAGAATTATCACGCCCTAAAATTAAGTCCATATTCACTACTCTGAGGAAGCAAGTCACAGAGCTCCAAGAGTTTTGTTCCATCTACCAGGAGAGTTTTGCTGGAATGCAAAAGGGAGATCGAGGGGTTACAGAGGCAACTCTGGAGAGGCACAATTCAGTGCTGAATGCCAGTATGCCACTGTCAGTGACATTTGGTGGAGATCGTTGCCAATACTGAGGTTTCCTGAATCAGTGGCAAATCCATTTTGGGATGCAGCCCACTTTGTTTTTCAGTGATGGAAAAAAGGTATACTTTATCATAAAACCTCCTCACTCATAAGGCCTCATGTCCACGGGGAAAATCAGGCCCGCTACGGATTCTCCATGTAGAATCCGTAGCGGGTCCCTCCTGCCCCGCGGAAATGAGCACTGAAAAGAAGAATAAATAGGAATAAACTCACCTCTCGCCCGCTCCGGATCTTCTCTGCGTCGCGGCCGGATCTTCTTTCTTCGGCCCGGCGGATGCGCAGGGCACGTCGGTGACGTCGGTGACGTGCCCCGCACATGCGCCGGCCCGAAGAAAAAAGATCCGTCCGCGACGGAGAGAAGATGGCGCCGCGGGGAAGGGAAGAACAGGAGCGGGTGAGTAAATTCTGATTTTTGTCTCCCGCGGATCCGGACGGCTTCCATAGGCTGCAATAGAAGACCCGCATGAAAATGGAGCATGGTCCAGATTTTTTCATGCTCCATTTTTTTAAAATCACTTTTATTGACCATCCGCGGGTATTTATCTACCCGCGGGTGGTCAATGCATCCCTATGGGGTGCGGATCAGCGTGCAGGAGAAGAGTTAAAATCCGCTGCGGATTTTAATTCTTCTTTTGCCAGTGGACATGAGGCCTTAGGGTGCTTGAATGGGCCTCATAATATGTAGAGACCAACAGACATCTCCTCGATAACCTTGCTGCCTTCACTACCACTATGGATCAGATTTTGATGATCCTAATCACTGTGCTACAGCTGAAGGAAGGTTACAGAATCTCCAGCAAGGGTGATGCTCTATTGCTGAATACTCAAAAAGATTCAGAGAAATTTAAGATTGTAAGCAACCGTGAATATCTTGTGAAATATAAGAATCTGATCATAAGTAGCCAAAGCTAATGAGCTAATCTTTCTCCTCTTTATTTTAACTTTGTGCATATCCTGTATGAATAGAACAACTGCTGAAATTACTCATGTTGGATTAACTGGTCTTGCCTTTCCATTACTCTTTATCTTTAAAAACCATTTCAAAAAGACTTCTTGGACCATTAGCAGTATTATACATGTTCAATTATAACCTTCCCTTATCACAAGATGGAGAGGGAGCCAAAGATACTTTAGACGTCACTGTAATCGGAGAGGCTGTTCCAAGGAAAAGGGTTGCAACTGTTCCTGAAACAGTCTTCTGTGTGCAGTGCTGAAGAAGATTGATTCGGGAATGCAGAGTGCAGCAGTTGAATGCCTATCAGCCTTCACATCAATCATGACAGTGATAGCACTCCTTAGTGTAAAAAAAATCCTAGTTGGTCAATTTTAAAGTGCCTACTGAACAACTGAAGATATCATCTTGATTTAGAGTTTCAATTCTTGTAGGGTAGGTAACAAGTTTTACCCATGGGAGATGTAACATGTTTACAATCTTTGGCAAAAAATAAATATTTTCTAAGTATCTATTAAGTATGTCACGTACATGCCATGGAGTCAGGAGGGAGTAGCTGTCGGACACGTGTAATCGGCTTACCATTTTTTAGTGGCCCAGCGGATCCTACAGAACACTTACAGCAACAATTGTAATGTCACAGCTGTCTATGTGCCATCATTGGACATGGAAGGTGCCATCTGTAGGAGAAACCCTGTTTCTACCCTTCCTCCACTAAGTCAAGAGCTTAGTCCTGATGTCAGCTGGTGTCCTATTGGCTGATAGTCATCTTCAAACTCACTGGTGCAGAGTCCAAGGGCGTGAAAACAGTCACTCAAGTCCCTATGCAGAGTGAAAGGAGTAGAGAAAGTGCAGGGAGAAGAAGAGGAGATATAAGGAAGAGGCAGTGAGCAGTTAGGCGGTTGCAGCCAGGAGAGAGAGAGTAGAGGTTGGAGAGAGTAGTCAGGCATTGGAAGAGAGAGGTCATATCGGAGGAGGTACTCGTGCAACAGAACAAACAGTTATCGCACGTCATTCCCAAGGTTGAGTGAGGTCTCATTCTGCTCCCTTGGTGATCCACAGCAGAGAGAAGGAGGATTTTTATGAGGTTGGTCTTCCACTAAAACAGTGAGTTCAAAACTAGCCGGTGAACTCAGGTCTAGCAACCACCTTACACTCTACTTTACCTACACTTTGTTATATCTTAATCATCCCTTCAGCTTGAACAACTAGTGGGGAAATTGTCTTGCAAATCAGTTACAGAGAAAGGAATGGAGAGAGCGTTGAATTCAGTTTTCTATTCAAGTCAATATTGCTGTATCTGCTTGTACTATTACCAAGTACCGCACTGGAGATTCTGTATTTTCAACTGTTACAAACGTCAGCTTAGTAAATCTGCATACTCCCAGATTACTACCATAAGCTACCGGACTCGTCTTAATTATTACATCGGCATTCCATTCTGATGGTCCCAGTTGGAGTACTGGTATCATCTGTGACAAAACAGACCTTCCTGTTAAGTGTACAATGGTATGTTCTCTGGGCCACTGCACAACCCTGGAGTGAAGCACCCTTGGAGCCACTGTCGGGAGGGACCACGAGCTACCCGTGACAACCCTTCTGCAAACCTCATGGTCTCCTCACTTTGGTGCACAGGGCTCGGCCATTGCACATTGTCTATCACGTAAGTCCACACCTGTCATCAAGGTCCAGTGGCCTAATGGAGAAAGCATCAGTTTCCTGAGGTGAGGATCGTGGGTTGAACTCCCACCTGGGTCAGTGGATTGTCAACTGTTATGAGCTCTACTGTATTCTTCATGAGCCTGAAAATTGAGTGCTTTCCTACTTAATTAGATTCTGAAATGTGAGTAGCCAAAGTTGCTACATTTTTATGTTAAAGGGGTTGTCTCGCGCCGAAACGTTTTTTTTTTTTTTTTTGCATAGGCCCCCCGTTCGGCGCAGGACAAACCCAAGGGATGTGTTAAAATAAAAAAAAATATTACTTACCCGAATCCCCGCTCTGCGACTTCTTCCTTCTTCCTACTTCTTCCTTCTCCAAGATGGCCGCCGGGATCTTCACCCACGATGCACCGCGGGTCTTCTCCCATGGTGCACCGTGGGCTCTGTGCGGTCCATTGCCGATTCCAGCCTCCTGATTGGCTGGAAGCGGCACACGTGACGGGGCGGAGCTACGCAATGACGCATAGAAGGGGGCGGAGCCAGAACGCCGCTCGTGCCCGGACCGTCCAGAAGGGAGAAGACCCTTCTGCGCAAGCGCGTTTAAAAAAGCAAGAAGACCCCGAAATTAGACGGAGCCATAGAGACGGGGACGCCAGCAACGGAGCAGGTAAGTGAATAACTTCTGTATGGCTCATATTTAATGCACGATGTATATTACAAAGTGCATTAATATGGCCATACAGAAGTGCTGAACCCCACTTGCTTTCGCGATACAACCCCTTTAATGTTGTGCATATCGTGTATGAAAAGAACAATTTTTGAAATTACTTGTGTTGGATAAATTGGTCTTGCCTTTTCATTACTCTCTATCTGCAAAAACAATTTCAAAAATACTTCTTCGACCATTAGCAGTATTATATATGTTCAATTATAATCCGTCCTTTCAACAAGATGGAGCCAAAGGGGCCAAAGATTTTTGAACAGATTATTAAACAGCATGTGTGCAAGTACTTGGATGAGAATGGAGTAATTAACCAGAGTCAGCGTGGGTTTGTAGCAAACAAGTCATGCCAGACAATTCTAATTTCCTTCTATGACAGAATCACTGACTGGGTCGATCATGGAAATACAGTAGATGTTAGTATATCTTGACTTTAGTAAAGTATTTGGCAAAGTATCTCATAGCATTCTAATTAACAAATTGACCAAATATGGGATCGACAAGGTAACTGTTAGGTGGATTTACAACTGGCTGAGTGATAGTTCTCATAGGAGTGGTCATTAATGGCTACACATCCAAGTGGAAGATTGTCTCAAGTATGTGCCACAGGCCCAGTATTGTTCAACATTTTTACAAATGATCTAGTGAAGAAATTTAGGGGAAACTGATCAAGTTTGCCAACAACACAAATCTAGGAGGGATGGCTAACACTGGAGAAAAGAGAGAGAGATGCAGTAGCAAAAAAGGCAAACAAAATTCTGGGATGTATTAAGAGAAGCATAGAGTCTAGATCACATGAGGTAATTATCTCCCTCTACTCTTCCTTAGTAAGACCTCATCTGGAATACTGTGCCCAGTTCTAAGCACTGCAATTTACAAAGACATCAACAAATTGGAGCAAGTTCAGAGAAGAGCTGTCAAGATGGGGAGTGGTCTGCAAACCATGTCCTATGAGGAACGGTTAAAGGATCTGGAAAATGTTAAGTTTGTAAAAAAGAAGGCTGAGAGGAGTCTTAAAAGCTGCCTCCAAATATCTGAAGAGCTGTCATAGGGCAGAGGAATCCACTCTATTCTCATTTGCACAATGAGAGACTAGAAGCAATGGGATGAAACTGAAAGGGAGGAGACACTGATTAGATATTTTAAAAAAACTTTGTGAGTGAGGGTGTCAATGAGTGGAACAAGTTGCCATGGGAGGTGGTGAGTTCTCCTTCAATAGAAGATTTCAAACAGAGGCTGGACAAATATCTGTCTGGGATGATTTACGATTCTATGATTCTGTGATTAAGAAGACAATCTAATTGGAGAGGCTGTTCAAAGAAAAAAGGTTCCAACTCAGTCAGATAGGGAATTGAGTGTGCATTCCTGAAATATTTTTGTGTGTGCAGTATAAAAGAAAAGAGATTCAGGATCTAAGCAATGCAGCAGTGGGGTGTCTATAGACCTCACATCAATCATGACAAGGATTGCGCTCTTTAGTGGGGAAAACATCTAAATTGCTCAATTTTAAAGTGTTTACTGTACAAACGTACATGTTAGTGTCATCTTGATTTAGAGTTCAATTTCCTGTAGGAAATGTAACAAGCATTACCCATGGGTGATGAAACATGTTTACAATTTTAGGCAGAAAAGAAGAAAGAAATATTTCCTAAGTATCTAAATATTTTTTCACCTATACGCCGTGGAGTCAGGAGGGATGTATCTGCAACATGAGTGTATGGCTGACCGAGTGCAGAGCGTCATTTCCGTCGTGATTGCTGCGAGGACTACAGCTACGCCGCTGCTGCACTCTGCAGATCCTGAATAGCTTTTCTTTGGCACTGCACAGTAAAACACATTCCTTCCCCTTGCTGCCTATGCTGGGTTCCCTTTCCCTTTTCTTGGAACATCCTCTGCAATTATAATTTCTTCTTCTGGATCTTTGGTCCCATTTTGTCGTAACAGCGGGTTATAACTAAAGATGTTTACCACTGATGGTCAAAAAAATCTTTTTGAAATTTATATTTGAAAAAAGATTATTTGAAAATAATTTAAAGGTAATAGAAAGCAAGACCAGTTAATCCAACACTAGTAATTCAAACAATTGTTCTTTTCAACATTAATATAATGAGGAGAAAGCTTAGGTGATTATATTAACATAAGGGCTTTTGCTACTTATGATCAGATTATGTTTTGCAAGATAATCAGTGTTGCTTACTCTCTTATATTTTTCAGAATCTCATTCAGAAGGCCGGAATTGAATTTTCATATTCATGAGGAATAAATTAGAACTCATAGCATCCCAAGTGGCAATTTAATATCCAAAAGCTAGGTAGAACTTGATCTCACAAACACCACCTCCAAAGGCTGATACCTTATACATTCAGCAGTATTGGGCCTGTATGACAAAAATGGCCATACATAATATATAGACTGGTCAGAAGATGGCTTATGTTGCCAACAGCAATCACTCCTGACTCTAAGGTATACATATAAAAAACATTTAGACTCTTTGGAAATTCACAGTCGAGTGATATTATTATGACCACTTTCTACTTTCGACTTCAGCTGTGCGTAGTCTATGAAGGAAGTGACATGTCGTGGGTTGGCTTGGTGGGAATATAAGGTGTGCTATAGGCTGTCAGCTCACATATCACTCATTGTTGTAATGGGTAAAAGGGACGGTTCATAAGAGTTGCAAGAAAGGGATGATTATTCACTCTCGGGTCAAAGGTGGCAGTATTTCTCAAACAACAAAGTTTGTGAACCTTTTACTTGCTACTGTGGTGAAAGTGTAATGTAAGTGAATTACACTATTTGAAATAACCAATGTGGAAACTGTAGAGCCCCACGAACCATTGGTGTGAGAGCTGAACATCCGCTCATTTAGATGCAGCTACAATCAGTAGTGCTGAGTGCAGTTGCGCCCATGGCTATGTGTTTTTAGCCTAAAACTACAGTTCAGCAAATGCTATTTTATTTTTGAAATCTCAGAGGTGAGAGGGAAAATAAAAGCACATTTCACTGGAAAAGAGCCAAAAATGCAGTACCTGATATGGTGCAGAGCAGGCACAATCGCCATAAGGCCGGCACAATTGCTGTAGTGTAGGCGCAATGACCGTAGGCCCTAACAAAATGCAGCAAGGCAGACTATAAAGCGGAGGAGCTAAATTGTTCATTGCAGATGTATATGCAGCCACCCACTCAACCCAGCCCAGATTGGGAAGGAGTGAGTGCATACAAACCTAGTCTGCAATGTGAACGATACCATAGAAGCCAGCCAATAGATGGGTGTATGTATTGTTGCGCTGTCTGGAGGTACTTGCCATATATATATATATATATATATATATATATATATATATAAATAGTGTATTAGTGTAGTAAAGCTACTATTCTGGAGGGCCAGCCCTTGCGAACCATTTGGAAATCGTGGTTCTTGGCAATGCTCTGATGGGATAAAAAAACACAGTTATAATTATGACTGTGGGTTGTAGATCTTTTCATAGCTCTAGTATGTGACATAGATGGTGTTCTACTAAAAAGTTATGAAATTTCCTCATAAAAGCAACTAATTTCAATGGAATAATGGTTTTGATATATACCTGAATTTAATTTGGTGCATTGTCACAAACCCATACATCTGTGGTTGAAAAGCCACAGAACACCCTTCAGACCAGTGATAAGATATATGCTGACTGGAATACATTATCAGAGGTTATCATGTACTTTAGGCAATTTCCACTAAGTGACATCCAACAACAGACAATGCATTAAAGCTTAGATGGCTTCTATGAAACTCTGCCAAGACATTAGCAACTTACTTATTAGAGTGGATTTTATGGCTGCAGAAACTGCAACATAGTGTAGTGGTGCATACAAACTCAGAACAGGTATTCTAGGGGCTTGGCAGACGCAGCAGAGTATAGCTTCTCAAGGATACCACATTATCTATATTAATGCTTTTGTCATCATTGCCTTATGTGTGAAATTCTCAGCCAATTATTCCCACTAGTGAAATATGTAGAGGCATGTAGTATAGATGATTTAACCAGCCGAGTACATTTACTTCCTGGGGCCAGTTGCATTACAGATTATCACTAAAGATGGTCAATACCAGTCATATCAAGCAAAACAATTGCTATATGGCAAACAAATGGGTAGTCCTATGAACGATTAGTGGAATAATCCGTTCAGTTTGAGATCGGGCTGATTTCACCAAAATCATAGAGAGTCCGACTCCCATTAAATTTAATCAAGTTCACTAACTTGTCTTCCAGAATTTCCCCAATGCAGCCAAAGCCATGGGAATACACAAGTGGAGAAAACTTTGTGCCTCCCGAACATTGGTAGAAATAGTGTATATTGGTCTGAGGTCACTCATAGCACAGGGATGGCACTGAAAACAAAAGAAGATCCACATAGCATCACCTAGATCACCAAGTACACCAAGGGAAACAGCAGGTATGGTGCTTGTTTTAAAAGCAATGTCAAACATTTTCAAAAGACAAATTCTACCAAGTGAACAGAACAGCTAAGCATGGGTCTTCTCCAAGGAAAAGCTGCAGAGCTACAACTGTTTTTTCTGATTTAGAAAAAAATGTTTTGGGGAAATGAGGAGGAAACCTGGTGGAAGCAGGGGAAGAAGAGCAGCATCAGCACCACCATCCAGCAACAGTACATTGAGGGCAGAGTGCGCTCCTTGTAGAAACATGAGAGTTGTAGCTCTGTCTTTCCATACTGACATATAAAGGAGTGTAGCAGCACCACCACCAGTAGCATCAGTAACATGAGGGCACAGTGTGATCTTTGATATAAAGCTATGCTCAGTCATATGGGAGTTAAAATTGCCAGCGTGCTAACTAATCAGTGGGATCTGCCATAGGGATTCAGAAGTCAGGTGAAATCCATGCCTCCTTCATTTTTATAAACATCAGATGATCCCCATTGTCTGTGAATAGGCGGATGCATCTGTCAGTTATCACATTTCCAGCTGTGCCGAACACCTTTTCTGATAGCACACTGCTAGCGGGGCAGGCAAGCATCTCTAAAGCCTGTTCTGCAAGCTCCAGACATCCATCCAACTAAGACATCCAGAAGTCAAAGGAGCCAATGCCATGTCTAAAGTACATCCAAATGGAAGCTGACATACTTTTGCGTTTTTCTATCATGGGAGAATAAAGAGTTCTTTATTTTTACTTATACCTGGATGCTGCCATACCTTATCTACTACTTGGCATTTATTACGGAAAAGGTCTAATCCGTGTGTTGCTAGTGTATCTACTATTGGGATCCAACCACAGGTGTAGGATTATTTACTTGTGCTGCTAGCAAATTTGCTTTATACTCTTGGGCAATCATGGATAACTGTTGCCTGTCACTGTCAGTCCTATGCTGTGCTGTGGCAGCAATGGGCTGAAAACAGTATGCAATACCGCTGCTAGACTTTCCCTGCCACTAGTATGGTGCTGCTGCAGCGGTGGCTTCTTGTTTGTCAACCATGAGCCACAGAGCTGTGATCCATTGTATTGGCATCCACAAGGCCTGATGGGTCTCATAGCTCAGCATCCACATGGCCATGGTGAAATACTGTGCTCAAACTGCCTAACAGTCTGTCCTAATAGTGTTGCATTTTGAGATCGCTCTCCACTGCTAAAATGAGATTTGCCATTTTGGCTTTGCAGTGGGGATCAAGGAAGGTGGCCACCAGTAATGCTCTGATGTTTTGCTGAGGGCTATGTGATGGTCCTTCTGCAAGCACTGCAACATAAAAGCATTCATATGCCTCAAAGCACATCCGGCCAGCTTGCGGTGCGGTGACCCAGAGGACTAGAGGAGCCAGGAGAAGATTGGCAGGGAAAAGATGCAGTAAGAGGATTGACGGGGAAGAATAGGTAAGTATTCTTTTTTTTTTAATGACAGAACCCCTTTAATGTGGCAGCAGTAAGGTACATGGCAATCTGGGCCTTCCCCACATATTCCCAATCTATGAGAAATTTGGTAACCCTCTTCTTTATGGTCCCTTTCAATTTACATCCTGGACTCTCACCATTCTTTACAGGATCCTTACTATTACAGGCAGCTGCTGGCTTATTCGTTTAGCTTCCTTCTGCCTTATTCATGTAGAAGCTGGTTTGCTATGCACACTTAGCACACAACAAACAACTTCCAGGGTTTTACACATCCCTGCCAACATTTTGCACCCAATACATGTACGGAAGCCTTTGCTAAGAAATATGCTTCTCATGACTTATTCATTTCTATTATTAAGCCCATATTTCTCAGAATCTTCCACAGCCAGAGCGCAAAAGCCAAGTCTGGTACACTGCTGTCCATGACTTTATCACTATGTCACAAAATATGTAACGTTCCTAACACCAGGTACACATAACAACCATAATAAACATACAACATTACATCAACCTATTTAATAACCATTAAATACTTCAGCGAGGTCTTGCATTTTTATGGCGCCACAATTCACACCATACAATAGAATTAACCCATTTGAATAGTCCCATTATTTCCAAGACGCCCACCCTGACCAAGAATTTTATACAATACAGTTCTGGTAGAACAAGTGTTCTTACAATAGTCCTCATGGATCATTTTCTGTAGACTGGTTTCATCTTTGGTCGCTATGCAGCCCGTTGCAGCACCTGCTACTTCTTTGCCTTCTGGTAATGATGGGGAGGGAGACTCCCTCTCCTCCTATGTGCCACAGTGTCTTCAGCCTTGGTGGTATTCTTTTTGGCCACTTTTTCAACACCCGGTCTCAGAAAACAGCAGGGAGGAAGACTTCCTCTCCCATGCGCTACAGGGTCCTCGGCCTGCTCTTTCACCCACTGTAGCAGCTGCTATAGGAGGTCTTTTCTTTCTGCAGATGCTGCTGTGTAGACCTTTAAATGGCTCTTCAGTCACACTCTTTGGTCCTCTAGGAGCTCCATGATATGGAGATATCATACCATTTGGACACTTAGGCTCTTGTTCAAAATGGCCACCACTGCAGAGTGACATGAGAGGCAGGGCTTAGCCTCTTTCAGCTCTGATTCAAAGCAGTGATGTCATCCAGGGGAGGAGTCAAATATACTTTTCACTGTATCAGAGCAGAGCTCAATTACATTACGTGACTACCCTGTGAAGATTCTCAAACAGATGCATACTTTTAACCATGTAAAGCCAGATATATCAATACAGTCAACCCTTTACAGTTTTTCCACTTACTCCAAGATGGTCATTCAGCTGAATAGCTGTTATGTAACCCTTAGGGCGAGCACCCACTGGCGTTTGCGTTCTCCGCGGGAAAAAAACGCAGCGTTTTCGCCGCGTGTCCCGCGGTTTTTCCGCGCGTTTTCCGCGGCGTTTTTCGCGGCGTTTTCGCGGCGTTTTCGCGGCTTTGCCATTAATTTCCATGGAGAAAAATAAGGACACATATGCAACTGACAGTTCCTATGTTAAAAACGCAAACGCAATGCAAAAAAAACGCCAGTGGACAGGAACACATGTTATCTCTATGCCTGTGCAGGAAAAACGCAAAACGCAGGTAAAAAAACGCCAGTGGGTGCTCGCCCTTATCCTTATGACCCAGAGGCTGCTGCACCGTAAAAGTTCTGGTGATGGCAACTTTCTCTTTCAAAATGACCTGCCTGCTGGATACTGGTCTTGGGAGCAAGACCCTGGGCAAACAGTTGATCACTGCAACAGCTTTCATGTTAATAGAGTTGTCTTTGATGAGGCAAACCCTTTATAGACAGCTTTTTTGGAAGAACAAAAGGCTGAAGTGTTGTGGCAGTTTCTGCTGCAGTTTTTTTAAGCCAAACCCAGAAGTAGAATCCCAGAGATATGAAATGAAAGGAAGAACTTCTACTTCTCCTTCCTGCTGGAGCCACCTCTAGCTTTGTCTCAAAATACCGCATCAAAAACTGCCACAAAAACTGCAGATAAAAGCTGTGTATCAAACCATCCTAAGGGCGAGCACCCACTGGCGTTTTTTTACCTGCGTTTTGCGTTTTGCGTTTTTCCTGCACAGGCATAGAGATAACATGTGTTCCTGTCCACTGGCGTTTTTTTTTGCGTTGCGTTTGCGTTTTTAACATAGGAACTGTCAGTTGCATATGTGTCCCTATTTTTCTCCTAATGCACCCATGAATGTCAATGGAAATTAACGCAAAACGCCGCGAAAACGCCGCGAAAAACGCGCGGAAAAAACGCGAGAAACGCGGCGAAAACGCTGCGTTTTTTTCCCGCGGAGAACGCAAACGCCAGTGGGTGCTCGCCCTAAAGTCGTGTTTTCTATAAAAATGTTAGGTCTATAAAAATGCCAAACGAATATTGTAATTTGATCCCAAAAAAATGACAGTATGCTGTCAAAATGTCACACAGGCGTGTTCACCTGCACGCAGCGTGTATTTCCCGCATGGGGGCCACACAGCAGCACGTAATGCATTATCCTCGCATACTATCTTGGCATGCATGCATGCGTGCGTAATACAGACCGAGATAGAGCATGTTGCATTCTCTTCTGCACTCGCATTTCATGCGCTGTGTGTGAGAGGCACCGTGCAAAGTAATATAAAATCTATTAACGCATATTACGTGCGCAAAACCCGCAAGCATAATACAGGGTAAAAAACATTCATGGGAGAGAGTCCTTACTGTTTTGATGAAAAAGAGACATTTCGATCAAACGTAAAGACCACCCACCTGAAGATGAGCGCTTGTGATAACACTTACAGCTCTGCATAGTCTTATCTACAACTTTTGTGCTGACCTCAGCTGCCCTTATTATCCTGGTTGGTACATAGTAACTAATTCATGATGCAAGTGGCACGCATTAATCTTCCTGTTCCTACCTTCTTAGGTTTGTAAACTTTCCCCTCAGTGTCCATTTCATAGGCTACAGTAATGTGATTTCAGACCTGGTGATCAATCACACTGCATCACTGCATATTCCCCGCCATCGGCTGCTTATGAATGCCGGGCAGCCGTGACTGTGCTTGAGGGACATTTATCAGAAGCAGACTGTGAATAGATATATCTACTGCTAAATGAATGGACATGAAATATGACAAAAATATTATACTAGCAATAATAAACTGATATGACTAACTTTGATTTATGCAGTTACAAATGGTCACATAAATACCGGAATTAAGTACATAAGTGAACTAGGCGACCATCGGGAGGACTCTTTAACATGAGCAACGTATTTGCGCTATGGATGAAGCTTTTTTGCATGTGTATTGGCGTATTTTACTGTACTTTTTGGACATGCAGGGCATATTCATTTGTGCGCTGCAGACAAACATACCCCAATTTAAATGGCTATTTAGACTTTGCTCCGGATATGTCCTTTTTTCCCCAAAAATTGCGTAGTGTTTCACACATCCGCTTGCATATTGTGCACACATATGCACACCCACTATAGAGCAAAATCAGGAAATGTTGATGCACCCATTGACATCAATGAGTTCTATTCTTTGCATATTGGGTACAAAAATATGCCCATGTGAGGGTGCCCTAAGGGCTTCTTCAGACGACTGTAAGGCAGAGGCGGCAGCATCAAAGGTGTAGAGTAAAGTTTAAAATCCATTTATTGCCCCATATAGTAAAAGGCAACGTTTCGACTACATGTCTTTTTCAAGCCAGGCTTGAAAAAGACATGTAGTCGAATTGTTGTCTTTTACTATATGGAACAATAAAAGGATTTTCAACTTTACTGTACACCTTTGTTGCTGCTTCACTGTTATGGATTGACTCAGGATTGGAGGTCCATGATCCCATGGACTGGTGGCTGTGCATATATCTACCTCGCCCATCTGGGAAAGCTGTGTTTGAGTGCTGCCGGACCTCTATGTATTGGATGTGACTTCTTCAGACGACTGAGACTTTGGGCTCATGCCCACAGATGGATCGGGATACGCCCACAGATTTACGCCGTGTGAGTAAAGCATTTAAAAAACAGTGATCCTGGATTTCCGCCACGGAAATTGTGCGGTCTCCATTAATACTTTATTAGTGGAAAACTCCCACTGCAGAAATCCACGGTGAAATAAAACATGCTGGAATTTTTTTCCCACAGCGGAAATCCGCAGCAGAATTTCGCATGTGAACACTGGCAGGCAGCAAGCTATTAGGTTCAATAGAATCTAATAGCTGCGGAATTCCGACGCAGATTTCCGCCGCGGTAAACGCGTCAAAAATCCGTTCGTGGGCATTAGCCCTTTGTCCCATTTTGCGGCTGCAAAACAGGAAGAAACAAAACCATTGATTTCAATGGTTTCGTTTCCACTAGCGGGATTCCGTTAATACTATGCGAGAGAAAAGATAGGACTTGCCCTACCTTTCTCGCACATATTTTTTCTACATGGGAGAAAGATAAGGCAGGACCTATCTTCCTGCTTTTTTTTCAAACTCGCATGCAATAGTGCGGAGCTTGAACAGTCAAAAAAAGAACTCATCAGCATAAACAGATGGGTGTGGATTTGTCCAATTTTGCAGCTGTGATTTCCATGGCCGCATAACGGGCCGAAACGAAACTATTGATTTCAATGGTTTTGTTTTCACTAGCAGTATTCTTGGGTATTAATACTACATGTGAGAAAGATACAGCAAGACCTATCTTCCCACTTTTTTTCAAACTTGCACAGAATTCAGATGGGTGTATATTTGGGTCTGTGGATAGAAGAGCAGAAGAGCCCACTGTTTTGATGCACCACTATGCAGTGTATGTTTCATGGGTATGTGTGCTTGCTTATTCACTTCTATGACCTATTTTGGTGTATATATACAAGTAGGATTAGTTGTGTATTTTTTAATGCAACCGAAAAACAAGTAAAAAATATGCATATATGAATTAACCCATTGGAAGCAATGCCTTTCATTCACTGCGTATTAGTTGTGTAAAAAATATGCACATAAGGCCAGACTCACACAGTCGTAAGCATGGCCAGGAAAAGATAGGACCTGCCCTACGTGCAGGGGCGATCGGGCTTCCTCTGAGTTCCCAAGGTAATTTTCAAACTCCGGCGCTGGCGCGGAGTTTGAACTGCCAGCGAAGAGGAAGGGATTCACCTTGTTCAGGCTCAACTATTCTCTGTGCTGAGGAACGTAGTTGCGACCACGCCAGTATAAGCTCTTACTATGTATCATTCGGGTGTTACAGAGCTCATGTAATACACAGTTAACATATGCTTGTGTTAGCTGGGCTTAATACACTGTGTATTTACACCCTTGTGAATGAGGCCTAAGCTCTAAGCCAAGGATGTAGCTAGTGGGACATGTGCCTCAGTTGTTGGCAGTCTGGGGGGGGACATCAAAAAAGCCACTCTGTCATTGTCAAGATATTCAGATGCAAGCACTACACAATTTTTACTATACATCTCTATGTAAGTAAATCGAGTTTGTGGTATTTATGCCTTCATACTAGGCTTGTATTGTCAGGACAACTAAAGGGAATTCTACATTCCCTAAAGCCTTTGGCAATTATCACACGACCAAGAAAATCACACGAGATTTGTGTGTTGTGAGATGCACAAATGTTGCACAAATATGAACCTTACATGCTTTCAGCCAGATTTACTCACAAATTAAATCTAATTTCTAGAGGTCCCGGTAGGCAAATGTAGAATTTATGATTTACTTTACAGTTTAGTCTTCTCCAGGGGTTTTTCAAAAGAAGGATAGGACTTAGTAAACCAGACATTGCAGACCGCACAATTTCCCAAACATTACTTGCTGGGCCAAGTAATTAATGATTGAGTGCTCTATGGTGACATGGATCCGGTCTCATGCTCATTCGCCACGCTTCTCCAAGTCACTGTAAAGGTTCTATGGAATATGCATTTGCTCCAACAATGATAACCAGTAGGACTGCCCTTCAACTTTGCAACAAAATTGATAAATGTCAACTTGCCAAGACTGTTTTTGCATGAAGAGGTTTCCAATTTTACAACAGCTGGAGATCCAGAGGTTAGGCATCACCGTTAGAGACTCTAACAAAGATATAATATTTTAATACTTTTAAAAACCAATTTAAAAAATAAAAATAAAATTGTTTTCTGCCACCATATTCTGAAACCCATGACATATTTATTGTTTTCTCAACTGAGCTATGTGAGGGCTTGTTTTTTGCTTAGTGAGCTGCATTTTTTATTAATATCATTTTGGGGTTCATACATTTTTTTGATCAACGTTTATTCAATTTTATTGGGAGCTTGGATAGCAAAAAAATCAGCAATTTTGGCATTTCGTACATTTTTCTATGAAGTTCACCGTGCTGGATAAATATTGTGCTTTTTTAATAGATCAGACACTTACAACACACTGCAATACCAAATAAGTGGCTTTTTAAAATCGTTTATATTTTTTAATGAGAAACATGGGATAAGGCTTTTTTCTTAACTTTTAATATGTTTTTAACATTTTTTACTGTTTAACAAACTTTATTAAACCTTTTTGTACATTTTCATTTAGCCCCTACAGGGGACTTGAACTTGCAATCATCTGATTACTTTTACTATATACTGTGATACTTCAGTATTGGACTATATAGTGAATTTCAATATTGTCTGTTTTACAGAGCTTCATAGGCAGTCATACGTGGAAGGCCCCGGGAGCCTCCACTACACTCGAGGCTACCATGCTAGCCCATCAGCACCCCACAATCTTGTTGACTGATGTGCGGTCAACTTTTACCGTGGCATCTAAACATGTAACTGCCTTGATCATGCTTGGGGCTGTCAGCTCTGTCAGCTAGGTATGCACGGACTCGGTTCTTCAGCCTGCTCCATACACCCTTCATGAATGCACAACATACATTTACATAATGCCGTCGTGAATTGATTAAGAGGCACAAAATCTCAAAATATATTTGGCTCAAGTCGAGCCACCAGTGCGCCACAAATTGAAATCTATGTCCTATTATTCTAAGCTCTGCCCGATTTTTTTTTTATTTTGAAGAGTGCTTAGTCTGTCGTAAAAGTTGCAATTTTTTTTTTTTGCAAAAACGTGCACCAAAGTGTGCAATATTTTTCCAACAAGTGCAAAGTGTATGTAAGTTCCCCATACCGTGTTGCCCCAGGATAGAGTCAAGGGCCACATATAAGGGCGCCATGACATGGTAGGTTGACACCAGCTCCCTAGAGAATCAACTGCTATGAATGAAAACGAAATCCTAAATACAATTAATAACTACCCTGGTGATATTCCTTCATGATCCTGCTAACATTTTGCTGCCATTGAGGTTTGTATTTGCAGCCTATATATTTTTGCTTACATAAGCTGCTCACCCCACAGTCCTCTCCCACTACACATCATGCCCTGTAGAGAAGTGATGAATTGGTCAATCACTTAAAGAGCGCAATTTGTCACACTCAGTAGGTAGAGTACAGCTGAGAAGCATGTGCAGTCCGCGACACCAGATTTAATTATACCTATGTAACTGTGAAAGATAAGATCAGGCGTTATTAATGTGTCAGTGAATCTCTGCAGATATCATATATGAGGGGAAAGGGAGGCGCTTGTGTTAAGTCCATGTTTTCTCACCGCTCACTGAGGATGAAGACAGATTAGCTGCGACTGTTTCTTGGCAGAACAGATGGGAAGAGAAGAGGCATACTGAATCTCAACAAGGAAAGAGCACAGGCTGTCTGCCAGCTCCGCTCAGTTTTACAGAAGACGGGAGCTGGGATAAAAATCAGACAGGGCAGGCACAAAAAGATGACTCAGAAAGACAGAAAAAGCCTGGGTGTTCATTTACAGATTGTTAACTAACAAGTGACTGCTTAAAGAGGTCCTCTGCTTTGGAAAATCCCTACTTGATAAAAGATCTCCTTGCAAATGAGCTGATCACAAACTTTCCCCCTGATTGGATCCACGGGATCGGTTGAAATCTCTGGGGAAACCTGGTAGAAAGTGCTCAGTTTCCCTGCAGCGCCACTACAGGAGAAATTAAATATTACACAGTGGCCACTCAAGTCAATGGGTTATAAGCTCCTGAGTTCCAATTCAAAATCTAGAACCAACCCTCCACCCCAACTATCATGTGTAAGTTATAGTAACTGGACCCCTCATATGGCTAGGTGTGTCGTGGGGTGGTGGTGCGCAACGCAGGTTTCAGGATGAGATGGAGTCACGGAGTTAACAAAAATATATGTTATATTTAAGAATACAGAAATAATGATTATACTGGTTTGAACAGAAGGAGTAACAAAAGTAGCTGCTGATCTGAGTTTCACTCTATGGTTACTTAATACTGTGCGCACTGCACAGTATTAAAGGAGATGTCCCGAGGCAGCAAGTGGGTCTATACACTTCTGTATGGCCATAATAATGCACTTTGTAATGTACATTGTGCATTAATTATGAGCCATACAGAAGTTATAAAAAGTTTTATACTTACCTGCTCCGTTGCTGGCGTCCTCGTCTCCATGGTGCCGACTAATTTTTGGCCTCCGATGGCCAAATTAGCCGCGCTTGCGCAGTCCGGGTCTTCTCCTCTTCTCTATGGGGCTCCGTGTAGCTCCGTGTAGCTCCGCCCCGTCACGTGCCGATTCCAGCCAATCAGGAGGCTGGAATCGGCAATGGACCGCACAGAAGCCCTGCGGTCCATGAAGACAGAGGATCCCGGCGGCCATCTTCAGCAGGTGAGTATGAAGACGCCGGACCGCCGGGATTCAGGTAAGCGCTGTGCGGGTGGTTTTTTTAACCCCTGCATCGGGGTTGTCTCGCGCCGAACGGGGGGGGGGGGGGTTTAAAAAAAAAAAAACCCGTTTCGGCGCGGGACATCTCCTTTAAGTAACCATAGAGTGAAACTCAGATTCAGTTAGTGCAACTTAATTCTTTGTTTGTTACTTACTACAGGCGATAAATCAAAACAATATGAAGGACATTTGCAAGAGTTAGGCAGGTAACGGTGGTGCGCAGACACGGGAAGCGGTACACAGTTCTTTTTGAACAAGGTTGTTACTTCACTGCTATGAATGCGCTATAACTAAAGATGAGCGAACACCAAAATGTTCGGGTTCGCGTTATTCGAAACGAACTTCCCGCGATGTTCGGGTGTTCGTTTCGAATAACGAACCCCATTGAAGTCAATGGGCGACCGGAACATTTTTGTATTTCGCCGATGCTCGCTAAGGTTTTCATGTGTGAAAATCTTGGCAATTCAAGAAAATGATGGGAACGACACAGCAAGTTCTCCTCTGCCACAGCTGTAACAGCTGTGGCAGAGAAGAACGCCCATTGAATTCAATGGAGCCGTCAATACAGCCGACTCCACTGAATGCAATGGGCTGCCGGCGATCGCGGGATGAATTGTCGGAAAGGGGTTAAATATATAAGCCCTTTCCTGCAATTCATCCAGAAATGTGTAAAAATAAAAAATATATATATACTCACCTGGTGCCGGCAGACGGAGTTCAGCGCGGCAGGCTGCAGTTCTCCTGAACTGCTCTGAACAGCTGTGAGTAGTATTCAGCAGCCGGGGATTTAAAATCCCCGCCTGCTGAATAAGATGCCTCTGAATGGTCACAGCCTGACCAATCAGAGGCCAGCCCTCACTCACACCCATTCATGAATTCACCGGCAGCCCATTGCATTCAGTGGAGTCGGCTGTATTGCCGGTTCCATTGAATTCAATGGGCAAACATCGTTCTTCTCTGTCACAGCTGTTACAGCTGTGGCAGAGAAGAAGGATTTGTCTTCTATATGTTCTCAATGGGGTTGGCGCTGCTGCCGCCGGCCCCATTGAGCGCATATAGAAAAGATTTCTCAGGGAAGAAAGTTAAAGTAACCCAAACATCCAAACATCGTGTGGTGTTCGTTACGAATAACGAACATCCCGAACACCCTAATATTCGCCCGAGCATCAAGCTCGGACGAGTACGTTCGCTCATCTCTAGCTATAACTAAACACAGCATCTGTACTCCCAAGACGCATAGTGGTGTATTGCATTAAGTCTCTGTTCATAACCAGGGAGCACTGTCTCTCTTACTAGAAATTGCTGCAGAGTTTCCCTATACAAACGGCCTGTGGTAAGTCTGTACAAGTGTACACACTTACGATTCGGTTTGGAGGCAGACCTCACTTACAGTTTGTCGCTGAAGAGTACAAGAACCTCAGTTCCGGGAATTCCATTAACTGGATTCTGATTACACAATTCACAGACGTGACCTATACTAAAACTATAATTTTATTAAGATAAGATTAAAAAATGCGAAAATAAGGGCACAACACTGACAAACATACATAGACCAGGTATAGTAGACCACTTATTGATAGTCGGGGTACCTGTGGTAACCTGGATTATGACACTCAATGGGTAATTTTTGTCTAAATTGACAGACACTCCACTGAGACAAAGATCAAAAAAGAACCCAAAGGTACAAGAAAGAAAATTATGAAGGCTCTTTTGATTATAATTATGTATGAGCCTATTGAGATCCCTTGGGTTCTTTAATTCCCAAACGGCCCCTATAGAAATCGTGTCTGGTGAGTGTCTATTTTCTGATCCACATAGGACAATAAATTCTGTAGGTCCTATATGGATGTTCTTTTAATAGGGTGCCATAACACAATACCAGACACTGATACTTTATGGAACACCCAAAATACACGACTTATAACAGAGCCACTTCGGGTCAGTTAGAACTCGATATATTGTAGTAGGAGTGTATTTTCTCCAGGTATCGGATTCAAGACTGTAGGTAGCCAGGAGAGAATATATATACTGTTGTACTTTCTCCTCTTATTTGCTGAAAACAGCTGTAGGATAATGATGCAGTGATGATATCTGCTTTTAATAGTTGATACGTAAAAATAGTACTTTAGACTCTACGCGTTTCACCACACGGTCTTTGTGGATCATCAGGAGATATAGTACTCAAGGACTGAAGATGACAAGGTTGGATATACTGCCAGAGTATCATAATAGGTTTACAAACTAAAGTAAACGATGGGATCTCAGCTTTAAGTATAAAGCAAAACAGGTAACCCAAGATAATTCGGTGACCTATTTTAAAAGTCCAAGGAGATAAATCCTAGCTATAAATGCAAATAGCTCCTGCTCTTCTAGTGAAGCTCAAAGGGCTACTTCTAGATATGAGGGGCCATGACACAATAGTCATGCAATTAGAGGTATGCAGCAACCTGACACTAACATAAAGAAGATTGAAGCACTATAGGGGAAGACAACAAAGTGTGTCTTTTAACCCCAGTCTTAGTTGTATACCAACAAGACAAGTGCTTCTTCTTTGTAATAATGGACCATGGGAATGCAGCAAAATCTGTATCCCAAATCTCAATAGTAGATTTTAAGGCCAAGTTAGTTCAGAGCGCCCTCAGATAATGATTAGTGCCCTAATCCAAAAGAAAAAAAGAGAGCTCCAGCAGGAGCATAGTAGAGAGAATAACCCGTCGCCTTGATGGTAGGCTAGGGAATGAAGGTGATCATTTCCTGAGTCAATTATATATAGAGTAACTCCTCCCATTGTGGGTTGGTCTTAGCAAGTGCCTCCAATTGGGTCGCTGAAGTCTATAAACAATAGCCATGTGCTATAAACTGATCATCCTAATGATGCTTAATTGCATCTATGTCCATCAAAGGGTAAGTATTGTGTCACTATATGTTGGTACCTGGTCGCAGTGGAGCGATCCTTTATTGCCGGTTGCAGATCGTAGTGAATAGATGCAAGGACGAAGATTATGGGCGTAACAAGGGCGCATGACGTTGCCAGAGGGGCGGCAATCATGCGTGTGGTGTAACCACGTAGCGGAGCGTGCTTGCGGTTCAATCCAATCCGTAGGGGGCGTGGCTGGAGCACGTCTCTCTGACCGCATGACGTACATGACGTAATCACGTAGTGAACGTGCTTGCGGCTCAATCCCGTCCGTAAGGGGCGTGGTTGCGGTGCGTCTCAATACTGGCATGATGGATGGGTGCCTGTGACGCCGTTTACGTAAGTGGGCGTGCCTGTGTTACTGCGCTACTGCCAGGACTTGATATACGTCAGGACTATTGCCGGTAATGCGGCATAATAGTATAGAATGACTGCGGAACCAGATATAAATGGTAATTTGATTCTAGTGACATATTCAACTTTGAATTGTACATAAGGTGTATTGATAGCGACCTTCAAGGTAGGCATTTGTTTTGTTAAAATAGCTTATAAAGCCCCTTAGGGGGAGAATTGATAAAGAGTATATACTGATGAAAAAAATCCATATCTTTATATAATATATAAAGACTCAGTCATTATTAAAACAACAATCCGTTAACACACTGAGATCTCATATTAAAGCAATAATTATGAGTATGTTCTAGTGTCTTGCCTTTTTCTATAGACAGATATTGTACACACATATTTAAATTTGCTTAAAGATGCATATTGATGCATGATGAAAGATAAAGGCTCAATTAGAGCATATGATGATATGATGCACCGATAATGAAACATTTGCACGCGCATGAGTGGAATATACAGGCCGAAGCTACGCAATATAGCGGCAGTGATCTTCCTCAGAGAAAGCAGTTGAACAGAAGTTGTTCATTGAGACCAGCAGGTTGGACAGTATCGCACCTATAAATCCAACCCGCTTCTTTTTGCAGAAGCAGTGAGTCTATATCGCCTCTTCTGCCGTCAGATTTCACAGTTTCCATCCCCTGAAACTTCAAGCAATTAGCGTCACCATCATGTTGTTCAAGAACATGAGTGGAGACTGAAGTTCCTTCTTTTTTACCAATGTTGCCTACGTGTGCCAGGATCCTTCGGCGAAATTGCTGCCTCGTTTTCCCGATATATTGCTTCTGGCAAACACAGGTGATGATGTAGACAACATTGGTAGAGAGACAGTTAATGAAATCTCGTATAGTGTATTCTGTCCCTGTTGTAGTTGACATGAAGGTACTTCCTTTTTTTATGAATTTGCATGCCAGACATTTGGCACATGTGAAGGTGCCGTTAGGGATAGAACGCGAAAGCCAGTTACTTTGGGGTATTGACGGTTTTAGAAAGCTTTTAACTACGTGGTCCTTGATATTACGACCCCGGCGATAAGTCACTCTCGGGTATGTTGGAATAAAGGTGCTAATATCCTTGTCGTTTTGGAGGACATCCCAGTAAGTTTGTAGTATCTCTAGTATCTTTTTCCTTCCAGTATCATAGGTTCCCACAATCCGCATTTCTGCCGTCTCATTCCTTGTTTTTGGAATTAGCAGCTCATTTCTATTGCAATTGCGTGCAAAATGTTCTGCTTGATCCAAAATATGGGTGGGATAGCCTCTTTGTAGGAACCTACCCCTTAGTTTTTGGCATTCAATGTTAAAAGTACTTTCTTCCGAGCAATTCCGTCTGATTCTCAGGAACTGCCCCTTGGGGATACCTTTTTTAAGGGGTTGTGGGTGGAAGCTGTTCCAAGAAAGTAGGCTATTGGTAGCTGTACTTTTACGGTACAGGTTGGTTGAGACCTTGCCATCTGGTTGGATTTCAATAGTTATGTCGAGGAAAGTCATAGATGTTTTATTGATGTCAGCTGTAAATCTCAAATTGAGATCATTGTTGTTAAGCCAGGTGACGAACTCAGAAAATTGTGTTTCAGAACCAGTCCATAGAATTAGTATGTCGTCAATATATCTTATCCAGGACAGGATATATGTCGACCAAGCACAATTTTCGGTGGAGAAGACACACTTTTCTTCCCACCAGCCCAGGAGCAAGTTGGCATACGTGGGGGCACATGGCGTCCCCATCGCGGTGCCCCTGAGCTGGTGGAAAAACTTCCTGTTAAAAAGGAAGTAGTTATGTGTCAGCACGAATTCTAACAGTTGTAGAATTAATTCGTTTTGGACCTGAAAGTGTATCCCTCTCTGGGATAAAAAATGAGTAATAGCTTGTAATCCCACCTCATGAGGGATCGAGCTGTAAAGAGCCTCGACATCAAGACTTGCCAACCATGTACCCGGACTGACTGTGATTCCTTCAATTTGACGTAGGACGTCCATCGTATCCTGTGCAAATGATGGGAGTGCTGAGACAAATGGTCTCAGCATACGATCCAAATAAACACTGGAATTCTGGGTGATATTATCAATGCCGGATACGATTGGACGTCCTTTCAGTGGGCTGGTGCCCTTATGGGAAGCGGTACACAGTCCTTTTTGAACAAGGTTGTTACTTCACTGCTATGAATGGGCTATAACTAAACACAGCATCTGTACTCCCAAGACGCATAGTGGTGTATTGCATTAAGTCTCTGTTCATAACCAGGGAGCACTGTCTCTCTTACTAGAAATTGCTGCAGAGTTTCCCTATACAAACGGCCTGTGGTAAGTCTGTACAAGTGTACACACTTACGATTCGGTTTGGAGGCAGACCTCACTTACAGTTTGTCGCTGAAGAGTACAAGAACCTCAGTTCCGGGAATTCCATTAACTGGATTCTGATTACACAAGCCGCCGCACGCGGCCTTGTAAAAGCAACATCAGTAATTGACCTCCCTCTCTGCAGAGCGCGGTTCCGTTGCCTCCTCGAAGCTCTGGTGGGTTCAGCTGGGCTCCTTGTGTTTCTTCTTCCAGATACTGTGCTGCCTTAACACTCAGGGATGTGTCCACAATGTCCTCAAGTTCTAGCAGTGCCTTCTCTTCTCAGACCTGCACCCTCAGGTGGTCTTCACAGGAGCACATCTCTCCAATCACCACACCCTAGCCCTTGCACACTTCCTGCCCAGCTCTAGAGATTGTAGGAACTGTGAATGGTGTCAACTCACACCCATCCACTCTCCCCTATTCACGGAGTCCGCCTGTGTCAACCCTTATCACATCACTTGCTTTAAAAAAATTATTCTAGTTACTTTTACAAAAAAAACAGACATTTTTTAATACATGTGCAGTTCCGTGTCATCTGTGTGCCATCCGCATGCAGTCCTTGTGTCTAGTTTTTTACATCCGCATGCCATTCATTTTTCATGTCGATAAAAAACCTGAAACAGGTCCAATTCTTTATTTGCACATCTCTCAAGAAAAACAGACAGCACACAAATTGTACATGGATGGCATCTGAGTTTGGCAACTGTTTCTATCGCCATTGGCATTAATAGGCGAGTATTGTCTGTAAAATGCATCAGAATAGTACATGCAATGAGTTTTTCATACATTCTATGCCGGCGTGAAAAACTTCTATGATGTGTGTTTTCACATTGAATAATAT